>NC_134355.1:530218095-530853121 GCF_048569485.1 Anomaloglossus baeobatrachus | reverse complement strand
TAGACAGAGGAATGCCTAGAGGAACGCGCACAGAGCGTCTACTCATATGCATGAACCAAGAGGACTGAGCACCATGCGGCGTGTGTCAGGGTCTTATATAGACTCTGTGCCTCATCCAAGATGGAGGACACCAGAGCCAATCCGCTGCCAGAACGACAGGAGTGACGTCATGCTGGCCTATCACCGAGCAAGCCGTCACAAGCACATGACCAGCGACCAATCGGCATAGAAGGTGTCAGAGACATGTGACCTCGTGTCAGCGATGATGTCACCCGCACATGTGCAATGGCTCCAAGATTGGACTTAGTCTCCGGCGCTCGCACATGTGCAGTAGCAAGAAATCTGGACTTCGTCTCCAGCGCTCGCACATGTGCAGTAGCAAGAAATCTGGACTTAGTCTCCAGCGCTCGCACATGTGCAGTAGCAAGAAATCTGGACATAGTCTCCAGTGCTCGCAGCAACCGTAACAGATAGTTAATCTTTAACACTAAAAGTCCCAGAGAGGGGTCATTTAACATTTCTACCTTTGGAACCCAGAGACGGGTCGAATGACCTGAAGGATTATAGCTAACATCCTACAAATCACCGTCTTTTGTTCTATAATTAAGGCCATTACTGTCGCACCACAGGAGGTTGTTGGTTTCCATTGCGTTTAGCCATTTAGTTTCTAGTTAGTTCTATTCAGTTTGGACTAAGGGTCATTTGACCCTCTTTCGGGACTTCAGGGGGGAGCTTGAAATTTCTGGGACTTCTAGTGTTAAAGGGAATCTGTCAGCAGGTTTTTGCTATGTAATCTTGGGACAAAATGAAACCAAAAAGTCACCCAACGGTATAGAGTGATGAAATAAGTGATTCATTGCAGATAAAATTCACATATTTTATTGGATACATTAAATATAAAAACAATGTAACATTCATAAAAAAAACTCCTGAGAGGGACTGCAAATACTACCTGGCTATGTCTAAGACAGCAACCACATCAATTGTACAGTGCCTACAGATAAATAAGTGCACAAATAACACTAAATATACAGAAATAAGAAATAATGAGAGCTAAGTAGCCAAAATTATTCTGAATCCTAGTGGAAGGCAACAATGTCAAGGCAAGATACAGTGAAATTAAAGCAATTATTTGCAGCAACGACAGGACACTACAAAAAATACTTCACATACAAATACAAGTACAGGATATAAATACAAGCCCCTGGAAGAAGCTAGGCAAAATGTGACCTCAACAAATGGGAAGGCACCTGAAAACTAGCAATGCAGCTCTAAGGATAGATCATGTTGCTCAGGCACCTCCCATAGGGGGCGGATGCCTTAAATATCCAGTGCCACCTCAGGCATAAGCTGCAAAGCACTTCTTGGTTAGGGCATGGACAGACCCTGGGAGCCGACAGTAGGGATGCAGCAGCCACCGCTGGGTGGCCGGAGGGGTGAGTGTGTCGTCATCCCCATCAGGGGAAGGGGCAGTACAGTGCAGGGATGACGGTAATGGCGTAACAGTAGCAAAAACCTGGCGACAGATTCCCTTTAAACCTCTAGCTGGATTGCGCATGGTGAGCTTCTCATTTCATTTTAACAAAGCCAATAGATGTCTATGGTCACAGCTAATCATGTAAAATAAGAAGGGGTTGTGCTAATACTAAAATCCTTTTATATGATTTCAAAATTATCTTCTTTGTTATAATCATAATCCAATATTAGTAGTTTTTTTATTATTAAATCGCAACACAGCCCTCACTGCAGGTTTTTAGACCACATCATGTGGCTTGTCTCTATTAAAGTGTTTGCTTCATGTGCTTTTCGGATCATTTTCAGTAATTACAGTGATATAGATGCTGTTGTTGTGTGCGATTATTTCCAGTTTATATGGAAATAATGAGTTTACTGGGTGGCATCATGTGGCATTTCTCAAATGCAAAATAATGCGATGATAATGGGAAATGACTAATCAGGAAGCGTCTAGCAAATGTCACATTTTTGTTTTCGATCAAGCTGTTTCTTCAGTGGAATATTTGTCTGTGATCCAGATATATAATTCATGCATTTCATATATATATATATATATATATATATATATATATATATATATATATATATGTTTCTGGAAATAATATGTATTTGTATATTGATGGTTAAAGGAAGTATCCACAGGCAGCACATAAATTAATCATTCAGGAGTCATGTCATGGCGCTGTTTTTACTGAGGATCAGCTCGATGGCATTAGTTTGCATTTTGAAGTAGTTACGTGATCATGTCTTGTGTACCAGAAACTTTCCATACTATCGTTGTCTCCTCCCATGCCAAAAATAAAGAAGATGTAAGATGTCACAGGAGGAGCGGTGTCAGAACATACAGTATTTTCTTATGACTTTACATTGCACTGTTTCTTTGTTAATCCTTCTGGAAACATATAAGTTTACGATTAGGTGTTACAATATTTCTTGCCAATAGGCTGTGTCCCTACAAAGTCTCATTCTGGAAGCAAAGCTAGGACAGCATCAGAGTGTGCAGAATGCATATGGTGGTGATTCATAAAAGTGTTTTTGCCAGAAACTGATGAAAAACACTTTGAAAAGTTACAAAATGTATGTGCGATGTGGAAAGGTGCAAAAATGTTTTTATTTTTAGGTCTTTATTTTTGGCATTTATCAGTTTGAAGCAACTTTACCAAAATGGTAGTGTTTTTTTTATGCTAAAATGTTATTCATTTCTGATGAGGCCATTGGTAAGAGGCACCAAATTCATTAAGTGGTATGCACCTCTTAATAATTATGGCTCATCGGCCGCCTTCTAGCCCTTCATTAAGATACATTTGTACAACTCGAGCCTTAAGGCTTCTTTACACGCAGCGACATCGCTAGCAATGTCGCTGCCGATCGCACCTGCCCCCCGTCGTTTGTGCGACGTCACAGGCAAATCGCTGTCCGTAGCGCACAATATCGTTAGTCCCCGTCACACATACTTACCTGCCTAGCGACGTCGCTGTGGCCAGTGAACTACCTCTTTTCTAAGGGGGGACGGTTCGTGCGGCATCACAGCAACGTCACACGGCAGGCGGCCAATAGAAGCGGAGGGGCGGAGAGCAGCCGAAGGAAAGACACGCCCACCTCATTGCTGGAGAACGCAGGTACGGTGTTGTTTGTCGTTCCTGGGGTGTCACACGTAGCGATGTGTGCTGCCTCAGGAACGAAGAACAACCTGCGTCCACAACGACCAACGATATTATGAAAATGAACGACGTGTCAACGATCAAAGATTACGTGAGTATTTTTGATCGTTAACACTCGCTCGTAGGTGTTACATGCAACAACGTCGCAACGAGGCCGGATGTGCGTCACGAATTCCGTGACCCCAACGACATCTCGTTAGCGATTTCGTTGCGTGTAAATGGGCCTTTAAAGGGAATCTGTCAGTAGGATCAACCTAAGACATTTATATGACCATCCAGGTCATAGGAAGCTGAATAAAATGATATCTGTAATATGATGGATAAGGGATAAAATGAAATCTTGCTTTTTCCACACAAAAATGTTTTTTTTAGACCTAAATTATGCATTTTCACAAGAGTAACAAGAAAATATGCACCATACAATTTGATGTACAATTTCTCCTGAGTACACTGATACCTCACATGTGGTGGAAATCTACTGGTTGGGCGCATGACAGGGCTCAGAAGGGAAAATGTGCCATTTGAATTTTTGAATGTGAAATTAGCTAAGTTCATTAGTGGATGCCATGTCGCATTTGGAGAGCCCCTGATATGCCTAACTAGTGGTGCTCCACTACAAGTGACCCCATTTTGGAAACTAGACCCCCTCAAGAAGTTTATACAGATGTTTAGTGAACATCTTGAACCCCCAGGTGCTTCACAAAATTTGCAATGTTGAGCTGTGAAAATAAAAAAAATACATTTTTATCACAAACATGTTTCTTTAACCAGATAGCTTTTTTGTCTCAAGGGTAACAGGAGAAAATTCACCATACAATTTAATGTGCAATTTCTCCCGAGTACACAGATACCTCATATGTGGTGGAAATCAACTATTTGGATGCACAGAAGGGTTCAGACGGGAAGAAGCGCCATTTGAATTTTTGAAAGTGAAAGTTGCTGAAATCATTACCGAACGTGATGTCGCGTTTGGAGAGCCCCTGACATGGGAATTATGTCTTCATCATGTTTTTGAGAGATTTACATGTAATCCGCAGTATAAGCGCTTACTGTAGAGTACATGACAAATATGAGCATCACTGTACTGTGATTTTTGGGAGACAGAATGAACAAATCAACAGAAGTTGAAGAATTGGCTTTATTTATATATTTTTTACGCTGTTCACTGTGTGGTATAAACGATTATGTGGCTTTATTCCTCTGGTCAGTACGATTACAGCGATACCAGGTTTATATAGTTTTTTCAGGTTTGACTACTATCACACTAAACGCATTTTTACAAAATAAAGGGTTTTTTGTATCCCTGAATATTGATGGCTATAGTTTTTAATTTTTCTGCTGACTGAATCATGTAAGTTCTAGTTTTTTTGCGGGATGAGTTGAAGCTTTTATTGGTACCATTTTGGGCCACATAATATCGCATTTTATTATGCTTTTTGTGAGACAGAAACATGAAGAAACAGCACTTCAGGAATAGCTTTTTTTTTCTCTTACGCCGTTCACTGTGCCGTAAACGTGATAAGACCGCTTTGTTCGTCACGTCAGTACAGTTACAGCATTACCACATATAATGTATATAGTTTTTATGTTTTGCCACCTTTACACCATAAAAACTATTTTATAGAAAAAAAATAAATTTTGCATTGCCGTATTCTGAGAGCTATAACTTCTTTATGTTTTGCTGATGGAGCTGTATGGCTTGTTATTTGCGGGACAAGATGACATTATCAGAGGTACCATTTTTATATGAATTTTTGATTGCGTTTTATTCCACTTTTTTGTCAGCTGTATGATGAAACAGTTTTTGCAACTGTTTTTTTGTTACCGTGTTCACTGAAGGGGTTGACTCGTGTGACAGTTTTATAGTTCGGGTTGTTACGCACTCGTCATTATCACATGTGTACTTTTTCTTTTTTGAATATATATATACAGTCAGGGCCAGAAATATTTGGACAGTGACACAAGTTTTGTTATTTTAGCTGTTTACAAAAACATGTTCAGAAATACAATTATATATATAATATGGGCTGAAAGTGCACACTCCCAGCTGCAATATGAGAGTTTTCACATCCAAATCGGAGAAAGGGTGTAGGAATCATAGCTCTGTAATGCATAGCCTCCTCTTTTTCAAGGGACCAAAAGTAATTGGACAAGGGACTCTAAGGGCTGCAATTAACTCTGAAGGCGTCTCCCTCATTAACCTGTAATCAATGAAGTAGTTAAAAGGTCTGGGGTTGATTACAGGTGTGTGGTTTTGCATTTGGAAGCTGTTGCTGTGACCAGACAACATGCGGTCTAAGGAACTCTCAATTGAGGTGAAGCAGAACATCCTGAGGCTGAAAAAAAAGAAAAAATCCATCAGAGAGATAGCAGACATGCTTGGAGTAGCAAAATCAACAGTCGGGTAGATTCTGAGAAAAAAGGAATTGACTGGTGAGCTTGGGAACTCAAAAAGGACTGGGCGTCCACGGATGACAACAGTGGTGGATGATCGCCGCATACTTTCTTTGGTGAAGAAGAACCCATTCGCAACATCAACTGAAGTCCAGAACACTCTCAGTGAAGTAGGTGTATCTGTCTCTAAGTCAACAGTAAAGAGAAGACTCCATGAAAGTAAATACAAAGGGTTCACATCTAGATGCAAACCATTCATCAATTCCAAAAATAGACAGGCCAAAGTTAAATTTGCTGAAAAACACCTCATGAAGCCAGCTCAGTTCTGGAAAAGTATTCTATGGACAGATGAGACAAAGATCAACCTGTACCAGAATGATGGGAAGAAAAAAGTTTGGAGAAGAAAGGGAACGGCACATGATCCAAGGCACACCACATCCTCTGTAAAACATGGTGGAGGCAACGTGATGGCATGGGCATGCATGGCTTTCAATGGCACTGGGTCACTTGTGTTTCTTGATGACATAACAGCAGACAAGAGTAGCCGGATGAATTCTGAAGTGTACCGGGATATACTTTCAGCCCAGATTCAGCCAAATGCCGCAAAGTTGATCGGACGGTGCTTCATAGTACAGATGGACAATGACCCCAAGCATACAGCCAAAGCTACCCAGGAGTTCATGAGTGCAAAAAAGTGGAACATTCTGCAATGGCCAAGTCAATCACCAGATCTTAACCCAATTGAGCATGCATTTCACTTGCTCAAATCCAGACTTAAGACGGAAAGACCCACAAACAAGCAAGACCTGAAGGCTGCGGCTGTAAAGGCCTGGCAAAGCATTAAGAAGGAGGAAACCCAGCGTTTGGTGATGTCCATGGGTTCCAGACTTAAGGCAGTGATTGCCTCCAAAGGATTCGCAACAAAATATTGAAAATAAAAATATTTTGTTTGGGTTTGGTTTATTTGTCCAATTACTTTTGACCTCCTAAAATGTGGAGTGTTCCTCCAATTCCTACAATTTCTATCAGATATTTTTGTTCAAACCTTCAAATTAAACGTTACAATCTGCACTTGAATTCTGTTGTAGAGGTTTCATTTCAAATCCAATGTGGTGGCATGCAGAGCCCAACTCGCGAAAATTGTGTCATTGTCCAAATATTTCTGGACCTAACTGTGTATATATATATATATATATATATATATATATATATATATATATATATATATACAGTTATCTATATATATAATTGCCTTATTCTGTCTGTCTGTCTGTCTGTCATGCTCCAAAATTGTGTCACCGTGACAGTGTCACCGTGACATGTCCTTACGGTGACACAAAGCTGATTGGCCGCTGGGCTCGCCATGGCCCCGCCCCCCCACACCGATTGGCCGCTCGCCCAGGCTGCGCCCCCACACGGATTGGCCAGCCGCTCGACCAGCCTCCGCCCCCCCCCACAGATTGGCCTCTCGCCCCGGCACCCTGCAGGCATTGGCAATTCGGCCACGCCACGCCCCGCCCCCCTCACGCAACGCACGTTAGCTCTGGCCCCGCACACCTCCCCCCGCGCATTCCCCGAACTGACACGGCTGTTAAGGGGGGTGAGTACTGTACTCCCCCCCCCCATCCCCCATCCCCCGCTCGCACGGGAGTGGTGTGGGCTCCCGTGCGAGCGGGGGACGGGATACGTTGGCATGGTTACAAGTGCATCGAGGTCCTGTAGCGGCGGAAGATCCACACGCACACACACACACACACACATCAGCTCACACTCACTCTCACACTCACTCTCACACACACCTCACACACACCTCACACACACCTCACACACACATCACACACACATCGCATCCACATACTCACAGCATCCGGCGATATCGCTTGCTTCTCGGCCTCGATACTGTGCTGTTGTGATCTTCCAGGACCTGACGGAGGATCACATGGCCAGAGGCATGTGGTATGTCCGGATGTTGTGAGTATCAGCGCGTATGTGCGATATCGTCAGTGTCTGTGTGTGTGAGTGGATGCGATCGGGTGTGTGTGAGTGGATGCGATCGGGTGTGTGTGAGTGGATGCGATCGGGTGTGTGTGAGTGGATGCGATCGGGTGTGTGTGAGTGGATGCGAGGGGCTGAGGCTGGGGACAGAGAGGGGCTGAGGCTGGGGACAGAGAGGGGCCGAGGCTGGGGACAGAGAGGGGCCGAGGCTGGGGACAGAGAGGGGCCGAGGCTGGGGACAGAGAGGGGCCGAGGCTGGGGACAGAGAGGGGCCGAGGCTGGGGACAGAGAGGGGCTGAGGCTGGGGACAGAGAGGGGCTGAGGCTGGGGACAGAGAGGGGCTGAGGCTGGGGACAGAGAGGGGCTGAGGCTGGGGACAGAGAGGGGCTAAGGCTGGGGACAGAGAGGGGCTGAGGCTGGGGACAGAGAGGGGCTGAGGCTGGGGACAGAAGGCTGATGCTGCGGGTAGAGAGGCTGATGCTGGTGCAGCATGGGGGATGGAGCACAATGGGGGGTGCGCAGCATGGGGGATGGAGCACGTTTGGGAGTGCGCAGCATGGGGAATGGAGCACGTTTGGGAGTGCGCAGCATGGCGGATGGAGCACGTTTGGGAGTGCGCAGCATGGCGGATGGAGCACGTTTGGGAGTGCGCAGCATGGCGGATGGAGCACGTTTGGGAGTGCGCAGCATGGCGGATGGAGTACGTTTGGGAGTGCGCAGCATGGCGGATGGAGCACGTTTGGGAGTGCGCAGCATGGCGGATGGAGCACGTTTGGGAGTGCGCAGCATGGCGGATGGAGCACGTTTGGGAGTGCGCAGCATGGCGGATGGAGCACGTTTGGGAGTGCGCAGCATGGCGGATGGAGCACGTTTGGGAGTGCGCAGCATGGCGGATGGAGCACGTTTGGGAGTGCGCAGCATGGCGGATGGAGCACGTTTGGGAGTGCGCAGCATGGCGGATGGAGCACGTTTGGGAGTGCGCAGCATGGCGGATGGAGCACGTTTGGGAGTGCGCAGCATGGCGGATGGAGCACGTTTGGGAGTGCGCAGCATGGCGGATGGAGCACGTTTGGGAGTGCGCAGCATGGCGGATGGAGCACGTTTGGGAGTGCGCAGCATGGCGGATGGAGCACGTTTGGGAGTGCGCAGCATGGCGGATGGAGCACGTTTGGGAGTGCGCAGCATGGCGGATGGAGCACGTTTGGGAGTGCGCAGCATGGCGGATGGAGCACGTTTGGGAGTGCGCAGCATGGCGGATGGAGCACGTTTGGGAGTGCGCAGCATGGCGGATGGAGCACGTTTGGGAGTGCGCAGCATGGCGGATGGAGCACGTTTGGGAGTGCGCAGCATGGCGGATGGAGCACGTTTGGGAGTGCGCAGCATGGCGGATGGAGCACGTTTGGGAGTGCGCAGCATGGCGGATGGAGCACGTTTGGGAGTGCGCAGCATGGCGGATGGAGCACGTTTGGGAGTGCGCAGCATGGCGGATGGAGCACGTTTGGGAGTGCGCAGCATGGCGGATGGAGCACGTTTGGGAGTGCGCAGCATGGCGGATGGAGCACGTTTGGGAGTGCGCAGCATGGCGGATGGAGCACGTTTGGGAGTGCGCAGCATGGCGGATGGAGAACGTTTGGGAGTGCGCAGCATGGCGGATGGAGCACGTTTGGGAGTGCGCAGCATGGCGGATGGAGCACGTTTGGGAGTGCGCAGCATGGCGGCTGGAGCACGTTTGGGAGTGCGCAGCATGGCGGATGGAGCACGTTTGGGAGTGCGCAGCATGGCGGATGGAGCACGTTTGGGAGTGCGCAGCATGGCGGATGGAGCACGTTTGGGAGTGCGCAGCATGGCGGATGGAGCACGTTTGGGAGTGCGCAGCATGGCGGATGGAGCACGTTTGGGAGTGCGCAGCATGGCGGATGGAGCACGTTTGGGAGTGCGCAGCATGGCGGATGGAGCACGTTTGGGAGTGCGAAGCATGGCGGATGGAGCACGTTTGGGAGTGCGCAGCCTGGCGGATGGAGCACGTTTGGGAGTGCGCAGCATGGCGGATGGTGCACGTTTGGGAGTGCGCAGCATGGCGGATGGTGCACGTTTGGGAGTGCGCAGCATGGCGGATGGTGCACGTTTGGGAGTGCGCAGCATGGCGGATGGTGCACGTTTGGGAGTGCGCAGCATGGCGGATGGAGCACGATGGGAAGTGCGCAGCATGTGAGATGGAGCATGATGGGGAGTGCGCTGCATGGGGGATGGAGCACAATGGGAAGTGCACACCTCCCCCCAACACACACACACGCGCGCACTGCACAACACACCACACACACACACACACACACTGGGAACCACAAACAACTGCCCTACACAGACACCTACACACACAGACAACGCTGCACACACACAACACCCAACACACAAACACCGCGGCACACACAAATATACGCACATACCGCACAACACACACATTGCACAAAACATACCTCCCCCCAAAACACACCACACACACACAAACCGCGCAACACACAACGCTACAGACACACAGCGCTCCACAAACAACGCAACACACATACAACACCGCTCTCACCCCCGTCACACCCAGACAACACCCAGAACATGTACAGCGCCTACACAAACACTTGGTAACTACACACAACATATATATATATATATATATATATATAACAAAAATCATACATGAACTACACAATACGTAAATTCTAGAATACCCGATGCGTAGAATCGGGCCACCTTCTAGTATATATATAAATATATATAACTAAATAATCTCTTTTCAGATCTTTTTTTTTTTTTACTTTTTTATTTTCTTTTTTATTTAGTGCCCTTTATGGGACACTAACTATCATTTGTCTAACCTAATCCTGTGCAGTGCTTGATCATTGCAGTAGCATAGATTTATCAGTGTTGCCCTCACAGCACTGACACTTCGCTTCACACACCATGAACCTGGCATTTTGTGTGAGGCTCTCTATACCTGGGTGACCCAAGGTGATGACCCAGGGTTGCCATGACGGCGATCAGGTCCTTGTGATCACATTACAGGGACTCAATCACTCAAGAGAGATCCTCTTCCTGCCACCTGAATACTGCGATCACTCTTGATGGCAGCATTTATGGGAATATTCTGCTGGGATCTGCGCGGGCACCTTTCCTGGCAGCGAGAGTCGAGTCTCAGCTGTAACATCAGCAGCAGACCCAAGGTGATCACGGGGGTACAGCACCGAAACCCTTGCGATCGCTAGAACTCATGATCGGACTTGGTACGTAATGTGTCGTTAAGGCCCAGACAACCATGACGTACTCAGTATGTCATATGTTGGTAAGGGGTTAATGGCTGTGTTTTGAGTTATTTAGAGGACACACCAAATTTACACTGTTATACAAGCTGTATACTGACTACTTTACATTATATCAGAGTGTTATATCTTCAGTATTCTCCCATGAAAAGGTATAATAATATATTTATAAAAATGTGAGCGGTCTACTCACTTTTGTGATAAACTGTACATTGATTGTTTCTGACAAAAAAACAGGACACATTCAGACAAAAAGTCAAAAGTAGTCTAATTTTTTAAGCCATTTGCCTTAGGCAAGTGAATGTCTAGATTTGTAGAACGTCTCTCTGCTATTCAGACAGGAACATAATGTGAACCCTCCATTGTTTCTTGTTCTGTCTTAAAGGATTCTTCACCCTTGGTGAACAGTTATTGAATTTATAGACAGAAAAGACCAGTGTGAGATGCACGTTGGTGCCAAAAGTTTGTGTCTAATTGTGTTGGCTCACAGCAATGCAGCCTTGGACTGCACAAGATAAGAAAGAATATCACTGCTCAATTACAGAGAGATTCAAAGACAAGGACACCAACTGAGTCTTCTTATAATTATGTAGAAAGTGACTGAAACCTTGCAACAAAGTTCCAAATAAACATTAAATTATCATACTATTTTCTGCCCATTTTGGCAATGTTATTTTAATATTTTTTTATACTACTGTTATTAAAGGGAACCTGTCACCAGATGTTTAGAATACTTACCTAATGGTCAGTGCAGAGCAGACTGGTTGCCTGGGCGTATCCGTTCTCCGGGTCCGCGCCTCCTCTTTCGGCCATCATTGTCCTCCTTCTTCTGAAGCTAGTGTGGATGACGCATTCTAGATCATACACACAAGCCGACATTGAGGTCCTGCATAGGTGCACTTTGATCTGCCCTGAGCAGGGCAGATTAAAGTATTTAGGTGCGCATGCGCAGGACCTTAATGTCGGCTAGTGTAGATGATGTAGAATGCGTCATTCCCAACTAGACTCATGGCTGTACTTGCTCAAAAGGGTGCTTCTACTCAATACTCAGCAAAGGGTCTGAATACTTATGACCATCTGATATTTCAAATTTTCTTGTTTAATAAATTCCAAGGGTTCTGAATACTTTCCATACCCACTATAACAAGTAAAACATGAAAAGCTGCAGTAACGCAGTCAGTGTCTGATTTGGGTAGTATGAATCCACTGTCAAGGTCCCCGTTTACTGTGTCTCAGGAGCTAAATTAAGGGTGGGATTGACGGAGTTGACTCTTATTGGTCTTTCATGATTTTTTTGGCCTTTGATTAAAACCAGAAACAAAGCAGGGAGTTCTCTTATGAAAAATATAATTGGTAATTTAGACAAGAATAATCTTAGATCTATTGAGCACTAAAGGGGGCTTTACACGCTGCAATATCGTTAGTGAATTACCGTCGGGGTCACGGTGTTTGTGACGCACATCCAGCGCCATTAACGATATCGCAGTCTGTGACACGTACGAGCGACCTTAAATGATCGCAAAAGCGGACAAAATCGTTTGCCGCGGAGAGGTCGTCCTGAAACAAAAAATCGTTCTCTGCTTATTATCGATGTTGTTCCTCGTTCCTGCGGCACCACACATCGCTGTGTGTGACACCGCGAGAGTGACGAACATCTCCTTACCTACATCCACCGGCAATGCGGAAGGAAGGAGGTGGGCGGGATGTTACGTCCCACTCATCTCCGTCCCTCCGCTTCTATTGGCCAACCGCTTAGTGACGCTGCAGTGACGTCGCCGTGACGCCAAACGCACCTCTCCCTTGAAGGAGGGATTGTTCGGCTGTCACAGCGACGTCGCTGCACAGGTATGTGCGTGTGACGCTGCTGTAGCAATAATGTTCGCTACGGCAACTATCACACAATATCGCACGTACAACGGGGGCGGGTGCTATCGCGCTCGACATCGCTAACCGATGCTAGCGATGTCGCAGCGTGTAAAGCCCGCTTTAGTGTCACATGAGTGACAGCAATGGAACCAGTTATGAGTATTTGGTGTTGTATAAAAAGTTAAACTCTTAACTTTCTCTTACGAGAAGGGACGGTACAAAGGCATGTGTCATAAATCGAAATACCCCTTAAAACAATTTTTATTTAGATAATTTAAAATCTCAAACCAAGTGTGACATTAGGTTGAATATTTGTAGGGTACTTATCACTCTCCAATTAGATAGTTATAATGGGTTAAAGGTCTGGAGCCTCGCATGGACAAGAAACCTCAACGCGTTTCCCCTTTCTTTTTGGTTTATCCGGAGGTTCATGAAACTGCCCTATTTTATGGGTTAATCGCCATGAAAATACTCAGTAATAATTCTTATTTAAGACACAGCTTCTGGCATAATAGCCAAAGATGACTCCAGCTCCCAGCAAAATGGCTAATGTCATATGGATGTGATAGCATGGATGTGATGCTATCACATCCATCTGACATTAGCCATAGTGCTGGGAGCTGGATTAACCTCCTGATGAACCAAAAAGAAAGGGGAAACGCGTTGAGGTTTCTTGTCCATGAGAGGCTCCAGACTAGAGTTGAGCGCGGTTCGTGGTTCTCCAGTTCGCGGCTCGAATGATTTTGGGGGCTGTTCTTGATCGAACTAGAACTCGAGCTTTTTTGCAAAAGCTCGATAGTTCTAGATACGTTCGAGAACGGTTCTAGCAGCAAAAAAAACAGCTAATTCCTAGCTGGCTTTCCGCTGTAATAGTGTAAGTCACTCTGTGACTCACACTATTATGACATTTCAGTGTATAGTGTGCGGGAACAGCGCATTCAGATCACTGCTGTATGTATAATGGCGATCGCCATTTTTTTTTTTTTTCCTTGTCTTCCTTCCCTAAGCGCACGCGTGTAGTGGGGAGGGCCAGCATGTCAGCCAATCCCAGACACACACACAGCTAAGTGGACTTTTAGCCAGAGAAGCAACGGCATGTGTGATAGGATGTCCATGTCACATGTCCCTGCATTATAAAAACGAGTATCTGCCCGTCCGGACGCCATTATCTCTTCTGGGTCCTTGGTGTCAGACATCACTGGCGCAGCTTCTGTCGCCGATACAGCTATATACGCTCCATACACAGCGCTGGACAGCATAGGGATAGCACTTTCTATCAGTCCTTTTAAGGGCTCATACCGGCAGGGTCAGAGCCATATGTGACAGGTCCTGAAAACAGAGTTTAACAGCTACACAAGATGACAGCGTCTGTGTAGCTAAGGTCAGGGATTTCCTCGCTGCATTTCCCCATTAGGAGGGATAGAAAGGCAGGCTTCCTTTCCTCTACCCAGACCCACAACCCTGCCACTGTACCCTCCTGCCCTTTGCACACTCAAACTCATTGTTACTAAGCCATTATACTAGCAAACACTGAGTGAACTTAGTGGCATCCTAAACGTGGCTATTGGACTTCTGTATAGTCCCACTAGTGCAAAGATATTTGCAGCACCTCTGCCTGCATTGCACACTCAAACTCATTGTTACTAAGCCATTATACTAGCAAACACTGAGGAAACTTAGTGGCATCCTAAACGTGGCTATTGGACTTCTGTATAGTCCCACTAGTGCAAAGATATTTGCAGCACGTCTGCCTGCATTGCACACTCAAACTCATTGTTACTTACTAAGACATTATAATACCAAAAATTGAGTAAACTTAGTGTCATACAAGAAGTGGCTGTTGTACTCCATTAGTGCCCCACTGGTGGCAAGCTATTTACAGCACCTCTGCATGACACCCTCCTGCTCTGTTTTTAATAAGCTATAATGATAGCAAAAATATTGCCATTTAGTGGCATTCAAGAAGTGGCTGTTGTATTTCATTATTGTCCCACTGGTGCCAAGCTATTTCTAGCACCTGTGCAGGACACCCTCATGCACATTTTGCTACGCTAATGTTATAGCAAACTCAGGGAATTCATTACTGCATTTGATAATTCGGAGGGATAGAAAGTGAGGCTTTCTTTAGCTTTACCTTCTGTTCATAGACAGCATCTCCAAGTCCACACCCGAAGAGCAATTTCTCCTCCACGTCTAAGTGTGGAGAGGCAGCTAGTGCGCATGCGTGTGCCGATTTACCCAAGCTGCAGCCTAACTACAGTGTTTCGCCTAGTGAGTATGCTCAGCCTGACTGTGCCATTCCTGACGCTAAGTCTTCATTTCGGGATACAGCGCATGCTCCCACACTTAGTGTGAAAAGCCTCTTTGCACAGGTACTTGCATTCCGTGCCGGGTCTAAGTCCTGTTTTGTGCCGAGACACCATGCTAAAGCTGATAGTCTTTTTTCAGAGACTCTATTTCATGCAATTGACCATGCTCAGGCACTTACTGCATCAGAGACTAGGTCCGGTAATGAACTCTTTGGCCCTGCCCCTGATGTGGGGGGGCCCATATAGACCACAGGGCATCAGGTGTCCTGACGATGTGGCCAGGCCACTCCCAAATGGCTTGCAGAGGCCCGCCCCTATGACTTGTCATCTCATTATTGATGGTCAGACGATGACTGGTGAGGTGTTTGTGTCGTGGCAGCCATGAGGTCATTATTGAAGTTGCGGTTCCAAATAGGACGCTAGTTATGCCACTCATGACGTGTCACTCTGCTTTTGTCTCCAGGAGGTGCATTGTGGTCCACCCTGGTTTGGGGCGGACCCAGGATATAAAACGGGCTGGAGCCAACAAGGAGGTGCGCAGTCTTCTATTATGCTCCGAAAGAGCACACCTCCATGTGTTGAACCCATTGCGGCTTTAGGCCAGAGGTAGGCAGGGATAGGGCGTCGATGCAGGCCGCCACCACAGTTGGTAACGCAGAACGGATAAGACCAGCTCCTGTCCTACAAGTCCTGCTTGTGCAGCCCAGTGGCATTAACAGGCCTGCTGCTGCTGATGCGCCTGCTGTCCACAGGTGTGGCCCCAATGCACACGGTCAGCGTACTCAATGGCCCCTGTGATGTTAACAGGGAGTTCCTGGGCTGGGTGGGCGTGTGGACCCTGTGACGCTAACAGGGCTCCCAGTCTCAAGATCCGAGTGGCGTCTAACTCGGTTCAGGCAACTATTAGTTTCATAGCCACACAGATCTGTATCCTCCACCTAACCTTCCATTTGCCAACCTCTCCTTTTCCATCTGGGAGCACGGTGGACATTGACTGCTGATGGGGATATATACCTTTCTCTTTCTTTTCTTATTAATTTTCGTTATATACCGCTAACATAGTATATACCACCTTATCCAAATCTGCCAGTCCCACCGTAACAGATGGTGTTTCTTCATCAAATGTTACTTTGGCTTAACCACCAAATCCACGGACAAAAACTTTTTCCCCTTTCCAACACACCTGTTCCCCTTTCCACCAGCATTTGTCCTTTTTCAACTCATTTGGTATATGACCAAAAGTGCAACTCTGCAGGGACACCGTACTCAATGCCATCTCAGCCCAGCAGCCAGCCCTCGGTCCCTCAGATGTGGACAAGTAAAAGCCCATTTCCTCCTATCCATGACAAAGCGTTGAGATTCACTCTGTGCAGCACTGGTGTTTACTGGAAAAGCAGATCTAAGAATCCGTACCACCTTTCGCAGATACTCCTGTATACGTGCGTCCCTTTCTATGACTGGAATTATTTCGCCAAATTTTGTCTTGTACCGGGGATCTAACAGTGTGGCAACCCAGTAGTTAGCATTACTTCGAATTCGTACAATCCGAGGGTCATGTTGTAGGTAGTGCAGCAAGAAGGCGCTCATGTGTCTTGTGCATCCAGGAGGACAAAGTCCTTGGTTTGTTGGTGGCAGAGAGGTGAGAATCGTGCCTCCTTCCTCTGCCCTCTCCTCCCAACCTCGCACAACCGAAATGTGAGCAAGCTCTCACTCATCTGCTGAGTCTTCCATGCCCATCGCCAGTTCGTCCTCCATTTCTTCATGGGCTCCTGCACCTTCCTCAACAATTTTTGCTGATACTATGCGCCCTTGTTAATCCCTCTCCCCCACCGTCCCTTGACTTCCGCCTAGGTGCCGCTCACCGTCTGGACCTTGTAGATCTTATTATCCATTCTGCATATGACTCCTCCTGTACTTCCTCCCCTTCTTCTTGGACCAACACCTGACTCCGAATAATGCATACAGTGTGCTCCATCTTGTAGATGACCAGAATTGTCATGCTGAGAATGGCATCGCCAGTGCTAAAGATCTTCGTCGATATTTGTAAACTGTGTAGAAGGGTGCATAGGTCCTTGATCTGACACCACTCCAGCAGCGTGATCTGCACCACCTCTGGATCAAGTTAGCCCAGGGTATACGTCATACCGTATTTCAGCAGGGCTCTGCGGTGCTGCCACAGACGCTGAAACAAGTGCAGATTAAAATTCCTGCGTGTCGGAACATCGCATTTCCGGCGTTTAACCGCCAGACCCTAAGACTTCAGGAGCGATGAAAGTTGTTGAGCTGCTGGGTGCGAAGGATGAAAGTGAGCACATAGCAGCGTGCCCGCTGCACAAGGCCATGTAGGCCGGGATGGTATTTTAAAAATTGCTGGAGAATCAGATTCAACACGTGAGCCATACAAGGCACGTGTGTCACATTGCCCTGACGAAGGGCCGCAGACAGGTTTGCATCATTGCCGCACATGGCTGTTAAGTCACCAACGTAGTCCACTCAATCAATTTGTACTCCGGTCGCCAGGTGACAACGTGTTCCTTTCGTGCATAGTGCTGATGATGGGAAAGGAGTCGATGCCTGCGGCGCAGGTGGACGCAGGTTATGGTCACCCACTGGGTTGCGTTACCTTGACAGATACAGAACCACAGGCTGAATGTAGGTGGTGGGTATCTCACAGATGAAGTACCATCATTCAGCTACAACCAATGGGAAGACACCACACCCTTTTTTAGGCCCCTCCTGTCTGCAGACCACTGCCAGACAAAGCTATGAACCTTTTGTTACTGTTACCCCCAGTTCAGTTTTATGAGTTTGTGTGCTTGTTACCTGACTACTTTTCCTGCTTGCTGTTTATGTACCTCGTTGGCCGATCCGCATTTCACCTCTGCTTGTTTTCTGATTAAGTCCTGGCCATCCCATTCTGTTCCTCTTCCTCAATTAATGTTTTTGACCCTGCATGACTACTATTCTCTGGAACTGCAGCCTTCCACAGGTATTGATCAACTTGGGCCCTGTGTAATTCCAAATCACTGTATAGGGGTTAAAGAGTTTCAGGGTTCTGGGTGTCCAGCTTGGTGAGTGGCTTGCCTCTAGCCTATCCTTTACAGCCCATATGAGTGTGTCGATCCAGGCAGGCGTTACACTGTGCCCTCTGCAGAAGGCCATGTAGGCCGGGATAGTGTTTTAAAAATTGCTGGACAACTAGGTTCAACACGTGAGCCATACAAAGCACGTGTGCCACATTGCCCTGAAGAAGGGTCGCAGACTGGTTTGCATCATTGTCGCACCCGACCTTCCCTGGCTGCTGATTGAGTGGAGACAACCATTGATGAAACTCGGTCTCACTCTCCAGAGCTAACCGTCCACAATTCCTCAGCGGTGTCTCACATTTCCCCTACATTTCAAAGTAAACATTTCACCGCCTGATGGCCTTGAGCTCTGCTGCCAGCATAGTAAGGAGGTGTGTGGGATTCCTTGGGCGCAGTTACAAGGAAGGGTGGACTGACCACACAGGGTTTGGGCCGAGGTGGAGGACCCACACGAGGTTGAGGAGGCAGAAGCAGTGGAGGAACTTGTACATACAGAGGAAGGATTGACACACAAGTCGTGGGGACGGCAAGACTTGTACAGCAAACTCTTCTCCATCTCTCACCATAGTTACCCAGTGCCCAGTCAGCAACATGTAACTCCCCTGTCCATGCTTACTGGTCCAAGTATCTGTGGTGAAATGAACCCTGTCACACACAGAGTTTCTCAAGGAATCGGTGAGGTTGTGTGCGACCTACTGTGGTAGCGCGGGCACGCCTTTCTTGGAGGAGTGACGACTGGCCATCGGCTCTTGGGGCACTGCAATGGGCATAAGGTCTCGAAAATCCTCGGCCTCAAAAGGGTGTAAAGGCAGCCTTTCTGTTGCCAACAAGTTGCAGATGATGAAACTCAACCTCTTAGGCATGTCATGCCCTTCGAAAATCATGTAAAACACAGCGAGGGGACTCCAACCACAGTCTCCCTCATTGCCACTAATTGGGCCACACACACCCCACTTTACTGGCATCAGTTGACCCCCCTTTTGAAAAAGAAAAAGATGCTTTGCATGAAGCACTCTCAAAAATACGCGTGCCTTTCCCGTCCCCTGGCTGACCCAGGGGAAGAAAAGTCCTCTGAGAGCCATGACTTGTTCATCTTGGTTCTTTTAGAAACACAGCTAGGGGACTCCAACCACAGTCTCCCTCGTTGCCACTAATTGGGCCACACACACCCCACTTGACTGGCATCAGTTGACCCCCCTTTTGAAAAAGAAAAAGATGCTTTGCATGAAGCACTCTCAAAAATACGCGTGCCTTTCCCGTCCCCTGGCTGACCCAGGGGAAGAAAAGTCCTCTGAGAGCCATGACTTGTTCATCTTGGTTCTTTTAGAAACACAGCGAGGGGACTCCAACCACAGTCTCCCTCGTTGCCACTAATTGGGCCACACACACCCCACTTGACTGGCATCAGTTGACCCCCTTTTGAAAAAGAAAAAGATGCTTTGCATGAAGCACTCTCAAAAATACGCGTGCCTTTCCCGTCCCCTGGCTGACCCAGGGGAAGAAAAGTCCTCTGAGAGCCATGTCCACATTGTCAGTGGACAGACGCGTGTGCTTATCTGCCAGCAGACCCCCAGCAGCACTGAAGACAGGTTCTGAGAGAACGCTGGCTGCAGGACACGACAAGATCCCCAAGGCATACGTGGCAATCTCAGGCAATTTATCCAGATTGGAAGCCTAAAATGAGCAGGGCTCAAGTTGCACAGTAATGGCATCGATGTTTCCTTGCATATACTCATATATCTGTGTGTCCTCCTCTTTTTCCTTGTCCAGCTCTTTTGTTTTCGCATGAGTATATGTCCTTGTCACTTTCCCATGTGTTTGTGTTGTGTTGTGAGTTGTTTGTCACCTTTTGGACACATTTGAGGGTGTTTTCTAAGTGTTTTTATGTGTTTGTGAATGCCTGCCATTGTTTCCTATGCAGTTCGGTTCGTCAAACGTTCGACGAACCGAACTCGAACAGGAGCTCCGTTCGGCGAACCGACCTCAAGCCGAACCGCGACCGGTTCGCTCATCTCTACTCCAGACCTTTAACCCATTATAATTATCTAATTGGAGAGTGATAAGTATCCTACAACCATGCCTTCCCTGTATCTGCTGATATATAGAATTTTTTTATGTACTGCGCACTTTAATATATCACTAGGCACTTTTTGAGGCACTGCACTTTATTCGGCAGGGGCATACAGCGTTAGATAGGGTGAGCCTACGGTGAGTGGGGGCGCCATTACGCTATTTAGGGTGCCGACCTCCGCTGGTAGGTAGGGCACAAGAGGGAGAAACAGTTATAGGGCTAGCAATTCTCCTTTTTCTGTGCACCTGAGTATGGTATTCACCTAATGTCACACTTGGTTTGAGATTTTAAATTATCTAAATAAAAATTGTTTTTAAGGCTATGTGCGCACGTTGCGTACAGTCACTGCAGAAATTTCTGCAGCGATCTGAAGAGCACATGTGTGCTTTAAATCGCTGCAGAAATGTCCGTAGTGAGCGCCGATTCCATGCGCTGTGCCTGCAGCTCCTGCCATAGACAGAGCAGGAGCTGCCGGCAAAGCGCACGGAAGAAGTGACATGTCACTTCTTAGAACGCAGCGCTTCGGCAGTAGCCGAAGCGCTGCGCTCTAAAACGCCACGTGCGCACGGCCCCTGCACAATCTCCATAGACTGTGCAGGGGACGCAGGACGCATGCAGTTACGCTGCGCTACAAAGCGCAGCGTAACTGCATGTATTTGCGCAACGTGCGCACATAGCCTAAGGGGTATTTCGATTTTTATGACACATGCTTTTGTATAAAAACACAAAAAATATAGACTCTTCATATTACAGAAAGTCAAACAATATAATTTGTGAGAGAAACTCCAATACTAATAGAACTCCTAGATAACAACCCATTGCTAATGTGATAATGAAGTTGCAGTAATTAAAATGTTTATATCAAATTTCAAGCTTTTCCTTGTACTCATGAAAGCTTTTAAAAACTAAAGACTTGACGTCATTCTCAATTTATTGTGGCTTTGTAATTAGCCATCTGCCCATATAACATCTGCCAAAATACATTTCTCTTAGCTACAAACACAGATTAGTCTTGGCTACAATTAATCAAAATAAAGCTTTTTTTTTATTATTACCATCCAATAAAACTGTTAAATATTCTAAAAAAATAAAATAACATTTTGTCTAGATGTAAACTTTTTAATTATTACTTTAGGCTCAGTCAAGAAAATTTATTTTAACAAGTTTTAAAAAAAATAATTTATTTACAACCACTGAACAAATAGGTTTTCTTGTAAGAAACATCCCAAAGAAAATTAGTGTGAGACAGATTATTATCGGAATTCTGTACAACATCACCACAAACCGTGAACATTATCCTGATTATTATGGTTGAGAAACTCATGTTATGCAGTATTGTAAAAGTAAATATACAACTGTGCACTAAAAAGTAATATACAAGGAAGCTGTAATAGAGTTGTCCTAAGGTTCAGCGTCATTATCAGAGGTCAGATGTAAACCGTATGCGGCGCAAATCACCACCACCCCGGCACATGGTTTAGTGTCAGTACTGTAGATCATTTCATATACAGATAATGTGGCCTGATCTCCAGTACCCAGCAGTGCCCACTAAACAGTGTCACCGTGTTCCACTCCATATACTGTGTGAGATGTATCTAGGCTTTCCGGCACCTGGGCCAAGAATTTAATTCGGCGCCCCACTAAGGAATTTGATGAGTCGCCATGTAACCAATTATTCATATGCAATTTGCACACTTACAGTCACGTGCCAACGAGCTGCTCTTCATATTTCTCTCAATGTAAACTGGAAAACTGAGAGAAGTAGGAAGAAACGACAGTTGTCACATGACTGTAAGTATGAAAATTGCAGATGAGTGGAGTGGTCATGTGATGGCTGCTAAAACCAGCAAGCAGAGCTGAACCCTGACAGCGAGTATATTTCATGGCAGTAGGATTGGGCATGCTACAATGATTTGCTTAATTTTGTAAATAAAGGGGTTGTCCAGGTAGGAGATGGAAGTCTGTAGTCACTATAGGTGAATGCTCACAACAAATGCACTGAACACTTTTAGGATTCTCCCTTGCCAGTGGCAAGAGTGGGCGGTCATGTGAGCACAAGTATGAGATTTGTATACTTCTGGCCATATTCTGACTAGATGTGTCCGACCTCGTTCATTTTCATTGAATGATGCAGCACATGTCTTTTCAGCACATGACTGCATGTATGCAAATTGCATAATTGTGAATTTGTGACCTCCCACTCTCACGACTGGTACAAGAAAATCTTGACAGCGTGTAGTGTGAGAGTTCAGAAGTCTTCAGTCACATAGAGTGCAGACTCATTATAAATTTAGACAACCCCTTTAATGCTCCTATCATAAAGGAAAACATAGTAACCCTTAACTTGTCAGACGGCACAATAGTTTAATAACATAGCCATATATAACGTAATATTACAATTTATGAATTGTTATATGTGTACATGATCAGAACAAATGACAGCACAGTAATGCATCACCAGAAATACTTAACTAAAACCCCCATCAATACAGAAAAACATCAACAGAAACAAAGTATCACAACCCTCATCAGTATAGATAATCATCTGAACCAGCAGAATTACAGAAATACATAACTAGAACCCCCATCAGTACAGAAGCACAGCATCACAACCCTCGTCAGTACATAAATACATACCAGCAACTCCAACAGTACAGAAATTCATCACCAGAACCTCCAAAATACAGAAAGTCATCATCAGAACCCCAGGTAGTATAGAAATACATCCATATAATCACCATCAGCATGACAACCCTAAGTAGAAAAGGAATACATCTTCAGACCCACCAGCAGTACGTGGTACATTAATTGTAATGTCAGGTCAGTCCCATATACATTTGTATCGCATGAACCTACAACTCTCAGTACATCTTTAACAATGGTAAGGAGATACTGGGAGTTGTTATCATTCATAATCAGACTGCGACCATACAGAAACCACAGTACTGATGAGACATAGTTAGTATCACAAATAAACATTTACATCCAGGTACCTTTATACATGACATTGTCTCTGATCAAAGTTTTTCTCTTTCTTTTCTTCATCTTGATCAGACGCCATTATGACTTTTCGCATCAAAAGCTCATCTCTGCAGACTTCTATCTTCTCCGTTTTTCTGCGTCACAACACTGCCTGATATCCTTAATAATAGAATAATTATAGTGCTCATCAATAAAAATATCTGGTCTAAGCTGTACCTTTGAATAAATAAGTGTCCTTGTGTTCCCTGCACAAAATATGACCCAGACACTATCCCTCTTATGATACATGCCCTCCATACTAATCTCTCCTTTCCATACTGGGCCCCCCTCTTCACACTGTCCTTCCCTTTATGCTGCCCAGTCTTTATAATGGGCCCCCTCCTCACACTCCCCCGTCCTCAGCATACTGTCTCCTCATTACTGTGGCTCCACACTGCCCACCCATGATTTCCCCTCTCCAAACCATCCCCCAACACTATCCAGTGTCTATTTTGTACCCCCTCACTTTTTTCTCATCCTATACTGTCTCCTCATTACCTCCATGCCCATCCCTCATCACTTCTCATACTGTGTCTGCACACATTTCCCCCTCATTCCTCATACTGTGTCAATGCCCATCCCCTCTCACCCCTGATACTTTGCCGCATACATTCCCCTCTCATCTTCCATACAGTGTCTGCATACAGTCCCTACCTTGCTATTCATACTGTGTCCGTACTAATCCCCCTCACTCCTCATACTGTGTCCTCATACATTCCCCCCCACTTCTCATACCATTTCCGCATATACTTCCCCTCTTGCTCCCCATACTGTGTCCGCATATATTCCCCCCTCACTCCCCATACTGTGACCGCATACATTCTCCCTCACTCTTCATACTGTATCTGTATACATTTCCCCTCACTGTCCATACTGTGTTTGCATACATTCCCCCCTCACACTCGTTCAAATGATTTTTATTAGGTTTTGTAGTTAACAAATCTTGAACTCATGCGTTAGAAAATTTAAGGACATATAAATAGTAATATCAAGGTTAAGAAAATTCACATATTTTGACCCCCCCAGGTTGTTAGTGTTGATACATCAACCAGTATATTTTGTTGGTCAAATCAATTGCTTATGAATTAACTTTTTGAAAAACATAACTAAACAACAAATAAAATTAACAACTTCTTGACATGGATTCCGTAAACAGTCCAGCAAATTTGCGAGATCAAAAACATATAATTCTAGCGCGTTTTAAATCAGGGAGCTATCAAAGACTAGAGCTTCAAGCCTGGAATTATTAGTGAGCTTGTATTTCTCGAATATAGTTAGTGTTTCCTTAACGTCAGTTGGGCTATATAGTTTGTCGGTGATTGGGCTCTAGCCATGGGTCCCATTTGGTGAGGTACTTGGTTTGAGTATTATTTTTTATGGCACAATAGTACTCTAAATTATTACGTAGAGTTAAGCGGGCTTTACACGCTGCAATATCTGTACCAATATCGCTAGCGTGGGTACCCGCCCCATCTGTTGAGCGACATGGGCAAATCGCCCAGACCCGTCACACTACTTACCTGCTCGGTGACGTCGGTGTGCCCGGTGAACCGCCTCCTTTCTAAGGGGGCAGTTCGTTCAGCATCACAGCGACGTCACTGAACCGCCGCCCAATAGAAGCGGAGGGGCGGAGATGAGCGGGACGTAACATCCCGCCCACCTCCTGCCTTCCGCATAGCGGCCGGGAGGCAGGTAAGGAGAGCTTCCTCGTTCCTGCGGCGTCACACGGAGCGATGTGTGCTGCCGAAGGAACAAGGAACAACTTCGTTACTGCTGCAATAATGATATTTGAGAATGGACCCCCATGTCACCGATGAGCAATTTTGCATGTTTTTGCGACGATGCAAAATCGCTCATAGGTGTCACACGCAATGGCATCGCTAATGCGGCCGCATGTGCGTCACCAATTCCGTGACCCCAACAACTTCGCATTAGCAATGTCGCAGCGTGTAAAGCCCCCTTTAGTTTCTCCTTAGCTTCTTGAGTATTAGGAGCTTTCTCACTTTTCCAGTTGGATGCAATGAGATTAGTGGAAACTAGTAGAATTTGTATTACTATGGGCCTAAAATGTTTAGGTATCGCTTCAATATTTAAGAGAAGAAGAACTAATTCTGGAGTTAAAGTAAAGGGTAATTTACATGCTGTGATATTGGCACCGATATTGCTAGTGAGCGTACCCGCCCCCGTCGGTTGTGCGTCACGGGCAAATCGCTGCCCGTGGCGCACAACATCGCTAACACCCGTCACACGGACTTACCTTCCCTGCGACGTCGCTCTGGCCGGCGATCCGTCTCCTTTCTAAGGGGGCGGTTCGTGCGACGTCACACGGCAGCCATCCAATAGCAGAAGAGGGGCGGAGATGAGCGGCCGGAACATGCCACCCACCTCCTTCCTTCCTCATTGCCGGTGGACGCATGTAAGGAGATGTTCGGCATTCCTGCGGCGTCACACATAGTGATGTGTGGTGCCGCTGGAACGACGAACAACATTGTACCTGCAGCAGCAACGATATTAAGGAAATGAACGACGTGTCAACGAGCAACGATTTTTCACGTTTTTGCGCTCGTTGATCGCCGCTCATTGGTGTCACATGCTGCGATGTCGCTAACGGCACCGGTTGTGCGTCACTAACGACGTGACCCCGACAATATAACGTTAGCGATGTTGCAGCATGTAAAGCACCCTTTACATCTAGCTGTGTAATGGACCTTATAAATGATTGAATTTCTCTCCAGAATTTCTTAATTTTTGGACACGACCACAATATGTGAGTTATGTTGCCTGAATTTCCACAGTTTCTCCAGCATTTGTTTGAGGTATCTGGGTTAATTAAATGCAATTTATGGGGTGTGTAATACCAGCGGGTTATTTTCTTATAATTGGTTTCTATAAGAGCAACGCAAGGTATATTTTTGTAGACTGTGGCCAATGACTTTTGTAATCTTTCTTCAAATTGATTTTCTGGGATTTGTAACTCGATTTTCCACTTTTCCAAGTGTTTTAAGTTAAGGAGATTTGTGTCTTCATTATAAATTTGGTAGATATATTTGGTTTTCCAAGTTTTTTGATTATTTGGATTCTTTAGGAGAGCTGTGATGTTACTTTGGAAGGTGGAGGGTGGTGCTAGGTTTCATGAATATTTTTTCTATTATCTTCCAAGTTTTCTTATTTGACTTTGTTAGTTTGAATTCTTTTGCTAAATCTTGGTAGGGTTTCAGCTTATCGTTATCGAGTATGTCTGAGATTAAGCATATTCCCTTGGAACCCCCGTCACACTCCATACTGTGTCTGCACACATCTGCCCACATTCTCCATACTGTGACTTCTGCATACATTCCTCCTCTTCTCATACTGTGTCCACACCCATCCCACCCCCACAAGAATAATTATGGAAGAGGGTGATGACGTCACCCTGCTTAACCATGTTTTCATCGATATCTGCATATAATTTTGAGATTTTTGGCAAAAATTGCAATTTCTTGAGCTACCTCGCCACGTCACGGCAAATCTCATTTGAGGCAGTCCTACACTGAAATATTTTTATAAAATGTGCCATACGGCCTCACATATGAATAGTAGAACTGCTCTTAGCAGCACTCACCTGGTCTATTTCAATCCCGTACCCATGGCTGTGGGCAGGACAGGTCCGAGCAAATGCTGCATGAAGTAAAGAGCCTGTGGACAAGGCCTGATGACTGAATGTGAACAGTCACCAACCGCCAAAATCTAGACAGGTGGAATACATCCCAAATTGGGGTGCATAGCAGGGTGGGGGTCAGCCACCGACCAATTCAATGAAGAAAAAACAAAAAGCCAGCACTAAATGCACTTCAGCACTAAAAATTCCAAACTGTACTTATTATAAAAATTTTGAGATTTTTGGCAAAAAATTGCAATTTCTTGAGCTACCTCGCCACGTCACGGCAAATCTCATTTGAGGCAGTCCTACACTGAAATATTTTTATAAAATGTGCCATACGGCCTCACATATGAGTTATAAATTTGGTAGATACATTTGGTTTTCCAAGTGTTTTGATTATTTGGATTCTTGGAAGAGGGTGATGACGTCACCCTGCTTAACCATGTTTTCATCGATATCTGCAACATAAGGTGCAGATTTGGGGAAAGTAAGATGTCGGGTAGGAAACACTCTTGCCACAGATATAAAGAGAATTAAAAAATATATATATATATATAAACACAGCAAATGACAATGTGGAGGAGAAAAAGGCAAATCAAACCACAAGCAGGAAATCCACATAAAAACTAGTTTTAAATATGAGTAAGACAGAATGAAACCTATAAAAATCTTTATGCAAAAGGAAAACAGTCCAGCTCACCACACTGCCTTGCTGGTATAATCCAATCCTGCGCACGGAAATGGTTTGGCCACCAATCAATATAGGAAGGAAGAAAAGGTTTCCAGCGCCAGGGAGGAAAGTTAAAAGTCCATTTTATTAAAGATTATATCAAATATTAAAAATCCAGCAAGTGAGGCATAAGTATTGGATAGCCAGCAGAACAACGCGTTTCGACGTTATGTCTTAGTCATGTTCAGGAACATGACTAAGACATAACGTCGAAACGCGTTGTTCTGCTGGCTATCCGATACTTATGCCTCACTTGCTGGATTTTTAATATTTGATATAATCTTTAATAAAATGGACTTTTAACTTTCCTCCCTGGCGCTGGAAACCTTTTCTTCCTTCCTATAAAAATCTTCAATCTCTTACTTAACTCCAACCAACAAAAAAGAGGTTTTGGAGAAAGGCTAATTACATGCTTGTGTTAGGAAACTCACACTGGTATAACATTTTAACATGTAAGAGTACAACTAAACACAAGATCAATCACCGATATCACAGGACCAAAACGTTTACTCTCAGGTCTCAAGCCAAAATCTATCATTTAACTCCATCCATTATAAAAATAATTTTATAGAGACCTTTCACACCTTTTTCTGTACAAACATTACAAAATTGAAGAAAAGTGATGTCTAAATGAAAGTTCACCAAATCATGCACCAATGCTCTAAATAAATTATTGTTGGTACAGTTGAAACACACACACACACACACACTCGAAAAAAAAATGTTTATTTGACTAAAAACTACGCCCCACACTACCTCATTTACCAATTTATTAATTAAAAAAAAACCTTCAAAATTCCAACTGAATCCAATGATGTAATGCCCAACGACATCCATCGAATCCTATGGAGCCTTGTTCTGAGAACAAGGCTCCATGTGTCACTCACGGGTAGTGGCAGGTACGGAATTTCTCATACTTTCAGGAGAGAAGTTAACTGGTGATGATATCTCTCACACAGAGTTTTACACAAACTTCACTGCCCTTCACTGACTGTCTTGGCGGTGGTGGGCTCAGTTCATTTTGCAAATTCTGACACCTCGCTCAATGGTTTCTCTGGTGCCTGGGACCAACACGGACAGACTCTGGCGTCAACCTGCTGTGTGCTGATTAATAGGCAGGCTAGCAAGTGTTAAGTTATGCTAGTCTGCTTGTTAGGTTGCTTTAATCACATGTGGTGTGGAGGCAATCACATCTGCTCCCCTTCTATTTAAGCTGGATGAAATATTCTACCCTTACCAGCTATAGATTCTATGTTGGTCTGAGGCGTAGTGTCCCAGATTGTGTGGTGAAAATTATGCTATTTGTTTGTTGCAGTTGTGGAAGTTTACCTTTGTTGTTTTGTAGCTTCTTTTTTTCTCTTGTTTTTCCTCCTGAATCTCTTATGGTTTTTATTTATGAGTGTGCATGCTGTGTGACAAAGTTTTGGTTTTTCCCTTGTCTGTCTATATCCGTGACTTTCATTACACTCTTGTCCCGTCCCTCTCTGGGGGAGTGGGAGGGGGAAACAGATCAGGACTGGTCAGAAGCAGGGCCATTAAGGAAAGTCAGAAATCCCTACCATTAGGGGTGTCAGGGAAAATAGGGATAGCATAGGTTGAGGGACCGCTTAGGGGCCCCAGTTCCCCACTATCCCAGAGTCTTCGTGACAAAATCCTCGTCAGCTTTGTATAGCCCATTTATTTCAATGCAGCAGTTAGCTGCTCACGCAGAAGTAAAATAAGAGTTGACCACTTTTGACCTGGTTACATATGCTCTTTAAAATTAATCAAGTTTATTTATAACGTCATGTGCGGTCTCCACTTTACACACACAATGTCATGAATGGAAGTCAAATTTTTAATTTGTAAATAGTAACAGCTGACAATCTAAATTTTGGGTTCATTTATTATGAATATTTCTCTATATTGTTCAGTCTGATGAAGGGGATTGTTTCCCTAAAATGCATAATTGATTTTACAATAATAAGAAAGTTGTTCAATACGTTTTTCTACTTGGTGAAGTTTTTCTCTTGAGGAATTGGTAATGCCTAAATTATACAGATGAGCGGACCTTTTGAAGATGGGGTTTTGTGGGTTCAGTCAGATTTTAGATAAAGTTCAGTTTGGAACCCGGAGTTGACCTGAACCCCAAAGGAAGTCACTAATTGGGCAGTTCAGGTCTCTGCTCACATACAGATAATTATAAACAAATCACTTCCGGGGGCGGGTGGGCAAGGTTTTTCCATTTTTCTTGCTTGGTATACACATCTGATCATGCTGTTGTTACCCCTAATGTGAACCATTCAAACACTCCAAGCCGCTCGCACTATGCTGAGCACCGAGCTTACCCGTGCACAGCGTTGCTCGATGGAGTGGTTTTCATACATAAAGCACCCGAACTCTGTTTTTTTTTTTGTTAAGTCTGTGTTCATTACAAACACTGAACCCCGAACCTCGGTTTCGCTCATCTCTACTAAAGTGTCATCTTTTCCTGAATACTTACATACTATTTCTAACTTTTGACATACGGTAAATACGGTATTCACTTTGTATACAGTTGTCCTGCATATAAGGACATATGCACATACTTCCTTTGCTTGGAGAATACCCCGAGTACCCCATGTACTTTCAGGGTTTTAATTGCAATTTTTATTTTGTTTATCACACAGAGAGATTAGCCTAAAAAATGCCTTGTATAATTTAGAGAATATTGAGGTACAGTCGATGTCCTTTGCACCTTACAGCTGCTCTGCTATCACTCTGGAGTGTATGCCTCTTTGCTTGCACACTTGGTTTGTGCATCTACTTTGCACCTAGAGATATATATTTTTTTATAGCAGTGTAGTCTTCAGTTTGTGGTTATGTCAAATATTCGATAAGCACAAAAAATACTCTAATCATCCCTGTGTCAGTGCATATTCACAATTTTGAAAAAAAAGAAACATTCCTTGCCTTTAGCTGTCATTATAAATATACATCTCTGTACAAATTAATGCCATTTCTCCAGTAATCACAACAGATGTGAAGGTAGATCTGAGAACTCTGAAATTGAACATTACTGTGTAAATCCTTATAAAGATTAGGAGTCTGTTGTAAACATAAAATTTAGGTCAGCTATAAAAATGTTCCATATGGCCAATTAATATTTAGCGCTGCATGATATTTAACGATATTTTTACAAGTTTAATATTTCTACATTTGTGACTTTCCTCATTACCTAGTACTGAAATTAGGACTAGAGATGCGCGGACCCATGGAAGTTCAGTTTGGCGGGTTTATCTGAGGTATTTATCGATATTATGGCCAAAATAACGGTAGCCTTCAAACCACGTCACGGTTCCTCATACTTGTAGGTCTCTACAATCTAATATATAAACCTGAGTGTATGTGCGTATGTATGTATGTATGTGTGTTTGTGTGTGTGTATGTCCGCTAAAGGAATCCACACCGTCGCATTTACAATCACGAAATTTTGCACAGACGCCTCATGTGACTCAGGGAACGTCATAGACTATGTTTGGACGGGAAAATTTAACCTCGCGCTTTACAGTTAGTCTCCAAAATCCTGCCTACATTAATCTGAATGGAGGTGGGAGATACGGGCTATTAATAGCAACTGTCAGTGGTTCCTATAGGAACAAAATAAACTGTATAAGAAGCTTATGTGTGAGGTAATAAGATGTCGGTGGTGAGATGGATAGAGAGAGACAGAAAAAGACAGACAGACACAGAGACAGATGGGCAAAGAGACAGATGGGCAAAGAGACAGATGGGCAAAGAGACAGATGGGCAAAGAGACAGATGGGCAAACAGACAGATGGGCAAACAGAGAGCCCTGGAAAGAGACAGCCCTGGAAAGAGACAGCCGGGCAAAGAGACAGACCTGAAAAGAGACAGACCTGGAAAGAGACAGCCCGGCAAAGAGAAAGCCCGGCAAAGAGACAGCCCGGCAAAGAGACAGCCTGGCAAAGAGACGGACGGGGAAAGAGACAGACGGGGAAAGAGACGGACGGGGAAAGAGACGGACGGGGAAAGAGACGGACGGGCAAAGAGACAGACGGGCAAAGAGACGGACAGGCAAAGAGACGGACAGGCAAAGAGACGGACAAGCAAAGACACAGACAGACACAGACACAGAGAAAGAGAGAGACACAGAGATAGAGACACAGAGATAGAGAGAGACAGACAGAGAAACTGATACAGACAGAGACAGACACACAGAGACAGACATACACACAGAGACAGACAGAAACTCGAAGAGAGAGAGTTACTATCCTGGGCAATGCCCGGGTACTACAGCTAGTAATCTATATAAATAGAAAATATCAAAATATCAAAAAGAGGACTATATTGTGTATTTATTTTTCTGCACATGACATTTTATACAGGGTGCAGCCAGGCCCCTTAGGCTATGTGTCCACGCTGCGGAAAATGCGCAGATTTTGCTGTGGATTTCTCGCGGAAAAGCCGCAGATTTTCCAGAAATCTGCAGCACAGCTACTCCCCAGCCATATCTATGGCATTTGGGAAATGCTGTGCCCATGCTGCGGATTTTTCCGCAGCGGAAATCGTGTGGATTTTCGTGCAGAAAAATCTGAAGCATGTCAATTATTATTGCGGATTTCTCCGCAGGGTCCCATATACTTACCTGCCTTGATAGAGACCCGAGTCACTTTCTCCGTCCGGTGTAGCGGCAGCAGCGCGGGGGATCCAGCCAGGTACAGGAAGGAAGAGGTGGGCGGAGCCTGCACAAGCTCCGGTCATGTGACAGCCGGAGCTAGTTCAGGCCCGCCCACCTCCAGCACAGGGAACCAGACGCTGCCTGACAATGACCCGGCCGCCGGAAAGCGAGGTGCTGCATGTTGGAGGTAAGTATGAGCACCCCGATCACTGCAGCACTTGTTCTGCATTGAGGATGCAGTGCCGAAGCCATGGTACTGTATCCTCAATGCAGAATGCCTGCAGCATATCCGCACGACATTCCGCTGTATATCCGCAGCATTGAAACAGAGAAAGTTCTGTTGCGGATTCCTGGGAGCTCCTGCGGAATGTCTTGCGGATATATCCGCAGGACAATGTCCCCGTGGGCACATAGCCTTAATGTTTGGACTTACATATTGGAGACTCCGTCCCTATATGGTGCACATAAGTACCGGGTAGCCCGTCTTATCGAATAGTATGGGTGTGTAATAGGCTGCTGACTGGGTTACTATGCGCCTGTAAGTGTGAACGGTGCCCTATGCAAGCCACTAGTGTGCAATTTTATCATCCAGCGACCACCCCCTCCATATTCTGGAGTTGTGTGAGTGATTTGCTCCTCTTGCATCTGTGATATTTCCATCTCTTGGGGGTCTGGTTGCACCTTGTTAGTGCATTAGTTTTTCTTGGCCTGAGCAGTTCATCACTGCTTTATCCTGCTGTGAGTATTCTAAATTGTGGAGGATAATTACCGAATTTTTCGGACTATAAGATGCACTGGACCATAAGATGCACCCTGGTTTTAGAGGAGGAAAATAGGAAAATAAAATTTTAAGCAAAAAATGTGGTCATGCCACACTGTTATGGGGCGAGGATCTGCTGCCTACACTGTTATGGGGGTAATGTCCCCAAATTCTCTGCTAAGGTACCCCATCCTGGTAATGATCCTCCTGCCTTGTATATGTACCCCATCCTGGTATATGCCCTTATCCTGCTATATACTGCCATCCTGCTATATGCCCTTATCCTGCTAGATACCCTTATCCTTCTGTTATATGGCCCCATCCATCCTGCTAAATGGCCCCATCCTGCTATATGGCCCCATCCATCCTGCTATATGGCCCCATCCATCCTGCTAAATGGCCCCATCCTGCTATATGGCCCCATCCATCCTGCTATATGGCCCCATCCATCCTGCTATATGGCACCATCCTGCTATATGGCCCCATCCATCCTGCTATGTGGCCCCATCCATCCTGCTATATGGCCCCATCCTGCTATATGGCCCATCCATCCTGCTATATGGCCCCATCCATCCTGCTATATGGCCCCATCCTGCTTAATGGCCCCATCCTGCTATATGGCCCCATCCTCCTGTCTGCCGGCTCGCTGATGTGTGTAGAGACTAGCGGTGCGCACAGGGATGACATCATCTCTGTGCTCACCGCTCGCTACACAGATCAGTTGGCCGGCAGACTGGAGCAGATCGCGGTGCTGCAGGGGAACGGTGACGGGTGAGTGTACCGTACTTATTCACTGCCCCCCGTGCTAATGATGATGCGCGGGGGGCAGTGAATCCAGCCGCACATGATCACTCCAGGCTGTAGTTGCCAGGGGTGATCACGGCTGGCTGTTTAACCCCTTAACGACCTTGGACGTACTGAGTACGTCATGGTGACATGGTGCTAAAGGACCCATGACGTACTCAGTACGTCCTGGCGAAATCGCGGTCCCGGAGCCCCGGGGAGTGAAATTTATTTACTTAAATGGTGGATTCGGGAAGGAGGGGACCTCTGCCTGACGTCAGGAGGGGTGGTGCCTCCTCCCCGAACCTACAGAGGCTGTGATTGGCTGACGAACGCCGCTCAGCCAATTACAGCCACTGTAATGTTCCAGCCATTGAAAATGGCTGGAACATTGAAATCCAGCCCTGATCAGTGCTGCTGTAGCACTGGCCATTGGCTGGAGCTGGGTGATCGATGCTTCACCCGCCCCCAGCTCTGATTGGAGAGACCGGTCTTGTGACCGCTCTCTCCAATCAATGTGGATCTGCGGCCTGTGACCGTCCCTGGAAGCCGAGGAGAGCGGTAAGTTGTTGTCCCCGCCGCCCGCCCCTGTCCCCGATCGCCCCGCCGCCCGCCCCTGTCCCCGATCGCCCCGCCTCTGCTCCCGCTTCACCGCTGTCCCCGCCGCTGCTCCCGCTTCACCGCTGTCCCCGCCGCTGCTCCCGCTTCACCGCCGCTGTCTCCGATCGCCCCGCCGCTGCTCCCACTTCACCGCCGCTGTCTCCGATCGCCCCGCCGCTGCTCCCGCTTCACCACCGCTGTCTCCGATCGCCCCGCCGCTGCTCCCGCTTCACCGCTGTCCCCGCCGCTGTCTCCGATCGCCCCGCCGCTGCTGCCGCTTCACCGCTGTCCCCGCCGCCATGCTCCCGCTGCACTGCCGTCCCCGCCGCCATGCTCCCGCTGCACCGCCGTCCCCGCCGCCATGCTCCCGCTGCACCGCTGTCTCCGCCGCCGCTCCCGATCCACCGCCGTCCCCGCCGCCATGCTCCCGCTGCACCGCCGTCCCCGCCGCCATGCTCCCGCTGCACCGCCGTCCCCGCCGCCATGCTCCCGCTGCACCGCTGTCTCCGCCGCCGCTCCCGATCCACCGCCGTCCCCGCCGCCATGCTCCCGCTGCACCGCTGTCTCCGCCGCCGCTCCCGATCCACCGACGTCCCCGCCGCCATGCTCCCGCTGCACCGCTGTCTCCGCCGCCGCTCCCGATCCACCGCCGTCCCCGCCGCCATGCTCCCGCTGCACCGCCGTCCCCGCCGCCATGCTCCCGCTGCACCGCTGTCTCCGCCGCCGCTCCCGATCCACCGCCGTCCCCGCCGCCATGCTCCCGCTGCACCGCCGTCCCCGCCGCCATGCTCCCGCTGCACCGCCGTCCCCGCCGCCATGCTCCCCGCTGCACCGCTGTCTCCGCCGCCGCTCCCGATCCACCGCCGTCCCCGCCGCCATGCTCCCGCTGCACCGCTGTCTCCGCCGCCGCTCCCGATCCACCGACGTCCCCGCCGCCATGCTCCCGCTGCACCGCTGTCTCCGCCGCTCCCGATCCACCGCCGTCCCCGCCGCCATGCTCCCGCTGCACCGCTGTCTCCGCCGCCGCTCCCGATCCACCGCCGTCCCCGCCGCCGCTCCCGATCCACCGCCGTCCCCGCCGCCGCTCCCGATCCACCGCCGTCCCCGCCGCCATGCTCGCCACTGTCCCCGCCGCCGTCGCACCCACCTTTTTCAGCCGCTGCTGCCCCCGATCGGCGGCGGCCGCCGCCTCCTTCATCGGCTGCCCCTTCTCCATCGCCACACCACCTATCCCTCCATGTGCTGCAAGCCACCCTCCCCCCACGTGGGGGGAGGGTGGCTGGCTTGCAGCACATGTGGGGGGAGGGTGGCTGGCTTGCAGCACATGTGGGGGGAGGGTGGCTGGCTTGCAGCACATGTGGGGGGAGGGTGGCTGGCTTGCAGCACATGTGCTGCAAGCCACCCTCCCCCTACATGTGCTGCAAGCCAGCCACCCTCCCCCTACATGTGCTGCAAGCCCTCTCCCTCCCCCTACATGTGCTGCAAGCCCCCCTCCCTCCCCCTACATGTGCTGCAAGCCCCCCTCCCTCCCCCTACATGTGCTGCAAGCCCCCCTCCCTCCCCCTACATGTGCTGCAAGCCCCCCTCCCTCCCCCTACATGTGCTGCAAGCCCCCCTCCCTTCCCCTACATGTGCCATCTCTCTCTCCCATCAGACTCTGCCCCCCTCCCCGATCTGCTGCCTGCTCTCTCCCATTTTCCATCTACTGCCCCCTCTCACCCTCCTCGATCTGTTGCCTCCTTCATCTGCTGCCTCTTCTGTCTGCTGTCTCTTCTGTCTGCTGTGATCCTGCTGCCTAGATCCATCCTGTAAGGTAGGTATCCCCATCTCACCCCCCCCCATCCTCTGCCGCTCCTCCATCCGCTGCGCCATTTCCCATCCATCCGCTGTGCCATTTCCCATCATCCATCCGCTGCGCCCTTTCCCATCCTCTGCCGCTCCTCCATCCGCTGCGCCCTTTCCCATCTTCCATCCGCTGCGCCCTTTCTCATCTGCCGCCCCGCCCTCTCGCATCGCATTATCCAGCGCAGTTGCTCGCTTCCAGACTGCAGTGGATGATGCGATGCGAGACTCGTGCATTGCTCTCACGTTTGGCACTGGTCTTGGCAGGCGCTCATTTTTTTTTTTTTTTTCTACTGATGTCTGTATTTTTTATTTCGCCAAACTAATTTTTTTTGTATGGGGGGGGGGTCTAGTTTCCAAAATGGGATCACATGTGGGGGAGCTCCATTGTTTAGGCACCTCAGGGGGTCTCCAAATGAAACATGGCGTCTGCTAATAATTCCAATCAATTTTACTGTGAAATGGCGCTCCTTCTCTTCTGAGCCCCGCCGTACGCCCAAACAATTGATTTCCACCACATATGAGGTATCGTCGTACTCAGGAGAAATTGCACAATACATTTTATGGTGCATTTTTTCCTGATACCCTTGTGGAAAAAAAGCTACCTGTTTGAAAAAACAATTTTGTGGTAAAAAAAAATAAAATATTTTCACGGCTCAACATTACAAACGTTTGTGAAGCCTCCAGGGGTTCAAAGTGCTCCCTAAACAGCTAGATAAATTCCATGAGGGGTCTAGTTTCCAAAATGGGGTCAATTGTGGGGGAGCTCCATTGTTTAGGCACTTCAGGGGGTCTCCAAACGCAACATAGCGTCCGCTAATAATTCCAACCAATTTTGCTGTGAAATGGCGCTCCTTGCCTTCCGAGTCCTGCCGTGCGCCCAAACATTTGATTTCCACCACATATGGGGTATCTGCGTACTCAGGAGAAAATGCACAATACATTTTATGGTGCATTTTTTCCTGATACCCTTGTGATAAAAAAAGCTACCTGGTTGAAGCAACAGTTTTGTGGTAAAAAAAAAATTTTTTCTTTTCACGGCTCAACGTTATAAACTTCTGTGAAGCCCCCAGGGGTTCAAAGTGCACATAAAACATCTAGAAAAAATATTTGAGGGCTCTAGTTTCCAAAATGGGGTCACTTATGGGGGAGCTCCATTGTTTAGGCACCTCGGGGAGTCTTCAAACCCGACATGGCGTCCGCTAATGAGTGCAGCTAATTTTGCACTCAAAAATTCAAATGGCGCTCCTTGCCTTCCGAGTCCTGCCGTGTGCCCAAACATTTGATTTCCACCACATATGGGGTATCTGCGTACTCAGGAGAAAATGCACAATACATTTTATGGTGCATTTTTTCCTGATACCCTTGTGATAAAAAAAGCTACCTGGTTGAAGCAACAGTTTTGTGGTAAAAAAAAATTTTTTTCTTTTCACGGCTCAACGTTATAAATTTCTGTGAAGCCACCAGGGGTTCAAAGTGCACATCAAACATCTAGAAAAAATATTTGAGGGCTCTAGTTTCCAAAATGGGGTCACTTATGGGGGAGCTCCATTGTTTAGGCACCTCGGGGAGTCTTCAAACCCGACATGGCGTCCGCTAATGAGTGCAGCTAATTTTGCACTCAAAAATTCAAATGGCGCTCCTTGCCTTCCGAGTCCTGCTGTGTGCCCAAACATTTGATTTCCACCACATATGGGGTATCTGCGTACTCAGGAGAAAATGCACGATACATTTTATGATGCATTTTTCCTGATACCCTTGTGAAAATACTAATTTTTATGGCTAAAGTAACATTTTTGTGTTAAAAAAGTAAAATTTTCATTTTTTTGTCTACATTGCTTTGGTTGCTGTGAAGCTCCTAAAGGGTTAATAAACTTCTTGGATGTGGTTTTGAGCAGAGTGAGGGGTGCAGATTTTAGAATTGGGTCACTTTTGGGTATTTTCTGTCGCCTAGGTTTCTCAAATCACTCCAAATGTGATGTGGTACCTAAAAAATTTTTTTTTGTAAATTTTGTTGGAAAAATGAGAAATTGGTGATGAACTTTGAACCCTTCTAACTTCCTAACGGAATTTTTTTTTTTTCAAAAATTGCGCTGGTGTAAAGTAGACATGTGGGAAATGTTATTTAGTAACTTTTTTGTGTGACATATCTCTCAGATTTATGGGCATAAAATTTCAAATTTTGAAAATTGCAAAATTTTCAAAATTTTCGCCAAATTTCCGAAATTTTCACAAATAAACGCAAAACATATCTGCCTAAATTTACCACTGACATGAAGTACAATATGTCACGAAAAAACAATCTCAGAATCGCCAGGATCCGTTGAAGTGTTCCAGAGTTATAACCTGTCAAAGTGACACTGGTCAAAATTGCAAAAAATGGCCGGGTCTTTAAGGTGAAAACAGGCTGGGGGCTGAAGGGGTTAATATGCGCGCACCCCCGCCCATCATTCCTCCCACCTGTCAGCACCGGCTTCAGCACTGAGAGATGATGGGCGGGATGATGGGCGTGGACCCGCTCCACCGCAGCACCCTCATTTCCGACCGCAGCCCTATATTCAGACCATAAGACGCACCCTCTACTTTCCCCCAACTTTTGGGGGGAAAAGTGCATCTTATGGTCCGAAAAATATGGTAGTCCTCTTTTTGATATTTTGCTATTTTCTACACATATAATCTCAGAACACTTTTGAATTGTAATCCTGTTTTTATTTACGCCTACTTCATGAAATTATTAATCATAAAGCACAATCAATAATTCTTTCTGTTATTTAATTTTACATACTTGACAAATGTGCATATGGGAAATATATTCAACGGACTTTAAGGTTCAACATTTATATTGTAAAAGTTATGTTCTTAAAGTGGGAGCCTGGCATTCATAGTACTAAAAGTCAAATTAAGTAGAAACTTTGTGTAATATTATAAATTGAAATTCTATGTCCCAAGAATGACAAAAGTATTTTAGGAGTGATACCTTTTTTAGGTTAACCAGAAAAGAGGTATCACTCCTAAAATATTTTTGTCATTCTTGGGACATAGTATTTAAATTGATTTTTCTGGCTTACACTGTACCACAATATTACCTTGAATACATTTTCATAGAGAAAAAGGGGTATAACGTGCTGTAATGATACATGTCAGACAAATGTCATCTGACTACAATAATCCCCATGAGTAGGATTTAGATATAATAGGAACATTCCAATCTAACTTCAAAATATGTGAAACCACACAATGGAATATAGTTTATCCAAAATATTTTATTCATTAAATATACACACACAAATAAAACAGGAGTGCACACACATACTCCTGGTTTCAAGTAATCATCAAATATGAGGACATTAGAACCTCACCAACGTGGGGACCAAGACCGGACAAGAGGTATAGAAACCATGCCTGGGAAAATGTAAGGCTAATTGCCACTCAGAATAACCCATAGGTTATCCCCAAGCATAGCAGGTGAACTCCCTCCACCTAGCTACGATACCGGGTAATACAAATACTAACCCGGGATGCTCAAGGGCAAAACCGAGTCAAACAGTGTTAAGGGTACATACCGGAGATCGAGGTAAGTAAGGGAGCCGGTCCAGGGTCCACGCCCGACGCGCGTTTCGGGTACCTTTTTCAGGGGCACCACACGCTGTCATGGACTCCTTTCCCACTCCCTTAAGTACCCCGTGGCCTCCAGGTGATGTCCATCCGTCCGTCCGTTGTGCGCACGCGTACATCGCGTCATGGGGATATCGTATGCACGCCGGCGGTCAGCGGCGACCCAAATGCGCATGCGTTGGAGAAAATTCTCCGATGACGTCTTTGACGCATGCGCATGGCCGTCTAGGATGCCGCCGGGTGCATACACCCAAGACTCTCGTCTGGACGGTGCGCTAGGAGGGTCAGGAAGGAAATCACAGATGGGCGGTCCAAGGTAACAGATACATCACGTGTTACGCATCGTGTTGGTAACTCAGAATTCAGGCGTGCCTCATCCACACTATAGGGTACAGCCTTCATCAAGTCCCATAAATCACCTTATAAGGTTTATTATTAATTATGCATAATTATAGACTGTACAAATAGTGATCATAAACATATGTACGCTAATCATATGCAAGGTCTGTATCCATAATTGGACAACAATGTCACATCTCACATGATAACACAGGCCGGCCCAGCTGAATCTCACAGTCACATCGGAGGCACATCCACTTGGCTAAACCATAGAAGAGTCACACCTCCACCATATGGACATGTATACATTCAGATGGACACATAAATATACTGGCGTGTGAAAAATTATAACCAATGGCGCTACATAGTCACACAATAAAGAGACTCGTCATATTAACGAGTCAGTGTGCCTGTACATCAAGTCCATGCATGTGGATGTGACCACAATCAGGCACCCCCAGACACTGCCAGAAGTCCCGAAATGGCCACATCCACATACATCAGGGCACAAGACGAAAAAGGCTGCACGTCCATATTGGGTTGTAAATCAATATCCGTAATTGGGACCATATACATCTCATCCATGTATGTGGGCGAGACCACATACAGACACCCCTGGACATAGTCAAAAAGTCCCAATATGGCCACGTCCACATACATCCAACCAAACACTAACGCGCAGGATGGAAAAGGCTGCACGTCCATGTTGGATTTCGAATCAGCATCCATAGTTGGATCCATATGCATTAATCCATATATGTGGACGTGGCCACAGTCAGACACCTCCAGACGCAGCCAGAGGTCCCGATATGGCCACATCCAAATACATCAAACCAAACATCACAGCGCAAGATGAAAAGGCTGCACATCCGTATTGGGTTTCCAATCAATAGCCAAAATGGGCCACTCTTTGCCCTTTAAAGGTAATACTCCCATTCAACATTATGGATATCCTCTTGACACATCAATTGCAAATTTAATTATCATCATAAATGTTGATGTATAGGTAAGCAGCAACGCGAAACCACATTGGGTATAATAGTAATGTCCAATAATGCTTCATAAGGCAGCCATCAGGTCTTTCATCCTTATGCTTGATTCCAAGGTCATATCCCATCACCAGGAGGACACACGAGAAAGGAGAGGGGAAACAGGAAGTCCACAATTCCTCAGATGAACAGTTACTGGAATAAAACAACATGCAATTAAAAAGCAGCACGACAATCAGAAGATAATGCATCATGGTCGTCCAATATTACAATATTACCTTGTATTGAACATTATAAGAAATAGATGGAGTCATATTATGCTCAATAGTGCTTTCTTCTCTATTCACAGTAACTACAGCTTGTATATAAAGTTTTTGTAAAATAAAGCAAATTATATTTCAGTATACTGCATTACCAAAAGATTACTACTGCCTTTAAAAACACATATAAAAATAAACACATCTGAACATGCCCACATCTGTCTTAAAGCACTCTCTTAGCGACAGCATAACCAGCCACGTGCAGGTGTTACTCAGAGTTTACAACAGTGAAATTGGTAGTACATTTTTAAAGAAGACTTATTTTCCTTCTTCTTGGACCCACTCTAGTGTTGGGCTCAAAAACTAAATAAAATACTGAATACTCCACTATTTAATCAATAGATGCTAATATAGTGTTCTTTGAACATGTGTTTGAATGGTGTACATATATTTCTTAACTGTACAGAAAAGCATAGTTGATATTTTTTTTAATACTTGGCCTTATGGGCAACATAAACCATGGTTTGTTTATGTCACAGACTTGTCAAAGATTTGTTGTTAAAGGGGGGGTTCACCCATATTTTTTATTGTCTAGATCGATATTATATTGAGAAACAATGTTTCTCTCAAATACCTTGTGTTTTCAATAGTGCCTGTGAGAGGCACAATTACAGACCGCTGCTCCCCGTCCAGTGACGTACCCGTACAATGCTGCCTCGTCACATCCGTGCAGCCGGCTACATTCTGAGCCCATCTGCTCCCTGCTCCTCCTCACTCCTCCCTCACAGCACGTCTCTTGCTTGCAGCGTTCTGCAAGGAGGGAGGAGGAGCAGGATACGCGCCGTGCTGTGCTAGGAGGGAGGAGGGAGGGGGGGAGCAGGAGACGCGCTGTGCTAGGAGGGAGGAGGGAGGGGGGAGCAAATGGGCTGTGACAGCAGTGAAACACCGCTCACACCTCAGAGTCTGGAAGACTGTAGCCGGCTGCACGGATGTGACGTGGCAGCGTTTGACGGGTACGTCACTGGACGGGGAACAGCGGTCTGCAATAGCGCCTCTCACAGGCACTATTGCCAACACAAGGTATTTGAGAGAAACATTGTTTCTCAATATAATATCGATCTAGACAATAAAAAATATGGGTGAACCACCCCTTTAAGAGATTCTTGTAGGTCAAAACAACCCAACACTGGTTACATCTTACCTGCTGCTTGCCACCTCTTATTCCTTTCCTTTTTAGATACATTATTTATACAGGTCTCTAGTGTAGGCTTTAAGGGTTTCTTTGTTGTTGCTCCTATTTCCACTATGTTCTTTGGATATCAATGACATACTGTAATTTCACTTTCATAACTAAAAGGGAAACATGTAGTATGTATACAAATTACATTGCTTTAAGGCTATGACCGCACTTTGTGTTGTGCTACTTGCAGTTCTAAACGCACGTTTTTGCCTTAATTGATTTGGCCAAAGTTGCCTTTTCCAGAAATTTAGCGCTAAAAGCGCATGCGTATTTACCGCTTTTTTGATGCGTTTTCAGCGCTTTTTACATGCTTTTTCACCTGCGTTTTGACAGAGGTGTTTTGAACATCAAGACACTGCTAAATAAAGTTTACACAGTCAAACAGAATGAAAAAAGAGAAAAAAAAGGAAAACATATTTTTGTGAATTAATAAAGAAAAAAGTTATATTTAATGAAATTATAGTGGTTTTATAATATTTAATGCTGCACACGTAGAACCTGTAATTTACATACTCACCTGGTCCTTCCTGCTGTCCGCGCTGCTGATCCTCGGTCTCCAGGCCTCCCGTCTCCCCGCTGCTGCTGCTGCCAGGCAGTGAAGTGAATATTAAATGAGAATAAGGAGCGGCGGTCGGCAGCAAGAGGCAGCATCGGCAGAGACAGGAGGGCTGGAGAAGGAGAGTAAATGGTTTTTTTTTTTTTTCACTGACACGTGTGTTTCCTCCAGCGCGTGTCACACGGGACCGCATCCACACTACACTCGTGTGGTACGAGTGCTGGCTGTGTGACACCCGTGCTGCGTGAGAAAACACTGACATGTCAGCGCTTTGAAAAATGCACACACGTACAAACCTACACGGACACACGTTCCGTGTGGTTTTACGTGTGTGTGCCTGCTAAATAGGGTAGCATTGCTTAACGTGTCTCCGTGCCGCCGGTACGTGTAAAAAATGACAAACACGCGCCGGCGGCACGGATGTGTGTCGCAGGCCTTACCAACAGCATGAAACAGACTCCCTGATATGTGATATAGCGTCCCAGAGAGGAGGGGGAGCACCAAGGAGCAGCTGACGGGTCACACTGAATCTCAGGAATTGTGAGGATATAGGCCTGTGTGGCGCCCCTGAGGCTTCAGTCGGCACAGGGTACTGCATTTCACTTAAGGTGCGGTACTCATCCTGTGTCTAGAGGAGGTCGGTATCGGTTTCACAACACACAATCTCATCATACAGTCAGGTTGCCCTCCCCATTGGGGGCCGGGCTAGGGTTGGGTATTAAAGTAGTCACCAAACATGGAGGGGCTGCCACCCACTAGTGACAGGGAACCCGGGGAGGAGCGGCCACCAGGGGGAGTTAGGAGCTGACATAGAAATAGGGAGTTCACCAGCAGGAGAGGACAGGAGCAGATGGGTTTTTCGATAGCTCCTGTGGGATGTAGGAGACAATACGGTCGCCAAAGGGAGAGCTTCATTGCTCTCTTGGGACCGGCGGCACAGTTTAGGGTACAGAGCCCTAGGGTGGAACATACTTCACATTGTATCACCAGAATCTGCAGGACAGGGGGATTGTATGTCCCTTTGGCCCCCACAAGATCTCGGAGCATGTGGCACATAAGGTCCGGAGTCGTGATCAAGGTCAGGCCCCATCACTGACCTGCGTCACCTGCACACGGGACGGGAGCTAACACTTCAAGAACCCGGGTCCCCAAGCAGTTTCAGGCCACGGGGATCCATCTTTTAAAGCGCAACAAAGAAGGGAAGGCAGATTACCGTACCTGTTCTGACCTCCAAAGGATCCGGGATTGGCTGGGGCCCATGACGGTGGAGACCGGCACCCTGAGGGCAGCACTTGAAGTGTGAGTAAAAAGACCTGGAACCGCAGCAGCTGACTTAGCCTCTTATTGCCGTCGCCCCACACTTCGACCCCAACGGCCACTGCTACCTCCATCATCCTCCCCGGAGCCCGCTCCACCTGTGGGGAGCAAAACCATCCTTGCTGCGACACCATCCGACCCGGAGGACAGCGACAGCAGCGGCGGTTAATCTCTGTCCGCGTACCGCAGGTGGCGTCATGAGACAACTACAACTCCCATTATCCATCATCATCCCACAATTCCCATCCTCCATCCACCTATCCCTTTTGTGGACATTTCGAGGGTCACGAAACCAGGCAGGGCCACCCGTGACATCCCCTGACCCTTTACCGGACCGGCGACGAATATTCCCCCCAGGCTCTGTGGATGCTCCAACAGTACTGTGCATCTCATAGTTTATGAGAGCAGGAATATTCAAATAATTTTTTATGTCCTCAGAGTACCCCTTTAAGGGAAGAAATGATGGGGACAACGGCTGTAGTGCATTGATATTTGGACCCGGTGTTGGTAAGTCTTCCTTTTTTTCTGTGATTTTTTTTTTTAGATCCAGTTTATCCAATTTTCTATAAAGAATATCTTCTATATTATTTTGAATTCACTTTAGACCCCACCGGTGTTATACACTTAAGGATATGTTCACACATGGCATAATTGCAGCATATTTGCATGGTATTTTAGAGTACCAACAAAATTAATGATTCTGAAATCTCATGTACATGATAATTTTTACTCTGCGTGTTTTAACCATCAATGCGTTTTTGAAATTTGCAGCATGCTAACGCTTTAATAGTTTTTGCACCATTTTTCTCCCATTCAAATGAATGAAGAAAAAAATTGTAACAGAAATGCAAATATCTTTTGTGCACAATGTTTTTCCTGCCAACAAGCTGATTTTGGTGCAGAAAAATCCTCTGCAATTATACCACGTTTGAGCATATCCTAACTTAGCAAAATCCCACAAAAACTGTTGAGTCTTTCAGTTCCCTCAAAGTTGCAGAGAGAATTAATTTAGAGTGAGATCTAAGTGGTCTTTTTTCAAGCTTCTTACAACCTTTTGTGAGTATGGATGTTGAAAAGATATTCCAGATACCATTGTCCTTGAGAATGCAAAATACTAAATATTTACTTTGTCCCTATATATTTGGTATTCTGTTTTAAAAAGTTTAACTCCAGGTAGATTGGGGTGTGACTTAGGGGTACTTTGCACACTACGACATCGCAGGTGCGATGTCGGTGGGGTCAAATTAAAAGTGACGCACTTCCGGCATCGCAGGCGACATCGTAGTGTGTAAAGCCTAGATGATACGATTAACGAGCGCAAAAGCGTCGTAATCGTATCATCGGTGTAGCGTCGGCGTAATCCATAATTACGCTGATGCGATGGTCCGATGTTGTTCCTCGCTCCAGCAGCAGCACACATCGCTGTGTGTGTGAAGTCGCAGGAGCGAGGAATATCTCCTACCGGCGTCACCGCGGCTCCCGTAGGATATGCGGAAGGGAGAAGGTGGGCGGAATGTTTACATCCCGCTCATCTCCGCCCCTCCGCTCCTATTGGCCGCCTGCTGTGTGACGTCGCAGTGACGCCGTACGACCCGCTACCTTAATAAGGAGGCGGGTCGCCGGCTAGAGCGACGTCCCAGGACAGATGAGTCCATGTGAAGCTGCCGTAGCGATAATGTTCGCTACGGCAGCTATCACAAGGATATCGCAGCTGCGACGGGGGTGGGGACTATCGCGCTCGGCATCGCAGCATCGGCTTGCGATGTCGCAGCGTGCAAAGTACCCCTTACTCCTATGGGTTGGCAATCATAACCAGCGCTAGTGCTGATGGTGTACGACATATACAGCTAGTCTTTCTGTCATGGCTCCACTCTGGGATTTGAACTGGTGATCTGGTTGTTTGTCAGTTTCTCTCTTGGTTTGACCACAGCCTGTTTTGTGTTAGTCCAACTGCTGAAGGATCTCTTGTCTTTCTTTCCGATGCTCTGCCTTCCTGTGTCCCTGCTATTATGGTGTGTGCACTTTCTCGATTGGTTTGTCCACTTCCGTTTTGGGAGGGGCTATTTATACTTGCTACTCATGTGTCTCAGTGCTGGCTATATTTCTGGATGGATAGTTGTCTGGAGTCACAGCTCCTTGGTTAAGGTTTTCTTATTGAGACATTGCTATACCCTGCAGTTTGTTTGTGTGAATCCCTTCCCAGTTATCTCCTATTTTGTTTCATTTAGGTTTGGGTGGTTTCCACATCTTCTGTTATTCTTTTTGGTTTCTTGTATTTCATTATTCCTGTACGACTGTGCTTGCACATTCCTAGCCCTGTGTGTTACCATCTGCCTGTGTGCACTTCATTTATGTTTATTGTTGTTTTTGTGTTCACTTGGTTTATAGCATAAGGTGCAGTTAAGGACACTCAGAGCCAGCCGTCAATGAGTGGAGACGCCATTACATGATCTTAGAGTGCCAACCTTTGCTATCAGGTAGGGACAATTCAGGGTAGGTGTAGAGTGAGCACTAGCCTGTTTTGGGACCTGTGGGTTTCTGGTTTTAAATCTCCCCTGGTTTGTCCATCCCAGTGAGAGTGTTGGGGTTTAGTTGGGAACATTTTCTCAGTATAGGTGGTTCTCCATGACAATATTTAAAGACCTCTCTCTTCCTTCCATTGATACCTTACCCTGCCTGAAGCACTATAACCATTTTCTACACACATTCTAGATGTTCTTGCAGCTATCACCGATTACTCCTCCACTTTACAACAAGAGAGACAGGAGAGGTCCCCTTTTTCAGGTTACAAACCTTATGAATTAGAAAAAGTTTGAGCAGCAAGAGTGTATTTCATTGAAAGTACACAGGCAACAACTTCAATTAGTGTAAATATATAAGAAAAGACAGAAGTCTTTAAATTTGCCTAAATATATCCATACATCCCATGATCAAAAGATAAACAAGAAAAAAGCTCTATGATGAACATAGAAATTTATTGGAACATAAAGTACATGGGATATAAAAGTACAGAGAAGTATATCATAACCAGAAAAATGACACAAAAAGGTGAAAAACACCCCATGTGGGGCCACATGTCAAGACAACGTATATACTTGTTCCCTAATAAAGTGCTGAGTGAGAAAATCACATATACAGGTAAGAAAGCCGTTTGCAGCAAAGCACGTTACTATATACACTAAACAAAGTCAGAGGGCTGCATCCTGCAAAACAGTAAAGCATGAGTATCACCACAGCACTACACTTAAAGTGAGGGAGCTTACCAGGATAAAACAACTTGCATGTGGACACACATGGGGACAAGTCCCAACACGTGTTTCGTGTGACTTTCACGGTCCCCTGAGGAAGTCACACGAAACACGTGTTGGGACTTGTCCCCATGTGTGTCCACATGCAAGGTGTTTTATCCTGGTAAGCTCCCTCACTTTAAGTGTAGTGCCGTGGTGATACTCATGCTTTACTGTTTTGCAGCATGCAGCCCTCTGACTTTGTTTAGTGTATATAGTAACGTGCTTTGCTGCAAACGGCTTTCTTACCTGTATATGTGATTTTCTCACTCAGCACTTTATTAGGGAGCAAGTATATACGTTGTCTTGACATGTGGCCCCACATGGGGTGTTTTTCACCTTTTTGTGTCATTTTTCTGGTTATGATATACTTCTCTGTACTTTTATATCCCATGTACTTTATGTTCCAATAAATTTCTATGTTCATCATAGAGCTTTTTTTTTGTTTATCTTTTGATCATGAGATGTATGGATATATTTAGGCAAATTTAAAGACTTCTGTCTTTTCTTATGTATTTAAACCTTATGAATTGTCTAAGCCATCCGTACCTGTTGCTCCTGCAAGGGCCAAACTCCAGGTCCAGGGAAGAGACATAGTGCTGCAGTCTATCTAATATAATTTCTATTAATTGGGGGGGAAAGATGATACTTGGAAGACAAGGACAACAGCTGGGGAAGGGAGATATGTGTTAATTGGGGAAAAGAGAGAAATGGTACCTGGAGTAAGGGGGAGAGATCATTAGCACAGGATAGAAATGATATGGGAAAGATAATACTGAAGAGATGGTACGTTAGGATGAAATATAGACTTAGAAAAAGAGGAGAAATGTCCCTACCAAAGTTAAGGGTGAAATCTGGGAGCATCTGACACTTTGCTACTTGTAACAATGCAGGGGCCTATTAATTGTAAAAGGCGCAAAGGATGCCAATATTTAAGGTCAAGGAAATTCACACTGGTCTGGTTCGGCTGCCATGGACTATCAAATGGATGCCGGACCAAAAGTATTGCTCATTTCTAATCTGTACCTGTGGGGTTTGTGGGGCAATGTTTCCAGTAACTAAAAAAAGTGCAATGTTCTTCATTTATTTAAGCAACCTTTTAATGCAATTGGGAATCTTGACCTTTGCTCTGTACAAGAAAATATTTGTAATGGTAACATCTTATGTTTCACAGTGATTTTCATGTGATTATACAATAGTTTCTGGCTATTCATCCACAGCTGAAATTGTATGAATATGTAGACAATGGAGATTAATCTAAATACTTGAGTTGCTAATGATCTTACTTGAGGCATCATCAATGCAATCAGTTTGGAATTTGATTTAAAAGTGGTCTGGTAAGTTCAGCATGTCACTCAGATTATGAAATCTGCATATCTGACACCTCAGACAAGTCATTCTCATTCAGTGCTCATACCAATCAATGCAATCAGCGCCTAATTTCCAGTTGTAATTTAAATCTAAATCTCTTTCTTCTACAAAACGGAAGTTAAGGGAAAAAAGTAGATGCTTAACTATGCATGTTTAAATGGCTCCCAGATGGATATGTAATAGTTCTTGCAAATTGCCTTGTTTTGCATATTTTTGCTGAATTTTAGCTTTTAGAATGTATACATTATTCATTTATTTCGTGTATTTCAGTATAGGCTGGTCTCAAAACAAAAGACCAAACAAGCGATATATTGTAATATTTTTATCCTTTTCTGGCCCTTATGACATTATGCCATCTAGGTCATGTACAATTTTCCATATATTGCTTTTTAAGGATGGTATGAGCAATGTACAGCATATATAAACATTCACTAGTAACAACATTGTCAGTGTAGTTGATGCCCAAGCACTTGTACAGATAATGATTTTGTTCTACTTTTGTTATTTTGATGTCTTGATTTTTGTTGCTTTTGTGGTGATAACAGAGGTCAGCACTAGTGATGGGCGAACCTGAACTGTAAAGTTTGGGGTTTGTACCGGATACCTAGTGCACGGACTACAAACAAGGATTTATCAGGGAAATCTGTGTTACTGTTCGGGTTCGGCCACCTGTATAATAAGAAAGAAATCGAAGGAAAAAGAAAATAAAAAATAAAAGCAGGACCGTTATACTACCGACCTTCTCCACAGCTGTAACACTACTTCCGGGTCCACTCATTAACCATCATACATATTTACTGGTTGCCCCTCCCCCAATTTTGATACCGAGCCAATATAAAGCTGACAGCTGGAGACTGGTACTCTCAGGCTGGGGAGGCCCATGGTTATTGCTCCCCCAGCCTAAAAATAGCAGCCTGCAGCCACCCAGAATCGTCGCATTCATTAGATGCGACAATTCCGGCACTTCTCCCAGCGCACCCTGATTGTCCTGGAGCGGTGGCAATCGGTGTAATAGAAGGTGTTAGTGATAGCTCACAGCTACCATTAAGCTGTAGATTAGTTATGGGAGTAATTTATGAGAATCCCCCATTACAAAATCCTGTAAGTGAAAAGAAATAAGCTCAAACAAAGAAAAAAATCCTTTATTTGAAATGAAATACAAAAAGACACACTCTTTCTCCAAATTATTAACCTCAAACACCCAGACAAGGTCCCATGTCGATCCCAGCTCTGCTACATACTGAAGTCGCAGCACATGGGCACAGTACAGAACATGACCACATGCTGCTGTTTCATGCAGAGTCTGAGCCGCAGCTGTGAGCATTGATGTCACTGAGTTTATCTGCGGTCACAACTTGAGATTACCATGGTACACCACCGCAGGTAAACTCACCTCAAGTATCCTCACTGAACTCCGTGACCTCACCTAAGGTGAACTCATTCAGTTCAATGAAACCTGCATCTCCTTGCAAAAAAACTGTGTTTTTTTGCCAAGAAATGCAGATCTGGTGCTGAACTTTATGCACCAAATTCCTGCACCAAATCTGCATCTTCTGGCAAACAAAATGCTTCTAAACATGACGAGGTTTTGATGCCATATTAAAGTATTTCTTTGCCAGAAAGTTCAGATTTGTTGCAGGAATTTAGTGTATAAATTTCAGCACCAAATCTGTATCTCCTGACAAAAAAATTGCATCAAAACCGCATTGTGTTTTGATCCTTTTTTTTTGCCAGGATATTCAGTATTGGGGCAGGAATTTCAACACCAATTGATATGCTGCAGGGTATATGTATACTGGGTATGTGGGACATCATTGCTACCACCAAGTAAGCAATGGAGCTAGGCATTAAATAGGTGAATGCTGGCTCTTGTTACTTTACCACACTCCTGCTTTGACATTTTTTTTAAAGTGAATAGAGATAAAGTGATAAGTGATATAGGCTTCATGAAATTTGCATTGTGTTAAATTAAATTGATAATCAGCGAACAAGCATACATAAGAATACTCGTTTCTGATAATCTGCCTGTGCAAACACAGCTGACGAACAAACAAAACAGTTGTTAGACGGGTGATATGATCCATCATGCCAGTATAAAAATCATCATTTTCAGCACACATCGTCCAGTGTAAACAGGTGGTGTGATGATGGCAACCTGATTCTGTATGGGGACAGTACAATCATATTAACGACCCAACTGTTACCCTCATTTTTTATTGTTCTGTATAAACAGGTCAGTAATTAAGCGCCAAGCATCTTGTATATAGAATAGGTGATAACTAGCTAGAGATCGAGCCTCTGGGCTGACTACCAAAACTATTAATGGGTCTTTAAAACGCACGTTTAAAATGAAGTGTGCACAGGTTATCAATGTCTGATTGATGGGGCAGCCCCGCCAAGCTGTTCCCAATTCCACTACCTGCTGGAATTATTCAGTTGCGCATCTGCACAGCACAGCTCTGTCAATGGAATAGTAGCTGTGGCCAGTAACTGCACAACTGTTCCATATTGATTTGATTCAGGGGGCGATATGCAGTGCCCAACCATTACCACTATACAGTTGACAGACCTGTGCTTTGCAGTTCCACAACTGAGTAGTTCTGGCTGGTGGCGACACCTAACAGCTGATCAGCGGGGGCGTCTGGTATTGCACCCCCACCAATCAGACAATGATGACCTAACCTAAAGATAAGTCATCAATGCTAAAGTCCTGTACAACACCTTTAGGGCGATTTTAATTGTTCATTATCAGATTCCTATCTGCCCATATACTATAGATTTTTTAACCTTTTTAACCCAAAGAGAGGCATTAGAGTTTGATCCAACAGTAAGAGATTGCCTTGGCATTGGCTGTTGGGCTCACATAAAACTGGCCATTTTTGTGTGCTAATTATCTCAATTTTCATATGCTTTGCATAGCAGTAATGCATGTCTATATTCCTATATTCATTGTTACACATATCTTAGCACTGCAAAGTGCAACTGTCTCTTTGTTACTATGTTTCATGCTCAGTATGCACCTGTTCACATTAGAAAGTTAGGAAGTGGCAACAGTCTTTTTCTAAGAATAATAAGTAGTGATGGGTAGACTCACAGATACCCTGGATTGGTGGGTCCAACCGGGTATAAAAAAAACCAAAAAAACAGTTCCGGCCCGGAATCCATCCCGAATATCTGGTCAGACGCTGATCCCCATATAAAAGTCTGTGGGGGTCAGAATCAGTGCTTTAAAGTGGTGGTAGAAGGGATAGGACAATGAGAGCAAGCACGTTATACTATACGTTACACCGAATTTCCAGTCCAGCTGTAATGCTATTTCCAGGGCCACTCATTAACCTCATGCATATGCACTGCTTCTCCCGCCCACCGGTAGTCCCGGCGTCTGATTGATTGCAATCAAATGCGCCACCATCCTGTGTGATAGCGTGTCTGATTGCAACCAGAGGCGCTGTGTCTCTATTGGTGTAAAAATAAATAAATAAAAAAATTGACATAGGGTCCCCCTGTATTATGATACCCAGCACAGATAAAGCATATGGCTACAGGCTGCAGCCCCCAGCCATCTGCTTATCTTGTCTGTGTATTAAAATAAAAAGGGACCACATGCGCCTTTTTTAAAAAATTTAAATAAATCATTTTAAAAAAAGGCATGTGGTCCCCCCCAATTTTGATACCCAGCCATGATAAAGCCGACAGCTGGGAGCTGGTATTCTCAGGCTAGGGAAACCCATGCTTATAGGGCCCCCCAGCCTAAAAATAGCATAAGGGACAGTTAGGGCCTCCTAGACTAAGGGCCAGTTTAGAAGCCCCTGGTCCCAGTTACTACGTTACCCTTGTAGCACAATGTCATTAAGAACTATCTTCAACAGAAGAACAAAGAATCCTAGAAATTATAATATGGCTCCCATAGTCCCCTGATCTCAATATCACCAACTCTGTCTGGAATTTCATAAACAAGAAAGAAGGGCAAAAAAAGGGGTTGGTGGTGTATCCAGTTTCTGCGCAATGAGGAGGCTACTACAAAGATAGGTTTTTTTTTGTATATACACAACACGTTTTTGGGATGATATGTTCCCTTCATCAGGTATTCCTGATGAAGGGGGACATATCGTCCCAGAAACACATTGTGTATATACAATAAACCCCTATTTGTCTAGTAGGCTCCTCCTTCTGCAGGGCCCGGATACACCGCCAACATTTTGTTGCCTTTATTCCTTGTTACATTTGCTTTTGCACCTGTGTCGTTTTGATTTAGATTATCCCTTTGTTCATTCACTTTCCATGTTAATTGATTAAAAAAAAATAAAAAAAAAAATATTAACACTTTCATTTTTGAAAGCATTGTTACTTTTTAGCATTGTTTCCACACTTGCCTAAAACCTTTGAACAGTGCCGTAGATTCTGACTCCACTTTTGTTGCTTTTCATATTTTGAACTGAAACTATTGTTCTTTATTATGAAACCTTTGGGAATTTTCCTTAAATTTTAAATCTAGGATTTCAGTGTTATTGGAGATTAATGTACCTAAAGATATGGGAAACTATTTTAACAGATAATCAGTAAGAAGCACACATGAACTGAAGAGAGTGTATTTATTTTTGGATAAGTGCCATTGAAGAAATTAGGTATTTTCATTTTAAATATATGTATAAAGTAGTCAACTGTCTCAAGATGTGTCCACATTAAATCAGTGGCCTGAAAGCCAATGCAGTGTTACCGGTACTCCCAAGGCATGTGTGGGAAAGCTTTCTTCAGTTCATCTCTTAGTGTCCTCTTATTGCCATTTGGGTTCATTGTCTGCCAAAAGCATGTCTTTCACAGGAGAACAAAGACTACATTGAACACTTTCTTAAGATAGAGCCTAAACACTCGGTGCCAGGCCCGAATCTCTCACAAACAGCTTCAATGATCACTCAGACATAACAATTTTGCGTTTGGAAAGAAAAATTGTTTTTGAATATATTTCAGAGAAAAACTCTGGGAATTTTCCAGCACATCTAAGTAAATTGTAGCTCAATAGATTGTACGTTTGCTCCACTGAAATGGAATTGATATCTGCAGAATGGCAATATAATAGCAAACCCTCATTCACAGCGTCAGTATCTCAGCGTTCAGCTGTACAGGACAATGTGAGATTAAGCTTTATCTCTCACAGATGAAATACCGCCATTTCAAGATAGAGCTCTGAGCCTAGGAATTAAATCCCTTCTTTTGGTATGCAACACTTGTTAAGTCCTTTATTTTCATACTAATGAAACTTCATTGACATTGACAATTTATGCCACCAAAGCTTGTTGTACAGCTAGCTCCATTTTAATAACGGCAGAATAACAGAAATGACAGTAGGCTATCCTTTTGGCTCTGAGCTGTGTTGAACTTGCCTACATGAGCAACTTTTATCATTTTTTAAGACTTAATTCAGTATCATACTTTAGGATTAAAATCAGGCTTTAGAGGTACCTAACATTTTTGCATGGATATTTATAAAATATTTATTATAATAGCGCCACTTATTTCATTGCGCTTTACATGTGAGATACATTATATCAAGATATAAAAGCTTCAAAGAGTGAACCTATTGATGTTAAAGACTCGGGGACTTTAACATCCGTAGCTTATCTTTAAAATAGACCAGCAATGATTGATCAATGATATTCCAACCTTCAAGCCTGAAGGTTGAATCAGCACTATGAATGGGATAGTGAATTGCTCATTTATGGGATAAGTGCAGTAGCCAACACAGCTCTTCTTAAGGCCCCTTTACACACTGAGACTTTCTAGCGATCCCACCAGGGATCCCAACCTGGCCGGGATCGCTACAAAGTCTCTGGTGAGTCGCTGGTGAGCTGTCAAACAGGCATACCTGGAAAACGACGCAACAGCGATACGGATCTGCAGAACGACCTAGCTAGTCATTAGGGACGTTGTAAAGCAGCTTATTGAAAGCGAAGTCGCTAACGAAGTCGCTGTAACGGTGTCAAACACAGCGATGCATGCTGCACAGCGGGTAACAAAAGACCAAAGAATGGTCCTGAGAGATGTGTAGTGATCAGCAACCTCACAGCAGGGGCCAGGTCGCTGATGCGTTTCACACACTGCAATGTCACTGGGGAGGTCACTATTACGTCACAAAACCGGTAACGTTACAGCGATGTCGTTTGCAATGTTGCAGTGTGTAGAGGGGCCTCAATAAACTAACTGTCATGCACTGCTCGATTCCGGACACGCAGATTACTACTACAGTTTTGGACTCTGTTCACATTGCAGAGTTCGATATGCAGCCTGGTCTCTAACATGCTGGAGAGTGTAGTAAGAGGCAACTGAAGATAACATCCGCAATCCTGGTCTCAGTGGTTTTCAGGTCATGGTGAACAACAATTGCTTTGTTGCGTGGTGTGAATGTTCCCCTGTTGTGAGTTTTTCCCTACCCTTTTCTTTATTCCCCAAGTACACAATTTCTCTCCTTTGTGTGTGAGTGCAGTGTATTTCTCCCTTGTTTGTGTCTTTTTTTGTGAGGTTTTGTTACTAGGTTTCCGGCCCACTCCCAGGGTTGGGGGGAGTAAGATCAGGGCACGGGCAGGAATCAGGGCCAGGTTGGGGACCCGGGCCTCCCTACCTTCAAGGGTACCCCCAGGGTGAGGGTGATCATAGCGGCTCCAGTCTTAGGGACAGCTTAGGAACCTCTGGTCTGTCAGTACTTTACCGTGACACTAAGGGTAAGTTCACACAGTGCGTTTTTCGCAGCGTTTTTGCGCTTTTTTCGGGTGCATTTTTGCTCAGAAAACTGCATGACTTTGCTTCCACAGCAAAGACTATGAGTTTTCATTTTTGCTGTCTGCACACAGCATTTTTTTTTAGCTGTGTTTTTGTGGTGCCCACAAAAACACAGCATGTCAATTATTTTTGCGTTTTTCACTGCGTTTTCCACCCATTGAGTTCAATGAGATGTTCAAAAACGCAATGAAAACAGCAAATTGCAACTATAGCTGCGTTTTAGTGCGTTTCTATGACTAAAAACGCAGCTATAAACGCAAGGGGTGGGCAGTAAAGTGACATGTACAGGAAGAAGATTCCTTCTGTCAGTAAATACAGAAGCGTGAATCCTCCCGGTACCGCCACCGCTGCGTCCACCTTCAGTCCTGTGCATGTAAGCTCCCTTGCGGCGCCATGGCCGGGCGGGAGGTGAAGGCAGCTGCGAAAACAAAAGTGAACAGTAGAAAAAAAAATGTCATACTCACCTGTCTGCAGACTCCTGGTGCCATGTCCACTCCCAGCTCCTCTCCCGGTACCGCCACTCCGGCTGTGTGCAGACGGCCGGGACACCTCCGATAGCTGCAGGACCTGGCGCTGATCACCTGATGCGGTCACCTGACGCATCAGCTGATCGTAAGTCTCGCGGTGATGCCGGCGCCCGGCCGGCTTAACCTGTCAGCGGATGCTGTCAGGAGACTTCGTCCCTGATTACCGGCAACTCCTGCAGCGATCGGACGGGATCAGACTCCGCTCCAGGAACTGCCGGTAATCAGCACATAAGTGTGGGGTTTTTTTTTTGCACTGATGCATCATCTGATTGTATAAACGGCTTTTATACAATCAGCTGCTGTGTCATGTGATTCACTTCCTATATCCTGCCACATCATCTGATCGCTTTGCCTTCCAGCAAACCGATTAGATGATATTGAATCCGGATTAGGCGGCGCGGGACCCTTGACCCAGGATTACTGCGGAGGGGGGTTCTTTATTTCAATAAAGATGGAATCACTAATTGTGTTGTGTTTTATTTCTAATAAAAATATTTTTCTGTGTTGTGTTTTTTTATCTTTACTAGAAATTCATGGTGGCCATGTCTAATATTGGCGTGACACCATGAATTTTGGGCTTAGGGCCAGCTGATAATATACAGCTAGCCCTAACCCCATTATTACCCAGCGAGCCACCCATCACCAGGGCAGCTGGAAGAGTTGGATACAGCGCCAGAAGATTCCAATCCCCAGCTGCCTAGTTGTACCTGGCTGGACTCAAAAATTGGGCGAAGCCCACGTCATTTTTTTTTTCATTATTTCATGAAATTCATGAAATAAAAAAAAAAAGGGCTTCCCTATATTTTTGGTTCCCAGCCGGGTACAAATAGGCAGCTGGGGGTTGGGGGCAGCTCATACCTGCCTGCTGTACCTGGCTAGCATACAAAAATATGGCGAAGCCCACGTCATTTTTTTTGTTTGGGGGGGGCAAAGAAATCCTGCTTACAGTACTGGAAGGAGGATGCTGAGCCTTGTAGTTCGACAGCTGCTGTCTGCTCTCCTGCATACACTATTGGATGGAGGATGCTGAGCCTTGTAGTTCTGCAGCTGCTGTCTGCTCTCCTGCATCCACTAGTGGATGGAGTATGCTGAGCCTTGTAGGTCTGCTCCCCCTGACTCTCCCTCCAGCATACAGTGCTGGATAGAGCATGCTGAGTCTTGTAGTTCTGCAGCTGTCTGCTCTCCTGCATACACTAGTGGAGAATGAAGAACATATAGAAGAAGGAAATTACATCAGACCTTTTTTTTTTTTTTTTTTTTTCAACAATCTTTAATGGCAATGTTCACTGATAAAAAAAACCGCAGTGAGCAAAAAAGCAGCAAAACACAGCCAAAAACGCACCAAAATGCGGTAAAAACGCATGCGTTTTTTCATGCGTTTTTTAAAGATGCTGCATTTCTGTGCGTTTTTAGCGCTAATAAACGCACAAAAATGCAGCATCAAAAAAACGCAGTGTGTGCACATAGCCTAACACTGTGTCCTGCACCAGTGCTCCCCTTTGTGTTTATTGCGGGGGTCCTAAAAGTAGGATTTTCACATTCAAATGTAGATGGCCTTTCGTAACAATAGACTCTTGTACTAATAGAATTCCTGTATTCGTTTCTCAGAAGCCTTTTGGAGTTTTAAAAATCCACAAAATGCTCTTAAACTAATGCATATTTTACACACTGCATGAGGCTGGGTGTTCCAAATACTATGGTAAACATTTTGAATATATTCACATGGCATTGTACTTTGTTGTACAATGACAAAAAAAACCACATTCCTCAACTTTTTGTTACATTATTCTTTATAAATCTCCACCATTATTTATATTGCTTATCTTATCTATCTGAAAACCAATTAAAACAAGTTGTCACTTGCAGATCGGTGGGTGTCTGACTGCGGAGACCCACACTGATCAGCAGATAGGGGAATATTTATGTCCGATGAGTTAATATTATCCTCTTTATAAAATGGCACTGAAGGCTGGATGCCCAACAGGCGCTTTACTTATTCTGATAGGGAGTTTCCAGAGAAACCCTTACACAGTGCTTGGATACTGCAGTATGTGCACTGCTGCTCCAATCTATCTGGGATAAAAATGCTCCATCCTGCCATTCAGTGCCGGTCTGAGGGTCAGACCCCACAAATCAACAAGTTATCCTGAGGAAAAGGTGATAACTTGTGTTCACCGAACCACCTCTTTAAATTACTGCATAATAAATGTCGATTATAATGTTTAACACATTAAAGGTAACCTATCAGCACATTCTTACATATGGATGAAGTGGTATAATGTTATAGGTGTTCTTCAAAAATGATACATATACATATGTATGTATATATATATATATATATATATATATATATATATATATATATATATATATATATATATATAGGATTTTTAGAGATCTGATATGTCAGTCATGACCAGGCCAGAAGTGTGCGCGGGATGTCAATGCACTTGGGATGTTTCATCTACTTTCCATACTCTTCGCACCACAACCCTCGCCCTGATAGACTGCATTGGCCTTAGGCTATGTGTCCACGTAGCAGATTTGTGTGCAGTTGTTCTACACACAAAACTGCATATTTTGGCAGGAAAAACATGGCAGAAGAAACGCTCATTTTTTATCGCGGTTTCGTGGTTTATTTAAGCGTTTATTTCTAGTATTTTTTCATTAGTTTTTTTTAGTCATAGCGACCACAAGTGTTCCTGCGCTGTACCTCCATGATTGCTGCCGGGTCTCTGGCTGGTGTCACAAGCTGGGACTCGGCTCTCACTGCCTGAATCGGTGCCCACGCTTCTCCCGGTAGCAATCGCAGCATTCAGGAGGCAGGGAGAGGAATTGCTTACCTCTCCCTGGTGATCGAGTCCCTGTAATGCGATCAGAGAGACCTGATCTGACCGACCTGACTGCTATGGCAGCCCTCGGTCATCACCATGATGACTCCGGGTTAGGCCTGTTTCACACGTCAGTGAGTCTGGTACGTGCTTTTTTTTAAACGTACCAGAATCACTGACATACGCAGACCCATTATAATGAATGGGTCTGCTCACACGTCAGTGATTTTTCACTGCACGTGTCTCCGTGCGGCGTACCCGCGTGTGCGTGATTGCCACACGGAGACATGTCCATTTTTTTCTGGCATCACTGATGTCCCACGGACCACGCAGTGGTGTGGTCCATGAAACACGTGCCAGAAAAAAACGTGCTTTTAAAATAAAAAAAACATTTTAACTCACCCGGCGTCCAGCGATGTCCTCTGCAGCCCGTGCAGCTTGCTGCTTCTGAGCCGGCTCATTATTGTCACGCATATTCATGATGCGCGACACAGCCGACCCGGAAGCAGCTGCTGCGGGGGTCAGCGCCGGCCGGATGTTGCACCGCGGGAGCGATCAGCACCATGGAGAGCGGGAGCGCGCACAGGTGAGTTGATTACTAAGTGCAATCACGGGCCACGGAGAACGGAGCCCGGATTGCACTTAGACAACCCACGTGTGCCGTGATTCACGGCACACGCAGGGACATGTGCGTGTTTTACACGCCAGTGAAAAACATCAGTGTTTTTCACTGACGTGTGAAACGGGCCTTACTGACCTATGGATTGAATCACAGACCATGCCAGATGCATGGTGTGGGAGGCGAAGTGTCAGTGCTGCGAGTGAAGCACTGACAGATATAATTCATTGCAGTGATCGAGTTGAGCACTGCAGTGGCTTATATCTGCAGGAAAAAATGCAGAAAGAATTGACATGCTGCATCTTTTTTCTGCAACAAAATCTGCAAGGAAAAAAAGCAACATGTGCAGAGCAATTCAGGATTCTCATAGACTTTGCTGGCATGTGTTTTTCCCTGCAGTATTCATTAAAATCTGCAAGAATTCTAGCTGTATGGACCCCCTGGGTAGATTTCCATCAGGATTGCGGCAACAACATTTTTCAAGTAGTGCGCCTATCCCCATGAGCCACCCCTGCCTTGAGAGGCCAATGGATATGTAGCTTTGACCCTGGTGAAATGGAATAGGTGCAAGTCAACTCTCCCACCTCCCCCTTCTTCCCTTCCCCCTCTTTCCCTATAATCTCTGTCAGTCTATTCTCTTTTTACCTCCCCCTATGTAGTTTTATTAAATTCTCTGTTCTTTACTCTTTTTTTATTACATTTTTTGTTTTCTTTTTTTTTTTCTTATAATAAGTACTTTCACTCGTAGTAACCCCGGATAAGGGAAGTATTATTTGAATTGTTTGTATTGTATTGTTGAAAAATCAATAAAATATTTGAAACTAAAATCTGCAAGAAAAAACACATGAAAAAAAATGCAGCAAAAACGCAACATGTGCACATGGTCTTATTATTTCATCTATTGGCCACATTTTCACCCACATTAGAATGTATTACATATGCGCCACAACTCAAGAAAATCACAAAACATCCTGTAATGTTCTCTAGTTAAGTTCAGACTAGTTAAACTAGTCACTTTGTGGAATAGTGCCTGCAGAGCTGAATGTATCCAAGGTTTCCTTTTCATTTCTCATTTCTGAAGTGGATATATTAGCTTATAAAATTTAGACTGCCCGCTCTTACCGGCAATACCAGAGAGTTCTGACAATGTTCGTTCAACACACTGTAAGGATTCAAAAGTCTGCAGCCAGAGAGTGAAAGCAGACTTGTATTAGATAACCTGCAATAATTGCTTTTCACAATGTTGATATTGATACAGGGAAAAAGTAGCATCTTCATCATCCTTTTTTATCAAAATCCATCCATTCATCCTTCCTTCAAATATATGAAGTTTGCCAGTGTTGTATGGCGAAAAACAGCCCCACACCATAATGTTCCCACCACCAAACTTCACTGTTGGTATGATGTTTTGGGGTGATATGCAGTGCCTCTTGACCTCCAACCATGGTATGTATTATGGCATCCAAAGAGTTAAATTTTGGTCTCATCTGACCAGACTATATTCTCCCAGCCTTTCACAAGCTTGTCTAAGTGTTGTTCAGAAAACTTTAAATTAGCTTGAACATGCTTTTTTAGTTCAACAATGTAGTCTTGCATGGTTAGTGTTCATTAATTCCATGGAGGCTGATTCCAGATCTTTCTGTAGCTCTCCACAAGTGGTTCTTGACTCTTGGACAACTCTTCTAATAATTATTTTCACTCCTCTGTTTGAAACCTTGCGGAGAGAACCTGGTCGTGGACAGTTTATGGTGAAATGATGTTCTTTCCACTTTCTTATTATGGTCCCTACAATATTTACTGGAATCTGCAGTAGTTTAGAAATTCTTCTGTAATGAATATCAAAATCAGTGACACTCATTTCAAGGGTTGGTCTCGTCCCTGCATATTGTGCGATTTGCACAGTGACAGCACGCTTTGTGTTCCCGAGTCAGTTGTGCCAGCAACACAGAGCAGCGCACACTTTTAGTGCACAATGTCAGAGTACCCAGCTGCGGGCAGAGATCAGTGCCACCCTCATAAGTGACGTCAGTGCTAGTGCAGTGCTGGTCTCTGAATGCCGCCATGTATTCTGATACCTTGCATTAACAGTGTGCCCTGATTCATGTTGCCAGCACTACTGACCTTAGCCAGAAACAAACCACGCTTTCACTGTGCAAATCACACAGTGACAGCACACAGGGACCAGACCAACCCATGAAAAAAGCATCACTGATGACGCTTAGTTTCAGGAAGGGTGCAGAGGCTGTGTCAGTGACTGCAGCCTTTGCCCCCTGTTGACGCTTCATTTGAGTATGGATTCTCTAATGAAGCACGATCAGACACAAAGTAGGGCAAAAAACAAATAGTCTAGTCAGGGAAGGGTAGGGAATTTTTAATTCATACGTATTAGAAAATAGATTAGATTGGGGCAATAAATACAGCTCTGGCAAAAATTAAGAGACCACTGCAAAATTTTCAGTTCTTCTTATTTTTCGCTTTACATTTTACTCAAAAATATACCTATAAATTGTTCTTTTATTCTATAAGCTACTGACCTGTCTCCGAATTTCCAAGCAATACATTTTGTATTTATTTTCTGAAAATGAAAAATGGTCAAAATAACAAAAAAATGCATTGCTTTCAGACCTCAAATAATGCAAAGAAAACAAGTTCATAATCATTTAGAAACAACGATACTAATGTTTTAACTCAGGAAGAGTTCAGAAATCAATATTTTGTGGAATAACCATGATTTTTAATCACAGCTTTCATGTGTCTTGGCATGTTTTCCACCAGTCTTTCACAATCACACTGCTTTTGGGTGATCTTATGCCACTCCTGGCCCAAACATGTAAGCAGTTCTTCTTTGTTTGATGGCTTGTGACTATCCATCTTCCTCTTGTTTACATTCCAGAGGTTTTCAATGGGGTTCAGGTCTGGAGATTGAGCTGTCCATGATAAGGCTCTGATGTGGTGTTCACTGGTGCTCCGTTGCCAGCTCAAATGGGGGATCAATGGAAATAAGTTACATTTCTGGCACCGGCGTCTATGAGACATTTATGACTAAGGGGTACTTTGCACGCTGCGACATCGCTAGCCGATGCTAGCGATGCCGAGCGCGATAGTCCCCACCCCTGTTGCACATGCAATATCTTGTGATAGCTGCCGTAGCGAACATTATCTCTACGGCAGCTTCACACGCACTTACCTGCCCTGCGACATCGCTCTGGCCGGCGAACCGCCTCCTTCCTAAGAAGGGCGTGTTGTACGGTGTCACAGCGACGTCACTCGGCAGCCGTCCAATAGAAGTGGAGGGGCAGAGATGAGCGGGACGTAAACATCCCGCCCACCTCCTTTCTTCCGCATTGCCGGTGAAGGCAGGTAAGGAGATGTTCCTCACTCCTGCGGCTTCATACACAGCGATGTGTGCTGCCGCAGGAACGAGGAACAACATCGTATCTCCTATTGGTGCCACATTATGAAAATGTCCGACGCTTTTGTGATCGTTTATCAGTGCATCTAGGCTTTACATGTTGTGACGTCGTTACCGGCGCCGGATGTGCCTCACTTTCGATTTGACCCTGACGATATTGCAGTAGCGATGTCGCAGCGTGCAAAGTACCCCTAATTCTATGAGTATGCCATAAATGTCTCTCGTAAGACAACATCCTTAAATGATATATAATTAGTAAATTATAATTTACAATGTTTCATAAGTGATGGTTTGATGGAAGGACAATGATAAAGAAAGAAGTATTATTTTTCTTAACACTAGAAGTCCCAGAGAGGGGTCATTTAACATTTCTACCTTTGGATTGGGGGGAGCTCGAAATTTCTGGGACTTCTAGTGTTAATACAGTTATTGTATTATAACCAGTCTTGCTCCTTGAGACCTTGACTCAATAAGGCTGAATTATAAGAATAAGAACAAAATACAAAAATCTTCAATAATTAAACATAAATCTACATTTTTCACAGGTCGGATGATACCTTGCGGGCAATAACTAATGTCTTTTAATCTACATGTGCTATAGTCAGGCTTTCTTAGTGTTTGATATATGGCATTTTATGCAGTGTATAAAGAAACAGAATAATGTGCTGTAAAGCAGTGATTTTGCATATGGTGACTCGTGTGTATAAAGTCTGAATACATCGACACAATATGTTCGCATTCTTACGCTTCTCCGTACGTTATAGCTGACTTGTGGCCTCTTTAAGATTGTCAGACAGGGTGTGCACAGAATGTCAGTGCTGCAAAAATTGAAAATAAGCCATTTTATTATTTTTACTTTATGTATAAAAGATTGTTCAGGGAAATGGGCCCTTGCTGATGAAACTGCTGCAAAAGCTAAATTATATGAAATTATTTTTAAAATAGAATTTATATTCCATATAAATCTATTACCTAATAAAATATGATGTTGACATCTGCTTCCTCTCGGCTAAGATAATTGCAAAAACATGGATAATTAAGTATATTGTTCCATTTCATTCTCAAGAAACCTGAATTTATTAGTATTATTTACCCCGACTGCACAGAGGAGAGCATAATTTACGAGTTGCAAAACGTTTGATTTTCAGAGCCCGAAAATTGAAATACAGTTCCCTCAATCCAACAAATGATTTTTTTTTTTATCAGATTCTCATGGTATATATCCAGTATTAGAAAATCGTGCTAACGGCACCAAATGTGCACTTGTAACCTTTGTAAATTGCCCACTATTCCAGTCCCTCCAGTGTTCCACTCTGGTCTTGCCGCAATGGCATAGCATACAATATTCACTGAAGCTATTGCTGCAGGTCAGGCGAAGACCACCACAGCTATGGGATTTATTTTTTTTTATATTATTTTGAAACACTTTAGCCTTAATTAAAAAAAAAAAATCTTGCATTTAACCCCTTCACAACCTTTGACGTACATTTAAGGTTGTGTCCCTGCCTTTGATGCGGGCTCACACGCCAAGCCCGCATCTTTCCCTGAACATGACGGCTGAGGGGCCCACTCTGAGCTATGCTACTTTTAACTGTATCTGCGAAAACAGTGCACCAATACAGCTAAACTGTGGCAGAGCAGGGAGACTCGATCTCCCTGCACTGCCACGGTCCGTTCTGTATGCAGTATGTCACTTTGTACTGCAGCCTACAGAACGACAGGTCCAGAGCTGAGTAACACAAAGACATGATCTCACCGCAACGCGTACAGGACTTGAGTCCTGGCTCTATGATGTCACCGCATTTGCCTGCCTAGAACCTGCAGCTGACTGCTGCTGGACTTGCTGGAGTAAGGTATATGATGTTTATTTTTTCTTTTAAAATTGTGTTATGGCCATAATGTGTAGGAGAGCCAAAAAATATTGGGGGTTAGAAAGGGGAGGCCATCATACTTAGTGGGGGCTAGTAAGTGGGCTATCATAGAGTGTATGGGCTACTAAGGGGGCAATGACAGTGTGGTGGGTACTAAGTGGGTCAGACACAGTATGGGGACTACTCAATGGTCCATAACAGTGTGAAGGCTACTATTAGGACCCTGACAAAGTGTGGGGCCTACTAAGTGGGCACTGACACAGCGTGGGGCTACTAAGAAGGCCATGACAAAATGTAAGGTCTACTAAGAGCCATACAAATTCAGCATAAAAATTACCTTTATTCCTAAACTTGTAGGAGCAAAAATCTCACTCCAAAAACACAAGTTAGGTACTGAAAGCCATCACTGTAAGAGGTGATAACACCCTGGTCATGTGGGCTAGCCCAAATAGGCAAGCGCATACAGTGAGGCCACTAGAATAACAAACACATGAAAAAAACTAAACATACATAAAGGAAAGAGGTATTGCTTGTAGGCAAAGGACAGTGGTCCAATTGACAAAAAAACGCAATATACAAAATAATACCTAAAAAAGCAATAACGTTACAATGCACTCCATTCGCTGACAATGGTCAGTCATATAAACAGACGAAATGCAAACAATTTTTAGGTATTAAGAAAGGAATGGTCTCACCCAATCCCTTTTGATGGAGGGACACGGAGTCTCTAGATCCTGAGTAGTGGATATGTCCGCCATACACTGGCCCTACTACCTACCGGATACAAAATAACAAAAGACTGCTGCCCCAGACTTCCGTCCTAACAAGGACGGACCACAACTAGGTCTCAAGCTGGACCCCTATGCTGACCCTGATGACATCCCGGCGTCCCGACGCGTTTCGTCACTAAGACTCCTCAGGGGACATGATCGTCTTCAGTCAGGTCCTTACTGCCAGCCCTCACCAAACCATAGTGTCAAAGGTTCTGGCGTGGTCAAAAATGGGGTCATTTAAACCTGTGAGTGATGTCATTGCTCCAATCAGAAGCCACATTCCACCTGATGTTTAATTAATCAAAATCAAGTGGATATCCTCATATGGGTTTGGATTAATCAGTGTAAAACACACCCCTACCTGGGTGTATAGCTGCAACAGGTGTAGACTCAGGGGTCCTCCCCGCATCTCCTCCAATCATACGTATATTTACATACTGCCAGGAAGCACACCACATGTGCGCCGGCATCATGGGGGAGGGGGGCCTCCTCACAGAGCAGGTGTTACCTCACATCCGGCCAGGGACGCCCATCCAGTATGCACCAGCACCAGAGGGGAGGAACTTCCTCTCTGCTCGGATGCGAGTCCACTTCCGGCCGGGGAAGCACATGTCGTGTGCACCAGCATCAGAGCGGAACTACCTCTCTCCTCGGATGAAAATACACATCCGGCCGGGGACGCACATCTCGTGTGCACCCTTCTCAGGAGGGAGGGACCTCCTATGGACCGTAGTCACATGATCGGGAAATTCCCGCATCACTTCCGGTCCCCGATGTCAAACATTACACCACACAGTCCACTTCCGGCCGGGGACGCACATGTCGTATGCACCAGCATCAGGGCGGACCTAACTCTCTCCTCGGGTGAAAATACACATCCGACCGGGGAGGCACATCTCGTGTGCGCCCTTCTCAGGAGGAGGTGACTTCCTGTGCGCAGTAGTCACATGATCGGGAGATTCCCGCATCACTTCCGGTCCCCGATGTCAATCATTACACCACACGGAGCGGCTCCCATATGCAAAGATAATAGGGGAGGTGCTTCAATATGCGTAAACACGTCATCAGTGAGGGGCGTAGGACTATACCACGTATTCACACCCACTCTAAAGTCCGATATGGAGATGAGAGGACCGCCCCCTCTCTCTACTAAGAGCCATGCCACAGTATGGGAGCTAATAAAGGCCCATGACAGTGTGGGGGCTACTAAGGGAGCCATGACAGTGAGGGGACTACTAAATGGCGCATGACACAGTATGGGGGTTACTAAGTAAGCCATGACAGTGTAGTGTGGAGGCTACTAAGACGACCATGACATAATGTGAGGGCTAATAAGAAAGCTGTGACAGAGTAGGGGCTACTAAAGGGGCCATGACAATGTGGGAGCTATTAAGGGGGCCATGACACAGTGTTGTGGCTACTAACTAAGCCAAGACACAGTGTGGGGGCTACTAATTGGGGCCCTCATACAATGTGGGTGCTACAAAGAGCACCATGATATATTGTAGGTGCTACTTAGGGTGCCATTATTCAGTGCTGGAGCTACTTTGGGGACCATGATACAGTGTGGGGGCTCTAAAGGGGCCTCGATAGAGTGGGGACTACTAAAGGGGTTATGATACAGAGCAGGGGCAACTAAAGGGGTCATGTTACAGAGTGGGAGCTACAAAGGGAGTCATCTTTCAGTGTGGGGCTACTGAAGGGACCATGATATAGTGTGAGTGCTACTAAGGGGACACAACTGTAGATGGGATACTATAGGACCATGACACAGAGTGGGGGCTACTGAAGGAATCACAATACAGTGTGTGGAAGCCATCATACAGTGAGGGCGCCATCATATAGTGTTGGAGCCATCAAACAGTTTAAGAACTACTAAGGGATCAGTATACAGTATGTAGGCTACTATACAGTGTGCGGCATCATACTGTGTATTAGAGAGCATAATATTGTATAGAGAGGAGCTCTACAGGGTGAAACTGGACATTATTAAATATTAAGTGGACACATCGTTATAAAGCCACTCAGGTTATTGTGACTGTCAAAGTGGCACACAGAGGGCATTATTACTTTCTGGGGGTCAAAATGTGGGCACTGTTTTCTAGGACACTTGCACATGGCATTAATATTCTAGAGTTTTTTGTGGTTTTTCTTTTTAGTATTTAGAGGGCACACAGTACCACACACTAGAGGCAATTATTGGGGCACATACAGCAGCGGCTCAGTATTGGAATGACGGCAGGATGAGGAGGTTGTGCAGGTTGGGAGCAGATGGGGATGGTGCTGGAAATTTGAGAAGTCAAATGGGTCTTTGTTGTAATATCTGTAGATGAGGTTTGGCTTGAAGTTGTGTTGATCTGGGCCACATGGAAAAGATGGTAAAAGTGAACACTTCACCACAAATAACATCAGCTGTAAGGCATCATCTATAACTGTACTGTAATCTCTTACATGTTCTGTAGGACTAGTATCTATCACTATATTGTGTTTGTATAGAGATTTTTTATAGTAATGGCACAGTCATCTCTTGAGGTTCTCCTGTATCAATTATTAGGGTGCACCACCATAGTTGTAATCAGGGTTATGGGCCCACTAGAAGTTGTGCGCCCCCCCGAAGCAAACTTCTGCTACATGTCTGGGTGGCATATTAAATTGAACTAAAAGAAGATCTGGTGTAATGTCTAAGCATTTAATATCGAATTATGTTTGAAGGAAACCTTCACATCTGAAGACATCTCTATTCCATAACTTTATGACAATCTTACTTTCCTCTAATTTTCATAACATTTATATTTTGTATTAAACTGTTTCATCACATAATTTATGCATATTAATTGTAAGAGATATATTGGAAGTGTTTAATTAGAGCTGATACTTCAGAGTTTTGTGAATTAATGATGCACATAAATAGAAATGTGTAATCACAATCCTTTACCACAAAACGTTTCTATACAATTTTACAAGATAATTAATTCCCAAATGATTGTTATAAAAAGTCAAAGTTAATTACAATAGATATTATATTTGCAGTTCAGTTTTAGATATCAGAAATGTTGCTTTTTCGGTCCTTAATATTGTAAGAAACAATCTTCATCATGGGATCTTGCTTCTCTGTGTCTCATCTTCTTGACTTGCATAAAAGTCACAAACTCTGCTGAGCTCGTGTGACTGCCGAGTTGGATTTAGGTCTTCCAGCACCCGGGTAAAATGAATTCAGTTTGTGCCCCCACATACTCCAGCAGTTTGAATAGTGATCATTCGACTGCCCATGTGTGATTTGCTTACTTACAGTCAGTCACATGTTGACTAGCTACGCTTTTTAATTCCCTCAATGTTCAGTGAAAAACTACAGCTTCTGCTTCATTGGAACAAGCGAGAAAAGAAGTTAGTTTTCATGTGACTGTCATTATGAAAATCACATATGAATGTTCATGTGATGACTGCTGGAACCATCAAGCAGAGCTGAATCCTGACAATGAGTATATTACAGTGTTGGGATTAGGTATGCTGCAGTGCTTAAGTTTACAATTAAAGGGGTTGTCCAAGGTTGGGATGAAAGTCTGCAGTTTTATACTACAGATTTCTGAAACCTCACAGTGTGCCCATGGGACACTTGCAGGATTCTCTTGTGCCAGCGGCAAGAGTTGTCAGTCATATAAGTGTAAGTATGCTATATGCTTACTTCCACGCACACTCTGACTGGACGTGTCTGACCTCACTCAATTCACTTGTATCATGTGAGGCTATGCATGTCTGGTTAGTGTTTGACTGCAAGCATGCAAATCACATACTTGTGATTTCATGACCTTACTCTCTCACCGTCAGCAGCAGAGTATCCTGAAGTATGCAGTGTGCGCGCTTTGATAAGCCAGAAGTCTGCAGTCACATAGACTGACTTCATATTTTCATTACAAACTTTGACAACATTTTAAAATCTCCTAGAATAAGTAAAAACATAGTAACCCTTAAGTTGTCAGACAGCACAACAATTTATTAAAATAGCCATGTATCACGTAATCTTATATGTTATGGATTGTTATATGTGTACAGGAACAGCACCAATAAAAGCACAAAAATACATCACGACAAATACTAGCACTACAAAAATACATCACCAGTACCACCAGCGGTACATGAATATATCACTAGGATTACCATCAGTACAGAAATACATCACCAGAACATCCATAAGTGCATGAATACATTACTAAAATCACCATTGGTATATGAATAAATCACCAGAACCACCATCAGTACATGAATAGATCACCCAAACCACCATCAGTAAATTAATACATGACCAAGACCACCATTCATATATGAATTCAGCACTAGAACCACCATCAGTACATGGTACATCAATTGTAATCTACGGTCAGCCCCATATGCATTTGTATAGTATGAACCTACAACTCCCAGGATGTCCTTAAGAATGGGAAAGGAGATACAGGGAGTTAGTCATAATCAGGCTGTGGACTGTGGACACGTTATTGATGATAATTAGTCAGTATCACAAATAATCTTTTACATCCACGTACCTTTTTAGATGACATTGTTTCTGATTGGAGTTGTTCTCTTACTTTTCTTTTTCATCTTGTCCAGATGCCATGATGACTTTTCACATCTACAGCTCATCTCTGCATTCTTCCATGTTTTCCAGTCTTTTGCAGTATATCCCAACACAATGCCCTTAAAATTAGCAGCGTGACTATTATACTCCTGGAAAAAAAAATCTGACATTTTATATACCTGAATAAATAATTGCCCCTTATTATATTCCCAGCACAAATATATTCCCACACACTGTGCCGCTCATGCTACATGCTCTCCATACTGTCTTATCATTTCCATCATTTCTTCACACTATCCTCTCACACTTTGTCTTTTCCTATACTGCCCTGTATCTGTACTGTGCCTCCTCACCACACTCCCCATCCTCGGCACACTGTCTCCCTTGATGCGCCCTAGCTGTGCTCCCCTCTCTGTATCCTCCCACACTACCCAGTCTCTATTCTGTGCCCCTAATACTTTCTCCACCCATACATTCTCCTCACACTATTCCCCTCAATAGCCTTTTCACACATTTCTCCCCTACCTCATATTGTCTCCTTACACTTTCCCCTACTCACCACACTGTTTACACACCCATTCCGCTCCTCCTGCTCCTCATGGTGGTTGTGGTTTCCTCACAAATTCCCCTCCTCACTCTCCATACTGTCTCCTTATACATCTCTCCTCTCCATACTGTTTCTGCAGTCATCCCCCTGGCTTTTCATTGTGTTTCCTCACATATTTCCCACTCCCCATATTGCCTCCTCATAGATACCCTCCTCATGTCTCCATTGCCTTTTAACTGTATGACTTCGGTCAAACATTTTAGATATCCTTCCACAAATTTCTCACAATAGTTTGTAGGAATTTGGGCCCATTCTTCCTCACAAAACTGGTGTAACTGAGCCATGTTTGTAGGATGCCTTGTTCGTGCCTGCCTTTTCAGCTTTGCCATAAATTTTCAATAGGATTGAGATCAGGCCTTTGTGATGCCACTCCAAAACATTGACTGTTATCCTTAAGCCGTTTTCCATAACCAGTTTGGCAGTATGCTTCAGGTCCATTTCTGCCCAAGGTTTAAGTTCTTAGTGGATGTCTCGAGATGTTGCTTCAGTATTGCCACATAATCTTCTTTCTTCATGATGCCATCTAATTTGTGAAGTGCACCAGTCCCTCCTACAGGAAAACAACCCCGCAGCATGATCCTCCCACTCCATGTTTCACAATTGGGATGATGTTCTTAAGCTTCAAAAGCTTCTCTCTTTTTGCTCCAAATGTAGCAATGGTCATTATGGCCAAACAGTTAAATTTTATTTTTCGTCAGACCACAGGACATTTCTCCAAAAATTAAGTTCCTGTGTTAATTTGCTAACATTAATCTGGCTTTATGTCTCTTTTGGAGTAATGGCTTCTTCGTGGCAGGGTTGCCTTTCAGCCCATGTTGATACAGTACTCGTTTCACTGTGGATAATGACACAATCTTACCAGTGTCCGCCAGCATCTTCACAAGGTATTTCTTGGGTTGAAATACACTTGTCTGACCAAAGCAAGTTCATCTCTGGTACACAGAAGCCATCTCCTTCCTGAGCAGCATGATGGCTGGACATTCCCATCTTGTTTGTACTTGCATATAATTGTTTGTATAGATGAACGAGGCACCTTCAGATAACTGGAAATGGCACCCAAGGATGATCCAGACTTGTGAAAGCACACAGTTCTCTTCCTGAGATATTGGCTGATTTCTTTTGACTTTCCCATGATGCTATACAAAGAAGCAGTGTGTTTCAGGTGTGCATTAAAATACAGAAAGAAGCTTCCAAAGACATGTCATCATCATATGGGCTGTCCCATATTGTTTAAAGGCATAGTACTCTTAAGGGGGCTTTACACGCTGTGACATCGCTAATGCGGAGTCGTTGGGGTCACGGAATTTGTGACGCACATCCGGCCGCATTAGCGATGCCGTTGCGTGTGACAATGATAAGCGATTTTGCATCGTTGCAAAAACGTGCAAAATCGCTAATCGGCGACATGAGGGTCCATTCTTAAAAATCGTTACTGCAGCAGTAACGAAGTTGTTCTTCGTTTCTGCGGCAGCACACATCGGTACGTGTGACGCCGCAGGAATGAGGAAGCTCCCCTTACCTGCCTCCCGGCTGCTATGCGGAAGGAAGGAGGTGGGCGGGATGTTACGTCCCGCTCATCTCCGCCCCTCCGCTGCTATTGGGCGGCGGTTCAGTGACGCTTCAGTGACGTCGCTGTGACGCCGCACGGACCGCCCCCTAAGAAAGGAGGAGGTTTGCCGGTCACAGCGACATCGCCGGACAGGTAAGTATGTGTGACGGCTCTGGGCGATGTTGTGCGGCACGGGCAGCGATTTGCCCGTGTCGCGCAACAGATGGGGGCGGGTACCCACACTAGCGATATCGGGACCGATATCGCAGTGTGTAAAGTAGCCTTTAGTGTATGTAAACTTTTGACTTTGCAGAAAGTAATAAAAATGGCTTAAAACATTCTCTCTCCCATTATTCTGGCATTTGGGAAACACAAATAATTTTGGTTCCTAATTTACCTAAAACAGGAAAGGTTTATTCTGTTTTCATGTCAGATAGTGAGAAAACCATGCAGATGTGTCTTTTTAGATAGTGTATGTAAACTGCTGCTTTCAACTGTAGATCGATAGATGTGGTTATCAAAACAATATGAGGACTACACGTTGTTTTTAATTTCACTATTTATTTATTTGGTTAATAGCTGTACAATCTATCGTTCTAGCTATCTATGTAGCTTTGCACATCTTTAACACATAAAAAAAACCTTTAATTTCAGTGTCATCCATTTTTTTTTTTACAGTACGTGTCACAGATGGCATACACGTACACACAGACGGCACATGAATAGCACACATAACACATGGGTGACACACACATACGCACAAATGGTCACACGGATGACAAAAACGAATTGTGCCACACGTGCATTTTTTGTTTGCACATGTAAATAAGTTTCGTTATTGAATCCCTTAAAATGAAACTTTTAGCATAATAAGCATTAAGGGACCAATTCATAAAGGTATTTTCTGTTGTAAAACACCTTGACATATCATAATTTTTTTGTGCAACTCATTGGTGTGCAAAAAAAATGGAGATTTTTGTTTTTACACCAGTTCTGGCTATCTCTACGAAAGTAGGCAGAGCTTGGGTGAGATCATGGAGAAACCCGCCAGCAAATTCATCAAAATGTAGTGCCATAAATTAGACCACAAAAGTACTCCAGTGCCTGATTAGAGTAACATTTCTGGCAAGGCGTACGGCAGTTGTAAGATGTGTCCAATTTATTTTTAATGAATTAGGCGCTTCTTTGTCCAGCAATGCCTTCTTTAAGACTGGTGTACAACACACTTGTCCTAATGAATGGGGCACTTACTGAACTTCTAGAACCCATTCAATCTATTCTAGCTCTGGAAATCCAGGGCAGGAGATTGACAGTCTGGCAGGTGTGAGTGATGTTAGGAAGCGTCTGTAAGCAGACAAGTACACATTTTATATCATGGCAGGGAAAAGGATGTTTGTGCAAAATATTCATTACAGCATTATTGATTTTACAAATACTTTCCTCCTTAGGAAGCAAAATTTAATTATAAAAGTTATAGATGGAAACCTGTTTAACCATTATTCTAATATCACCAACATCTACACTAATTGATGATATTGTAAAACGTTTTATTTGTAATAAGAGACGCAAACCTCTACTTTTTAAATTTTTTGTCTAATCGGTAAGTTAGGGTATAATGAAAGTCCTATGTAAAGCAGGTCTACAAAAGCCAATAAAGGTTTTTTCACATAACTGGAAAGGTGCTTTCTTTGCTCAACACAGGAAAGCTACGAACATTTTGCCAGAAATTTACTTTTTTTGTAATTATGTTTTTGGCCACGTGATAAAACAAATGTGGTTGGGCTTGTTTCCCCTTTAGAAGTGCTGCTGCTGATGATGATGATGATAATGTATCTCCCCTGAGGAGTCCCACCATAAATGGTGGACGAAACATGTTGGGAGGTTATACAATAAGGATGTCAATTAGTGGGACAGACCACACTAGGCACTGTCCTTGTGAGGATGGAAGAGAAAGAACGGGGCACGACAAGGTCAATAGGGTCGTCAACCCCGGCTAAGAATCTCATCCCTCATTTGTGAACGGCCTCCTCAGCAGGAATATGTGGTAAGACTAAACCAATATTTTTATATTTGAGCACTAGTACACTTTGAGTACTTTATCACTTTATACAAGGGTTGTGTGATGTTAATCACTATGGTAGCAGGGAGGTGACATAGAATGTGAAATACATTACTACTTACAGGGATAGGGACAGCAGAGTGGTCTGGCAATCCAGGGTCAGTTCCAGGAGAGATCGCAGTACTAAAGGTGAAGGCAGAGACATGGTCAAATAGCAGTCCAAGATCAGGATACCAGGAGAGCAAGTCGAGGATAAAGGGTCAAAACAGAGGCTTAAACAGGTCACAATCCAGGGGTCAAAAACCAGGGGAAAGGTAACCGGTACAGGGAAAAGGCAATGAGTGAACAAAGGTCAGTCTGGGTCAGTAACAGAGATCAAGATTAGCAGAGGTAGCACAGTGGTTCAAAGAAAGTGTTCAACTGGCAGCAAACTAAGGAAAGCTGCTCGGCTAAGAAGCAGAATAATTCCTGAAAGTCATAACACCTGAGTGATCCCCCTTCCCAGAACCAGCATGGAGAATAACTCTGACATCACCAGACTGAGAACTCAGCCACACCCAGGTACTAGAAACAGCACATACTAAAAAGTCAAAGATGTGCTACGTGGAGATTGTGCCGCCCCTGCAGCGATCGAACCGCTCGGATCCGAGGTTTGCTGTTGCACAAGGGTCTCCGGACCCGGGGTCTCGCGGCTACTTCAAATGCAAAGAGGGTATTTAAAGGGGATAAGAGTTTTTGACGCCACCCATAGTTCGTGGTAAGGGGAGTACCGCCGCTGCCAATGGGAGTACCCGGGGGAGATGGAGTGGGGCAGCCAGATGACGTTCCCTCTACGGGTAGGGGAGGCCCTGGGACTCTGGATGATGGAGGTGTAGGGGAGCGTAGTGCAGGTTGGAAGCAGGGGAGGACAGCATACTCACTCAGGCAGTGTTGGTAGTGATGCGACCGCAAAACAGACTCTGACACAAAGGTAAACCAAGTCTCTGGGTGCCGCTGCCACTTCAAGGGAGCTCAACTGGGTGTCCGCTCCCTTTGGTATTGCTGATAGTCTGTACCTTGCTTCCATGCACTGTATTTTAAATGTTCTGAGTGATCCCTCTGCTTGAAGCTGTCGGGGTCCCGCTCCCCACTGTTAAGTAGGGAAGCTGTGCTCTCGATGGGTGACACTTGGGATTTCAGTGGGACGCAGAAGCTGGAAAGCCCTATCCCCCTTGTTGTGTTGATTCCTTCGATCTCTGAGCTCTTTGGGAAAGTTCATAAAGATACTATCCTCCACAGGTTAATTATCAGGTTGCGTGAAGCTACTACCTGATCTAGGGTCCAGTACCCCGCTCGGTACCAGTTCGGTTACTAGCTACTCCGGTGCCGACTGTTCCCCAAAAGTAAGCCTGGCACCTTTTTCCAATACCCTGCGACCGGGTCTCTGACTCCTTCGGTCACAGACCACCATCTGCGACCTAGCCAACGTCTCCCAGGGAGCTCCAACTCTCCCTAGCTCCTCACTCTCTGAGGGCTACCACTGAACTCCAGGGAGCTGCTACTCCCAGCTCCTCACTCTTTGGGAGCTACTCCTGTTCTGACTAAGCTTTGCTCTCCACTTCCACTCTCTGACTTCCTCCCTCCCACCAGCCTGCCTGACCCCTAGGCGTGTGGTCCTTTTCCAGCTAGACCACCCTCTGGTGTGCCTGACAGGGTGTGGTGTGAGGTGTGACTAGGATTTGCATGCTGATGGAGCGATACCAAAAGTTAGGATCCCAGGACCATGAGGGGTTGAGTCCTGCACCAGACAAGAAAGACGTACAGTACCCTGTGACACCCTGACTAGTTTAGGGGCATCACAGAGTTCGTGATAGATTGTATTGGAAGGTATTTTAAACAGTTTTATTAAAAGTTATATTTTATTATTACAGTGTGTTCTTGATGTCCACTGAGGCCAAGGTCACACCACTATATTTTTTTGGTCCGAGAGCTGTGCCTAAAAGCAAAGGGCCTAACTCTGACCAATGTTATTCCATGCAGCAGTGCAGACAAGTGATTTTTTTCATAGACTGAATCTGCATGTGAAAAAAATTGCAGGATGGACTAATTTCTTCCATGTCTTGAATGAGAATTTCCCATTCTAGGGGTGCGCGAAAAAAAAACTGTTCCATACTTTTATCTGTATAGTGTCCGATTTTTATGGCTACATTGCAGCTCTTTAATGTGATCTGTAAATGGTGTTAATTGTTAATAGCTGTTGCTGTTAAAAAATGGATTACACAAGGAAGACAAGTGAATAAAAAAATTGTCTGAGTTTTCTGGATGAAAATTTCATGATTTTTTTATATAGCCATGTGCATTTAGCCTGACACCCATTAATAATACAGTGCATGGACCACAGCAACATTTACACCCCTTACAACTTTGAAGGCACACAATGGTATAATTTTACCTGTACATTAAAATGTACAGAACGTATTAGAAAACATATTTCCTACCTTTGTAATTCCAATGTATGTAAAGCGCTGTGGAAATAATGGCGCTATATAAATGAAGAAATATTATCATTATAATTATTACTAGAAGGTGGCCCGATTCTACGCATCGGGTATTCTAGAATTTACGTATTGTGTAGTTCATGTATGATTTTTGTTTTATATATATATATATATATATATATATATATATATATATATATATATATATATAGATGTTGTTGTGTGTAGTTACCAAGTGTTTGTGTAGGGCGCTGTACATGTTCTGGATGTTGTCTGGGTGTGATGGGGGGTGAGAGCGGTGTTGTTTGTGTGTTGCGTTGTTTGTGGAGCGCTGTGTGTCTGTAGCGTTGTGTGTGTGTTGCGCAGTTTGTGGGTGTGTGGTGTGTTTTGGGGGGAGGTATGTTTTGTGCAATGTGCGTGTTGTGCGGTATGTGCGTATATTTGTGTGTGCAGCGTTGTCTGTGTGTGTGGGTGTCTGTGTAGGGCAGTTGTTTGTGGTTCCCAGTGTGTGTGTGTGGTGTGATGTGTTGTGAAGTGCGCGCGCGCGCGTATGTGTGTGTGTGTGTTGGGGGGAGGTGTGCACTTCCCATCGTGCTCCATCCCCCATGCAGCGCACTCCCCATCGTGCTCCATCCCGTATGCTGCGCACCCCCCATCGTGCTCCATCTCCCATCCTGTGCACTCCGAAACGTGCTCCATCCGCCATGCTGCGCACTCCCAAACGTGCTCCATCCGCCATGCAGCGCACTCCCCATCGTGCTCCATCCCCCATGCTGCGCACTCCCAAACGTGCTCCATCCGCCATGCTGCGCACTCCCCATCGTGCTCCATCTCCCATGCTGCGCACTCCCAAACGTGCTCCATCCGCCATGCTGCGCACTCCCAAACGTGCTCCATCCCCCATGCTGCGCACTCCCAAACGTGCTCCATCCGCCATGCTGCGCACTCCCAAACGTGCTCCATCCCCTATGCTGCGCACCCCCCATCGTGCTCCATCTCCCATCCTGCGCACTCCCAAACGTGCTCCATTCGCCATGCTGCGCACTCCCAAACGTGCTCCATCCGCCATGCTGCGCACTCCCAAACATGCTCCATCCGCCATGCTGCGCACTCCCAAACGGGCTCCATCCGCCATGCTGCGCACTCCCAAACGTGCTCCATCCGCCATGCTGCGCACTCCCAAACGTGCTCCATCCGCCATGCTGCGCACTCCCAAACGTGCTCCATCCGCCATGCTGCGCACTCCCAAAGGTGCTCCATCCGCCATGCTGCGCACTCCCAAAGGTGCTCCATCCGCCATGCTGCGCCAGCATCAGCCTCTCCGTCTCCAGCATCAGCCTCCCCATCCCAGCCTTCCCCAGGTTCAGCCTCTCTCCTCTCAGCCTCCTCCAGCACGCCGTGCTCCTCTGCCGACACTCACAGATCCGATCGCATACACTCACACACACCCACACACACCCACCCGATCGCATACACTCACACCCACCCGATCGCATACACTCACCCCCACCCGATCGCATACACTCACACACACCCGATCGCATACACTCACACACACCCGATCGCATACACTCACACACAAAGACACACACACTGACGATATTGCACATACGCGCTGATACTCACAACATCCGGGGATATCACATGCTTCTGGCCATGTGATCCCCCGGCAGGTCCTGGAAGCTCACAACAGCACAGTATCGCCGCCGAGAAGCAAGCGATATCCCAGGATGTTGTGAGTATTTGGATGCGATGTGATGTGTGAGGTGTGTGTGAGTGTGATCTGATTTGTGTGTGTATGTGTGTGTGTGTGTGCTGTTATGTGTGTGTATGTTCCGCAGCTGCAAGGCCCTTGATGTGTGTGTGAGGTGTGTGTGAGAGTGAGTGTGAGCCGGTGTACACTGGTAACTATGATACACATCGGGTAACTAAGGGACCTTAGTTACCCGATGTGTATAATGGTTACCAGCTTTCACGGCCTCCGTCAAGATCCCAGCATCGCAAGGTTATGTCTGGCGCTGCTGGGATCCTGACGGAGCCGGTGTAGAAGCAAGCGATATCCCAGCATGTTGTGATGTGTGAGGTGTGTGTGAGAGTGAGTGTGAGAGTGAGTGTGATCTGATGTGTGTGTACTCACCTGGGAATCGGAGCTCCGTGTCAGTTGGGCCAGAGCGAGCGTGCATTGCTTGAGGGGGGCGGGGCCTGCAGAGAGCCGGGGCGAGAGGCCAATCCGTGTGGGGGGGCGGGGCCATGGCGAGCCCAGCGGCCAATCAGCTTTGTGTCACCGTAAGGACACAATTTCGGAGCATGACAGACAGACAGATAGACAGACAGACAGACAGAATAAGGCAATTATATATATAGATTATGAATTGTAAAGCGCTTCGGAATATGTTGGCGCTATAGAAATAAAGATTTATTATTATATTATTATAATTATTATTTTTATTATTATTATTATTATTATTATTATTATTATTACTTTGCTTGTACTGCTTTTGCGTTATACAATATTTTGGATATTAGCAAGGAATAGTATCTGTTCAGTAAGATTTGAGCTCTTATTATATTTGTGGGGTTTACATGAAGCCGGTGTGCGGCATTTGTCTATTGCGCAATTTTCATATATAATGCTGGATTAGTTAGGTAGGGGTGAGCAAATTATGTGAACCCCTGGTCACATTACAGACGCACAGTTTTAGCTCCTGCTGCGCTTCTCTACAGATTTTTCATCTTCATCAATGTCAGATAACCAGATATTTCATAAAGATTGCATTTACTTGTAGAGCCTTGAGGAACAGAACATAATGAAATTGAAATACAAATTATTGGATTATCTTTTTTTTTTTTTTTTAATCAAATGAGTCTTCAAATTGAATTTTTTTTTTCTGAAAAATATTCTGCCAATAGTCTTAAGATTATGCTATTTGTAAATGATAGTACTTCAGGAACCTTACATGATTTCGGGGTATGCCGCCATATTAAATAAATTTTAATGTATTTTAGCCCAGTGCAATATGGATAAAAATCTTGCAGTCTAAAACCATGATTTGAGGTCCATTTTGTGTTGCTTGAAACGTTACACTTTAACCAAACGTTTATATACACAATCTAAAAATCAGCTGAGGGAAGTGTGGGTTGGCTTCAACCAGCTGGAGGTGAGTGAGGGTGAGTGAGTGAGGCTGTGGGAGCTCCACTCAGATACTGGAGGTATCTAAACCTAAATGGGAGTACAGCGACTTATACGGACTGTAAAACCGTGCATGTTTCTTTAAGCCAAAAGAGGCTTTGTGTTTATGTTACAAGTGCAGTTTATGTTGCTTATAATAAACCTGCTGAACTTTTAGGCTGCTTTCACACAACAGTTTTTTGCCATCAGGCACAATCCGGCAAAAACATGAAAAAACGGATCCGGCGTCTGTTGCCGCCGGATCCGTTTTTTTCCCCATAGACTTTCATTAGCGCCGGATTGTGCCAGATGGCCTTGCGTTTCATCCGTTATTTACTTGTCCGGCGGCCGGATGAAACGTTGAAGTGAACGTTTTTGTGTCCGGCAAAAAAAAACGGATTGCGCCGGATACTGCGCTGTACGGCGTGTTTTATAATAGAAGCCTATGGATGCCGGATCCGGTGTAATGCGGCAAAAACCGGATCCGGCTGCCGGATCCGTTTTTTTGAACTGATCATGCTTAGTATCACACCGGATCTGTCAAAAAACTGAAGGAACTGATGGAAAAAATAGATGCAACTGATCCGTTTTTTCGCTGGATCCGTCGCATCAGTTTTTTCGCCGGATCATGCCTGATGCCAAAAAACTGATGTGTGAAAGCAGCCTTACATGGAAGTGCGTTCCTGTGCTACCTTGAGGAGCAGCAAGTGAGGGAGTAACCCCATTATACAGTGTGTGCATCGCAGGCCATAAAAGGGGGACAATGCTACAGTGTGGGCACCACAGTGGGAGCAATATTGCTGTATTTGGGCACAAGGGGACATAAGCATCACTACTGTATGACGGGCACATAGCAGAAAACACAAGTATATTATGTGTTATTTTTCTGGATGCTGTTAATGTAGAACAAAAAGGAGGTAATGCTACTGTAGAAATGGGGAAAAAGTTGGGAGCGTGCTCTAGAAGTGATCAGCCATAGATATCTGTGTGTTACATTTCATATAGATGAGACGAGGCTGGAATAAGTCAGAGCGCTCTGCACCAGATGAAGAAGAAAACAGAAAATACATTATTACAATTGGAAATGTCAATGATGAGTCACTGGAGTTGCCAGCACTTTTTATTGTTATAACTTCCACTGTACAGTCATTGTTTTGGGATAGTATGAGTGCAGTAATTTTTATCAATAATCAGTACAGTCGTATTATTAAAATCATTAAAAACAGTTTGATGCAGCAGAACAGAAACAGAACACCATCCCTCCTGCACCCCTCCACATCCTAGGCAGCAGCTTCGTTACCTGCCTGGATATTAATTAATTTGATATCAGTATTGGAAAACAAACAGATATGTACTGTACCTCCTTACCTTTTATCTTGATTTGAGACATTTAAAAATGTGGGGTAAGATAACGGGGTTTTTTTAGCAAAACAAAGCAAAAACCATGATTTTATGATGTCTGGAAATATATATGCTATATGTATCTGTGTGGATAGCCGGTGATTATGATGTGTGTTGTAGCCTTCAGAATATTCATTCTCAATAGTGAAAAATGAGAGTCCTTGGCAAAATTCATGGAAACTTAAAAGTGGGTATATACGATATATATATATATATATATATATATATATATATATATATATATATATATATATTGTGAGACTCATGTGGGATTAGTGGATGAGGGCAGGTATTTCTCACCCCGGTATCGGTCCTATGTGACTTAGCCTGGCCAGGATCACCTGGCTACTAATGGATTAATGGGAGGTGAAGGACGGAGGTAAAAGGAATCTGGGAAGTTGGGGGAGGCTCTCCATCTGGGAACACAGTAAGCCTGTCTGTGTAGGAGACACTTGTGAGGAGCAGTGCCTGATGTTTGTAAGGTTTAGCTGGAAGGGAGAAGCCCTCCAGTTCGTAGTTAGGATATCATCCTGTATAGTTAGCGCCGGACAGGCAAGGATTTATTTTGTTGGTGTTTTTTTTTCCTTTTGTTTATGCTTCACTGCAATAAACCTGACCAAGCGTCAGTTACACCTTGAATTCGGCTGTCTGCCTCAGGTGAAACCCAGCAAAGGCGATCCCGGAGCGTGTTATCACAATATATATATATATATATATATATATATATATATATATATATATATATATATATATATACAGTGCCTACAAGTAGTATTCAACCCCCTGCAGATTTAGCAGGTCTACACATTCGGAATTAACTTGGCATTGTGACATTTGGACTGTAGATCAGACTGGAAGTGTGAAATGCACTGCAGCAAAAAAGAATGTTATTTCTTTTTTTTTTTTTTTTAAATTGTGAAACGTTTATTCAGAGGGTCATTTATTATTCAACCCCTCAAACCACCAGAATTCTGTTTGGTTCCCCTAAAGTATTAAGAAGTATTTCAGGCACAAAGAACAATGAGCTTCACATGTTTGGATTAATTATCTCTTTTTCCAGCCTTTTCTGACTAATTAAGACCCTCCCCAAACTTGTGAACAGCACTCATACTTGGTCAACATGGGAAAGACAAAGGAGCATTCCAAGGCCATCAGAGACAAGATTGTGGAGGGTCACAAGGCTGGCAAGGGGTACAAAACCCTTTCCAAGGAGTTGTGCCTACCTGTCTCCACTGTTGGGAGCATCATCCGGAAGTGGAAGGTTTATGGAACTACTGTTACCCTTCCACGGCCTGGACAGCCTTTGAATGTTTCCACCCGTGCCGAGGCCAGGCTTGTCCGAACAGTCAAGGCTAACCCAAGTACAACAAGGAAGGAGCTCCGGGAAAATCTCATGGCAGTGGGGATATTGGTTTCAGTCAATACCATAAGTAACGTACTCCACCGCAATGGTCTCCGTTCCAGACGAGCCCGTAAGGTACCTTTACTTTCAAAGCATCATGTCAAGGCTTGTCTACAGTTTGCTCATGATCACTTGGAGGACTCTGAGACAGACTGGTTCAAGGTTCTCTGGTCTAATGAGACCAATATCGAGATCTTTGGTGCCAACCACACACGTGACGTTTGGAGACTGGATGGCACTGCATACGACCCCAAGAATACCCTCCCTACAGTCAAGCATGGTGGTGGCAGCATCATGCTGTGGGGCTGTTTCTCAGCCAAGGGGCCTGGCCATCTGGTCCGCATCCATGGGAAGATGGATAGCACGGCCTACCTGGAGATTTTGGCCAAGAACCTCCGCTCCTCCATCAAGGATCTTAAGATGGGTCGTCATTTCATCTTCCAACAAGACAACGACCCAAAGCACACAGCCAAGAAAACCAAGGCCTGGTTCAAGAGGGAAAAAATCAAGGTGTTGCAGTGGCCTAGTCAGTCTCCTGACCTTAACCCAATTGAAAACTTGTGGAAGGATCTCAAGATTAAAGTCCACATGAGACACCCAAAGAACCTAGATAACTTAAAGAAGATCTGCATGGAGGAGTGGGCCAAGATAACTCCAGAGACCTGTGCCGGCCTGATCAGGTCTTATAAAAGACGATTATTAGCTGTAATTGCAAACAAGGGTTATTCCACAAAATATTAAACCTAGGGGTTGAATAATAATTGACCCACACTTTTATGTTGAAAATGTATTAAAATTTAACTGAGCAACATAACTTGTTGGTTTGTAAGATTTATGCATCTGTTAATAAATCCTGCTCTTGTTTGAAGTTTGCAGGCTCTAACTTATTTGCATCTTATAAAACCTGCTAAATCTGCAGGGGGTTGAATACTACTTGTAGGCACTGTATATATATATATATATATATATATATATATATATATATATATATATATATATATACATATACAGTTAGGTCCAGAAATATTTGGACAGTGACACAAGTTTTGTTATTTTAGCTGTTTACAAAAATATGTTCAGAAATACAATTATATATATAATATGGGCTGAAAGTGCACACTCCCAGCTGCAATATGAGAGTTTTCACATCCAAATCGGAGAAAGGGTTTAGGAATCATAGCTCTGTAATGCATAGCCTCCTCTTTTTCAAGGGACCAAAAGTAATTGGACAAGGGACTCTAAGGGCTACAATTAACTCTGAAGGCGTCTCCCTCGTTAACCTGTAATCAATGAAGTAGTTAAAAGGTCTGGGGTTGATTACAGGTGTGTGGTTTTGCATTTGGAAGCTGTTGCTGTGACCAGACAACATGCGGTCTAAGGAACTCTCAATTGAGGTGAAGCAGAACATCCTGAGGCTGAAAAAAAAGAAAAAATCCATCAGAGAGATAGCAGACATGCTTGGAGTAGCAAAATCAACAGTCGGGTACATTCTGAGAAAAAAGGAATTGACTGGTGAGCTTGGGAACTCAAACAGGCCTGAGCGTCCACGGATGACAACAGTGGTGGATGATCGCCGCATACTTTCTTTGGTGAAGAAGAACCCGTTCACAACATCAACTGAAGTCCAGAACACTCTCAGTGAAGTAGGTGTATCTGTCTCTAAGTCAACAGTAAAGAGAAGACTCCATGAAAGTAAATACAAAGGGTTCACATCTAGATGCAAACCATTCATCAATTCCAAAAATAGACAGGCCAGAGTTAAATTTGCTGAAAAACACCTCATGAAGCCAGCTCAGTTCTGGAAAAGTATTCTATGGACAGATGAGACAAAGATCAACCTGTACCAGAATGATGGGAAGAAAAAAGTTTGGAGAAGAAAGGGAACGGCACATGATCCAAGGCACACCACATCCTCTGTAAAACATGGTGGAGGCAACGTGATGGCATGGGCATGCATGGCTTTCAATGGCACTGGGTCACTTGTGTTTCTTGATGACATAACAGCAGACAAGAGTAGCCGGATGAATTCTGAAGTGTACCGGGATATACTTTCAGCCCAGATTCAGCCAAATGCCGCAAAGTTGATCGGACGGCGCTTCATAGTGCAGATGGACAATGACCCCAAGCATACAGCCAAAGCTACCCAGGAGTTCATGAGTGCAAAAAAGTGGAACATTCTGCAATGGCCAAGTCAATCACCAGATCTTAACCCAATTGAGCATGCATTTCACTTGCTCAAATCCAGACTTAAGACGGAAAGACCCACAAACAAGCAAGACCTGAAGGCTGCGGCTGTAAAGGCCTGGCAAAGCATTAAGAAGGAGGAAACCCAGCGTTTGGTGATGTCCATGGGTTCCAGACTTAAGGCAGTGATTGCCTCCAAAGGATTCGCAACAAAATATTGAAAATAAAAATATTTTGTTTGGGTTTGGTTTATTTGTCCAATTACTTTTGACCTCCTAAAATGTGGAGTGTTTGTAAAGAAATGTGTACAATTCCTACAATTTCTATCAGATATTTTTGTTCAAGCCTTCAAATTAAACGTTACAATCTGCACTTGAATTCTGTTGTAGAGGTTTCATTTCAAATCCAATGTGGTGGCATGCAGAGCCCAACTCGCGAAAATTGTGTCACTGTCCAAATATTTCTGGACCTAACTGTATATATATATATATATATATATATATATATATATATATATACATATATATATATATATATATATATATATATATATATATATATATATATGGGACTTGAGAAGCTCTCCTCTTTAATTGGAAGCCCATGTGCTGTCTGATTAGTTATACAGTAAGGTGCTGCTTTGAAAACAGAGAGAATAGAGGAAAATAAATTAGCATGTCGAAGGACCTAAGAAGTAGTTTAAAGTAAGACAGATTTCCAATGAACTAGGATGGACATAGCCAGAAGTATAAAGGGGAGTGAAACAGTTTGAAACTTTAAAGGTCTTTTGTAGAATAAAAAAGAAAAATCAGGATCCAAAAGTGAGATGTAAGTGTTGTGAGTAGAAAGCTGCTGAATGATAGACAGGCAGTTCTTGCGGCAGATTACGGTAGAATTATAAAGGGAGAGGTGAGAAGCAGGTGCTCCGCTCCCTTTGAACTGGTTTCATCATGTGTCAGTTTGGATAAGACTCCATAGCTGAAGAATACAGAGCTCTTCATTTAATTCACTCTCGCTTTCTGTAGTGACAGCTGATGAAAGGCAATGGGCAGCAACTGTATGCTTTACCCGGTGCTCTCCCCAGTGCCTTTTTACTAAAGCATAGCTATGGGCTGTGCCAGCCTATCTTCAATCCTCCTGCCAATGCTTTTCTGTTTGTTCTCAAATTGATTTGATTGAAAGGTAGAGAAACTTTTCTATTTCTATCCTTAAGCTGCCACAAACACTGATTTTACCTCCCGTAATGGTAAATGAAAAACAGTTTTTTGAAAGTATCCTTTCATCTTTTCAAAAAGACATCACACAACAGTATTCCTTCCGTTGGTCAACCTTGCAGAGAGAAAGTGCTCTTGCCAAATGTTGATGCTTGCTATTCTTCATGTATATCTAAGCAGAATAATCTGATAATGTGTTGTCTTACAGGGAAGGACAATCCTTTTTGGTTACAAGATGATCAGAATGTGCCCCACTGTTTAGGGTTTCTGTCATGGTCTTTGTTGTTGTATCATGGCCCTGACCTGATTTGGTTGCCTCCGCTGTGCCTATGGTGCCTAAAGCTCCCTTCACATTTAACGACTTACCAGCGATCCCGAAAACGATGTGACCTGATGAGGATCGCTGGTAAGTCGCTGGGAGGTCGCTGGTGAGATGTCACACAGTCAGATCTTACCAATGATGCAGTAACGATCAGCAACCTGTATAACGATTTCGGCGGGCATTAGGACCATGTTAGGAGGTTGTTGGTGGGTGTCAAACACAGAGATGCGTCCTACCCAGCAGGACATCGCCTTTGAAGAAAATGGTCCCATCCATTCAGCAACGACTAGCGATCTCACAGCAGGGGCCTGATCGCTGGTAGGTGTCACACATAACGAGATCGCTGCTGCGTCACAGAAACGGTGACGCGGCAACGATCTCGTTAGCGATCTTGTTAGCGATCTCGTTGTGTGTGACGGGGCCTTTAAGTGGCTTTACATGCTGCGACATCGCTAGCATTGGCTAGCGATGTCAAGTGCGATAGCACCCGCCCCCGTCGTACGTGCAATATTGTGTGATCGCTACCATAGCGAACATTATCGCTACGGCAGCGTCACACGCACATACCTGGTCAGCGTCGTCGCTCTGGCCGGCGATCCGCCTCCTTTCTAAGGGGGCGGTTTGTGCGGCGTCACAGCGACGTCACTAAGCAGCCGTCCAATAGCAGACGAGGGGCGGAGATGAGCGGCCGGAACATCCCGCCCAGCTCCTTCCTTCCGCATTGCCAACGGCCGCAGGTATGGAGATGTTCCTCGTTCCTGCGGTGTCACACGTAGCGATGTGTGCTGCCGCAGGAGCAACGAACAACATCGTACCTGCAGCAGAGACAATATTAAGGAAAGAAGCGACGTGTCAAAGAGCAAGGATTTTTCACGTTTTTGTGCTCGTTGATCATCGCTCTTTGGTGTTACACGCTGCGATGTTGGTAACGGCGCCAGATGTGCGCCACTAACGACGTGACCCAGACGATATATCGTTACCAATATCGCAGTGTGTAAAGCACCCTTTAGTCTTTTCATGCCTCTAACTTTACTACAAGTCCTGATTTTTGTTCTTGTCACTGTAGTAATTGATCCAGCTGGATTGTCGCACAGAGATTTTCACAAACTTCGCCGACTGTCATGGCGTCTTCAGGTTCAATACAGATTCTGAATCTCCACCTGAGAAATTGCTTTGTGCTGATCATAGGCAGGCTATCAAGTGTTAGGTGGGCTTTACATGCTGCAACATTGCTAGCAATTGCTAGCGATGTCGAGCGCGATAGCAGCCACCCCATCGCACATGCGATATGTGGTGATTGCTGCTGTAGCGAACATTATCGCTACGGCAGCTTCACACGCACATACCTGGTCTGCGACGTCGCTGGGACCGCCGAACAATATCTCCTTCAAGGGGGAGGTGCGTTCGGCGTCACAGCGACGTCACTAAGCGGCCAGCCAATAGAAGCGGAGGGGCGTAGATGGGCGGGACATAACATCCCGCCCACCTCCTTCCTTCCGCATTGTCGGTGAAGGCAGGCACGGAGAAGTTTGTCATTCCTACGGTGTCACACACAGCGATGTGTGGTGCTGCAGGAACGACAAACAACATCGTACCGGCAGCAGCAGCGATATTATGAAAAGAAGCGACGTGTCACCGATCAACGATTTTTGATGTTTTTGCGATCGGTGATCGTGGCTCCTAGGGTTTACACGTTGCAATGTCGGTAACGGCGCCGGATGTGCATCACTAATGACGTGACCCCGACGATATATCGTTACCGATGTCGCAACGTGTAAAGCCCGCTTTAATCTCTGCTAGATTGCTTGCTAATTTCCTTTGATCACATGTTGTGGGGAAGCCAGCAACATCTGCTCCACTCCTATTTATGCTTGCCGAATCCTTCCACTTATGCCAGTCTGGCAAGGTGTGGTGTTCCAGACTATCTGGTGGAAGTAGTGCTTATTGCTTTTTCCCCTGTTTTCTTTTATAGCTTCCTTCCTGCTGTTGTCTTTCCTCCTGAATCTCTTATTGTCTTATCATGTGTGTGTGTGTGTGTATAGACGTAAACGGGCTTCAGCTTACTTTAAGCTACTGTGCTCCAGGACTTGGGAGGTGCTCGTAGTCCGCCAGACAGGCTAGGCTAAAACAAAGAAGAGAAATTCAGCTCACCGATCTTGCTGATCACCGCTCTCTGTCTGGACCCAGCGCACGGAAGGCTTGGCTGCCAAAACTCAAATATGAAAAGAAATATCCAGCGCAGTCCTCAGATCATAAATTAAAAGAATCCATCGTTTATTGGGATAATTCCATAAAAAGTATACAAGGCGGTCAGCAAAGAAGATAGGTAGATATTAGGACCCCATCGAACTACACGTTTCGACACATAGTCTTAGTCATGAACATGACTAAGACTATGTCGAAACGCGTAGTTCGACAGGCTAGGCTGGTACAAAGCTGAAAAGGATTGAGGAAAATGGACTCAGCACTGAAATCCATCAGTTGAAAATCAAAAAACTTTATTGGACTACTAAAACCTTCACTGGGATCCATAAGGTGAGAGGTCACGCATAAGAGCACCTTACGTGTTTCGGGCGTAAAATAAGAACAAGTCCTTAATCATAGTGTGTGTGTGTGTGTGCAGTGTGTCAGTGTATTGGTTTTCCAATGTCTGTCTTTATCTGTGGTTAACATCACACACCTGCCCCGTCGCTCCCTGGTGGGAGGGGGTATCAGATTAGGTCTGTTCAGGAGCAGGGCCAGAAACAAGACTCGGGCTTCTCCACCATTAGAAGCTTAGGGATAGCATAGTGCCCCCTAGCGTGAGGGACAGCCTAGGGTACAATATCCCTCGATCAAACAGTCACATCGCGACACTATCCTTGTCTCAAGCTCATACCTATGGTCAGCAAATTTAAGATAAAGTAACAAAATATCAGTTACTAACCCTTGTACTCATCCGGATTCCTGCAGTGGTCATTTGCCCCGTGCCTAGATGAGCAATATAGCCAATTGCTGTCCTCAGCGGTGTGCAAGGGCAGTTACGCAGAAAAAGTATAAAAAATACAGAGGCGCTCTTTGTGTGAAGCAGTCTGGAGAGAACTGCAATTTTCAGCGCGATGGAGGGGCACTAATCAGGCACAACTTGGATGAGGCTAGAAAGGAAAGCTGAGTCTGCTGCACCTATCACCCGTCCAATGCCAAAACAGGGGACCACGAGATGATCCACAAGTAATAAAAAAAGTGTGATTTCTCCGGATCCTGCCACATGGAAAGACAACAGTGCGTTTAAAAAAGATGGATTATTACTAAAAGAACACGTTTCAGAAACGGTCCATCTCCTTCATCAGGTGTGACTAAACCGTTTTACAGTTTTAGGCCTTGTGCCCACAGGGCATTTTTCTAGCATTTTTTCTAGCGTTTTTCATTGCTTTTTTAATCAATAAAAGCAAGGAAAAAGCATCCCAGCAAAGTCTATGAGAATCGGGACTTGCTGTGCCCACGTTGCTTCTTTTTCAGTTGCTTTTTTTCTTGCTGAAAAAAGAAGCATCATGTCAATTGTTTTAGCGTTTTTTCCTGCTTTTTTCCCCAATTGACTTCAATGGAGTATAGGAAAAAAGCAGGAAAAACCGCATGTGTAATGCCCACGTTGCTTTATATTTTAATGCGTTTGGGCGGTTTTAGGGAGAAAAGAAAGCTATGGCTATGTAGATTCCTTCATAGAAGAAAGCCACATAGCCAGCCTCAGCAGCTATTTCCTTATCTCCCATTTGTTTACCAGACACCTCTGCAGTGACCCCTCCACTGACATCACAAGGTAAAGAGTTCATCCCAGCGGGGGATCTCCAGAAAATCCCCCAGTAATCCTCCTGCATGAATTGTATTCACCTTGTGACATCCCCAAACTTATACAGCGAGGTGTCGTGGTAAACAATGCAGGGACCCCCACTGATGTTGCAAGGTAAAGAGTTCATCCCAGCGGGGATCTCCAGAAATGCAGGGGACATTCCTCAGTAATTCCCCTGCATGAATTGTATTCAACTTGTTACATCCCTGAACTTCCCTGCAGCAAGGAGTCATGGTAAACAATGCAGGGACCCCCGCTGACATCACAAGGTGAATAGTTCATTCCAGCGGGGGATCTCCAGGAAACCCCCTGGTATTCCTCCTGCATGAATTGTATTCACCTCCTGACATCCACGGACCTCCCTGCAGAGAGATGTTGCGGTAAAACACCACAAGAATTCTGAATTCCTGGTGCACAGCCTATGCCACATAAATGCAGGGAACCCCTGCTGACATTAAGGTGAACCCCGGTGAGCCTCCTGCATGAACTGTGTTCACTTTGTGCCGTGCACCAGGCATTCAGTATTCTTGCTGTGTTTTACCGCGACACCACTCTACAGGGAGGTCCGGGGATGTCACAAGGTGAATACAGTTCATGCAGGAGGATCACCGGGGTTTCCTGGAGATCCGCCGCTGGAATGAACTCTTCACCTTACTCACCTATCTGCAGACTCCCGGGTCACGCCCGATGGGCTTCAGGACCCGCCGGTAAGCAGCTGATTGTTTACGTCCAGGGGTGAAAAGCCTGCCGACTTTTTAACATTCAGATGACGAATTAGCTGATCTTCGCTGGACGTAAACGATCAGAAGATGCTATCAGGTGACAGCATCAGCTGCTTACCAGCGGATCCTGGAGCCCATGGGACTTTTAAACAATCAGCTGATGTGTAATCTGATTCAGGTCCTTGAACCTGTGTCAGGTTCAAAGACCTGAATCAAATATCATCTGATCGGAAGGCAAACTGATCAGATGATGTGTCATCATCTGATCAGTTTGCCTTCCGATCAGATGATATTGGATCCGGATTGGACATCGCGGGACCCTCGACCCAGGACTACAGCGGAGGGGGGTTCTTTAGTTCAATAAAGATGGAGTCACTAATTGTGTTGTGTTTTATTTCTAATAAAAAATATTTCTCTGTGTTGTGTTTTTTTTATCTTTACTAGAAATTCATGGTGGCTATGTCTAATATTGGCGTGACACCATGAATTTCAGGCTTAGTGCCAGCTGATAATACAAAGCTGGCCCTAACCCCATTATTACCCAGCGAGCCACCCGATACCAGGGCCACTGGAAGAGTTGGATACAGCGCCAGAAGATGGTGCTTCCTATGAACGCGCCATTTTCTGGGGCGGCTGCGGTCTGCAATTTCCAGCGGGGGAGGCCAGAAAGAATGGGCCACCCTGTGCTGAAGATTCCAGTCCCCAGCTGCCTAGTTGTACCTGGCAGGACACATAAATTGGACGAAGCCCCTGTTGTTTTTTTTTTTAATTATTTTATGAAATTTATGAAATAATTAAAAAAAAGGGCTTCCCTATATTTTTGGTTCCCAGCTGGGTATAAATAGGCAGCTGGAGGTTGCAGGCAGCCCATACCTGCCTGCTGTACCTGGCTGGCATACAAAAATATGGAGAAACCCATGTTGATTTTTTTTTTTTTAATTCATTAAAAAAAAAAAACAACCCAAACACATAACCCAAAAGGGTTAGGGCTAAAGAAAAAAAATGCGTAGGCTCCCGCTGCATTTTCTATTGCTAGCTAAGGGTAATCCAAACAGCTACTGGCTGCTAACCCCTACTGCTTGGTGTTACCTTCACTGGCAATGGAAAATCCAGGGAAACCTTTTTTTCTTGAGTTTTTTTTGCCAAAAAACTAAAAAAAATTACGTGGGCTTCGCCCAATTTTTGTGTCCAGCCAGGTACAACCAGACAGCTAGGGACTGGAATTTTTAGCGCAGAGTGGCCCAAGCTTTCTGGGCCCCCCGAAGTGTATTGCAGTCTGCAGCTGCCCCAGAAAATGGTGCCAGCTTCTGGCGCTGTATCCAACTCTTCTAGCGGACCTGGTGCCGGGTGGAATGCTGGGTAATAAGGGGTTAATACCAGCTTTGTTTTACCAGCTGGTATTAAGTCCAAGATTCTTAATGTCAGGCCAAGTTTGACCCGGCCATTAAGAATCTCCAATAAAGGGTTAAAAAAAGACACCACACAGAAAAAATACTTAAAAATAAATACACAGACACACTTAGGGACTCCATCTTTATTACTCCCTCTCACCCCTCCTCGATCCTGGTCTTCTGTCACCGATCTAGTTCTGCTATATCAGAAAGCACGGGGGAGGAAGAACGCTTCTGCTCCTCGTGCTGTCTAATCACTCAATGAGTGAACAGAGACTGCGGGTTGGTAAGTGGTGACATCACCGCTGTCACCGTTGCCATAGTAACCTAATGAGCGGGTTACTATAGCAACATTGATCTCCAAGCACCTGATTCCCGGCGCCGCTATTCACCTGCATGAGCCAGTGAATAGCGGCGTCGGTAAATGATCTAATAGATCGTCATTTTCATGTCACTTTTATTCCAAAATGGAGATTGAAGAAAATGGGTTGAACAAGAAAATTACATCAGAACAACTTTATTTTCACATCCAACTTTAATGAGCTGAAACAAGCATTCAATAATAACAAAAAAAAGCATGAAAAGCAGCATGAAAAAAAGCACGAAAGCAGGGAAAAAAAGCATGAAAAGAAGCAAGAAAAAAAAGCATGAAAGCATGAAAAGCACAAAAAAAGCAGCTTTTTTTGTGCTGAAAAAAAGCACTGTGAGCACATAGCCTTAAACATAACAGGGGTTTAACACATAACAAATGGGAAACATACGCCCACTAACAATTTCCAACAGACAAATGTCATTAAATTGCAAAACACCTATTCATAGAACCATCATATAATATGGATGACTGCAATACAATTTAAAACATTACATGCTTTATTATACAAAGGGCAATGCCCTAAACATTGCAAACTAACTCTAAAAACATGGATTTCACATATATCGCATGTTTTCCATTTTCCATACATTTGTTCAGACCTTCTGGGGACAATGTAAAGATCCAGGAGGATTCTCTGTTTAATAGTTTTTGAAACCTATTATACCATTTTTTTAGATATCTGTTCTAAAATCAATAAGCACAAACTCTCTGGGTTTTTTTTGGTGTACATAAAAAATTGTGAGATTAAACTGTGGTTTAAAATCCCATTCCTTGTATTCAATATATGTTGTTTATTTTAATGTGAACAGATAAGGTGGCACAACCAACGTATTGCAGTGCTCAACTACACTGGAGTAAATAGATTACAAAGGAAGTGTTACAATTTAAAAATTGTTTTGGAAAATAACCCTTGTGATACTAGACATGAAATTTTTACAACCATGGGTCACCATTTTGTAACATTTCCATCTTGATCCCCTGCAGCAATACGTTTCCATCAGTTCAGGGAGAAAGGTTTGATGGTTACTGTTATGCACCATTGTTTTTTATGTGTACAATTCGACTAGGTGCAATTAAGATTTTTAAATTCCTATTTTTCCTGAACACTACACTGGAGATCAAAATTATAGAACACACAATTTCCTAAATGTTGCGGTCATTGTTTATTCCTATGCGATTATGTCCTAACATGAGTAAACTAGCAGTATTTTAAGCTTATTTCATAAATTGAATTTTTTCAAAAGCACATAATAAAATGTAAAAGTGATAAATGAAAAAGAACTCTGATCAAAATTAGAGAACACTTTCATATACCTGCAAGTTATTGGTGTTAATCTGGCACCTGGTGCTAATTTCCTTAATTATCTGACAAAGCCTATTTAACTGGCAGCCTAACTTTCCAGTTTGTACTGACTTTTCAAAAATGGTGTGCCATTCCAACTTGGCTGAAAACCTCCAGCAGCAAGTTGTCCAGATGAAGGCCAAAGGGGTGACCCTATCAGCCATAGCAAGAAAAGTTGGTTGTTCCAAGTCTGTGATTTTGAGAATATTAGATCTTTACAACATCCCAAACTCTCCACTAAGAAGGCTGGTCGTCCTTGAAAGATAAATGCAAGAGAGACTATCCTTGTCTCAAGCTCATACCTATGGTCAGCAAATTTAAGATAAAGTAACAAAATATCAGTTACTAACCCTTGTACTCATCCGGATTCCTGCAGTGGTCATTTGCCCCGTGCCTAGATGAGCAATATAGCCAATTGCTGTCCTCAGCGGTGTGCAAGGGCAGTTACGCAGAAAAAGTATAAAAAATACAGAGGCGCTCTTTGTGTGAAGCAGTCTGGAGAGAACTGCAATTTTCAGCGCGATGGAGTGGCACTAATCAGGCACAACTTGGATGAGGCTAGAAAGGAAAGCTGAGTCTGCTGCACCTATCACCCGTCCAATGCCAAAACAGGGGACCACGAGATGATCCACAAGTAATAAAAAAAGTGTGATTTCTCCGGATCCTGCCACATGGAAAGACAACAGTACGTTTAAAAAAGATGGATTATTACTAAAAGAACACGTTTCAGAAACGGTCCATCTCCTTCATCAGGTGTGACTAAACCGTTTTACAGTTTTAGGCCTTGTGCCCACAGGGCATTTTTCTAGCATTTTTTCTAGCGTTTTTCATTGCTTTTTTAATCAATAAAAGCAAGGAAAAAGAATCCCAGCAAAGTCTATGAGAATCGGGACTTGCTGTGCCCACGTTGCTTCTTTTTCAGTTGCTTTTTTTCTTGCTGAAAAAAGAAGCATCATGTCAATTGTTTTAGCGTTTTTTCCTGCTTTTTTCCCCAATTGACTTCAATGGAGTATAGGAAAAAAGCAGGAAAAACCGCATGTGTAATGCCCACGTTGCTTTATATTTTAATGCGTTTGGGCGGTTTTAGGGAGAAAAGAAAGCTATGGCTATGTAGATTCCTTCATAGAAGAAAGCCACATAGCCAGCCTCAGCAGCTATTTCCTTATCTCCCATTTGTTTACCAGACACCTCTGCAGTGACCCCTCCACTGACATCACAAGGTAAAGAGTTCATCCCAGCGGGGGATCTCCAGAAAATCCCCCAGTAATCCTCCTGCATGAATTGTATTCACCTTGTGACATCCCCAAACTTATACAGCGAGGTGTCGTGGTAAACAATGCAGGGACCCCCACTGATGTTGCAAGGTAAAGAGTTCATCCCAGCGGGGATCTCCAGAAATGCAGGGGACATTCCTCAGTAATTCCCCTGCATGAATTGTATTCAACTTGTTACATCCCTGAACTTCCCTGCAGCAAGGAGTCATGGTAAACAATGCAGGGACCCCCGCTGACATCACAAGGTGAATAGTTCATTCCAGCGGGGGATCTCCAGGAAACCCCCTGGTATTCCTCCTGCATGAATTGTATTCACCTCCTGACATCCACGGACCTCCCTGCAGAGAGATGTTGCGGTAAAACACCACAAGAATTCTGAATTCCTGGTGCACAGCCTATGCCACATAAATGCAGGGAACCCCTGCTGACATTAAGGTGAACCCCGGTGAGCCTCCTGCATGAACTGTGTTCACTTTGTGCCGTGCACCAGGCATTCAGTATTCTTGCTGTGTTTTACCGCGACACCACTCTACAGGGAGGTCCGGGGATGTCACAAGGTGAATACAGTTCATGCAGGAGGATCACCGGGGTTTCCTGGAGATCCGCCGCTGGAATGAACTCTTCACCTTACTCACCTATCTGCAGACTCCCGGGTCACGCCCGATGGGCTTCAGGACCCGCCGGTAAGCAGCTGATTGTTTACGTCCAGGGGTGAAAAGCCTGCCGACTTTTTAACATTCAGATGACGAATTAGCTGATCTTCGCTGGACGTAAACGATCAGAAGATGCTATCAGGTGACAGCATCAGCTGCTTACCAGCGGGTCCTGGAGCCCATGGGACTTTTAAACAATCAGCTGATGTGTAATCTGATTCAGGTCCTTGAACCTGTGTCAGGTTCAAAGACCTGAATCAAATATCATCTGATCGGAAGGCAAACTGATCAGATGATGTGTCATCATCTGATCAGTTTGCCTTCCGATCAGATGATATTGGATCCGGATTGGACATCGCGGGACCCTCGACCCAGGACTACAGCGGAGGGGGGTTCTTTAGTTCAATAAAGATGGAGTCACTAATTGTGTTGTGTTTTATTTCTAATAAAAAATATTTATCTGTGTTGTGTTTTTTTTATCTTTACTAGAAATTCATGGTGGCTATGTCTAATATTGGCGTGACACCATGAATTTCAGGCTTAGTGCCAGCTGATAATACAAAGCTGGCCCTAACCCCATTATTACCCAGCGAGCCACCCGATACCAGGGCCACTGGAAGAGTTGGATACAGCGCCAGAAGATGGTGCTTCCTATGAACGCGCCATTTTCTGGGGCGGCTGCGGTCTGCAATTTCCAGCGGGGGAGGCCAGAAAGAATGGGCCACCCTGTGCTGAAGATTCCAGTCCCCAGCTGCCTAGTTGTACCTGGCAGGACACATAAATTGGACGAAGCCCCTGTTGTTTTTTTTTTTTAATTATTTTATGAAATTTATGAAATAATTAAAAAAAAGGGCTTCCCTATATTTTTGGTTCCCAGCTGGGTATAAATAGGCAGCTGGAGGTTGCAGGCAGCCCATACCTGCCTGCTGTACCTGGCTGGCATACAAAAATATGGAGAAACCCATGTCGATTTTTTTTTTTTTTTAATTCATTAAAAAAAAAAAACAACCCAAACACATAACCCAAAAGGGTTAGGGCTAAAGAAAAAAAATGCGTAGGCTCCCGCTGCATTTTCTATTGCTAGCTAAGGGTAATCCAAACAGCTACTGGCTGCTAACCCCTACTGCTTGGTGTTACCTTCACTGGCAATGGAAAATCCAGGGAAACCTTTTTTTCTTGAGTTTTTTTTGCCAAAAAACTAAAAAAAATTACGTGGGCTTCGCCCAATTTTTGTGTCCAGCCAGGTACAACCAGACAGCTAGGGACTGGAATTTTTAGCGCAGAGTGGCCCAAGCTTTCTGGGCCCCCCGAAGTGTATTGCAGTCTGCAGCTGCCCCAGAAAATGGTGCCAGCTTCTGGCGCTGTATCCAACTCTTCTAGCGGACCTGGTGCCGGGTGGAATGCTGGGTAATAAGGGGTTAATACCAGCTTTGTTTTACCAGCTGGTATTAAGTCCAAGATTCTTAATGTCAGGCCAAGTTTGACCCGGCCATTAAGAATCTCCAATAAAGGGTTAAAAAAAGACACCACACAGAAAAAATACTTAAAAATAAATACACAGACACACTTAGGGACTCCATCTTTATTACTCCCTCTCACCCCTCCTCGATCCTGGTCTTCTGTCACCGATCTAGTTCTGCTATATCAGAAAGCACGGGGGAGGAAGAACGCTTCTGCTCCTCGTGCTGTCTAATCACTCAATGAGTGAACAGAGACTGCGGGTTGGTAAGTGGTGACATCACCGCTGTCACCGTTGCCATAGTAACCTAATGAGCGGGTTACTATAGCAACATTGATCTCCAAGCACCTGATTCCCGGCGCCGCTATTCACCTGCATGAGCCAGTGAATAGCGGCGTCGGTAAATGATCTAATAGATCGTCATTTTCATGTCACTTTTATTCCAAAATGGAGATTGAAGAAAATGGGTTGAACAAGAAAATTACATCAGAACAACTTTATTTTCACATCCAACTTTAATGAGCTGAAACAAGCATTCAATAATAACAAAAAAAAGCATGAAAAGCAGCATGAAAAAAAGCACGAAAGCAGGGAAAAAAAGCATGAAAAGAAGCAAGAAAAAAAAGCATGAAAGCATGAAAAGCACAAAAAAAGCAGCTTTTTTTGTGCTGAAAAAAAGCACTGTGAGCACATAGCCTTAAACATAACAGGGGTTTAACACATAACAAATGGGAAACATACGCCCACTAACAATTTCCAACAGACAAATGTCATTAAATTGCAAAACACCTATTCATAGAACCATCATATAATATGGATGACTGCAATACAATTTAAAACATTACATGCTTTATTATACAAAGGGCAATGCCCTAAACATTGCAAACTAACTCTAAAAACATGGATTTCACATATATCGCATGTTTTCCATTTTCCATACATTTGTTCAGACCTTCTGGGGACAATGTAAAGATCCAGGAGGATTCTCTGTTTAATAGTTTTTGAAACCTATTATACCATTTTTTTAGATATCTGTTCTAAAATCAATAAGCACAAACTCTCTGGGTTTTTTTTGGTGTACATAAAAAATTGTGAGATTAAACTGTGGTTTAAAATCCCATTCCTTGTATTCAATATATGTTGTTTATTTTAATGTGAACAGATAAGGTGGCACAACCAACGTATTGCAGTGCTCAACTACACTGGAGTAAATAGATTACAAAGGAAGTGTTACAATTTAAAAATTGTTTTGGAAAATAACCCTTGTGATACTAGACATGAAATTTTTACAACCATGGGTCACCATTTTGTAACATTTCCATCTTGATCCCCTGCAGCAATACGTTTCCATCAGTTCAGGGAGAAAGGTTTGATGGTTACTGTTATGCACCATTGTTTTTTATGTGTACAATTCGACTAGGTGCAATTAAGATTTTTAAATTCCTATTTTTCCTGAACACTACACTGGAGATCAAAATTATAGAACACACAATTTCCTAAATGTTGCGGTCATTGTTTATTCCTATGCGATTATGTCCTAACATGAGTAAACTAGCAGTATTTTAAGCTTATTTCATAAATTGAATTTTTTCAAAAGCACATAATAAAATGTAAAAGTGATAAATGAAAAAGAACTCTGATCAAAATTAGAGAACACTTTCATATACCTGCAAGTTATTGGTGTTAATCTGGCACCTGGTGCTAATTTCCTTAATTATCTGACAAAGCCTATTTAACTGGCAGCCTAACTTTCCAGTTTGTACTGACTTTTCAAAAATGGTGTGCCATTCCAACTTGGCTGAAAACCTCCAGCAGCAAGTTGTCCAGATGAAGGCCAAAGGGGTGACCCTATCAGCCATAGCAAGAAAAGTTGGTTGTTCCAAGTCTGTGATTTTGAGAATATTAGATCTTTACAACATCCCAAACTCTCCACTAAGAAGGCTGGTCGTCCTTGAAAGATAAATGCAAGAGAGACTATCCTTGTCTCAAGCTCATACCTATGGTCAGCAAATTTAAGATAAAGTAACAAAATATCAGTTACTAACCCTTGTACTCATCCGGATTCCTGCAGTGGTCATTTGCCCCGTGCCTAGATGAGCAATATAGCCAATTGCTGTCCTCAGCGGTGTGCAAGGGCAGTTACGCAGAAAAAGTATAAAAAATACAGAGGCGCTCTTTGTGTGAAGCAGTCTGGAGAGAACTGCAATTTTCAGCGCGATGGAGTGGCACTAATCAGGCACAACTTGGATGAGGCTAGAAAGGAAAGCTGAGTCTGCTGCACCTATCACCCGTCCAATGCCAAAACAGGGGACCACGAGATGATCCACAAGTAATAAAAAAAGTGTGATTTCTCCGGATCCTGCCACATGGAAAGACAACAGTGCGTTTAAAAAAGATGGATTATTACTAAAAGAACACGTTTCAGAAACGGTCCATCTCCTTCATCAGGTGTGACTAAACCGTTTTACAGTTTTAGGCCTTGTGCCCACAGGGCATTTTTCTAGCATTTTTTCTAGCGTTTTTCATTGCTTTTTTAATCAATAAAAGCAAGGAAAAAGCATCCCAGCAAAGTCTATGAGAATCGGGACTTGCTGTGCCCACGTTGCTTCTTTTTCAGTTGCTTTTTTTCTTGCTGAAAAAAGAAGCATCATGTCAATTGTTTTAGCGTTTTTTCCTGCTTTTTTCCCCAACTGACTTCAATGGAGTATAGGAAAAAAGCAGGAAAAACCGCATGTGTAATGCCCACGTTGCTTTATATTTTAATGCGTTTGGGCGGTTTTAGGGAGAAAAGAAAGCTATGGCTATGTAGATTCCTTCATAGAAGAAAGCCACATAGCCAGCCTCAGCAGCTATTTCCTTATCTCCCATTTGTTTACCAGACACCTCTGCAGTGACCCCTCCACTGACATCACAAGGTAAAGAGTTCATCCCAGCGGGGGATCTCCAGAAAATCCCCCAGTAATCCTCCTGCATGAATTGTATTCACCTTGTGACATCCCCAAACTTATACAGCGAGGTGTCGTGGTAAACAATGCAGGGACCCCCACTGATGTTGCAAGGTAAAGAGTTCATCCCAGCGGGGATCTCCAGAAATGCAGGGGACATTCCTCAGTAATTCCCCTGCATGAATTGTATTCAACTTGTTACATCCCTGAACTTCCCTGCAGCAAGGAGTCATGGTAAACAATGCAGGGACCCCCGCTGACATCACAAGGTGAATAGTTCATTCCAGCGGGGGATCTCCAGGAAACCCCCTGGTATTCCTCCTGCATGAATTGTATTCACCTCCTGACATCCACGGACCTCCCTGCAGAGAGATGTTGCGGTAAAACACCACAAGAATTCTGAATTCCTGGTGCACAGCCTATGCCACATAAATGCAGGGAACCCCTGCTGACATTAAGGTGAACCCCGGTGAGCCTCCTGCATGAACTGTGTTCACTTTGTGCCGTGCACCAGGCATTCAGTATTCTTGCTGTGTTTTACCGCGACACCACTCTACAGGGAGGTCCGGGGATGTCACAAGGTGAATACAGTTCATGCAGGAGGATCACCGGGGTTTCCTGGAGATCCGCCGCTGGAATGAACTCTTCACCTTACTCACCTATCTGCAGACTCCCGGGTCACGCCCGATGGGCTTCAGGACCCGCCGGTAAGCAGCTGATTGTTTACGTCCAGGGGTGAAAAGCCTGCCGACTTTTTAACATTCAGATGACGAATTAGCTGATCTTCGCTGGACGTAAACGATCAGAAGATGCTATCAGGTGACAGCATCAGCTGCTTACCAGCGGGTCCTGGAGCCCATGGGACTTTTAAACAATCAGCTGATGTGTAATCTGATTCAGGTCCTTGAACCTGTGTCAGGTTCAAAGACCTGAATCAAATATCATCTGATCGGAAGGCAAACTGATCAGATGATGTGTCATCATCTGATCAGTTTGCCTTCCGATCAGATGATATTGGATCCGGATTGGACATCGCGGGACCCTCGACCCAGGACTACAGCGGAGGGGGGTTCTTTAGTTCAATAAAGATGGAGTCACTAATTGTGTTGTGTTTTATTTCTAATAAAAAATATTTCTCTGTGTTGTGTTTTTTTTATCTTTACTAGAAATTCATGGTGGCTATGTCTAATATTGGTGTGACACCATGAATTTCAGGCTTAGTGCCAGCTGATAATACAAAGCTGGCCCTAACCCCATTATTACCCAGCGAGCCACCCGATACCAGGGCCACTGGAAGAGTTGGATACAGCGCCAGAAGATGGTGCTTCCTATGAACGCGCCATTTTCTGGGGCGGCTGCGGTCTGCAATTTCCAGCGGGGGAGGCCAGAAAGAATGGGCCACCCTGTGCTGAAGATTCCAGTCCCCAGCTGCCTAGTTGTACCTGGCAGGACACATAAATTGGGCGAAGCCCCTGTTGTTTTTTTTTTTAATTATTTTATGAAATTTATGAAATAATTAAAAAAAAGGGCTTCCCTATATTTTTGGTTCCCAGCTGGGTATAAATAGGCAGCTGGAGGTTGCAGGCAGCCCATACCTGCCTGCTGTACCTGGCTGGCATACAAAAATATGGAGAAACCCATGTCGATTTTTTTTTTTTTAATTCATTAAAAAAAAAAAACAACCCAAACACATAACCCAAAAGGGTTAGGGCTAAAGAAAAAAAATGCGTAGGCTCCCGCTGCATTTTCTATTGCTAGCTAAGGGTAATCCAAACAGCTACTGGCTGCTAACCCCTACTGCTTGGTGTTACCTTCACTGGCAATGGAAAATCCAGGGAAACCTTTTTTTCTTGAGTTTTTTTTGCCAAAAAACTAAAAAAAATTACGTGGGCTTCGCCCAATTTTTGTGTCCAGCCAGGTACAACCAGACAGCTAGGGACTGGAATTTTTAGCGCAGAGTGGCCCAAGCTTTCTGGGCCCCCCGAAGTGTATTGCAGTCTGCAGCTGCCCCAGAAAATGGTGCCAGCTTCTGGCGCTGTATCCAACTCTTCTAGCGGACCTGGTGCCGGGTGGAATGCTGGGTAATAAGGGGTTAATACCAGCTTTGTTTTACCAGCTGGTATTAAGTCCAAGATTCTTAATGTCAGGCCAAGTTTGACCCGGCCATTAAGAATCTCCAATAAAGGGTTAAAAAAAGACACCACACAGAAAAAATACTTAAAAATAAATACACAGACACACTTAGGGACTCCATCTTTATTACTCCCTCTCACCCCTCCTCGATCCTGGTCTTCTGTCACCGATCTAGTTCTGCTATATCAGAAAGCACGGGGGAGGAAGAACGCTTCTGCTCCTCGTGCTGTCTAATCACTCAATGAGTGAACAGAGACTGCGGGTTGGTAAGTGGTGACATCACCGCTGTCACCGTTGCCATAGTAACCTAATGAGCGGGTTACTATAGCAACATTGATCTCCAAGCACCTGATTCCCGGCACCGCTATTCACCTGCATGAGCCAGTGAATAGCGGCGTCGGTAAATGATCTAATAGATCGTCATTTTCATGTCACTTTTATTCCAAAATGGAGATTGAAGAAAATGGGATGAACAAGAAAATTACATCAGAACAACTTTATTTTCACATCCAACTTTAATGAGCTGAAACAAGCATTCAATAATAACAAAAAAAAGCATGAAAAGCAGCATGAAAAAAAGCACGAAAGCAGGGAAAAAAAGCATGAAAAGAAGCAAGAAAAAAAAGCATGAAAGCATGAAAAGCACAAAAAAAGCAGCTTTTTTTGTGCTGAAAAAAAGCACTGTGAGCACATAGCCTTAAACATAACAGGGGTTTAACACATAACAAATGGGAAACATACGCCCACTAACAATTTCCAACAGACAAATGTCATTAAATTGCAAAACACCTATTCATAGAACCATCATATAATATGGATGACTGCAATACAATTTAAAACATTACATGCTTTATTATACAAAGGGCAATGCCCTAAACATTGCAAACTAACTCTAAAAACATGGATTTCACATATATCGCATGTTTTCCATTTTCCATACATTTGTTCAGACCTTCTGGGGACAATGTAAAGATCCAGGAGGATTCTCTGTTTAATAGTTTTTGAAACCTATTATACCATTTTTTTAGATATCTGTTCTAAAATCAATAAGCACAAACTCTCTGGGTTTTTTTTGGTGTACATAAAAAATTGTGAGATTAAACTGTGGTTTAAAATCCCATTCCTTGTATTCAATATATGTTGTTTATTTTAATGTGAACAGATAAGGTGGCACAACCAACGTATTGCAGTGCTCAACTACACTGGAGTAAATAGATTACAAAGGAAGTGTTACAATTTAAAAATTGTTTTGGAAAATAACCCTTGTGATACTAGACATGAAATTTTTACAACCATGGGTCACCATTTTGTAACATTTCCATCTTGATCCCCTGCAGCAATACGTTTCCATCAGTTCAGGGAGAAAGGTTTGATGGTTACTGTTATGCACCATTGTTTTTTATGTGTACAATTCGACTAGGTGCAATTAAGATTTTTAAATTCCTATTTTTCCTGAACACTACACTGGAGATCAAAATTATAGAACACACAATTTCCTAAATGTTGCGGTCATTGTTTATTCCTATGCGATTATGTCCTAACATGAGTAAACTAGCAGTATTTTAAGCTTATTTCATAAATTGAATTTTTTCAAAAGCACATAATAAAATGTAAAAGTGATAAATGAAAAAGAACTCTGATCAAAATTAGAGAACACTTTCATATACCTGCAAGTTATTGGTGTTAATCTGGCACCTGGTGCTAATTTCCTTAATTATCTGACAAAGCCTATTTAACTGGCAGCCTAACTTTCCAGTTTGTACTGACTTTTCAAAAATGGTGTGCCATTCCAACTTGGCTGAAAACCTCCAGCAGCAAGTTGTCCAGATGAAGGCCAAAGGGGTGACCCTATCAGCCATAGCAAGAATAGTTGGTTGTTCCAAGTCTGTGATTTCGAGAATATTAGATCTTTACAACATCCCAAACTCTCCACTAAGAAGGCTGGTCGTCCTTGAAAGATAAATGCAAGAGAGGACATGATAATGCGGAGAATCTCCATGGGTAATCATTTCAACCCTGCAGCTGGAATTGCTCCCAGTTCAGCACTGAACAGGGTAAGGATCTGTCTCGTCATCCAGTGTCACCATGTTTAAGAGCATGTGGACTGAAAGCCCACACTGCAGTGACCAAACCTCTCATTAGCAGAAAGAATCAAAAGGCTAGAATCACCTTTGGTGAGGAGCATATTGTGTGGACAGAGAAGTGGTCCACCGTTCATCTTAGTGATAGAAGCAAATTTAATTTATTTGGATCTGATGGGAAACATTTTGTTCATTAACAAACTGAGGAAAGACTGATCCCAAAGTGTGTTAAGAAAACCAGTGAAAGGCGGTGGCGGAAGTGTCATGGTTTGGGGAATGTTTTCTGCAGCAGGAGTTGGACCTCTCACACAGCTACATGGCAGAGTGAATGCAAGTGTGTATCAGAACCTTCTTTAGCAACATGTGGCTCCTTATTTGCGTTAATCATTCAATCAACCAGCAATTTTCATGCAGTGCAATGCCACCCTGTCACACAACAAAACAGGTAAAGCAAATCCTTGAAACAGATAACATTGAAACAATGAATTGGACAGCCCAGAGTCCTGATCTAAACCCAATAGAAAACCTCTGGAAAATCCTTGGTGACAAAGTTATGGCTTATCTTTGGATCCAACCACCGTGTCTTTGTAGAAAAGGTGAACGGATGGACTCTACATACCTTATTCCCACTGTGAAGCATGGAGGAGGAGGTGTGATGGTGTGGGGGTGCTTTGCTGGTGACACTGTTGGGGATTTATTCAAAATTGAAGGCGTACTGAACCAGCATAGCTGCCACAGCATCTTGCAGCGGCATGCTATTCCATCTGGTTTGCGTTTAGTTGGACCATCATTTATTTTTCAACAGGACAATGACCCCAAACACACCTCCAGGCTGTGTAAGGGCTATTGACTAAGAAGGAGAGTGATGGGGTGCTACGCCAGATGACCTGGCCTCCACAGTCACCAGACCTGAACCCAATCGAGATGGTTTGGGGTGAGCTGGACTGCAGAGTGAAGGCAAAAGGGCCAACAAGTGCTAAGCATCTCTGGGAACTCCTTCAAGACTGTTGGAAGACCATTTCCGGTGACTACTTCTTGAAGCTCATCAAGAGAATGCCAAGAGTGTGCAAAGCAGTAATCAAAGCAAAAGGTGGCTTCTTTGAAGAGCCTAGAATATAAGACATAAAAAAAAGTGTGAAACAACTGAAAATAAGTATTTCATTTCACATGTTTTAATTCATAGTTTTGATGTCTTCAATGTGAATCTACAATTTTTAGAGTCCTGAAAATAAAGAAAACTCTTTGAATGAGAAGGTGTGTCCAAACTTTTGGTCTGTACTGTAATTAGAGGCAAAAATGAGCTGATAGTGTAGGTTTATTGTACTACTATTTATTGGTGCAAAACACAATTTTCCAAATTCCGATGTTTCAGCCCTAATCCTGGGCCTTTGTCAAAGATATGGATCTACAGTATGTGCAAAAATGAAGGCAGACGTGTGGTCATTTGCGCTCATTCATTCAGGTTATATAACATGCCTTTGCTTCAACCATAGTGTTATATGTATAGGTTGGTAATTTGCCATGAAATGTAATGGTTACGCACTATGGATAAATTGCCCCAATCGGTGAACTACACAACGAGCTGAGGGACCATAAGAGAAGGGAGGTTCCCCTGGTGTATTCTAAATACACTGATATGGATTAAAGTGTGCCAAAAGGTGAGGTCACATATAGCTGGTCCCCAGACAGGAGACGTACATATGTCCTTAAACAGTGATTAACCCACCTACATGTCACCTCCCCTTTTGGCACACTTTAATCCATACCAGTGTATATAGAACATATCGGGGGGATCCCCCTTCTCTTACGGCTCATCAGCTCACTGTGTAGGTCACCAATTGGGGCGATTTATCCATAGTGTGTAGTCTTTACATCATCATGGCAAATGACCACCTATACATATAACGCTATAATTGTAGCAAAGGCATGTTATATAACCTGAATGCATGAGCACAAATTACCAAATGGTTTTTTTTGTTATTTTTGCACATAGATCCATATCTTTGGCAAAGGCCTCGGGCGGTAGTGCTGGAGCAGCATGGAATTTAGCAGGAAAGTCATGGCTATTTTTTTTTTTAATGCCATTTGCTTTAGTATGCCTTTTTGATTAATATTCTTTACTCTTCGGGAATACAGCATCAGGTTTATATAATCCCTCTGCCACACCACCACAAAAGGAGAGGAGGATCATTATTAGTGCCCATTGAAATCAATAGGCCAGGTATTTTAGGGAGAGACTTGTTCTGGATAATTACAAGAGGTCTGAAATGTGGGACTTCTCCCTGAAAACTCAGCAATTCTCAGAAAATGTATCCCATCATTTCTTTTTTTAATATTCCTTTTTCTTTGATCCCATTTTCTCTTCTCTAAGGGGTACTTTGCACGCTGCGACATTGCAGGCCGATGCTGCGATGCCGAGCGCGATAGTACCCGCCTCCATCGCAGCAGCGATATCCTTGTGATAGCTGCCGTAGCGAACATTATTGCTACGGCAGCTTCAAATGGACTCACCTGTCCTGCGACCGTCGCTCTGGCCGGCGACCCGCCTCCTTGTTAAGGGGGCGGGTCGTGCGGCGTCATAGCGACGTCACACGCCAGGCGGCCAATCGGAGCGGAGGGGCGGAGATGAGTGGGATGTAAACATCCCGCCCATCTCCTTCCTTCCGCATATTCTACGGAAGCTGCAGGACGCAGGTAGGAGATGTTCCTCGCTCCTGCGGCTTCACACACAGCGATATGTGTTGCCGCAGGAGCGAGAAACAACATCGGACTGTCACGTCAGCGTAATTATGGATTACGCCGACGATGCACGCTTTTGCGCTCGTTAATCGTATCATCGAGCCTTTACACACTACGATGTCGCATGCGATGCCGGAAGTGCGTCACTTTTAATTTGATCCCACCGACATCGCACCTGCGATGTCGTAGTGTGCAAAGTACCCCTAAGATTCCCAGAAGATCGTCCAACCTTGTCCTCTCATCAATCTACAGCAGGAGTTGCCCGCCTTTGCTCTGGCAGCAAGTCGACACAAAGATCGTTAAGCCTACCCCCGAATATCTAAGCCCCAAAACATTAGCCAAACAAAAATTAAGTTAACAGATCAGCAGATTAAAGTCTATGTTCTATGCCAGATTTCTACAGGAACCTATTTATATCATGTTTACTTTTACCATTGATTTCCACGATTGGTGTTTTGTTATTAGCAATACTGGAAGTGAGTTAAAAAAGATCTCCCAGCGTCCTTATGATTTATGCTAATCACTTTTTTTTTTTTGCTGTTCTCATTTTTTTTTCCTCTGTAGTATTAAAAATAATCTCCTGACTTTAGTTGGATTATTATAAGGCAAGCTTCTTTTGATGAAACTTGAAGGGTTTTTGCAGGGAATCTTTGCAAAAAGTGTAATATAATGATCGAATGAGAACATAAATGCAGAGGTAATATGTATTGCTGAATCCACAGCAATTAACTATTGTGTAGTGAGTTTCATATATTTACCGGATCCTTGGTAAACCATCATCTACCATTTTCACTGGATGCCGCTGCACTAAAGGGTGCTTTACACGCTGCGACATCGCTAGCGTTTGATAGCGATGTCGTGCGCGATAGCACCCGCCCCCCGTTGTGTGTGCGATATGTAGTGATCGTTGCCGTAGCGAACATTATGGCTACGGCAGCGTCACACGCACATACCTACCTGTTCAGCGACGTACGAGAAAAGCAGAACGACCTTTATATCTCATACTAGAAGGTGGCCTGATTCTACGCATCGGGTATTCTAGAATTTACGTATTGTGTAGTTAATGTATGATTTTTGTTTTATATATATATATATATATATATATATATATATATATATATATGTTGTTGTGTGTAGTTACCAAGTGTTTGTGTAGGGGCTGTACATGTTCTGGGTGTGACGGGGGGTGAGAGCGGTGTTGTATGTGTGTTGCGTTGTTTGTGGAGCGCTGTGTGTCTGTAGCGTTGTGTGTGTGTGTTGCGCGGTTTGTGTGGGTGTGGTGTGTTTTGGGGGGAGGTATGTTTTGTGCAATGTGTGTGTTGTGCGGTATGTGCATATATTTATGTATGCCGCGGTGTATGTGTGTTGGGTGTTGTGTGTGTGTGCAGCGTTGTCTGTGTGTGTGGGTGTCTGTGTACGGCGGTGTTTGTGGTTCCCAGTGTGTGTGGTGTGTTGTGTATGTGTGTGTGTGTGTGTTGGGGGGAGGTGTGCACCTCCCATCGTGCTCCATCCCCCATGCTGCGCACCCCCCATCGTGCTCCATCCGCCATGCTGCGCACTCCCAAACGTGGTCCATCCGCCATGCTGCGCACTCCCAAACGTGCTCCATCCGCCATGCTGCGCACTCCCAAGTGTGCTCCATCCGCCATGCTGCGCACTCCCAAACGTGCTCCATCCGCCATGCTGCGCACTCCCAAACGTGCTCTATCCGCCATGCTGCGCACTCCCAAACGTGCTCCATCCGCCATGCTGCGCACTCCCAAACGTGCTCCATCTGCCATGCTGCGCACTCCCAAACGTGCTCCATCTCCCATGCTGCGCACTCCCAAACGTGCTCCATCCGCCATGCTGCACACTCCCAAACGTGCTCCATCCGCCATGCTGCGCACTCCCAAACGTGCTCCATCCGCCATGCTGCGCACTCCCAAACGTGCTCCATCCGCCATGCAGCGCACTCCCAAACGTGCTCCATCCGCCATGCAGCGCACTCCCAAATGTGCTCCATCCGCCATGCTGCGCACTCCCAAACGTGCTCCATCCGCCATGCTGCGCACTCCCAAACGTGCTCCATCCGCCATGCTGCGCACTCCCAAACGTGCTCCATCCGCCATGCTGCGCACTCCCAAACGTGCTCAATCCGCCATGCTGCGCAGTCCCAAACGTGCTCCATCCGCCATGCTGCGCAGTCCCAAACGTGCTCCATCCGCCATGCTGCGCAGTCCCAAACGTGCTCCATCCGCCATGCCGCGCAGTCCCAAACGTGCTCCATCCGCCATGCTGCGCAGTCCCAAACGTGCTCCATCCGCCATGCTGCGCAGTCCCAAACGTGCTTCATCCGCCATGCTGCGCACCCCCCATCGTGCTCCCAGCCTCCCCCAGCATAAGCCTCCCCCTCCCAGCCTCCCCCAGCATCAACCTCCCCCAGCATCAACCTCCCCCAGCATCAGCCTCCCTCCTCCCAGCCTCCCTCCTCCCAGCCTCCCTCCTCCCAGCCTACCTCCTCCCAGCCACCCCCAGCATCAGCCTCCCAGCCACCCCCAGCATCAGCCTCCCTCCTCCCAGCCACCCCCAGCATCAGCCTCCCTCTCCCAGCCTCCCCAAGCATCAGCCTCCCTCTCCCAGCCTCCCCAAGCATCAGCCTCCACCAGCATCAGCCGCTCTCCTTCCAGCCTCCCCCAGCATCAGCCTCCGCCAGCATCAGCCTCTCTCCTTCCAGCCTCCTCAGCATCAGCCTCCATCTCCCAGCCTTCCCCAGGATCAGCCTCTCTCCTCCCAGCCTCCGTCCTCCCAGCCTTCCCCAGCATCAGCTTTCCCCTCCCAGCCTCCCTCAGCATCAGCCTTCCCCAGCATCAGCCTCTCTCCTCCCAGCCTCAGCCTCTCTCCTTCCAGCCTCCCCCAGCATCAGCCTCTCTCCTTCCAGCCTCCCTCAGCATCAGCCTCCCCTTCCCAGCCTTCCCCAGGATCAGCCTCTCTCCTCCCAGCCTCCTTCCTCCCAGCCTCCCCCTCCCAGCCTCCCTCAGCATCAGCCTTCCGCTCCCAGTCTCCCGCAGCATCAGCCTCCCCAAGCATCAGCCTCCACCAGCATCAGCCTCTCTCCTTCCAGCCTCCCCCAGCATCAGCCTCTCTCCTTCCAGCCTCCCTCAGCATCAGCCTCCCGTTCCCAGCCTTCCCCAGGATCAGCCTCTCTCCTCCCAGCCTCCTTCCTCCCAGCCTCCCTCAGCATCAGCCTTCCCCTCCCAGTCTCCCCCAGCATCAGCCTCCCCAAGCATCAGCCTCCACCGGCATTAGCCTCTGTCCTTCCAGCCTCCCCAAGCATCAGCCTCCACCAGCATCAGCCTCCCTCGTCCCAGCCTCCCCCAGCATCAGCCTCCCCCAGCATCAGCCTTCCCCCCCAGCCTTCCCCATGATCAGCCTCTCTGCTCCCAGCCTCCTCCAGCACGCCGTGCTCCTCTGCCGACACTCACACACCCGATTGCATCCACTCACACACACCCGATCGCATCCACTCACACACACCCGATCGCATCCACTCACACACACCCGATCGCATCCACTCACACACACCCGATCGCATCCACTCACACACACCCGATCGCATCCACTCACACACACCTGATCGCATCCACTCACACACACCCGATCGCATCCACTCACACACACCCGATCGCATCCACTCACACACACCTGATCGCATCCACTCACACACACCCGATCGCATCCACTCACACACACAGACACTGACGATATCGCACATACGCGCTGATACAGCATCCGGACATACCACATGCTTCTGGCCATGTGATCCTCCGTCAGGTCCTGGAAGATCACAACAGCACAGTATCGAGGCCGAGAAGCAAGCGATATCGCCGGATGCTGTGAGTGTGTGGATGCGATGTGAGGTGTGTGTGAGGTGTGTGTGAGGTGTGTGTGAGGTGTGTGTGAGGTGTGTGTGAGGTGTGTGTGAGAGTGAGTGTGATCTGATGTGTGTGTATGTTTGTGTGTGTGCTGTTATGTGTGTGCGTGTGGATCTTCGACCGCAGCAGGACCTTGATGCGCTTGTAACCATGCGAGCATGGTTACCAACGTATCCACACCACTCCCGTGCGAGCGGGGGCCGGGGGGGGAGTACAGTACTCACCTCCGTGACAGCCGTGTCAGTTTGGGGAATGCGCGGGGGGGGGAGTACAGTACTCACCTCCGTGACAGCCGTGTCACTTTCGGGGAATGCGCGGGGGGAGGGAGGGGGCGGGGCCAGAGCTAGCGTGCATTGCTTGAGGGGGGCGGGGCGTGGCCGAATTGCCAATGCCTGTAGGGTGCCGGGGCGAGAGGCCAATCTGTGGGGGGGGGGCGGAGCCTGGGCGAGCGGCTGGCCAATCCGTGTGGGGGCGCAGCCTGGGCGAGCGGCCAATCGGTGTGGGGGGGCGGGGCCATGGCGAGCCCAGCGGCCAATCAGCTTTGTGTCACCGTAAGGACACAATTTTGGAGCATGACAGACAGACAGATAGACAGACAGACAGACAGACAGAATAAGGCAATTATATATATAGATTAGTCACACCTCTATCAAATAAAGTACACAAAATTTTGTTTCATTTCATAATGAGATGCAATTTTATTACTAAGTATACAAAATTCATTAAAGGGATATCAATCCAAAAAACACAGGGTACAGAGAGTACTTGTAAAAATCACAATAAAAACAGGGGTGTGTGTCCAAAGGGTCAGACTCAAGAATTACTAGCATATAAGAATAATGCATAAAATGCAAATAAGCCAGCCTGTGGATCAAGTAGCCAAATTGACAAGTATATATGAAAAATCCCAATATATGTCAAACACACTCATGCAAAGTAAGAGTCCTGGCTAGATGGACAATTACAACATGCTAACATAGGCAGCAGGTTAACATGAAATTCGAGCAGCAGAAAAAAAACATCACTCTTGTATAGGTGCTGCACACAAAAAAGACACTCACAGAGGTAAATAACCATTGACTGTGTGACAGTAAAAAAGATATTGAAGTTACAACAATATTGGTCGTAATATGTAAAACAGTCACACAATCAATATCACATAATGTCAAGAGCATCCAGATGTCATGGTGAACCTATGCTTGACAAAAGAGTCAGCTTGCACATATGAGCAGGGGACAGAATTGGGATACCACAACCAAGGAGTCTGGAGGACCCTGTACAGACACACCACCCTGCACCTCGACGCGTTTCGCTGCCGCTTTTAAAACCCCTTTTAAATAGATTACATAGTCCTGATGAGGATTATTTACCTACTTTGAAAATCCACCCCAGAATGATTCTGTAATCCTTTCTGAACACGCAGCATTTTATTTAAATAAAAATAAATAAAATGATCTGGATCACTTTAACTATTTATTTTCTTGGCTCATATGGCGCCATAATTCAGGTGAGAGACGATGCAGAGCAGACAGCCTACAGCCGGCTCGCACAATCATTCCTTTCTCAAGGCTTTTCTTCAGAGGAGGTATTGGCTGTCAGTCACAGTGCTAGGAGGCAAGAAGCTGCATATTGATAAAGTGCAATGCTGCTTCCCCACACGCCCATTAAATTACACACATAATGTGTGACACGAAGATGTGGGAATTAGAGGTTTTTTAAAGAACACAGTCTAGAAACATTCCAACAGACACGGTGAGAAGTGGTGACTTTAGATGGCTGAGATTGTTCTAGAGACAGATCCACTTTTATTTTCATTGTCATGATGAGTATTTGGGGGGTCGTTGATGTTACAGATTTTCTGCCACATTTCTGGACCAATTGGTTAAATTAGCTGACTTGTATTTTCTTTTTTTTCATTGCGATTTTTATTGCTTTTTTTATGTTATTATTATTATTTATTATTATAGCGCCATTTATTCCATGGCGCTTTACAAGTGAGAGAGGGTATACGTACAACAATCATTAACAGTACAAAACAGACTGGTATAGGAGGAGAGAGGACCCTGCCCGCGAGGGCTCACAGTCTACAGGGAATGGGTGATGGTACAATAGGTGAGGACAGAGCTGGTTGCGCAGTGGTGTACTGGACTGAGGGCTATTGTAGGTTGTAGGCTTGTTGGATGAGGTGGGTCTTGAGGTTCCTCTTGAAGCTTTCCACGGTAGATGAGAGTCTGATGTGCTGAGGTAGAGCGTTCCAGAGTATGGGGGATGCACGGGAGAAATCTTGTACGCGATTGTGGGAAGAGGAGATAAGTGAGGAGCAGAGAAGGAGATCTTGTGAGGATCTGAGGTTGCAGGTTTTTTTTTTTGCATAGCAACTTTTAAAGAAAGCTGCTTCATTTTTGATACTTTCTAGTATTTGGCTTTGCCAACACTTTTTTGATACGGTCACTAAAAACGCCTATGTATTATTTACTCTTGGATTTTCTGCATCAAATGCAATTCTATGGGAAAAATTAATGCATAAAACTTAACGTAAATTAACCTGTTGTGGATTTCTAAAACGCACCACAAGACAGTTTATGCAGAGTTGAAAAAAAAGTACAGTGCGCACGAGAGTTCTATAAATTCCATCCACGATGCCGGAAATGTAAGACGCTACGGTACTTTGCAGCGAAAATGCCCAGCATCAAAAACTCACCAAAAACTAATCGTGGGAACTTTAATGAGGTCCATTCGGTAGGCATTAAGGTTCAATAGTTTGTAAGTAAAAACCGCGCTGCCTGCTACACTATTTTCTTTGAAAAAAGTGACTTCAACGCATTATTTGATGCGGATATAATCCAATCCAAGTATATTATTGTTAGAAAAGATCAAATAGAAGGAGAAACAATCTATTTTCTTCAATACCAATGTCACCAGCGTGTCTCGAGTACAATATCAGTGATTGGATGGGTCCACTTTATTTGTCATCTTTCTATGGCCACTTTATGCCGGCATCATCTTGTACTGTTGCCGATCTATGTTGAAAGTATAGGGAATATACATGTGTGTCCACTTTCTAAAAAATACACATTTTTTTCTCTGTTAAATTGAATAGATGACTATGTTTTGATCATGAAAAGCAAGTAATGATCTCAGTTGGAAACAAAACCTAGAATGGCAAAAAAGCAAAACAATTAAGCAACTGCCATCTACTAAACGGCGGGAATTATTGGTGAGAGATGCGTGTGCCGGTGAGATAAGGAATTAGCTTTCCTTACATAGGAGACGTGACAGCCTCATAGATAGCAATTGTTAAAGGAACTTTTACAGCACAAAAGGTAACTTATCCATGTCCTTAGGTCGGTTTGGAAACTTGAGTTATGGCTAGAATGTAAACGACTAATAATTGTGTCATAAAGAGCTCTATTCCTATAAAATAGCGTGAAATTAATTAGCTAGTTAATTAATTTAATTGTAACAGCCTAAATCAACCTGACATACCATATGTTTTCATCTTCATACCATTAATACTAATGTGACATATTTCATTCTTTTACCACCTGGTAAATGGGCTATAAAACCCTTCTGTAATATGTTTTAACACATTTTCTGTGTATTTTCTAATCCTATTCAGTTATAACAAAGAACTCAGTACTATAGAGTTTGATAGGAGCAGTTTTTGCCCATGGCAGACCTCCGCTCCATTCAAACTCCTCTTTATTCAGTTTAATTCTAGTGATTGATCCCTGATGTGAGGGCCCCATCAGTCCTTCCTAAAGTAATATGTAGGTAATGGATACATGTATTTGCTATGTAAAAAAAAATGTAAAAGGGCCTTTAACACTGGTGTGCAGATGCCATGTGACTTATTTCTGCTTGAAAGCATTAGTGCAGTGAAACGTCACAGATTTGTGATCAGTCAGGCATACAAGCGGTCGCTAGTCACTACACGGACAAATTGTGAGGTAGGATAGTTAAATGTTCTGGGGTCAGGTACAAGGAAAGCCCTTTAAGATTAAGGGGATAGGCAGATGCGTAGTCAGGTCGCGGTCTGGAGTCAGAATACCTGGAGGGTAGCAGATCAGAACAGAGGGACAGGCAAAAGGAGGATCAAGCAAAGTCAGAGGTCAGCCAGCAAAAGATTAATTCACAAAGCACAGATACAAGAGGCCAACAAGCCCCAGTGCAGGGAGTCATCACATGGATTTGTGATCACTCATGCATACAAGTGATCGATGTGACGCTAGTCACTATACAGACAAGTCATGAGGCAGGATAGTCAACATTCTGGGATTAGGCACCAGGAGAGCTCTTCAAGATTAAGGGGATATGCCGAGGGTCAGGTTGCGGTCTAGAGTCAGAATACCTGTAAGGTAGTGGATCAGAACAGAGGGACAGGGCAAAAGGAGGATCAAACAAAGTCAAAGGTCACCCAGCAAAAGACCAATTCACAAAGCACAGATACAGGAGGCCAACAAGCCCCAGTGCAGGGAGTCAACACAGATTTGTGATAAGTCATGCATACAAGTGATCGATGTGACGCTAGTCACTACAAGGGAAGTCATGAGGCAGGATAGTCAAACCTTCTGGAATCAGGTACCAGGGAGGCCTTTCAAGATTAAGGGGATATGCAGAGGTGTATTCAGGTCCCGGTCTAGAGTCAGAATACCTGTAGTGTAGTGGATCAGAACAGAGGGACAGGGCAAAAGGAGGATCAAACAAACTCAAAGGTCAGCCAGCAAAAGACCAATGCACAAATCACAGATACAAGAGGCCAACAAGCACCACTAAACAGAAAGCTAAGGCTAAGAACACACATCTGGCTTTTCTGCCGTTTGTGTCTTAGCCACATGGAATATTGGCAGTTCGGACCCAAATATGCAGATTGTTGATCTGAATGAGTAAGGGCGGCTTTGCACACTACGACATCGCAGGTGCGATGTCGGTGGGGTCAAATCGAAAGTGACGCACATCCGGCGTCACTTGCGATGTCGTAGTGTGTAAATCCTAGATGATACGATGAACGAGCGCAAAAGCGTCGTTATCGTATCATCGCTGCAGCCTCCGACATTTCCATAATGCCGGTGCAGCGACAGGTGCGATGTTGTTCCTCGCTCCTGCGGCAGCACACATCGCTGTGTATGAAGCCGCAGGAGCGAGGAACTTCACCTTACCTGCCGCCGGCTGCAATGAGAAGGACGGAGGTGGGCGGGATGTTTACATCCTGCTCATCTCCGCCCCTCCACTTCAATTGGCCGCCTGCCGCGTGACGTCGCTGTGACGCCGCACGACCCGCCCCCTTAGGAAGGAGGCGGGTCGCCGGCCAGAGGGACGTCGCACGGCAGGTATGTGCGTGTGAAACTGCCGTAGCGATAATAATCGCTACGGCAGCTTTCACTAGATATTGCACGTGCGACGGGGGCGGGTACTATCGCTGCAGCATCGGTAACACATTGTTACCGATGTCGCAGCGTGCAAAGCCCGCCTAAGGCTACTTTCACACATCCGGCTGTAGCAGTGTGGCACAATCCGGCGCTCTGCTGAAAAAACAAAACCGTTTTTTTTTTGCCACCGGTTTCGTTTTTTCCAGCATTGACTTGCATTGGCGCCGCATTGTGCCTCATGGGTTTGCGTTCTGTCCGTTTTTTGCCGCATGTGGCAGATTTAGCCGATGCAGCGGCCGGATAGATTGTTCCCTGACACATTTTTTGCTCCGGCAAAAAAAAACGCATCGCGCCGCATCCGGCCGCTGTGGCACAATTTTCAATGCATGCCTATGGACTCCGGATGCGGTGTGATGCGGCAAAAAACTCATCCGGCCGCTGCATGCGGTTTCTTCCACTGCGCATGCTCAGTAGCGTGCCGCAACCGGAAAAAAACGGACGGGCCGCATGTAAAAACTTATGCAAAGGATGCGGTGTTTTCGCCGCATCCGTTGCATAGGTTTCACAGCCGGATTGAGCCGCACTGCTCAAATCGGATGTGTGAAAGTAGCCTTAATAATATGGACGGGTGTGGTTGACGATGGCATACATGTTCTTTGAATCTTCAGTTTCCCCTCTTTTGTAGCCATGCAAAAACTCCAAAGGGGCCCCCAATTATTGTGAGTCTTTAATAGTAAAGGTCTTTTTAAATAGGCCCAAGGGAGTTTTTGGCAATCCCTAGGCTCTAGGGCCCAGATGGGATTACAATCCCTGCACCTATTGTAGTTACACTCTTGGCTGTAGCCATAAAAGCACAAATGTGGCATGCCAGAAATCTGCAAAAAGTCACTTCTCAAGGACCCAAAACTTCTAAATGGAGCACTGAGAGGTTTTGTGGTCATTTGGGAAGTAACTTTTTGCAGCATACTGGCATGCCACATTTGTGCTTTTATGGCTACAGCCAAGGCCGTAACTACAATAGGTGCTTAAGTTGTAATCGCACCCGGGCCATATAGCCTGGGGGGGGCAAAAACTCCCTTTGGCCTATTTAAAAAGAGCTTTACTATTAAAGATTTACATTAATTGTGACCCACTTGAAGGTTTTGCAATGGGGCCTATGAGCTTCACGTTATGCCACTGGCTACAGCTATTCACTTGTCGCAAACATTTCGATATGGCCACGAATTCCTGTGACTTTAAACAAAACTCTTCACCAGAAGTCAGTGTACAAGGGGAAAATATGTGACAAAAACTGTACAATTTAAGACATTCCTAACAGAGTTATTTCTGTGCACATCCTAATACATGCCAGGTCCTTTCTTAAGGGTTGTACCAGCCATAAACATTTTTGGATTGGTGTTGGTTCCATAAGCTCTGTTTATCACCTGTCCTGTGGGTTCCAGGATTTCTACTCTCGGAGGAGGGACCTGCACATATCAAGCATTTTTTTATTTCTTGTGAATACATCACAAATGTTTAAGGGGACTATCCCTTTACATTCTTTTTCTCAACTACTTAAAATCTAACTTGTACTTTTTCTTTAGCTACTGCTATTTACATGGATATCTTGTACCCAGTTTGGTATGTATATAGTAAGAACGTGTATCTCTACATAGTGTTTGTGGTATTGTCTTGCTTGCCTCCATATCACCACAACTTACAAGTACAAGATGTAGGCCCTGATCCATTAAGACTAGCGATTAATATGCCAGTCTTAATGAGGAGCATGCAGAGATAAGTTGTGCCAAAACCACTTAATGAATTTGACGCACTTATCAGTGTTGTGCACTTCACTTGAAATAATATTTCAGGCATAATAAATGCTGTCACATTTGATGGATTTGATAATGTGGCAAACCCTCGACCCTGTCCTGCGCCAGTTCCTCCCCAGTTCTACCCATTTTTGTTGGAGCCTATTGAAACTGTTGGGAAGACGTCAAAAGTTGCACAATTTTTGCGTATTACAAAGTTGAGCAAAAATTAAGTGACTTTTTACATTTATGCCCAAAACACCGATGAATCAGGGCCAGTATGTTGTTGAAATCTGTTTTACTTCCCGGACTTATAAGTGGAAAATAAACTTAGTATTCATCCTTATTTCACCTCTCATATCATTTGGCTGGTGACTAGGACTGTTATCACAGAAGTAAGATGATCGGTGGCAGTCTGATCGCTCCAGCCAAACTTTGGTCTCTGTCTACCAGGAAGAATGATATAATGAATCACTGAAAGAGCTGGTGCTCTCTATAATGAGGAATTATTACGAGAAGCCCCATTGTTATTGGATTATCTCTATAACTGTGCTTCCAGCCATCCTGTCATACATGCGTGTGCACATGGACTGTGATCTCATCTGTATGTTCATGGGCTCGTAAACGTAACAACTCTGATTCCATTCTTTCTGTTTTCCATCAGCTTTTTGAATTCATGAACTTCCTGGCGGAGAACTTTATCTTCTGTTATATGGGGCTGGCATTATTTACTTTCCAGAACCACATCTTTAATGCTCTCTTTATATGTGGAGCAGTTGTATCCTTTTTATCCAAAATCCAAACAAATTGGCCGGTTACCTTCTGCACTCCGAAAAGTCAAGACTGGAGATTAGAATCAGAGAACATAATCCAGGTTTCAATGTTAATTCAAAGCACATTTTATTGAAATGTAATTAAATCTGTGTGGTTCTCCTTTCAGATGACTCCAGGGCCGCTGCAGGTCTGATATTACGTGCTTGTTCTTTGATTAAAACGTAACCACATGTGTATGGAATTAAACAGAGATTATACCGTTAATGCCTTATGATGAGGGGAAGTATTTTAACTTTGTAGAAAAATGTTAATGGTCTCCATTACTTGTATGGTAATATTTTTACTAGGAATAGATTTCCTTATGAATATGTTGGACTAATTTGAGATCCTCAATATGGAAAAGTATGAAAAATCATAGGGTAGTTTCAGATTGTCATATTGTAACTGTGTTTTATCGTACATTACGTGGATCCACTCCTGAACAACCATTTATGAATAGCCCCAGAATGCCCCCCCCCCCCCAAAAAAAAAACTAATAAAACACACTTATCTCCAGGAGCATCACCTCCCAGAGCTGTCCTGATGGGAAATGTGAAAAATCAGCCCTGATTGGATGCAGTGGTCACATGACATTTTTATATCATCAGAAGGGCAAGGGACTTGTGAGCAGTGAGTGGCTATGAGTCGGGAGGTAAGTACTGTATGTCCCTTATCCTGGTATATATGTCCACTATCATGTTGCACACATCAAAAATAATGATTATACTCACCATCCCTCCGCTCCCCAGTGTACGATGTCCTCTTCTGATGCCATCAAGTGACGTCACCTCTAGGCACAGGCTTCAGTGCCGAGAGGTGAGCGGGATTATGGATGAGCAGTGAATATTCATGTTCTTTATTAGATACTCGAGCGGGATACCATTTTGAGATCCACTTAACGTTTAAATCACTTTTCTTTTTTTTGTGGAAAATGAACAAGCAGGATGGACAAATGAACGAGATGAAAAAAAAAACACAGTTCTAACATTGTTTTTTTTCTCAGCAATACTAAATATGCAACCTTTTTATGTACATACTTTATATATTTTTAATTTTAAACTTTCTTTTACTGGAAAACTGGAGATTTTGGAGAGTATGTTTCAACTTTTTTTTTAATTTAAGGACTTATGCGGGCGTCACACGATACGATCTATCGTGCGATCGCACGAGCGATCGTACCCGCCCCCGTCGTTTGTGCCTCACGGGCAATTAGTTGCCAGTGGCGCACAAAGTCGTTAAACCGCCGTCACACGTACTTACCTGCTGAGCGACATCGCTGTGGGCGGCGAATATCCACTTCCTGAAGGGGGTGGGATGTTCGGCGTCACAGCGACGTCACACAGCGGCCAGGCAATAGAAGCGGAGGGGCGGAGATGAGCGGGACGTAAACATCCCGCCCACCTCCTTCCTTCCACATAAACGGTGGGAGCCGCGGGACACAGGTAAGCTTTCATCATTCCCGGGGTGTCACACGGAGCGATGTGTGCTGCCCCGGGTATGATGAGCAACCGGCGCAAAGAAAAATAAATTACTTTTTAAAAATGAGCGACGTGTCAACGATACACGATTTGCAAACCTCCTGCGTCGCTCGTAGATGTCACACGGGACGACGTCATAAACGATGCCAGATGTGCATCACGAAAACCGTGACCCCGACGACATATCGCGCGATAGATCGTCTCGTGTGATGTCCGCATTAGAGACATTTTATTTACATTTTGTTTTTCAACATTTTTAATATTTTAATCCCCAAAAGGAATATTACCTTATCCTGTCTGTGTAAAATTGACAAGTAGCATATCAAAGTCCAACTCTGGTGAGATCTGATTGGCTGTAATTTATGGCAGACCTGGAGGCCACTGTCATTGCCATATCAACCCAGTATTATTATGAAATTGTTTTCCAGGAGTGCCAATAGTGTGACAGAGGGATTCTTCTCCTTCTGTCAAAATCTTCATATCCATCGAGTACAAAGTGAAAGATGCTAATGATGGACATGTACGTCAAATAGCATTGAGGGGTTAAATAGATTAGCTGAGTATGGAGGTTTTCAGGTAGTTCTCCATGGGAATAGAAATATGTAAATTTGTTCTCTCACTGAAGAAGGGCAAATTTCCCCAAACAGGCTTTCTGTAGCTCAATTTCTCGCTTGGCATTTATTGCTGGTTATGTTGAAGGCTCCCAAAAGGGTCAGTTATAGAGATGAGCGGAACCAAAGAAGTTTCGGTTCTGGGGCTTCAGCCGAACTTTTTATAAAGTTCAGTTCTGGACCTGGACTTGACCTCAACTTCATTTGAAGTCACTGATTGGCAGTTCGGCTCTCATCCCACATACAACAAGCTACAAACATATCACATTTGGGGATGGGATTTTTTAATTTTTTTTTTATTTTTTTTTTTTGTGGCACACTACATCTAATCACGCTGTTGTTACCCCCAATGCGAGCCAGTCAAACACTGAAAGCTGCTCACACTGAGCTGAGCACTGAGCGTACCTGAGCACAGCACTGCTCGCTTGAGTGGTTTGCATACATAAATCACCCGAACTCTGTTTTTTGGGAAAAGTCTGTGTTCGGTACGAAATCCAAATACCAAACATCAGGTTCGCTCATCTCTAGTCAGATACTGACTTGTGGGGAACCTACCTCTCTTCAGTGTTATTGGAAAGATAGTTTCCTTTGTTCAGCAAAACTGCTAGTTTGCATACTATAAGGTAAAAAAGTATACAGTGTGTCCAACCATATCCTGTCCACCGCCATTAACTTGAGAAGGGCGGAAGCTGTAGGCATAGAAGTGGTGTCTAGGTATAGTAAAGTAGCCATGAGCTACGCAGTGAAACCATTTATAGCGCCACCTGGTGGAAAACAACGGAGTTAGCATTTTTATCTTGAAAACGGAACAAGATAGAGAAAAAAAGTGAATTGCAAAATTGCAGGGCATCATCAATTCAATACGAATCAACACCTTGTATACAGAAATGCTATAATATGAAACCCATGACCCCCCCCCAAAAAAAAACATTGAATGCTGATCACGCATATGGCACTCATTTAACTTTGATGCTCAAAGTGACCACCGTCAGCTGCAATGCACAGCTGGACTCTGGTCAGCATACTGTATCTTGCTGCACGTTGTGCAGTATGATAGGTGACACGTTTGCATAAGCATCTGTGATACGTCATCGTAGGTCCTGCAATGTTGGTAGATTGGTCGCATACACCTGCTGTTTGATGTGACCTCACAGAAAGAAGTCCAATGGGGTCAGGTCATGTGATCGTGGAGGCCACTCCACCCAGCCACCATACCCAATGACTTTTAGGAAGGTCTCTATGAGGTATCGCTTCACGTCCGCAGCTTTGTGAGTTTTACACGTTCTGATCATAGCATTTCTGTATGCAAGGTGTCGATTCGTATTGAATTGATGATGCCCTACAACTTTGTAATTCAATTTTTTTCCTCTATCTCGTTCCGTTTTAAAGATAAAAATGCTAACTTTATTGTTTTCCACCAGGTGGCACTACAGGTGGTTTCATTGTGTAGCGCATGGCTACTTTACTATACCTAGACACCACTTTTATTCCAATAGCTGCCGCCATTCTCAAGTTAATGGCGGTTGACAGGATATGGGTGGACACACTGTATATCCCTGTTGAATGAGTGTACTATTATTTCCTAATTGTTTTAATGCAAGACAATTTCAAATAAGCTTATTACAGGAGTATTTTTGTAACCATAATATTTCCAAGAATCCAGCCTCACCACGGGTTTAATGTTTGAACCTGAGAGCATTATATAATACTGTAAGTTTAGATGATTAAACCTGCAGACAGACCAGGCCACTCAGTCATTGTATATACTCAAATAATCCTCCTTTAATGCCCTCATGGGAAACTTTCCTAACACTATAAAATGCTTTCTTCAAAATAATAATGAAATCAAACACTGATTTTTTTTCTCTCTATAACAACATGTTTTATACTGGTTAATACCATGTATGAGGCTCGTACCTTTATCTGTCATTATAGAGATTTCTCTATTTGTAACGTTGGAAATGAAATGCTCAATGACCCGTGTGTTTATTACTTAATTGAACATATACAGATATCAATCTTTGTTGCGAGAGCCTGTAACATATATCCTCTTACATTTTTCTTGAATTTGGGTCGTAAAAGAAGAATTCCCTGGAATTTTCAACACATGATGATGTTCTCAGGTAAGCGGAGATTAGACTTAAGCCAGGTTCAGATGAGTGTATGAACAAATGTCTATTTTTGTCGTTGCGGTGTTCTATATGTCTGTTTTTCACGTTTTAGGAATTTATATGTCAGTTTTTGTAATCCATATGACATTTGCTTAATAAATCCACTGTTTAATAAATAATAAATAGTATTGTGTAGTTTCCTAGGTAATCTTTGCAACTGATATGTTAAAAATGGAAGAGAGTAGTGTATACTGCTGTAGTTTTTTTCTCACAGACACTTCCGGCCAAAATCATTAAGCCGGCGTTGTGCATGCCAGTCTTCATGATCAAGGTCGCTGAAGTGAGATGCGCATAATTCATAAAGATATTCTTCTTGTGGCGACTGATACACTATTCCAGCATGGCAGTGGTGAGGAGACTTTAAGCCGCAATGCTCCTCCGGGAAACATACAAATTGTCTCTTCAGTGAGGAAGTAGACGAACTCTAGTGCCACCTATTGGAAGTAGGAATTTGAAAGAGGAGCATTGCGGCTTAAAGTCTCCTCACCACTGGCATGCTGGAATAGTATGTCAGTCGCCGCAAGAAGAATAGCTTTCCCTTTAACCCTGTCTTAGCCTCTCATGCAACCAGATCAGATCTCATACTTTTCACTGACAACCATCTCAGACAGCCAGATCAGATCTCATACTTTTCACTGTCAACCATCTCATACAGCCAGATCAGATCTCATACTTGCACTGAGAACCATCCCAAAACAACGTGTCTGCAAATTGAGGTTTTGATCTGGCATAAATCCTAGGTCATATGAAAAGGCTCGTTAAAGGGCCACTTTTGAATTTTAGGATTGCTACTTCCAATAGGTGGCGCTAGAGTTTATCTACTTCCTCACTGGAGAAACAATTTGCATAATTCATCAAGAGGCATACACAATTTAGTAAATTAGTTGCATTTTACAGCTTGTCTGCACCACTGCCAGAAATGTACTCCAATCACAGAAATAGTGTAAACTTGAATTATCGCTGACCCTCGCTTCTTCCACCTATTTTGGGGAAGTCGGATGGGACTAGCAAATAATCGTCAAAAGACGCAAATGAATTTCCTGAATTTTTGCTTTTGTTCATGTGGAAAAGAAAAACCAGCCATCTGAATTAGCCTATTAAGTTATGTTGTTAATAGACTTTGTGTTTTGTACATGAACCGAAAAAAGAGTTGTCTGAATAAGATCTTAGAAATTAAGGTACCTTAGCTTTGAGAAATCTTTAAATGAAAACTGTAAATTAATTTGACTTTGATGTTTATCACTTATTGATTCATGAAGCAAAATTGTCATTTCTCATTTTCATTGTCCTAAATAATAATTTGGTAAGATATTTACTTGCATTTTTCCGTCACTTTACTGCAGGAATCTCACTTTAGAGATGTTGGTGTCAATGTTTATTTCTTATGTTCACACATATTATTACAAGCAATACTGTGATAGAAACCGTAGATTCTATTTCTATAATTTTTGAAATGTTTTTATTCTGTAAACTTTAAAGGGGTTATCCAGGACTTTTTTTTCCCTATGGGCCCAAGAACGTACTGGCAGGTAGTTCCTAACTGTCACTTACTGGCAGGTAGTTCCTAACTAATACTTACTGGCAGGTATTTCCTAACTGTCACTTACTGGCAGGTAGTTCCTAACTATTACTTACTGGCAGGTATTTCCTAACTGTCACTTACTGGCAGGTAGTTCTCAACTATCACTAACTGGCAGGCAGTTCCTAACCGTCACTTAGAGGCAGGTAGTTTCTAACTCACTTACTGGCAGGTAGTTCCTAACGATCACTTAGTGGCACGTAGTTCCTAACTGTCACTTACTGGCGGTTAGTTCCTAACTATTTGTCTGTTCTGCCTGGCGTCAATTCTCTTGCTTCCTTTTTTGCCATGTGGACAGAGTAGCTCTTTCTTATCGGCTCTGTTGATGGGGAGTCACTGCCGTCATCGAGCTGATTGACAGCCGGCTGCCCATTGCCTACAAGCATGTCGTCAGGAATAACGTACCATCAGCAGAACAGAGTGGAAGAGAATGAGCTACGCCCTTGACGTAATGTCAACGGTATCTCTGGAAGAAAAATTCCATGACCCCTCTCAGTCGAAAGAGATCATTGCAGAGCAGAACAGGCAGTTATTTAGCAATTACCTACTGGTAAGTTCTTGGCCACCTAGGTAAAAAAGCAAAAGTCTTGGCTAGCCCCTTTAATGTTTGTGGTATTAAAATTTTGCAGAATTTTCAATACATGGCCACCAGGGTTGCCAACTTGACTTTTCAAGTTTTCTGGATAGCTTATGATAAAAATCACTGGCAGGCAATATTTTTATGGACACATTAGAAGAGAACAATAAATCATTATGATTATTAGTGATCAGTGCCTACAGACCATAGTTCTGATATGAAGACATCAGCTGCATGCACTGTAAACTGTGAAATAATGATAATTGCAGTCAAAATGATCTGTATAACTTTCTTCAAGTTCCAAAAAATTATGAACTCCTTATTTTTGTTTTCACTGACAGGGCAAAAAAGTGCCCTATTTTCACGGACTGTAAAATAATATCCAACTAGCTCTGCTTTATTAATGCTAGCTCACAAGAGTACCCCACGTACCTACACCTGAATGGTGCTTGAGTTGAATTGGAGATACAGCCATGGATCAATCCATATGGTCCATAAAGAATCACTATCATCTCATCATTCCATAAAATCTTTGAAAAATCTGTGTTCAGATATTTCTTGGCCCAGTCTTGATGTCTCAATTTATTTGTCTTGTTGAGTGGTGGTCGGGTTTCAGCCTTACTCACCTCGGCCGTGTCTCTAAGCACTGAACACCTTATGCCTCTGGGCACTCCAGGGAGATCACAGTTCATTACACAAATACATATCACCTGATCTGCTTCATCCAATAAGCATTCAAGTTTATACAGCTTAAATTTCCAAATATGCATAAAATGATAATATTAGCTAAATACCCAATAATAATTCTGCACACAGTGTAGAGGAAAAGGAAGCAGAGAAATGCAATATTCAAGATGGAATCTGAAGTAGAGACAACAAAAAGGTTTGAAGGGAATTGTAGTATATATACTATGTATAAGTCCCACATTGAGACTAAAAGGGGTTCTCCAAGAAATGTACTACAATAAATAAAATAATAAATTATACACATTTAAATATTAAACATTTTTTAAATAGCTTTATATAGCAAAAAGCTGTCATAAACTACACGTCCCCTAGAGTTCAGAGGACATGTAGTAGGACAGGACTGGACATAGCAGAACAGGCTTTGTGAAGCTCAAGACAGAAATCACATCAGTGCAGTGTCTGGTCAGGCATTCAGTCATCCTGAAAGCACATTCCTCTGTTCAGTCTACCTGACAGGACACTGAGTGGGAGTGGAGTAAAGAAAATAAACACTTTTCTTTAGCTGACTGAGAATGAACATCCATGTTAGTCAGCCTGACAGTTTTAGTGTCTCTGTCTCATGCTTCACGCAGTCAGTCTTATTGCATGTCCTGGCAGATGCCCTATTTAAAATCCAGACCGTTTGCACTATGTAACGCATATTATTGTTTCGATAACTTAAGGTATTTCAAAAAATGGTTATTTAAACGATTTATTTTATTAAATTTCTCAGAGAACCCCTTTAAAGTGACTGTACATATAATATATATATATACCAGAAATAGGCCCAATACTATCACATCGTGAGTGCAGTGAAATGAACATCTGTCTATGCTTAGTGGTGCTGACAGGAGCAGAGGTGAGTGGGGCTGGGGGAATACAGATTTTGTGGGGGGCTGTAGGCATACAGATCTGGTGGGGGACTGGAGGCATACAGTTCTGGTGAGGTGGGGCTGGAGGCATACAGTTCTGGTGAGGGGGTTTGTGGGCAGTTTGAGGGGGTTTGTGGGCACGTCTTGAGGAAAGAAGGTTTAATCATAATCACAGACGAGGATTCTTTACTGTACGAGCAGTGAGACTATGGAACTCTCTGCCGCATGATGTTGTAATGAGTGATTCACTACTAACATTTAAGCAGAGCCTGGATGCCTTTCTTGAAAAATTTAATATTACCAGTTATGTATATTAGATTTTATGGCAGGGTATTGATCCAGGGAACTAGTCTGATTGCCGGATGTGGAGTCAGGAAGGAAATTTTTTCCCCATTGGAACTTGTTTGCCACATTGGGGTTTTTTTTGCCTTCCTCTGGATCAACATGTTAGGCTACGGGTTGAACTAGATGGACTTAGAGTCTCCCTTCAACCTTAAAAACTATGATACTATGATACTATGATACTATGGCATACAGTTCTGGTAAGGGGGGCTGGGCCATACAGTTCTGGCGAGGGGGGCTGGAGGCATACAGATCTGGTTGGGGGGGCTGGGGGCATACAGTTCAAGTGAGGGGGGCTGGGGCATAGAGTTCTGGTGAGGGGGGCTGGGGAATACAGATCTGGTGAGGGGAGGCTGGTGGCATACAGATCTGGTTGGGGGGGCTGGGGGTATAGAGATCTGGTTGGGGGTGTTGGGTGCATACAGATCTGGTGAGGGGGGCTGAGGGCATATAGTTCTGGTGGAGGGCTGTGGGCATACAGATCTGGTGAGGGGGGCTGGGGGCATAAAGATCTGGTGAGGGGGGGGCTGGGGGCATAGAGTTCTGGAGAGGGGGGCTGGGGGCATACAGATCTGGTGAGGGGGCATACAGTTCTGGTGAAGGGGGCTGGGTGCATACAGATCTGGTGGGGGGGTTGGAGGCATGCAGATCTGGTGGGGGGGCTGGGGGCATACAGATCTGGTGGGGGGGCTGGGGGCGTACAGATCTGGTGGGGGGGCTGATGTCACCTGCTGTAATGTCCTTTGCTGTAATGTCCTCATTGTTTAGTAATGTCCCCTGCAGTAATGTCCCCTGCAGTAATGAGCACATTGTTTATTAATGTGCACCTGCTGTTCTCTTCTGTCCCCTATTATGCCATTGTTTACACACAATAAAAGATATTCTCACCTCTCCTCTGTGCCCGCGGGGCCTTTAGCTGCTTCTTGCAGTCCACAGGCACACAGACCCCTCCGCTGCAGGATGTTGTCATGGCTTTACTGCAGTTGAATGCTTTACGGCACTACAAAGCATTCAACTGCAGTAAAGCGCTGACAGCAGCAGCGGCCCTGGACAGGTGAGTATACAGCAGCAGGGTCAGACTGGCTACTGGAGGAATCTCCAGTAATGCCAGGCCTGGATTCTGGTACCTGCATTGCACTCTGGAGCTCGAACCTGAGCTCCAGCATGCAGCCGAGACTGTACCGCGAGCGCCGAGTGATTGATTCCCCGGCGCTTGCGGTTCAGTTCATGTCAGCTGCAGACAGGCCGGGCTGATCTCCGGAGTTCAGGTGAGAGCACCGGAGATCACCCCGGCTTCTAATGTGGTCACAAGAGAAGTGCGATGTTAAAGGGGTGGTTCACCCATATTCATTATTGGCCACAATGATATTATGTTGAGAAACCAGGTTTCTCTCAAATACCTTGTGTTCCCAGAGTGCCTGTGGACCGCTCTTCCCCATCGCCTGACCCACGGACTCTGTGACCTTGGGGATCCGGTGATGTCACGTTCATCTGACATCACTGTGGCTGGCCCCAGTCTCCGTGAGTCACTGGGCTGTGGGTGAAGTTTCACCGCTAGTCACAGCCCAGCATGTCTCCTGCTTGCGGCGCTCAGCTTTGAAGGAGGAGGGAGCATGGAGGTGCTGTGCGGTGACACTAGGCTGTGCTGAGCGGTGAAAGTCCGTCCACAACCCAGTCGCACACGGAGACTGGGGCCAGCCGCGGTGATGTCAGGTGAACAGGAAGTTGACGTAACATCACCGAATCCCCGAGGTCACAGAGCCTGGGGGTCAGGCGATGGGGAAGAGCGGTCCGCAATAGCACTGCTCACAGGCACTATTGGCAACACAAGGTATTTGAGACAAACCTTGTTTCTCAGCATAATAACGTTGTGCCCAATAATGAATATGGGTGAACCACTTCTTTAAGTCTAAATCGTCTACTTGCCCTTCTTGTGCTTTGAGATCGAAAAGGTAATAAGCCATCCTGGAATTAGGGGAGCTAAATGTCGATCTTAGCAGACGAGTTAGCAGGACACAAACAAAGGGCACCAGTTAGGGTGACTAAACTACAGTAATATATAGTCCCTTTTCTGTCTTAGGGTGGTGGGTTTCTTTAACATTCGTAGTGGGTCATTTTATTGAAAGGATTGATTATTGCTCCTATGGGTTAAGCGGGCTTTACACGCAATGACAACGCTAACGTGATGTAGTTTGGTTACGGAATTCGTGACACACATCCGGCCTCGTTAGCGACGTCGTTGCATGTGAAACGCAGGAACGACCGTTAACGATCAAAATTACTTACCATATCGTTGATCGTTGACCAATCGTTCCTATCCCGATTATCGTTGCTGCTGCAGGAACGATGTTCGCTATGTGTTACACCGCAGGAACGAGGAACAACACCGTACCTGCGGCCGCCTGCAATGAGGAAGGAAGGAGGTGGGAGGGGTTTTCGGCCCACTAATCTACACCCCTCCGCTTCTATTGGGCGCCCGCTTAGTGACACCGCTGTGACGCTGAACGAACTGCCCCCTAAGAAAGGAGGCGGTAGGCAGGTAAGTATGTGTGACGGGTGTAAGCGATGTTGTGCGCCACGGGCAGCGATTTGCCTGTGACGCACAACCGATGGGGGCGGGTGCTTTCACCAGCGACATCGCTAGCGATGTCGCTGTGTGTAAAGCCCGCTTTAGTCTACTGTCGGTTGCAGCAATTTCCCTGGTGCCAATATTTTTTTAGCTTACTATCTCATGATTGTTTTGTATTGCTATGATGGGAAATTGTTATAAATAAAGTTAAGGGTGGACATATCTGTAGGTCCTTTATGTATTTGTATTAAATCAGTGCTGATCACCAGTGCTGTAATACTGGCCAGTGCAACACACTGCGGGGTTTATTAATATAACAAATGATATTGTTATAGTATTGATTTCATATATAGGATGATCATGAATACAAATGTCACATTTAGGGATTTCCTGTCCTTGACAGGCGCTATGTTCATTCAGCCTCTTAACATTGTATCAGCCATCATCCACATTCTTATTCTATTTCCATGTCGCTGTCCTCACCTACTGTTCTATTCACTTCCACTTGAAAGACTTGTGAAATATACATAACGTAAAAAATGTATACGGTAGTTCCTCCTGAAAGCACAGGCCCAGGCAATACATTACTTCTGCATCCTAATGTTCTGGCTAATTACAATTTGCAAGATGTCTAATGAAGACAGACAATTAAGTTAGTGAAATATTTGCGGCAGACTACAGTGTGATTTACTGCACAGTGACTCAGATTTCTGGAAGATCTTTATTTCAGCTGAACAGTAAAATACTGTAATAAAGTTACAAAGAACCAAAGTATTTTTTCCACTTTATTCTATGAAATGAAGTAAGGTGTTGGTACAAGTCTTCTATTAAAGGGAATCTGTGACCTGGAAAAATGCTATTAACCTGCAGATATGGGGTTAAAGTGCAGGTTAATAGCATTCTGAACCTACCCGCCGCTTGCACATTAAACCTCGCTGCTGGGAGGAAATTAACTTTAATCTTCCCGGCATCGTTCCAGTTTCAGTCATGAAGGCAATGCCGGCATGGGTTCAGTCTCTATTTATTGAGCGCGTCAGCTGTAACTGTGACCCCCGCCACACTGATTGACAGCCCTCCTCTAATGCTGAGCAGCTGTCAGGCAGTGGGGGGAGCGTGGTTACAGCCGCTGCTCTCAATACACAGAGCAATGATTGAACCCACACCGTCAATGCCTCCATGACTGAAACACTGCCGAGAGGAATTAAGTTATTTTCCTCCCAGCAGCGGGGTTTAATGTACAGACCCCGGTCAGGATTAGAATACTATTAACCAGCAGATTAACCCTATATCTGCAGTTAATAGCATTTTTTCACATGACAAGTTCCCTTTAAATTCAAGAACTCATCACTGAACCAAAATCTATTCTACTGCCAATTCCAATTCCAAGTTATTCCAGTTATCAGATAATAAATAGGTTACCATGTGGTCTCCTAAGTAAGCACCTCTCATTCTCACCCGGATTGGTAGGCCGATTTTGACTATTTTTGTCAATCATAACTTAAAAGTGATATATGCAAATGACTGAAATTGTGCTTCTGTGAACTCCATTTTTGTAGTTTTTGATTGTCAATGGCTGAAACGTATCCAGTCCTGATTAGTATGTCTACGCAGATTTGATTGCTGTATTGCTCAACATATGAAGAGGTCATTGTTACTAGACGCTGCTTAAACGCTGTACTGGAGCACCGTATAGTAATTATAAATAAGGGGAAATTAAAGTGTAATTTCTAGTAACTTTTCAGCATAAGCTGTTCTGATAACTTCATTACTGGCCATTATGTGACCCGTGTCCTGCATTTTCAGCAGCTTGTTTCTGTGTAGGCTCTGTCTCTACTTTTCAGTTCCCTCTAAGTTGGTGGGTGGAGATTATCTACGATGATGTCTGCTCTACAGAGCTGTAACATTAGCAACTCACACGATACTACTACTTCTGCCATTAGCGCTAGGCAGTGCTGCACTAACATTGCGGATGCTGCGTGGCTATAACAGCATGTTTCAGTTTCATTTTTGGATAACTGAAGCTTTTTGTCCCTTCCTCTTATTCATCTGTGTTTTTCTGCAAAGGGCTGGTTATTAGTGTACTTAGCTCCTTGCTGGAATCCTTGAGTGGTGCTGTCTCTATTAACCTTTTCCCGACCAGTCCATATTCTGTTTTTTCTTGATTTTAATTTAAAAATAAAATTCTAAATAAAATAATTAACAAAAAAAAAAATACATAGTGTGATGCTGCAAGTCAACATATTTTTAAATTCAAGTTGATAAATTTATACTACCTAAAGCCTGCTTTACATGCATCGATATCTCGTGCAATCGCACCCGCCCCCATCGTTTGTGCGGCACGGGCAATTCATTGCCCTTGTCGCACAAAGTCAGTAACCCCCATCACACGTACTTACCTTCCAAACGACCTCGCTGTGGGCGGCGAACATCCTCTTCCTGAAGGGGGAGGGACGTTCGGCATCACAGCGACGTCACACAGCGTCCGCCTATCAGAAGCGGAGGGGCGGTGATGAGCGGGACATAAACATCCCGCCCACCTCCTTCTTTCCGCATTGCCGGCGGGAGCCGCGGGACGCAGTTAAGCTGTGTTCATCATTCCCAGGGTGTCACACGGAGCGATGTGTGCTGCCTCAGGAACAATGAACAACCGGACGTTCGATTTATAGAAAATGAGCGACGTGTCAACGAGCAACGATAAGGTGAGTATTTTTGCTCGTTCACACTCGCTCATAGCTATCACACACTACGATATGTCAAATGATGCCGGATGTGCGTCACTTACGACGTGACCCCGACGACATATCGTTTGATATATTGTAGCGTGTAAAGCCCGCTTAAGGCCTCTTTTACACGTCCGTGAAAATCAGGCATGTGTTTCAAGGACGTGTCAAACGTGCGTATTGCCCTCGGTGTGCTGTGTGTATGGCCTACGTGTGTTCTCCGTGTGTTATCCGTGACCTACGACGACGTATCACAGATGCTTGTGCAAACGTGTCACCTACCATATTGCACAACGTGCAGCAGGATACAGTATGCTGTCCAGAGTCCAGCTGTGCATTGCAGCTGACGGTGGCCAATTTGAGCATTAAAGTTAAATAAGTGCCGTATGCGTGACCAGCATTCAATGCTTTGGGGGGGTCATCTGTTTCATATCATAGCATTTCTGTATGCAAGGTGTTGATTTGTATTGAAATGATGATGCTCTACAATTTTTTAATTCACTTTTTTTCTCTATCTTGTTCTGTTTTTGAGATAAAAATGCTAACTCCGCTGTTTTCCACCAGGTGGTGCTATAGGTGGTCTCATTGCGTAGTGCATGGCTACTTTACTATACCTAGACACCACTTCTATGCCTACAGCTGCCGCCACTCTCAAGTTAATGGCAGTGGCCTAGCCATTTAGGAACCAGGGAAAGAGGAATGAAGACTTCTACTGATTTAGTTAGGAAATGGACTAGTCTTGCTGTGAAGCTCCCTCTTTCATATGTACAGCACAGCTTCTGTTGCCACATATTTTAGTAATCATGATATGACAATAGCATTTTCTGGGCTACTGAATATTATCATTGTCATTTTGTTATATATCGGGTAATGTACAAGTGAAATGATAAAATTAAGCTGTGAAGACTGACATTTATCATACATCACTGAGAAAGACGTTCACTTTGCTTCAAAATAAAACATGAAATTGTATGACTTTGCTGTCACAATAATGAGAATTTACTGACTTGGTTATTAAGAATGCCTTGCCATATGTCACAAGCCATCTTCATATATTTAATATATGCACCAGCTAAATCAACACGTCCCCATAAAATTGTCTCTAATGATCAGCGGAGTCATAAAATGCTACGAAATCTGCCCAAAATCAAAACATCTATCTGTGAGGCCCTCATTGGGATCGAATTTAATGTAATGTGAGACATAAAATCTTATGCCATTGCACAATTATCCACATATCTGGAATAATCCAACTTAACCTTAAAGTGGCGCTTGCTACCGATTATCTTTTCTACACGCACAGAAGCTAAATGAGCGGCTGCTCGGTTAGGTCAATAATGAAATGCACAGACTTGTTTTCCTGGTTTTTATTCATCATCCTTATTCATATTTAATGTTGCATGCGCCACCATTGTTAAGCCTTTTAGGCACTTTGCACAAGCTGATCCGATATCTGCCTTTTAAAAGCCGCTGTTTCATTTATCTGCATTGGTGTCTGGCAGCTATTTTCAAGGCTTTAAAAGGTTGAAATCTGTCTTTATCAACGACCTGCAGTCATCTATTATTTTCCCTTAGCATTCCCTTGTCATTCTCTACTGTCTGGCCTTGCACTTTGTTTCTCTCCTAAGCTCTTTGTTTGTCACTTTCAGAATCTCAGCCAGGAGAACCTTCCCAACCTTCTCGCTCGCTCTTTAAATAATGCCATGCACCGCGGAGTGCATCAGCAGTGATGGCTATTTAACATGACTTTACCATTTCACAATCAATTCTGCAGCCATTATACCTTTCAGCACTTTTCTTGACCTTCTAAGTGATACACAGGTGATGACTAGAAATAGACAAGATATTCTTTTTGTGCTTTGCAAACACACTGATAGATCATTTACAGCTGGTAGCCTCCTGCTTATGAAAGAAAATCTCTGTGAAATGGTCAGCATTATGAGAAATCGCATAACCACACAGCTGCAGAGCGGAAAATGAATCATTTTGTATTAATAGACGGGAAGGCTATTATTATACCAAATAAACCAGCGAGTGCTCAAAGAGGAAAAAGGAACCTATAGCAAAAATCAAAATTGGCTGCACTTCTCACATTACCGCCTCCAGTTGGGGAGTAAGGTCGCATGAGATTCAGGCTGGATTTTTTCATTCTTTTTGACTTTTGTGTGGCATTCCTCAGGACTAGTGCTGGGCGAGTGTGCTCAGCACTGCTCTTTACTCAATCGAGCATTGGGGTGCTCGGGTACTGCGGAGCTTGGCCGATTATCATATAGGCTCGCTTCACTGCATGGTGTGTACAGGCACTCTATGGAAGGGCACTTGCAGCCTCTGAATGCTTCTCCTGTGGTTAAAACAACATTCACAGATGTGGTGTGACCCAAAAAATAAAAAAGCCTTTCTTCCTGCCAGAAATGCTCTGTTTATGGCTGGCTGAATGTGGGCAGAGAGATGAACAGGCAAAGCATTAACATGCAAATCATTGACTTTCCATAATGCTTGTTACTTGCATCAAGCCCGTCCAAGCGTCTGACCAGCTCGACTCAATGAACGAGCATTTGACCTTTTAATGCTTGCCCAGCACTACTCAGAACATTTAACACTAGAAGTCCCAGAGAGGGGTCATTTAACATTTCTACCTTTGGAACCCAGAGACGGGTCGAATGACATTCTTTTGTTTACACTCTTACAAGACCTTTGTTGAGGTGGATCAACACAATTGCCTCCTGCAGATTCCTCAGGCAATGGCTACATTTACAAATGAAAGGATGCTAATTGGAGCCATCAGAGTTGTCAGTTTGGTCTAAGGGTCATTTGACCCTCTTTTGGGACTTCAGGGGGGAACTCGAAATTTCTGGGACTTCTAGTGTTAAATCCTGAATTGTGTAATACAGTGGAAGCTCGGATTATAAGTAACCCTGTTTGCAAGCATTTCACTATACGAGCGAAGCTTGCTGCAAATTTGTAACTCGGTTTGAGAGCAATGCTTTGTTGTACGAGCAAATACTCAGCACACATACTTCCGGTTCTGTACTTTCACCGCACTCTGACCCACTCTAGCTGCTTCTTGTGGCCTGCAGGCACGTGGATTGTGTAACAATCGCAGATGGTGCAGGGGCTGCTGCTGTCTGTGCTTCATGTCTGCCGGCACTGAGCTCTCTCTGCACACCTTCCAAAGGCAGCATGCTGACCAATCAGAGGCAAGCGGCTCATGCGTATGACATCAGCGTGCTGGCCAATCAGAGGCAAGCGGCTCATGCGTATGACGTCTGCTGCTGAAGCACTGACAGCAGCAGTGCCTGCATCGGCCGTGATCATCACTGGGTCCACATGCCTACGGACTGCAAGAACCAGGGAAGAGGCCGCTGAGGGAACAGAGGATACGTGAGAATAATATGTGTGTGTGTGTTTGTGTGTGTGGTATGGCACAATAGGGAAGTTGTAGAGCGAAGTTGAGGAACAAAGTGTCTGAGTTTCAATTATTTCCTATGGGAAAATTTGCTTTGCTATATGAGTAACTTAGATTACGAGCACACTCATATAACGAATTATGCTCGGAATCCAAGGTTCTACTGTATTTTAAGCAATGCTCTCTATTAGAGATGAGAGAACTCGTGAAAGTTCGGGTTCAGTCGGATTTTAGATGAAGTTCTGTTCTGGACCCGAACTTGACCTGAACGCTAATGGAAGTCACTAATTGGGATTCAGGTCTCTGCCAACATGTAACCAACCATAATTACATCACTTCCGTAGGATAATGGGAAGTGGTTTTTCCATTTTTTCTTTTGGTGCACACTACATTCGATCACGCTGTTGTTACCCCCAGTTTGAGCCATTCAAACACTACAAGTGGTTTGCACTGGGCTGAGCACCGAGCGTACCGGAGCACAGCGATGCTCGCGTGAGTGGTTTGCGTATGTAAAACATTTTAACTTCAAATCTGAACTCTTTTTTTTTTTTTTAAACGTCTGTGTTCGATATAAACACCAAACCTCATCTCTACTCTCTGTCCAAGATGACCCTGTAGGTTAAAATAAAAAGAGACCACTGCGGTTCACTTCTGCTGACAGTGAATCTGTCATTATCTCATCCTCTGACAAAATACTGTACATCACTGTGCAGGTCTTGAAAAATTCAAGTTTATCACTACCCGCATGGCACCAATGCATTGCTGCTAAAAAAATGCCATTTTAAAGTATTTTTACAATGCACTATGGGCATGCCGATATATGAAGAGTGCATTAGTCACCTTTAAAAACAAAAAATAAAAAAAACCCTCTGTTTTGAATTAGTTTTAAAAATATCCCACAAACAATAAAATAAATCTGAGACAGAAAGTAATTGCAGCAGTGTCTGGAAGATATAAACATCTGTAGCGCTATCTCATTATGCCTCAAAAATGTCACCCCAAAATTCTTCGTAGTCATTAACACCGATGAGACACAGAATATTCCAGATAATACCTAAATCAGGTAATGATGTACAATAAAAATATTTTGTATACAAATTTATTTACAAAGAATAATTATCTTTCAAACACTAGCAACCCGACCCCACATCTCCAAATAATAACATACAGGAAAGAAAATCCCTGTCTTGCAAGTGTGTCTTCCCATGCAAGAAGAAAGCTATTAGGGCATACCAAAAAGAAAAACCTTTCCTTCTGATCTGACATCTGAAATATTTCAGCTGAATATCAAATGCTTTTTGCCTCCAGATTGTTACCCGGTGTAAGCATTGCTTACTATCAGTCATCCATTAGCTTTCATTTTGCCAAAGAAGCTGCCATGTTTTCCTTTCCGTATCTTTACAAGAAATCACAAGTTGCCAAATCTCGGCACAGATAAAGCTCCTCTGTTCTTCAAGAACATTTCTGTTTGTCTATGTTGCATTTTTTAGTTTCTATCCCTTCCATATTCAAGATGTGTTTCAGCTGCCCCAATATCTCGGCCGTGGAGGGATGACGGATGGAGCCAATTAAATAATAAACATCTTTTGACCACAAGACGTAATGATGTAATATTTGTGTAATGTCACAGGGTTTTGAAGAATGAAACAATATTGTGGTTCTCTCCCATTTCCCCTCCACTAATACCAGCGCCTCTTCTCAATATATCTGCCTTACTCTTCCTCATGACTTCTCGCAAGGTGCTACCTTCCTCTTCTTGGTTTACAGCTTCACCCTCTGCCAGTCAATATAGTGGAATGCAGAACTGTCAAGGAAAGGTAAGTGGGACGGGATGAATGAAGATTGGTAAACTTTCTGTGCGTTGCCACACCCCAATGCACTTAAAGCTTTATTAGCATATGCTCTCAGAGCATGATTCCTCATGGCAGCTAATTAGTGAGTTCGGTGCCTCTGCCTATGTAAGCGGCTTGTTTGTTTTCTGTAATTGTGAAGTCAACCTCAGGCAAAAGCAGACATTGGGAGCAGCCACAGAGACTTAAGCGGGCTTTACAAACTACGATATTTCTAGCAATTGCTAGCGATACGCAAAAGCACCCGCCCCCGTCATGCATGCGATATCGTGTGATCGCAGCCACAGCGAACATTATCGCTACGGCAGCATCACACGCACTAACCTGGTCGGCGGCGTCGCTGTGACTGACGAAAAATCCCTCCCTCAAGGGGGAGGTGCGTTCGGCGTCACTAAGCGGCCGGCCAATCAAAGTGGAGGGGCGGAGATGAGCGGGATGTAACATCCCGCCCACCTCCTTCATTCCTCATTGCGGGCGGGACGCAGGTACAGTGAGGTTCCTCGCTCCTGCGGTGTCACACACAGCGATGTGTCTTGCCGCAGGAATGAGGAACAACATCTATAAACAACAATTAACAATTTTTGGTTTTAGGACGACCTCTCCATGGTGAACGATTTTCACCACTTTGGAGAACGTTTAAGCTCGCTGGTAAGTGTTACACTCTGCGATACCGTTAATGACGCCGGATGTGCGTCACTAACAACGTGACCCCGACGATAAAACATTAACGATATCGTAGTGTGTAAAGCCCCCTTTAGTGCTGGACTCGAACATGGTAAAACACAATTTGTTTTTTTGCTACTAAGAGACTTACGGTATATAAAAAAATATATATATTTCTGAAAGGGAACAACCAGTTTAACTTGTATTTTCAAGATTCACTTGTGGACACAGCAATATTTTGGCTGCACAAGGTGGGACATATCCTTGGACCCTGTAAATTATCCCCTGCTTATTGCTCCCTGCATCCAGCATCTAGTTGTGTTTGGTACTGCAGTTTGGTGGCCCTGCAGGTCAAGCCTACTACACAGCATTATACAGCCCATGGCATTTTAAGGAAGTGGAGATATTGTTGCCCTAGCAGAATTCCTGGAATTTTCTTCCAGCTGTGCTGACGGGTATTACATGCTGTTCCTTGTATCAAGATTTTTTTTTTGCTCTTGTTTATCTAGAGTGCAGTGGGATATCATCTTTTTCTAGCTTATACAACTGGTCTGTTCCTTTAAAATCCCCCGTTGATCCCCCACTTATTTTGTTAGGAGGGGGTAAAATGCGTTGGGATAGCAGAGAGTGTTCAGCAAGCTAACTAAACCTAAGACCTAACAATATTTCTACAGTTCTAAGCTATAAAACCCACCTGTATCTGTCTTTTTAGAATGGAGTATGTGTGTAGTATTTATTATTCATTTACATTATTAGTTGGCAGTGAGGCGGGCTATACTGTTTGAATAAGGACCATGTCCAATTGGTTAAACGGCTCATTGACCTTGTATGTATTTTTGTCTGTTATATACTGTATGCTGTGTGTTTTATCACATTTTTTTAGGCACTGGTTTACAGCAGTGGTGGTGGAATCCTTGACCTAGTGGAGTTAAGGGACTTTCAGGGTCAGCCACTTTTGAGTGGGGGGTATCCAAAAAATTAAAGTACCCTCCATTGTCAGGAAGGGGTAGATAGAGTGCATTTGGTTAGGCTCTGCCCCTGGTCTTGCCGACTAAATTGATACCTAACAAGTTCCCATTCCCTACCTTCCACCATTAAGGTTCATTTATGTTCCCTTACACTAACTTTTTTTGTCCATGTCCTATTTGTCTACATGGTTTGATACCTTATTTTTAAGTATATCAATCAAGATTATTGTTTTAAGAGTTTTTTTTTTTATTTTGGTGTCCCTATGATAAACCACAGTAATTATATTTTGGATGGTTTTTAGATCAGGATTCACTTGTCCATTCATTCTGTTATGGAGCATACGGCAGCATGGTGGCTCAGTGGTTAGTACTATTCCTTTGCAGCGCTGGGATCCTGGATTTAAATCCCACCAAGGACAACATCTTCAAGGAGTTTGTCTATTCTCCTCGTGTTTGTCCGGGTTCACCGGTTTCTTCCCACACTCCAAAGACATACTGATTATGAATGTAGATCGTAAGCTCAAATAGGGACAGTGAGGATAACCTCTGTAAAGTTCTGTGGAATTAATAGCGCTATATAAGTGAATAACATAAATCAACAAATGTAGAGTTGATGATAGACTCTCTTTAAAGATAAATTACAAAACAGTTAAATCTGGCTAGAATATATCATGGGTCACTTTTATAGAATGTTTTACCTTTTCCTAGAATTGTGTTTCCATCACCTGTTTTTCCTGCGGCTCAGCAGGGGTGGTACATTCAATCACTTACTGAACAGTCCTTTCTCAGCCTTACGGAATTTGGTTTAAAGACACAAATGAAATTTGAGACATTTATGTCCTACAGCATGCATGCATCCCCCAAAAAAATAAGTTTGTTAACTTGTCAATATCCTTGTGCTCCCCTGAACATACCGCTGTTTTCCATGGTCAATTTGTAATCCTGAAGCAGAGCTATGCCTGTAGTTTTTGAGGGGCACCAACTATACTTGTGGTCCAACAGGACATTTCACAAGAGTTCCACTCAGCAGCAACTAAACATGGTTGAACAGTGTGACCTCAGAAGATTCAGACATGGCCAAGGATGATTGGGCAGCATCATAGAGGGGTAGAACAAAAAGCAAAATCACACTGTGCAACCAGATTCAAACACTGCCAAGTGAAACTGGGCAGCAACATAGAGAGGGAGGACTATACACCCCCAGAGAAAATGGAAAACTGCAGCAGATTCAGGGAAGAGCAGGGATATTGGCAAAGTACCAAACTCTTTTTTGGACATGTGACAAGTCCTCCTCACGGCAGGAATAAATATAAGGATATCCTAGGAATATCAAACATTTTCAGGGCTTTCCCACTGTTAAGCCATGTGCACACATTGAGTTTTTGCTGCTTTTTTCATGATTTGTTTTTCTTACAGATTTTAACCAATACTGCAAGGAAAAAGCATCCCAGCAAAGTATATGGGAATCCTGACTTGCTGTGCGCACGTTGCTTCTTTTTGCCTTTTAGATTTTATTAGGGAAAAAAGAAGGAACATGTCAATTCTTTCTGCTCAATCAGTGCAGTGGATTATATCTATCAGTACTGCACTCACAGCGCTGATACTTTGCCTCACACACCATGCATCCGGCATTGTGTGTGATGCTCTCTGTAGCTCAGTAACCTGGGGTTGTCATGGTGATGAAGGAGAGTTGCTATGCCAGCAATCGGGTCCCTGTGATCTCATTTTAGGGACCTGATTGCCAGGGAGAGGTAAGCGATCCGTCTCCCTGCCTCCTGAATGCTGCGATCAGGGGGTTAAACTACTAGGAGTGGCACGGGCACCACTCCGGACAGTGAGAGCCGTGTCCCGACTGTATCATAAGCCGTAGACCCAGCGGCGATCGCGGTTGTACAGCGCAGGAACCCCCACGATCACCATGACTAAAAAAAAATCTGGAAAACTGCTTTAAAAAAGCGCCAAGACGCGAAAAAATAATCTAGTTCTCTACCAGCAAAACATACAGTTTTGTGTGCAGAAAATCTGCACAGAAATCTGCTACGTGGGGACATACCCTTAAGGAAAGAAAATGACTTCCCTAGATATGATAACTGAATGGCATGGAACACCTGATGTGTAACAGCCATATATATTACTCCTTTAATTGTATCGATGAAGGAAAAGAACATCCTAATACAAAATGTCACCGCTGTAAAGCCGTGCAGACAACACTAATCAGTAGAGACACGGGGGGAGAACATACCGACTGCATATCCGCTTGTGAAATATACAATGCAACAAATCTAGCACCTAGTAAAACAACAGGTTACATTATGTACTATGGCCTGAGTGATACATAAATGTCCTGCGTATTGTACTGCCTCTGTATATTGCCTGTAATGGCATTTCGCTACTAATTGCTTCTCCTATGGGACTATTTATCTGCCAGTATTGTGGCTGGCTATTGTGTGCTGTGCATTCATGTCTGCCTGTCAGGAATAGGTCATTAGCTGGGCTTGGAGGGAAGGAATTGTAGACGTTCATTACGTCCATGTAATATGTCACCTACTGAAGAAGAGACAGTGCGACTGGTAATGAATCAGAGATATGCTGTGTAATAGACATCGCTCATTATTTTGCTTGTAGGAAATTAAAATAATAATAGTAGCTGGACGCTGGTGATCTGTAAGATGAATCATGTCTTTGGATGGTGCCTGCTGTCTATGAGCTCTGGAATACAATTATTTATTCGTGATAAAGAAGTTACACAGCAGAAATAGACAGAAGTATTCAGTTCTGCATCACTGGAATGTCAACCAATTATTGTTTCTTGGAAAAGCTCTAAGATTAGTGTTATAAGGTGCAGTACAGCATAGTAAACATATACAAATAGGCAGAACAGTAAAATATACAGTATACGCAATATATCTTTATAGTGGTCAGATCCACATTGTCATATAGAGCAAGCTCTGAATCCCAGGTTTCCCTGTAAAGAGTTAACATGTTGAAATAATCTCATATGACTTTCTGTCTGACTCTGTAGATACAGTGCATTGAAAAAGTATTCATACCCCGTGAACTCAACATTTTTTCACTTTGCACAAACCTACATGTATTTTGTTGGGATTTTATGTGATATAGCAACACAAAGTAACAGATGTTTGTGAAGTGTAAAGGAAATGATACATGGTTTTCTAAATATTTTAAAAATATAATTCTGAAAATTGTGGTGTGCCTTTATATTCAGCCCCCAGTAGTTTGACATCCCTAAATAATCTACTGAGTGACCAATTGCCTCCAGAAGTCACCTAATTAGTCAATTGAGTCCACCTGTGTGTAATTTATTCTCAGTATAACTACAGCTGTTCTGTGAAGGCTTTAAGCACTTTAGGGATCAAACAGTGTCATGAAAACCAAAGAACACACCTGAAAGGTCAGGGAAAAGTTGTGGAGAAGAGTAAAGCAGGGTTAGGTCATAAATAAAGTAGCCCAAGCTTTGAATATCTCATAGTGCACTGTTCAATCCATTATCCAAAAATCGTAGGAGTGTGGCACAACTAGAAACCTACCAAGACATGGCCACCCACCTCAACTGATATCCCAATCAAGAAGAGCACTTATTAGAGAAGCAGCCAAGAGGTCTACGGTCACTCTGGTGGAGCTGCAGAAATCCAGAGCTTAGGTGGGAGAATCTGTCCACCGGACAACTATGAGGATGCAGTCAGACGGTCGCAAAACACAGGTGAAGATCACATCACAGTGCGCAAACTGGCTGGCGGTTCTTCTGAACTGAATATGACAGCATGTATTTCTATTCAGTTGTCATGCTCAGGCAAGAGAGCTGCCAGCCAGTCCATGCACTGCGATGCGATCCTCGTCCGTGTTATATGGCCATCCAACTGCATCTTTGGTCAAATACACACAAATCTGGCCTTTATAGAAAAGTGGCAAAAAGCAAGCCATAAGAAGTATGCATATTAACTCTCCTCCATAAGGGAAAAGGCTCTGTTTCTACTGACATCTATAGGGATCTACCCTGTAAGTCAACGTACAAGCCATTATACAGCATGGAAATATCACTAGTTATTTCAGCCAAATAAGATAACATGTGTAGACAGCTTTTTCGAATTTCTTTTGCATAGCTTTTAATAGATACATGCTCTTGATTTTTATGTTTCAAGGCTCTTTTCAGGGTTGTCTGGCCTTGGGGTACAAGTCTGCAGTCGCTCTATGTGACTGCAGGCTTGTGAATCCTGATAGTTTGCATTGCATGCACTGTCAGGATTCTCTACCGCCGGGAGCAGGCGGGCATGTGAATGCAAGTATGCAAACTGCATACATCCAATAAAATGCTGACTAAATGTGCACAGCCTCACTCTATACAGACATGTCTAGTTGGAATGTGGCCAAAAGTATATAAATCACATACTTGCGGTCACATGATCACCGGCTCCCGGTGCCAGCACTGGAGAATCCTGTCACCATGCGCACAGTGTGCTGTGAGGATTCACAAATCTGCAGTCACATAAAATTACTGCAAACTTGTACGCCAAGGCCAGACAACACTTTTAAATGAGTCAGTCATTGACTTAAGGGCCATTTACACACTGCGACATCGCTAACAATACATCGTCGGGGTCAGGGTGTTTGTGACGCACATCCGGCGTCATTAGCGGTATTGCAGCATGTGACAGGCAGGAGCGGCCTTAAACGATTGCAAAAGAGACACAAATCATTGGTATATGAGAGGTTGTTCATTTACCAAAAATCGTTGTTTGGTAAGTAGCGATGTTGTTCCTCGTTCCTGCGGCAGCACACATCGCTATGTGTGACACCGCAGGAGCGACGAACATCTCCTTACCTCCGTCCACCGGCAATGAGGAAGGAAGAGGATGGGCGGCGTGTTCCGGACGCTCATCTCCGCCCCTCCTCTGCTATTGGACGGCTGCCGTGTGATGTCGCTGTGACGCCGCACGAACCGCTCCCATAGAAAGGAGGCGGTTCGCCAGCCAGAGCGACGTTGCAGGGAAGGTAAGTCCGCGTGACGGGTGTTAGCGATGTTATGAGCCACGGGCAGCGATTTGCCCGTGACGCACAACCGACGGGGGCGGGTAAGCTCGCTAGTGATATCGGTACCGATATCGCAGCGTGTAAAGTACCCTTTACAGGGCAGGTACCTGTTGGTAGCACTACAAAGTCAGTTTTCTTCCTTCTGGAGGAAATATAATTGGTGTGCTAATCAATAAAATACTGTGTCACTACTAATTGTGTGATTAGTCTCTTAAAGGGGTTGAACCTTACTTTAAAATTAAACTTAATGGACCAAGGAGATGAGAAAAAAAAATAATTTTCAGGGACTGGCACTGCACCTCAATATTTGGTATTGTCTCAACACCTAGCCTTCTGGCATTAAAATCAGGCAGAGGGCGTTATGTGACCAATTAGCGGTCACTGATTGGCTGCAGCCTTCACATTTTGTCTAAACGAGAAGAGAGATGAAATGTGAGATACCGATGCTGTCAGGAGACCATTTCGGGACACAGTATCGATTACAGAAAAGCGGCACCGGTCCAGGAGATGAATGTAGAGGTTTTATTTTTTTTATTCTTCTACCATCCAAAATCAGACATTTTTTTAATCATATACTGTCCCATTGTGACCACATACATAATTATACACAATTTCTTTCCGCAGGTTTACGTGGTGCTATAGCTTTTGCACTTGCTATTCGAGACACAGATTCTCAGCCCAAACAGATAATGTTCACCACAACGCTGTTGGTTGTCTTCTTCACAGTGTGGGTTTTTGGAGGTGGCACGACACCAATGCTGACGTGGCTTCAAATCAGGTTAGTTATACATGATAAAAGCAATTTACTTTTTTGGAGACTAAATACGGTTTTCAAATCTGCCCTTCTCCATGTAAACAGCATATAGTATTAAAGAAAGGCTAAAGCGAATACAAAGGATTCATATTTGCTCTTCTACAGCTCAGAGCCGAGACTATGCTGTGCCAATGTAATGTATTTGTACCTGGAATCCATATAAACCTGCTAGTCAATTGGTCTAGTTTACCAGATTGATTGGGAGATGCGCGATTGATTCGTACATAAAAAGTCTTAAGCTGAAATGCCCCTTTAACTATACCCACTTCTGAAACTCAGTATACAGTACATGGTTTATTCTCAAAGGCTTTGCTGTTGATCGATATAGCCATTTCAGTAAATGCTGAATACTTGTACAGACAATATTCTTTCCACACAAAGGAGAAGGACCTCCATAGGTCAGACGGTCATCTATAAAGTTCTGTATTGGCAAGCTGTAGAAGCGATGGTAATTCTCATTTTATAAAGTTTACTCCCATTGAAGAACCAGGAGAAAAGAACAGATGTAAAGTCAATAAAGCTTAGAAAGAAACCAGGATTAGCAGTCAACTGTAGACATGAGGAAGATGTGGGACCAAACACCCTGTGTACACAGCGTTACTGCGGATACAAAAAGAGTCAGGAGAAGATTTGAGGGAACTTTTACACAATATCCCGGATTTTTTAGACTATAGCATGCATGTTACTAAAGGATACTGGTTATAATTTTCCTGGAGTTATAAAGAAGTGAAGGGGTCAGTATCACTAATTTTAATGCACTAATTTTAAAAAAGTAAGTAACAGATCTATTGTTAGTATTTCTTTGCAGCTCGTATGATATACATGTAGCCTTACAGCATACATACTATGTACACTCTCTGCAGCACACACATAAACAGAGAACTGCTGCATATATGATACACACACATTTTTTTCTGCATATTAAACTTCTCTGCTACATACGGACAACTCTGCAACAACACACACAATTTTGCTACATGCATATACAGCTCTTCTACGCACACACCTACACAGACAGCTCTGCTACACACACAGTTCTGCTCCATACACACCCAGCTCTGCTACATAGGCAGACACACAGCTCAGCTACAACAACACACACAGTTCTACTACATACATATACAGCTCTTCTACACACGCACACACCTACACAGACACCTCTGCTCCACACACAGTTCTGCTCCATACACACCCAGCTCTGCTACATACGCAGACACACAGCTCAGCTACAATAACAACACACATAATTCTACTACATACATATACAGCTCTTCTACACACGCCCACACACAATGCTCTGCTACATACATATTCAGCTCTGATACATACAGCTCTGCTACACACACGTACAGAGCATTGCTATATACACCCACACACTGTACAGATAACCACATTTTAAGCTTTCTTCAAGGCTTGGGACTGATCACATAACCTGAGAGGGTCTTTAGCTTCAGTTGATGTACCATTAGCCTTATAATAATAATAATAATAATGATGATAACATTAATCTATATTTCTATAGCGCCAACTTCTTCCGCAATGCTTAAAAATTCAGAGGTTCATATAGAAACAATCATAATTAATAGTTATAGAAGATATAATAATTAAAGCAAAAATAAAGACAACCCTGCTTGTCAGATCTTATAAGCTACAATGGGGTGAGGTGGGGGTTACACAAGGTTCAAGTGCTTAATTACAACGACGGTCCAGCCATCTCAAAGAAATGGTGGATAGATAAAAGGCTACATGAACCAGACATCAGCCAATCTTTGTAATACTTTGGGTGCAGTGGAGTTTGAGGGAGAATTATGTTCTGAGAAATAGTTGCGTGGATATATGAATTGACTTAGATTAGGAAGGGTGGTAGGCCACCTAACAAGATGTGTTTTTAGGAAGTGTCTGAAGCAGTGTAAGTTGTGGATCGTCCTAGTTTCTTGGGCAACTCAGAAGAAGTCTTGGAACCAGGAGTGGGAGGTTCAGAATAGGGAGGTTGTTAGTCGAAAGTCATTTGCGAAGCGTATAGAATGGGCAGGGTGATAGACAGAGATAAGGGTGGAGATGTATGGGGGGGGTTTCATGTTGTTAAAGGACTTTGTGGGTGAGAACAAGCAATGTAAATTGGATCCTATATTGTATGAGCAGCCAGTGCAATGCCTGGCACAGAGCGGAAGTGTCTGAATAAAAATTAGCCAGATAGGTGACCCTGCCTCTAGCATTAAGGATGGACTGGAGAGGGGAAAGTCTAGGTAGGGGGAGATCAATTAATAGAGAATTACAGCAATCAAGGTGGGACATTTTTCAATTTAGCTCCTTTTTATTAACCAGATGCCAAGGATTTATTGCCAATATTGGGAAATGTTGGCAAATCATGAGTTCTATGTTGCTGATTTATCACTGGTTGTGATAACATAGGAGCAAGAGCAAAGTGATGAGACTCCGCCTGCCTACAAAGCAGAGGGAAATGTAGTCTGTATTAGGTTAATCATATCAGAATGAAGAAGAATGTCAAATACCCAAGAAATGGCACATCAACTAATATTGATACACATGTAGCAGAGTGGTCTGCGACTTGTACTCCCTGAAGATGTCATTACTTTTATAAGAATGTATAGTGGTAGTAAGATGTTTAAGTTCCCTACGTGTGTGTCTATGGGTGCAGTACAATCAGCCATCATTAGATGTCATCAGTCCAGGGTTCCCTAGTTGGAAAGGGAAGCTTAGACCTCAGGTATAGCAACAGGGCTGAAAGGGTTATTTAGAAAAGTTGGCCCACAGTGAAGAGGACATATAGTGTTGAGTATCTTTGGGTTTAGGAGTAAAGTACTAGTAGTGGGGTGTAGAAAAGCAAGCCAGGCCAGAACTAACCATCAGGAGGTAGTAAACGTGACCGGATTGTAGCTTGAGCTCAATAATGGCAATTTCAGGGACCAGAGAGCACCCCCTCCATCAAAGAAGCTAGTGTGAACAGAGCGAACAGTGGTGGGTCAGTTTTCACTGATAACCACTGACATTCGGGAATGACTCAAGGAGTGATCCAAAGAAGTACAATAGCCATGCAGAATACTCTAATCACAGCGATACACCTTGAGGCTTGTGGTTAGATACCCAAGGACAGCGATGCGCCAACCGCCTTCATCCTTCTTGGTAGCCAATGTGATCTTGTCTACAACCGTAATGGAAGAGTTGGTTTGTACTAAGATGTTAATGCCTTGTGAGAAACCAAGTTTGAAACTTGTCACAAGCAAAGTGAAATGATGTTTGAAGACTATGAGAAGCTGGCTTATGGCCGAGAAGTACTACTGTGTTAAGGTAAAACTTCCACACACAATCAATCCCATAGCATTCCGGAGGGAGCAAAAGAGTGAAGCCCTCGCCCATGACTATAGCCCCTAGCCTCGTTACATACACAAACTATAGAAACTGTGTAAGATAAAATTGGGTTGAGAGAATTACAATTTTCTGAAACCTGTACATTTTTTACATTTTTAATAATGGAGCTGTATGAAGGCACCTAGGATGTTTTGATCTCTTTTTATTGTGTTTTTTGTCAGAGTTGCAGAGTTGCAGTAACTGGAAAACAGCAATATTGGTGTTTTTAATTCTTTTTCTTTATGACATTTTCCTAATGGGTTACAGAACTTTATATTTTAATAGATCAGGCTTTTATAGATTTGGCAATACTGAATATACTTATTTTTTTATTTCTTCATTTTAATTGGGGAATAGTGGGGTGATTCAGATTGTTATATTTTTTCTCTTGCTTTATTTTTTTATTTTTTTAAAACTTTTTTCTTTTTTAACTGTATTTTTTATTCACCATATGGAACGTGAACCCTTGATCGCTTGTTTTTTATTCTCTAATACTTCATTATGGCCGTGCAGAGTACAAATCAAGGTCCCACGATAAGTGGTCATGAATATTAGATTAAGCGACACCCACAACCCCCAAGCTTAGCTGTGATCAGTTCTGGGCTGGACGAATGTAAACCAACTGGTCAGAGCCGAATTGCACACTTTGTTCACTGTGTAGTGACTGTTTCTGGATACTGCTGATCAGCTATTCAGACACAGGAATACTCATATTTATTACTTTTTATTCTATAGCTTTTTACATAGTTTTATAGATTATTTTTAGTGTTTTGTGGATATATTTTATTAAAGAAATACTTGACAAATATTTTTTCCACTAAACCTTTCTAAATGTGTCTCTAACTTACTATAATTGTTTAATACTTCTTAGGGTACTTTCACACTTGCATTGTTTTCCTTCCGTTACACTCCGCCCTTTTGTTTCCCATAGACTTGTATGGATGACGGATTGTGCCAAAAGGACCTGCGTTGCTTCCGCTGGGCGACGCTCCGTTGCTTCCGCCCACCGGGAGGAACGCAGCATGTAACGTTGTTTTGAGCAGTGGAATCCTCAGGATTTCACTGCGCATGCTCTTTTTTTTTTTTTTTTAAATCACAAACTGTATTTTGTCTCGCGGTGGCCGAACGTTCAGCTGAGCGCCCGTCCGCCAGCATGCCCGGCCGCCGGCAAGTGACAGCGCTCAGCTGAGCGACCGGCCACTGGCTATTGAGAGCGATCAGCTGATCGTTCACAATTGTCTGCTGCTGGTAAAACTGTAAAGAAGAAAAAAAAAAAAAGAAAAAAAAAAAAGCTTTCCGTTGTTTTGTATGATCCGTAGCATCCGTTTTGCCACTATATGCAACACATCCGTTGCATCCGTAACACAACGCAATGCTACGGAAGCCGTCCAACGCAAGTGTGAAACTAGCCTTACTAATCACCCAGGTTTCCAGTGTCGCTCCAATCTTTTTCTGGGTCATGTTGCGGCTCCACATCTTTGTCGACTCACACAGGAATCACTGTTCACTGTTTGGGCAGTGTACGTCAATCAATATAAGGCTATGGGGCCTCAGAATTAAGCTCCAAAGACTTACAATGTATAAAGTGACTTCTGGTCCATGACATTTTACGGATTACAGTGGTGTCCGCGCTCTCCCTTTCTTTCCTCTTTGGTTAACGAGGTCTTCTCTCTCTCTCTCTCTTTCCTATAGAGTGGATTCATATCACCAAACCAACGAAGTGGATAAATTATTCAATGTCTTTATTGCTTGAAGTACTGAGGAAGGAGGCTGCGACCTCCGAAATGCGTTGACCTGACTTATGCAATTTAATAAAGATATCAAATAATTTATCCATTTCGTTGGTTTGGTGATAGCGCGGCGATACACCCAGTTTCCTCCTATGAATCCAGTTTGAATACTTCGGGGCTGCAGCTGTTTCACCTGTATACTACAGGAGTATAGGAGTTGTGAATTTTACTTACATCCTATTGCCTGTTGTTTGCCTGGTAAGACCTTATTGCGTTATTCTCCACAGTTTAATTTCTTTCCTGTAGAGTGTAAGCTGTTAGGATCAGCAAGGTCCTCTCTTGTACAATCTAAGCTCTTATAGTCAGTGAGGTCTTTTCTCTTCTGTAGGATTTAAGCATAAGCTCTTATGGTCAGCTTGGTTCTCTCTCTCTTTTCTAGAGCTGTTATGGTCAGGGTCATTTCTCTCTTGTAGAGTGCAATCTCCTATTGTCAGCAGTGTTCCTCTGTAGAGTTTAGGCATACATTCTTATCAGCGGGGTCCTCTCTCTTATAGAGTGTAAGCTGTTATGGTCAGCTTGGTCCTCTCTCTTTCTTGTAAAGTGTAAGCTCTTATCATCAGCGGTGCCCTCTCTCTTCTGTAGAGTGTAAGCATTAGCTCTTATGGTCAGCAGGATACTCTCTCTCTCTTAAAGAGATTCTCTGAGAATTGTTCGAAAAGTTATATATTTCCTTGTATTTGTAAAGTGTAAGCTCTTATTTTCATTAAGTTTCTCTCCTGTAGAGTGTAAGCTCTTATGATCAGCAAGGTTCTCTCTCCTGTAAAGTGTAAGCTCTTATTGTCAGTGAGGTCCTCTTTCTCTTTCTCTCCTGTAGAGTGTCAGCTCTTATGGTCAGTAAGGTCCTCTCTCTCCTGTAAAATGGAAGCTCTTATCGTCAGTGGTGTCCTCTTTCTCCTGTAAAATGTTAGCTATATGGTCACCAGGATTATCTCTCTCTCCTCTACCTCATGTCTATTTTCTGAGCAATTACAATCTTTCCAAAATTGAGATTCGACCAGATTTACGGGCTGCAAATCAAATTTTGGGATGTCCACAAATTTGAATTTTAGAAGATCCACTCATCTCTGCTTTTAATACAACTATGCTACTTATAGACATATTTTGAAAGGTTTTGGGGGGATACAATTTTTTGTCTAGAATGCTTCTTTAATCTCAAAATAAGCAGGACACAAGAAGAAAAACTTTCTTAATTAGCTTGTATGAGTTCTGTTCTTGTTTTCAGCAATGTAAATCGCCTCCCATACACACCCAGTTTATAGCAATATACATATGAAGTGCTTATAGACCACAGACATATAAAGAACAAATTCATATCGGAATTTGAATGGCACAACTTTTCCTGAAGGGAAATAAGCCCCCATAACAGTGGAGAATAATCTATAATTAAGCAGAGCAGCAGGATCTTTACCTTTGCAGTGCCGCTCTGGGGACGCTCATCAGTGATGTATACTTGCTGTTGGGCATCACTGCTATAAACAAATTTGACATTTTTGTAAATAGTAGGGATTTTTTTTTTTTTTTTCTTAAATGATCATTTTTCTTAGTATGAGTTAGGATTGTCATGCTGTAACCTGAAGAGGGAAAATCAAAATCTATTTCTACAATGTAAATTAACAGGACTATATATTTCTAGAACATTCTAGGTACTTTCTGAACAATAAAGGGTTTAATTTGATTTCTTTCTAATTTTCTTTATATTATTGCATTATTTGGTTAGGAATAATACATACTGTATCAGTCACGAGTGTAATTATTGTACAAATAGCTTTGGAGACATTGTTTTCTGCTTGAAGTGTTCTTGAACTACAAGTGTATTGTTTGTTACAGTTCACTCATTGTGTGATGTAGGAACATTCAGTACTCTGTCATTTCATTTTTGAAGAATTCAATTGTAGGTTCTGGAAAGCTTATGAAAATTTAATGTTACATATAATATTGCATTAAAGTGAATCTGTTTTTCTTCGCAGTCTTCCTGGGAATTGCGTGTTCAAAAATAGATTCCAAACTCAATCAGATTTATCAGCATGACACATACAAAGTGTCTGTGTGGGCTATAAATACAGTCTGTGTATTATCTCACCATATTTTGAGCTCCAAATCTGTGATGTTTAGGATATTTTTTGCACCTTGTGTGAAGTTTACATATATAGCAGTTCATTGTTTGTCATCTTGTATTGAATTTTACATTTTTGTGAATTTTATATACAGATTGTCCCTTTGACATCTTGATTCCCTGTGTTCTCATGCTGTCCCACTTAATGGTCATCCATAACTGCAGATATACTAATTGAGCCCAATGCTTTCTTTGAATGTATGTTGATAAGCTATCTTGCCATTGATACTAAAATCTGTATAAACTAATTCCCAATTATCTGTTGTCCTTTCTAATTTGTCATTTTTCATACTTGTTTTTATTACCATTACACCTACTAGATCAGAGTACGTCACTCTGTGGTCCTCCTACAATCCTCGGCGGGTGCTCCCAGCAGGTGTGCTCCACAGCGGTCTACCCCTGCTTCTGGCATGGACTCACACACATCAGATCATAAGCACACACACACATCATATCGCACACACATCATCAGATCATACACGCGCACTCGCGCACATACACACACACACACAACATTCTGTAAAACCGTATTACTTACAGCCATCAGGGAGACCTGGGATGCAATGCATTGGACCGCAGGTCCACCATCCATTCCATCGCAGCTCCTTGCATTCCACTGTTTTCCAGGTCTACAGATGTGTGTGTGTGTGTGTGTTTGTGTGTATGTGCTTTCCACTGCAGGTCCCCCATGCGTTCCACCACAGGCCCTCCCATCGGGGTCTAGTGAGTATGATTGCAGGGTCTTCGCTCTTCTTTCCTCTCTCTTTTGGGGGTGTCTGCTTTCTATATTGAAGTGTCCTGCAGTATTCTTTATCTTTTCCAGCTGCATGCACACTTCATCATTGAACCGTGACTAGGGCTTATTTTCGGGGTAGAGCTTATATTTAAGCCTAAAGCGGGCTTTACACGCTACGACATCGCTAATGCGGAGTCGTTGGGGTCACGGAATTCGTGACGCACATCCGGCCGCATTAGCGATGCCGTTGCGTGTGACACCGATAAGCGATTTTGCATCGTTGCAAAAACGTGCAAAATCGCTAATCGGCGACACGGGGGTCCATTCTCAAATCTCGTTACTGCAGCAGTAACGAGGTTGTTCCTCGTTCCTGCGGCAGCACACATCGCTGCGTGTGACGCCGCAGGAACGAGGAACCTCTCCTTACCTGCCTCCCGGCCGCTATGCGGAAGGAAGGAGGTGGGCGGGATGTTACGTCACGCTCATCTCCGCCCCTCCGCTGCTATTGGGCGGCGGTTCAGTGATGTTTCAGTGACGTCGCTGTGACGCCGCACGGACCGCCCCCTTAGAAAGGAGGCGGTTCGCCGGTCACAGCGACGTCGCCGGACAGGTGAGTATGTGTGATGGCTCTGGGCGATGTTGTGCAGCACGGGCAGTGATATGCCCGTGTCGCGCAACAGATGGGGGCGGGTACCCACACTAGCGATATCGGGACCGATATCGCAGTGTGTAAAGTAGCCTTTACTCCGAAAAGGCTGAAAATTCCTGCTAGGACTTATTTTTGGGGTAGGACTTATTTTTGGTATTGTTACATCATAGATGCTGTAGTATAATCCCCTTGGTGATTAGGCCAAAATCTTCAAACCTGACCAGGATCACTTTATGTTTCAGTAACTCTGGAAAGTTTCATCCCCTTGATTCTGAGATAGTTTTTTTTTCTGTGACAGATTGTAATTTATGTTAGTAGTAAATATGGGTCAATGTGTTTTGCGTTTATTTACTAAAATATCATTGTCATTGTCAAACTTTAACCTCCTTACCACCTTGCGAGTTTCCTTTTTTCCGCTTTCGTTTTTTTGCTCCTATTCTTTCAATGGCCATAACTTTTTTTTTTTTCAATCAAGCCATCTGAGGGCTTGTTTTTGATTGGACAAATTGTACTTTTGAATGATACTACTAATTTTACCACAGTGTCCTAGAAAATAGAAACAAAATTCCAAGTGCAGTGTAATTGCAAAATAAGTGCAATTCCACATTGGTTTTTGAGGTTTTTTTTATTTACCATGTTCACTATATGGCAAAACTGCCCTGGCAGTATGATTCCCCCAGGTTAGTAGGAATACATAGATACTAAACATGTACATTTTTTTTTTTTTAGTTTAGTGGTGATTTTTATTTTTTAGAAGTTTTTGTAAATAAAAACATTCCGCTTTTGGCAACGTTTTCTGAGACCTGTATTATTTATATTTTTTAGGATCTGAAGCTAAGTAATGGCTTATTTTTTGTGCCCCGAGCTGATGTTTTTGCTGGTATCATTTTTGGGTAGATACAGTAAGAGCTGATTACAATATTATATTTTATTACAAAGCTGCAACAGCCAAAATAACCTTAGTACTGACATTTTAAATTTTTTTCTCGTTACATTGTTTACCGTTCAGATTAATTTATGTTATATTTTTGATAGATTGGACATTTCTAAACTCCGCTATACCAAATATGTGCATTTTTTTTAAATGTTTTATTTCCACTGGGGCAAAAAAGGTTTGCACATTGGACAGCTGTGCACATTCCCATTTGCAGCTTTTTTTTCCCTCCAATTTAATTCTGTTTTTGGGTTGGGGTGCAGGTGTATTCCTTGTTGGTATTTTATCCAACTATAAAATGTGTATACAGCAGCTGCAGTATCATCTATATAATGTACATAACAGCAGTCAACATACATTATATAGGTGATACTGCGACTGCTGTATTCACATTAAGTAGATGATACTGCTACTGCTGGCAGTATAATCTACATAATGTTTACATAGCAGTTACAGTATCACCTATATAATGTATATAGACTATTGTATATACACTATGTACGTGATACAGACACTGCCATATATACACATTATATAGGTGATACTGCGACTGCTGTATGTACGTTATGTATTTAATACTGCAATTATTATATATATATATATACAGTACAGACCAAACGTTTGGACACACATTCTCATTCAAAGAGTTTTCTTTATTTTCATGACTCTAAAAATTGTAGATTCACATTGAAGACATCAAAACTATGAATGAAAACATGTGGAATTAAATACTTAAAGTGTGAAACAACTGAAAATATGTATTATATTCTAGGTTCTTCAATGTATACTAGCCACCTATTGCTTTGATTACTGCTTTGCACACTCTTGGCATTTTCTTGATGAGCTTCAAGAGGTAGTCACCAGAAATGGTCTTCCAACAGACTTGAAGGAGTTCCCAGAGATGCTTAGCACTTGTTGCCCTTTTGCCTTCACTCTGCGGTCCAGCTCACCCCATACCATCTCCATTGGGTTCAGGTCTGGTCACTGTGGAGGCCAGGTCATCTGGCGTAGCATCCCATCACTCTCCTTCTTAGTCAAGTAGCCCTTACACGGCCTGGAGGTGTGTTTTGGGTCATTGTCCTGTTGAAAAATAAATGATGGTCAAACTAAACGCAAACCGGATGGAATAGCATGCCGCTGCAAGATGCTGTGGTAGGCATGCTGGTTTAGTATGCCTTCAATTTTGAATAAATCCCCAACAATGTCACCAGGAAAGCACCCCCACACTATCACACCTCCTCCTCCATGCTTCACAGTGGGAACCAGCCATGTAGAGTCCATCCGTTCACATTTTCTACAAAGACACGGTAGTTGGATGCAAAGATCTCAAATTTTGACTCATCAGACCAAAGCACAGATTTCCACTGGTCTAAAGTCCATTCCTTGTGTTCTTTAGCCCAAAGAAGTCTCTTCTGCTTGTTGCCTGTCCTTAGCAATGGTTTGCTAGCAGCTATTTTACCATGAAGGCCTGCTGCACAAAGCCTCCTCTTAATAGTTGTTCTAGAGATGAGAAGGTGTGCCCAAACTTTTGGTCTGTACTGTATATGTGTATATATATAATATATATTTATGTGTGTGTGTGTGTGTGTGTGTGTGTGTGTAATCGGATTTGTCTCCTATATAATGTATATAAAGCAGTTGCAATGTTTCCTATATGATATATATACAGTTGAAACAAGAAGTTTACATACACTATCTAAAAAGACACATATTCCGGCATTTTCATCCTTGTTCCCCAACTCCTGAGGGCTCTGTTCCTCCCTTCGCATCAGCCCTCTCTTCCCGGATCTTTCCCCTTGATTGTGTTCTCTTGAGGGGTGTTCTCAGATCAGGAAGGAAGGCGAAGCAGTATGTATGTGCAATAGGGGTGAGGTGTTGGTTTTTTGTTTTGCTTTTTTTTTTGTTTTTGTCTTCTCCTGCCCTCTTTCCACCCCATTTCCTTCTTTTCTCTTCTTTCTTTTCTTTCCCTTTTCTATATCTTTCCTGTTTATCTATAAAAGTATTGAAGGCATTGGTAAATTACTTCTTTCTCAAAAATGTGTAGAGGATTTGGTTTTACATAACAACTGTTGGTTGGAGTACTCTTATTTTTCAAGAATTTATGTCTACGCTGTGGATGCTTTGATATGTTATGTTTGTATGGACACTTTTATTGCTGTTTTAAAACTTACATAAGAGAGATTAAGCATAAAACAACACATATGGATGTTTTAATCACTATCTGACATGAATTCAGAATAAACCTTTCCTATTTTAATTCAATTAGGATTACCAAAATTATTTATATTAGCCAAATGATAAAATAATGAGATAGAAAAAAATGTTTTAAGGCATTTTTAGCTGTTGTGCTCATCTGGAAAGGTGTGATGCTATCACTAGGGAGCGCAGGAAAACAGGGAGGATGAAGTGTTCATGAGTGCAGTCTAGCACATGCCCCCTAGAGGTCACATGCACCAATGCGGGGATACAAGAGAGTGGTCAGTGAACCTAAGGTTGGTGCAGGGAAGTCACGTCTGCACAGAGGCGCAAACAAAGCCAGAGTCAGGTGAGAGCAGAGGGTTGGAAGGCCGGCAGGTTACATCAAGAGTAAGAGGGAAGCAGAGCTGGAGTCAGAGTACACACCAAGGTCAAAAGCCGAGCAGACAAGTAAGTATGGAGAAGGGAGCAGAAAGGGTATTACAAGCGGAAAACGGGTACAGAGACTGGACGGAACGGAGGTCAGGAAGAGAGTGGTACAGAGACAGGGAAGTCAGACAAGATGGAATGGAACGGAGGTCAGGGGGAGAGCGTGACAGAGACAGGGATGTCAGACAAGACGGGACGGAACGGAGGTCAGGGGAGGGAGTACAAGATCAGAAACTCACAGGAAGAAGGAAGCGCACACTGCAAAGCAAGCACTATTACTGGCAGCATTCAGAAAGAAACAACTCCAATAAGAACTACCGTAACAAGACACCCGGAGGCCAGACAGAATTAGCTCCTCCCAAATGACCTAACCCCCAGAAGAAACTGACAGAAGGAAAATAAACACAAACTGTATCTCTGCACAAGCAGAGCCAAGAGAGAGCCAAGTGAAAAGGTTGTGAAAGTCACAGTTCCTCATACCATTTTACTGTGAAAGATAAGAACCTAAGTTGCGCTATTTGCCTTTCTAATTACCTTCCAATGTTATTTTTCCTATGATGTCCAGCCACAGACTGCACGTCATAGTAAACATTGATTTTCACCATATATAGCAATACTGTAATTAGATTTCTTCATTAGCTGATCGCTGCCTTGTTGAAATGATCCAATAACCTGGAACCATTTTTGGGGGAAATGTCAGTCCAGTAAAAGTGTATGACTTACTCTTCTAATTTTATACTATGTATGTCCTGGGTTGTGTTCCTGTCTTTGATGCTGGCTCACACACTGAGCCCACATCTTTCCCTGCATATGTCAGCTGATCTGAGTACCAATAAGTTGTCATGACAGATAGGGGTGAGCTGTGTATGTTATTTTGATCCTCATGTGAATGCCGGCTGTGAGCCGGCGTTTATAAGAGATCATTATTTGTGCTGTACAGAGAACTGCTGATGCCCTGCTCTGGTATAGCACAAGCGACCGGATGATCGCAACTTCAAGTCTCCTAAGGAAACTTATAAAAACAGTAAAAAGTAATGAAAAGTTTACGCCAAATTGAAGTTATTGGGGTTTTCCTCCACCACGCCTCTCACAGACGCAGTCTGCTCCTCTCCCTCAGGGATTCTCCTCACCAACTGACTTCTGAACCGTTATTTTTCAAACTAAGCCCCTCCCCTTCACTATCTCCCTCCAGCCCGGGAGCACCAGGGAAGCAGCTTACACATTGTGGCCACCTAATGGTGTTTAAAATACATTACACCATAAGATGAACTTCAAACATTACATTTTCTTCACAGTAGATTTGCAGATTTGCAGATCTGGGGCGGCCGAGCCTTACATCCCCTTACACATGTTTGGTATCTGCGTATGTATGCTGATCTGGGGAGTCAAACTACCAAGTTTTATGGTAAAATTAATTCTGCAAATGAAAAAAACCCAAAAGTGCATGATTTCACTTTTTTTTCCTATTTTGCCACATTTGCAATTTTTTTTCCTGCTTATCATTACATTGTATATTAAAATGAATGGTGTCATTCAAAACTTCAACTCACAAAAAAACAAGCCCTCAAACTGCTATATCAACGGAAAAATAACAAAGTTAATATCTCATGGAATAAGTGGAGGAAAAATAAAAGCACAAATACGAAAAATCACCTAATACTCCGTAAATATAAAAAAAAGAAAGAAGCTCAGTCCAACAGGTGAAGAAGTTTCAGTATTTCCAGAAACAGATTATATTCCTGTTCGTGCTCCAAAACATATAAGAGTAGGTGTTCATTCAGCTACATACGATTATCTTTCGGCTGGCCGGACTTTTGATCAGTTTTATACCTTTATATATATCTCTATAATGGGATCCCTCGGTATCAGCTGATGAACATTTTTTTTCCGCTTTTTCCTGTTTGAATTTTGATCATTATTTTCACTCAACTCGTATAATGACAGTGGCCTTCACATGGGAAGCTAGACATTGCTCTTATTGCAGAGCGATCTGGTGGCTGGCAATGATCTAGGACACATACAGTAATGGAAATCCCATGTCACTGGTAGTGGCAAAGATAAAATTCCTCTAATGGTCAATCAGTATTCTCTTTTCATATTTGACTGCCCTTAAATAATTGAGGAACTTTTTGAAAAAAAGAAAGGCTTAGTAACAGGAACATTTTAGATACTTTAGCTGAATTATTAATTTGCGTCTTCTTTATTCCATTTCAAAATGAGACCCGTTTTATTGACAGAGATTTCACTGAGCATAGAAAATATTCACAGGGGAAATACATTTCACGACTGCTTATGCATGATAGATTTTTAGTTACATTAATACTTGCATTGCCAAACCTTATGCAGGATGCTATTCCCACACATTGACAGTGGTGTTTGTTGTTTCTGCCTCGCATTATTAAGAAACTCTCATTTAAGCACACAGGCACAGGCTAGGAAGATCAATGTTTCCAACGTAATTAAATTGTCAGAATGTTCTCATAAGACCTATCTTTCCAATTCTTGATAAAATATTTGTCATGGAGAGACTTTTTTACTTCTTGTGAAGAACCAAGCTCCAACATGCATAAATGATACTGTGTATGTATAAAAATACCTCTTAATTGCCCAAAAATAAATACACTGGACAAAAATATAACCGCAACACTTTTATATTTGTTCCCATTTTTCATGAGATGAACTGAAAGATCTTAGTGTATGTGCCCACGATCAACAATAGCAGCATTTTTGATGCACCAATATATAAGCTTTTCTCAAACCTTTCTTGAGAATGAAGGTGAAACATCACATCTTTAACTTTAGCCAATTTCAAATTTTATATACAGTTTGTTACAAACCCTATAATGCTTCATTTGTAATGTGTTGTGTTTTTTATCTGTATTTTTTGGATTATAAGATGCACCGAACCATAAGATGCACCTAGGTTTTAGAGGAGTAAAATTGAAAAAAATTAAAGCAAAAAATGTGGTCATGAAGCACTTTTATAAGGGGGATGATCTACTGCTGACACTGTTATGGGGTAATGTCCCCCAATTCTGCTCTAATGTCCCCTACCCTGGGCCCTTTTCTGGTATATATGTCCCCCATCCAGGTATATATGTGGCCCATCCTGGAGTATTGTATTTGTCCCCCATACTGGTATTTATGTTCCTCATCTTGATATATATGTTTCCTATCCTGGGCCCCTTCCATCTTTATGAGGAAGGCTCACCATATTCTGTGTGTGCGCATTCATTATCTGTCTTAGCTCCTTGTTGGTGAGGTTTTTTATATATATATATATATATATATATATATATATATTCCCCATCTTATGCGGGCGTCACACGATACGATCTATCGTGCTATCGCACGAGCGATCGTACCCGCCCCCGTCGTTTGTGCATCACGGGCAATTAGTTGCCCGTGGCGCACAAAGTCGTTAAACTCCCGTCACACGCACTTACCTGCTGAGCGACGTCGCTGTGGGCGGCGAACATCAATTTCCTGAAGGGGATGGGACGTTCGGCATCACAGCAACGTCATACATCGGCCGGCCAATAGAAGCGGAGGGGCGCAGATGAGCGGGACGTAAACATCCCGCCCACCTCCTTTCTTCCTCATAGCCGGTGGGACAAAGGTAAGCTGTGTGCTACCCCGGGTACGATAAACAACCGGCGCAGAGAAGAAGAAACGACTTTTTGAAAATGAGCGACGTGTCAATGAGCAACGATTAGGTGAGTATTTTTGCTCGTTCACCGTCGCTCGTAGCTGTCACACGCTACGATATATCAAACGATTCCGGATGTGCGTCACCTACGACGTGAGCCCGCCAACGTATCGTACGACATATCGTCTCGTGTGACGCCTGCAGTAGGCCCATCCTTGTATACAATATATCACAAAAGTGAGTGAACCCGGCATGTTTTTGTAAATATTTTATTATATTTTGTAATGGGACAACAATGAAGATATCACACTTTGATATAATGTAGTCCGTTTAAAAATTTGGAGTTCCCTCTAAATAACTGAACACACAGCCATTAATGTCTAAACTGCAGACAACAAAAGTGGGTACACTGCTAAGTGAAAATGGCCAAATTGTGCCCAGAGTGTCAATATTTTGTGGGATCACCATTACTTAAAAGTACTGCCTTAACACTCTTGGGCATGGAGTTTACTAGAGCTTCAAAGAAGCCACTGGACTCATCTTCCATCCTCCATGACAACATCACGAAGTTGGTGGATGTTAGAAACCTTGTGATCCTGCACCTTCTGTTTGAGGATGCCCCACCAATGTTCAATAGGGCTTAGGTCTGGAGAGATGCTTGGCCAGTCCAGCACCTTTACCCGCAGTTTCTTTAGCAAGGCAGTAGTTGTCTTGGAAGTGTGTTTGAGATCGTTATAATGTTGTAATACAAAGGGATGGGTTCATGCTCTGCTTCAGTATGTCACAGTACATGTTGACATTCATGGTTCCCTCAATGAACTGTAGCGCTCCCCACAGCAGGATGTACCCTCATATTCTTCTTATAGTCCAAAAATCTTTGTACTTGTCATAATTTATGATTAATCTACATGCACAAAAGTTCCAAGAGTAAGACTGAACTTCTGATTCCAAGTTTTATGTGACAACCTGGCCTGTTAGGCTGCTTTCACACATCCGGCTTGAGCTCTGCGGCTCAATCCGGCTGTGCAAGCTATGCAACGGATGCGGTGAACACACCGCATCCTTTGCATAAGTTTTTCCTTTGCGGCCAGTCCGGTTTTTGCCGCTTGCGGCATGCTACTGAGCATGCGCAGTGGCAAAAACCGCATGCGGCGGCCGGATGCGGTTATTGCCGCATCGCGCCGCATCCGGCCGCCATAGGCATGCATTGAAAAATGCGCCGCATCGCCGAATGCGGCGCGATGCGGTTTTTTTTGCCGCACGAAAAAACGTGCCAGGCAACGTTCCATCCGGCCGCCGCATTGGCTAAATCTGCCGCATGCGGCAAAAACCGGACCGAACGGGAGCCCATGCGGCACAATGCGGCACTAATTAAAGTCTATGCAGAAAAAATGCAACCGGCAGCAAAAAAAAAACGGTTGCGATTTTCCTGCAAAGTGCCGGATTGTGCCGCATTGCAGAAACCGGAGGTGTGAAAGCAGCCTTAGCTTGAGCATTGATTAGATACAGTAAGATCAGAACCTGCAAATTATTATTTGAGTCCATATTACACCACCATATTAAAAAAAGAAGTGACCAAGGGTGAACATTTAGATGTGTACTGAAATTCTTTTTGTGAAGTAACAGTCAATTTAGGCTACTTGTTATCAAGCCGTGCTACCCAGACATTGACTCGTACATATAAACTTCTGTGCCTCATTCTACTACATTGATAGTGATGACTGTGAATTGTGTGTTTGTTATATATACATGCATTTTGTATATTGACGAGTTGTTTTATTAACTGTATTTATACCTTATGAAGATTTTTATTTTTTTCATATTTGGCAAATGTGACCACCTCATAGATTAGATACATTAGATAGCAAATAATTGTAATGTTACTGAACATGGTTTACAGATGACCATTAATATATGAATAGTTATTTGTTTTCACAACAGTAAATTTCATTCTCGGAAATCCTAATTGAAATGATTGTATTCAATACTGGTGTCTGTCCATCTGGGGGTAGTTAGACCATTCTGCTGCCTCAGGCTTCCAGAGTCTATTGTTGTCTCCTAGAGATTGATTATGTCTGAACTATTCTGTACTCAAGAGCTAAGCGACGCTGGATGAATTTCACCTGATGGATCACTGTAGTTTTATCATACAGACAGTTAAAAGGAGAAGTAAATTGCAACCAGCTGTATTTACTGGTACTGAGTAGTCATCATTAAATTGTCAGATATATCCTTCACATTTTATAGCATAAAGCATGGAATAAGGGTGTATATTTAGTCAATATAAAGAAAAGTGAAATATATATATTTTTTTATGGAAACCCAATATCTATATAGAAGACTGGAACTTAATATAAATATGTCTGAATCTCATGACTGGCCCACAGGCAACAGATATATTAATTTCTCTACCTTTACCCTGTGCCAGTCATTGCACTGGTTGCCCATCCATAATAGAGTCCAATATCAACTTATCACTCTCACCCACAAAGCCCTCATTCTGCTTTGCCCTACATCTCTTCCACCATCTCTATCTATCAACCTACCCATGCCCTCCGTTCCGCTAAAAACCTAAGACTAACAACCTCAATAATCCGAACATCCTACTCCCGTCTCCAAGACTTCTTGTGAGATGCCTCAGTTCTTTGGAATGCACTACCCTCGGACAATTCAAATAATTCCTAATACCCACAGTTTTAAGCATGTCCCAAACCGCATTTCTTTATACTGGCCTATCTCCTCATCTCACTTATCTAACTATTCCCGTTTTGCGCCTACAAAATTTTCTTCCAAATCTTGTCCCTTGTATCATCTGTTTACAGACTCTCCTTGCACTTAATAGCACTCTGTATCTGTACTTGTACACATAGTGGCTGTTGACCAGTAATGCAGCATTATTTGAATACCCTATTTATTATATTGATCGTTGGATAACACAATACAAGCACTTTTTATAATTTACATTTTGGGCCTTCCACATTGCCTCATACATTGTAAGATTGTGAGCAGGAGCTCACTCCTCTTGGTATCTATTGAATTGTGTTAGGGCTCTTTTAAACGTCTGTGAAACACGATCAATGCATAGACCAGAATGCATGGACAGGTCATTGCTCTCCTGACCAGAGTGAGACAGCGATATTTCTATGTGTCGGTCATGCTTGGCACAGGAGATCTACGGCCAGTCTGTGCATCGCGGTACATGCACAAATAGCAATGCAACAGACTGGTCGTGGGTCTCCTGACTCGAGCGTAACAGCCTCATCTAAATATATGGCAGTATCACGTTCTAGTCGGGAGAGATGCAGCCAGTCCATGCATTCTGGCCTGTGCATGGACCATGTTGCATGGACATCTAAAACAGCACTGGTGCTAAGACAGAGCCTTATGGCACCCCACTTGAAACACTCTTTCAATTGGATGTGCAACCATTCATTACCACTCTTTGAGTACGGGCATTGAGCCTATTATAAATACACCTAACCATAGCCTTGTCAATCCTATAGTTGGTCATTTTTTTCAATAAGGATAATGTGAGATACTTTATCAAATGCTTTGCTGAAATCAATATTTAGTATATCTACCGCATTTACCTGATTAACCCAGGCAGTGATTGCATCATAGAAGGATATTAGATTAGTCTGGCATGACTTCTTTGCTACAAACCCATACTGGCTTTGGTTAATACTGTATTATTATTCAGATACTTACATACATGCTGTTTAAAAATTTGCTCAAAGAATTTTCCTGATATAGAAGTAAGACACACCTGCCTGTAATTTCCTGGCTCCATCTTCTTTCCATTTTTGAAGATAGGGACAACATTTGCCCTTTTCCAATCTTCATGGACTGCTATTCCCCCTAGGAATTTTCAAAAATTGTGTAATTTCCTCTGCTATCTCTTTCAGTACCCTAGGATGTAATTCTTCTGGACCAGGAAATTTAAATGTATTTAACTTAGCTATATGTTCCCTAACAATCTCTCTGTTTATGGCCTGTGCCACACATCCGTGCTGCCGGCACGTGTTTGTCATTTTTTACACGTACCGGCGGCACGGAGACACTTTAACCAATGCTACCCTATTGTAGCAGGCACACACACGTAAAACCACACGGAACGTGTGTCCGTGTGCGTTTGTACGTGTGTGCGATTTTCAAAGCGCTGACATGTCCGGTTTTTCGCCGGCAGCACGGGTGTTACACGGCCCGCACCCGTACCACACGGGTGTAGTGTGGATGCGGTCCCGTGTGACACGCGCCGGAGAAAACACACATGTCAGTGAAAAAAAAAAAAAACATTAACTCACCTTCTCCAGCCCTCCTGTCTCTGCCGCTGCTGCCTCTTGCTGCCGACCGCCGCTCATTATTCTCATTGAATATTCACTTCACAGCCTGGCAGCAGCAGCAGCGGGGAGACGGGAGAGCTGGAGCCGAAGATCAGCACCACGGACAGCAGCGCGGACATCAGGAAGGACCAGGTGAGTATAATAATTACCGATTCTACGTGTGCTATCGCGGATAGCACACGTAGAACACACGTGTCACGCACGTACCAGAGACACGTACTTACCTGCACACAACACGCAGGGAAAATACGTGTCTCTCGGCACGTGCGTGAAATTCACGTGAGTGTGGCAGAGGCCTATAGATGTGTGGATTATTTTATTCCTTCAGTACAATCAAGATCCGTTGATGCTACATTTGGTTTCTTAGAGAGCACAGATGCAAAATAGGAATTTAAATATTCGGCCTTCTCAACATCATTTTTGAATCCTTTTTTTCCTGTAAAAATCCTATAGCAGCTTTGACATTTCTTTTGTTTTTTCACATACATCATGAAGATTTATTTTATTGCTTTTGGTCTCCCTTGCAAGACTCACTTTATTACTGGCTTTAGCTCTTTTAAGAGCTTGTGCACACACTGCGTTTTTTGCTGCGTTTTTGCACGTTTTTGGTTGCAGTTTTGGTCTCAATACTGCATGCATTTCCTTCTGTCTATGAGATTTCATTTTTGCTGTCCGCACGTTGCAGCTTTTTTTTGGCTGCGTCTTAATGGTGACCACAAAAATACAGCATGTCAATTCTTTCTGCATTTTTGCCAGCGTTTTTGAGCCCTTTCAGTCAATATATTTGACTTAAAAAATGCACTGGGCAAAAACGCTGTGAAAAAAACGCAGTAAAACAGGACTAGAAATGCATGTTGAGGGAGCGTTTTTTTGGGACCAAAAACGTGCATCTTTATGGTCACCATGTTTGTGGTCACGTGCGCACATAGCCTAATGCTTGCACTGCATTCTCTGTAGACAGCATTATATTCTTCCATAGCTATGCCCCCTCTTTCAATTTAATATACACATTTTTTTCCATTTTGCAAATGTTTGTTTTGTGTTAATCCATCCTGCTCTGTTTAAATGCTTCCAATTCTTCCTTCTTTCGGGATTGTTACTGATTGTGCAGTGAAAATTACATTTGGTAACATCTCCCATCCTTCCTGGATATTTCTGTTCTTTTTAGCATCCACCCATTGGATCTTTTCTACCCTCTTTCTCAGTCCATTAAAATCTGCCTTTCTGAAGTTCAACCTTAAAGTCCAAGTCTTCACAGGTCTACCTCCTCTTGTAATCCAAAATTCGAGGATAGCATGATCACTGTCTCCTAAATTCCCAGCCACCTCTACTTACTCAACCATTTTCTCCATGTTGGTACAAATTAGGTCCAAAATGGCAGATCCTCTTATTCTGTCTTCTACCTTTTGAAAGATAAAGTTGTCAGCGAGAGAAGATAACAATTTTCTAAACCAATTACTTTTAATTGAGAGATATTCCATACAAATATCTGGATAGTTAATATCTCTCATGATCACTGTCATACTTTTTTTAAGAACAAAGACATCTGATGTAAAAAGAGTTCATTCATACAGTATCTTTATTCTGTCCAGGTAGCCCATAGTAAACACATACAATAGTGTCCTTTCTGTTCTTCTCTCCTTGTATTCTTACACAATCAATTTCTTCAGACCTACCATTCTCTGAAGCTTGGATCTCTGTGGAGATATGCTTTCCTAACACACAATGCAACACCTCCTCTCATCTTGTGTCTGCTTCATATAAAGAAGTTGTAGCCTTGGAAAAAAAAAAATATATATATATATTATCACTTTTACGACACAGTGGTTGGCATAGAGAAAAAAAACAAAAATAAAACAATTCCTTAACTGCTCTTTCTTCTTTATTCTGTCTCACAAAAAGCAGAATAGAGAGTGATCACAACATCATGCAACTGGTGGATGTTAGAGACCTAGTGCTCCTCTTGTTTGATGATGCCGCACAGTTTAGATTTGGAGACATGCTTGGTTAGTCCAGCACCTTTACCCTCAGCTTCTTTAGCAAGGAAGTGGTCATCTTGGAGGTGTGTTTTGGGTTCTTATTATGTCGGAATACTGCCTTGCTGCCCAGTTTCTAAAGCAAGGGCATCATGTTCTATTTCAGTATATCACAGTACATGGTGGCATTCATTTTTCCCACTATGAACCGTAGCTCTGCACAGCCGGCATCAGTCATGCAGCCCCAAACCATGACATTCCCACCACCATGCTTGTATGTAGGCAAGACACACTTCTCTTTGTACTCCACACCTGGTTACCATAATACACGCTTGACACCATCTGAACCAAATAAGTTTGTTTTGATTTCATCAGACCACAGGACTTGGTTCCTGTAATAAATGTCCTTAGTCTGCTTGTCTTCAGTAAACTGTTTGCAGGATTTCTTGTCCATCATCTTCAGAAAAGGCTTTCTTCTGGGATGACAGCCATGCAGACCAATTTGATGCAGTGTGTAGCATATGGTCTGAGCACTAACAGGCTGACTCCCCCACCTCTGTGTCCTCTACAGTAATGCTGGCAGGACTCATATATCTATTTTGAAATGACTACCTCTGGATATTACACTGAGCACATGCACTTAACGCCTGTTCTGAATGTAACCTGTCTTGTTAAACCCCTGTATGGTCTTGGCCATTATGCTGCAGCACGGTGTTAGTATGTTAGTAATTTTCTTATAGCCAGACCATCTTTTTTTCTGATCCTCCGTGAATTATTTGCCATGAGTTGCAATGCTGAACTTCCAATTACCATATGAGAGTGTGAGGGATAATACCAAATGTACTACGTTCGTAATGGTAATGAGTCACATGACACCGATGAAATAAAATGTCTAATTGGGCACAGTTTGGCCATTTTCACACAATGGTGAATGTTTTGTTGCCAGCAGGTTAAACATTAATGGTTGTGTTGAGTTTTTTTAGAGTGCAGAACATATTTACACTGTTATCCAAGTTGGACACTACATTACATCCTATTAAGGTGTCATATCTCCTGTAATTTATTAATGATTTTGTATGATATAACAATCTGGTTTAACACCTTCCCGACCAAGGATGTACGAAGGATGTACCGGTACATTCTGGTAATCGCAGGGGCACAGGGCCCTGTGCACCTGCAATTGCTGTCAGGGACTTGACTTGCCTGACAGCTAAGCCCTGGCCCTCATATCAGGGATGGTGCCTGTGCCATCCCTGGCTGTTTAACTCCCTAAATGCCGTTATCGATACCGATTTTGGCACTTAGGGAATTGGGAGAGAGATTGCGCTCCCTCTCCCCTTCGATTGGTACTCTTGCAATGTAATTGTGAGGGTTCGATTGTTGTCATGATGACCCGAGGTCATCATGATAACCTCTGGTTCACCTGACTTTGTAAAGCCTATGTGATCATGACTGCAGCATGATAAATCAGGCTTTCTCAGTGCAGCTCTAACAGCTGCGATGTCCTGCAGTGATCGAGCACTGCAGAACATTGCAGCTGCAATCAGAGTCCTGTGGGGTAATGTCCCATTAAGGGACTAAATTTAAAAGTAAACAAAAAGTTTTTAAAGTAAAAATGTAAAAAAAACCCCCAGAAAATAAAGAACAAGAAATAAAAAAAATATTCAAATAAATAGTTATAATTGCGAAAAAAAAGTCCACATATTTGGAATTGCCATGTCGGTAACAACCTGAGCTATAAAACGGTAATACCAGTTAACCCTTTCAGTGAATGCCATAAAAAAATAAATAGAAAACATAGCAAAAAAAACTGTCTTTCCTCATACAGCTGACAAAAAATGTGATTTAAAACGTGATCAAAAAGTCATACATAAATAAAAATTGTACAGCTGAAAACATTATCTTGTCCTGCAAAAAACAAGCTGCCATACAGCTGTCAGCCAAAAAATAAAAAAGTTATCGTTCTCAGAATACAGCAATGCAAAAACTATTTTCTTCCTATAAAATAGTTTTCAGGTGTAAAAGCAGAAACAAACAAAAAAACTATACAAAATGTGGTATCACTGTAATCGTACTGACCCAAAGAATAAAACTGTCTTATCATTTTTACGGCAAAGTGAATGGCGTTAAAAAAAACCTATTCCTGAGTTGCTGTTTTTTATTTTATTTTATTTTATTTATTCTAACAAAAAGCAGAATAGAAAGCGATCAAAAACGATTATGTGGCCCAAAATGGTACCAATAAAATCTCCAAATTATCCTGCAAAACACAAGCCTGCACATGACTCTGTCAGCAGAAAAATAAAAAAATTATAGCCTTCAAAATCCAGTGATGTAAAAAACCTTTATTTTGTAAAAAGCGTTTTTAGTGTGATAGTCGCCAATCCTAAAAAAAGATAAAACTCTGGTATTGCTGTAATCATACTGATCCGAGGAATAAAGATGCCTAATCACTTATACCGCAAGGTGAACGGCATAAAAAATAAATAAAGCCAATTCCTTACCTACTATGGATTTGTTCTTTCTGCCTCTAAAAGATTGCAGTATGGTGTGGCTCCTATTTATCCTGCCCTCTATGCTGAGCACTTGCACCGAGATTACGTGTAAGGGTGCATGCTCACAATCAGGAATAACAGCATTTTGGATGCAGTGTGTTTTCACTGTGTCCAAACTGCTGTGTTGTGCAGTACAAGCACAGTGGATGGGATTTATAGAAATCTCATGCCCTCTGTGCTTCTTTTCTTCGCAGTGTATACTGACATGTGGTGTGGCTTCCTGCTCTGCAGTGTGTCAATTTATGCAAGTGTCATCAGCTAGGAAAACAGAGTAAAAGTCCACAACGCCCCAAACCCTGATCGTGGACACGGGAAGCTGTGTTATTTTTTGGAGAACACTTGCATCTCCACTCTAGGACACAGTGCATCATGGGCACATAGCCTAAATCTCTGAGAAACGTGATTCAGACAAAATTCCCAATGAAAAATGTACTGTAATGAGGAAGAGGGACTCACTTTGACATCACTTCTGGCCCATGGTGCAGTAGTGTCCATCTTTTTACACCTCTTTTTAGGCTTGCACAAAACTTCGGTCATCAACAGTTTTGTTCACCTTTGAAAAGATAGACACCGCTGAACAAAGGCCAAACGGAATCCAGAGTAACTCTGCTGCCTCATTAGTGAATGAATCTGTCGCGGGTTTCACCTGAATCACGTATTTCGGTTATGTAGATTGAAACCCCAAAGTAAAGGCTACTTTACACGTTGCAATCTCGCTAGCGAGATCGCTAGCGAGCGTACCCCTGCCCCCCGTCGGCTGTGCGTCACGGGCACATCGCTGCCCATGGCTCACAAAATTTCTAGGAACAGTCACACGTACTTACCTGCCTAGCGACGTCGCTGTGACCAGCGAACCGCCTCCTTTCTAAGGGGGCAGTTCGTTCGGCGTCATAGTGACGTCACTAAGCGGACGCCCAATAGAAGCGGAGGGGTTGAGATGAGCGGGCCGAACATCCCGCCCACCTTCTTCCTTCCTCATTGCCAGCGGTCGCAGGTAAGGAGATGTTCCTCGCTCCTGCGGTGTCACACATAGCGATGTGTGATGCCGCAGGAACGACGACCAACCTCGCTACTGACCAGAGAACGATTTTTGGTAAATGAACAACCTCTCACACACCACCGATTTTTACCTCTTTTGCGATCGTTTAAGGTCGCACGTAGGTGTCACACACTGCGATGTCGCTAACGACGCCAGATGTGCGTCACAAACACCATGGCCCCGACGATATATCGTTAGCGATGTTGCAGCGTGTAAATGGCCCTTTAGTGCTCAGCATAGAGCAAAGATAAATGTGAACTGATCAAAATGTTCTTGTCACACTTTCACACGTGACGGATGCGTTCAGACCAACCGAAGTCTGGACACACAACAACAATACAAACAACAGTACAACAGGTAGGGGGGAACACCGGGAACGCAATAACAATTGTGGGCCCTATCTCTAGTGAGAGGGGTAGATGAACACCTCCTGCACTCACCTGTCGCTGACCCTACACTCCTAACGAGGCCTTATACAGTCTACTCAACTGTCGCTGAACAGGAACCTGAGACCCAAATTAAAAACCCTGTAGTTGCAGTGACAAGTGCTTTGGCTTGTGGCAGATGCTAGCTCCATACAGGGAAAGGAAAGACAAACAGGGCAAAACAACAAAGTATAGAGTTCAAATGCAGGAACAAGCCTTCACAGGTCCTTTCACTAATGTGGCCAGAGAACAAATGGCTTTGTATCTTCAGCAGGGATTGCTGAGTAAAACCTTTATTGCAAGCTGATGGGCGTGACTACAAAGCTACTGCAGCTGACACATTCAGCTAGAGACTGCTGGAGAATCTGCCAGTAGAAAAACTGACATTATCCATTTAGGTACTGAAGGAACCAAAACCACATTTAAATGCGGATAATCAGATAGAAATGAGAGGCGGTCACTAGTCTCCCAAAACAGGGAGACGAACTTGAAAGTTCTGTACCAAAATCGCTACCAAATAGCATTTAACGCAACCCACAAAAACACAAGTGCCCCCTCAGGTCTGTCATTGGTTAACGGAAATATAGGCTCTTTAAAAACGCTATGGCTCCCCCCCCCCGTAGAAAAGAAATCCAGCAAAATCTCTGCTCCCAAATCCAAATGCGCCTTCTCATCTGAGCCCCACAATGTGCCTAAACCACAGTTAGCATCCACATGTTTGGCATTTTGTAGTAAGGAGAGCCTGCTTAAATGTGAGGGCTACATTGTTAGAGAAGCACGAGCTGGGCACAATGTACAGGCACTACAATGTGCTAGGCACAACATTGACTTATTTGCAATTTTTAATTCTGCAACATTCACTGTATTTGACACCGTGGATGTTTTCCAGAGCCTAAATAGTTACTACACCCATGGATGTGTGGCGCCCTGGACAAGCCAGGATGTCACAGGTACTGCAACAACACACCCCACACCCCGGTTACGCACATCAGCGCGCACACACGAAATCCTTGTTGCCTCCCTCCAGGGGCTGATGTCCACACCAGGTGGGGTGGAGCCAGGAGGTTGGCCCCACCCACCGAGGAGTTCACAGTCCTGGAGGCGGGAAAGGAAGAGAGAGTAGTTGTAGAGAGTGAAAGTGAAGGAGTGAAGTGGTAAAGGAGCAGTCTGACCATGTCCGGGTACGTGGCCCGTGCACAGAAACAGCAAGGTTGGCAGACGGTGGTGACCGTCTGCAGGCGAGGCCGATTGACGCACAACCGTAAGGACCGGGGACGGGCGGTGGCCAGCCGGTACTGGACCGGGGAGCGAAGAGAGGCCAGCACCATTCGGCAGGGCCTACGGACCCCGACCAGGCTTGGAGTCGCCGTTAAACCGGTCAAATCCGTCAGCGACGGGAACTTCCGGGGTTTCCCAGCAATAAAGACCCGACTGAAGGCAACTGCTAAACCGTGAAGGGAAATACAGCTACCGCCACAGCTAGAGTTCCCAGGGCCAGCGCCTGCGGGCAAAAGGGGCTCCTCCAGCAAACATACCGCTGGGGAGCGGGTTACCGGTGGGAAGCCATCGGAGCCGAGAACATAACACCGGTGCAGGGAGAGACAGTTACCGCCAACCTACCGAGAGTGACCGTCGCAGCTGTCTGTGGGACTCGTCCATCCAGCCGTTTGTTTTACCAGAGGCTCCGTGTGCGTTACTGGCTGAGTAAGTACCACCGTGCCGTCTGGCACTGCGCTGCCCCGCGAACCTGCACCTGGTCAAGCCCCGCAATCCATCAAACAGACAATCACTCCGGGCCCCGGGACTACCACAATCCTCCTACCCACGGAGGGGAGAAAAACATCCCAGCTGCTCCCTGTCACCGCTCCCGGGATCCCCGTACAGAGCAGCGGTGGTGCCCCAACCTCACCACACACCATGCGTGGTGTCACAAACCGACATCCCAAACACCAACAAAACACCCCTTTCACTCACGGGCGAGGAGCGCCGCTCGAGTCCCCGGATCCGGCCCACCGCTCGAGCCACCGAGCAGCCGTAGCAGCAGAACCGGACCCAAGCGTAGTGAGCGCAGCGTCCCGCCGCCCGCGACAGATGAATTCCCAAAGGGGTGTAATTTTCAAAATGTGGTTCCTTGAGAGTGATTTCTTCTGTTCTGGCATTTAGCGGCTCTGCAAATGGAGTCCACAAACTATTCTACGAAAATCTGTGCTCCAACAATCAAATGGTGGTCCTTCACTCCTGAGTCCTGTGATGCAGCCAAACAGTATTGTACAGTTACATGTGGGGTATTGCCACGTTTACGAGAAATTCTGTAGCACATTATGGGGCCTTTTTGTACCTATTCCCCTTGTAAAAATAGGAAATTTTTGTGACACACCATTTTGTGACACAACTGTAGTGTCATTATGCACACTGCACCCCTTGATGAATTCATTGAGGGGTGGAGTTTGTAAAATGTCGTCACTTGTGAGGGGTTTCTCCTGTTTTGGCACCTAAAGCACTCTGCCAATGTGACATGGCAAACGCAAACCATTCCAACTAATTCTGCACTCCAATATGGCGCTCCTTCTCTTCTTCACTTTGTACTGTACCTCAAAAGTAGTTTTTGACCACATATAGGCTACTGGTGTGCTCAGGAGAAATTGCACAACAAATTGCATTGTTCATTATCTCCTGTTACCCTAGTGAATTTGAAAATTTTGGGTTAATGCAACATTTTTGAGGTTAAAAATTTATTTTTTCATTTTCACAGCTCAACATTATGACATTCTTTGAAGCCCCTAGGGATTCCAGGTGCTCAACAACCATCTAGATAAATTCCTTTAAGAGGTCTAGTTTCCAAAATAGGGTCCTTTCTGGGGGAGATCAGGGGGGCTTAAAACATGACATGGCATCCGCTAATCATTCCAGCTAGTTTTACTTTCAAAAACTTAAATGGCGCGCCTTCCCTTCTGAGCTCTACTGTGCACCCAAACAGTTAATTTCCACCTCATATGAGGTATCAGCATAATCAGGAGAAATTGCACAATAAATTTATGGTGCATTTTTTCCTGATACCCTTGTGAAAAAAACCTATCTAGTTGAAGTAACAATTTTGTGGTAACAATGTATTTTTTCATTTTCATGGCTAAATGTTATAAACTTCTGTGAAACCTCCAGGGGTTCAAGGTGCTCACCAAACATCTAGATAAATTATTTAAGGGGTGCAGTTTCCAAAATGGGGTCACTTGTGGGGGAGCTCCACCATTTAGATACCTCGGGGGTCTTAAAACGCAACATGGCGCCCGCTAATGGTTCCATCTAATTTTGCTTTCAAAAATTCAAGTGACGCTCCTTCACTTCCGAGCTTTGCCATGCAACCAAAGTAGATTTTCACCAGATGTGAGGTATCGGCTTACTCTGGAGAAATTGCACATCAAATTTTATTGTGCATTTCCTTTGTTACCCTTGTGAAAATGCTAAATTTTATGGCTAAAATAACATTTTTGTGGAAAAATAAATTCATTTTTTCCTTCCACATTGCTTTGGTTCCTGTGAAGCACCTAAAGAGTTAATAAACTTCTTTGATGTGGTTTAGAGCAGTGTGAGGTGTTCAGGTTTTAGAATGGTGTCACTTTGGGGTATTTTCTGTCAACTAGGCCCCTCAAAGTCACTTCAAATGTGATGTCGTCCCTAAAATAATGGTTTTGTAAATTTAGATGGAAAAATTAGAAATTGCTGTTAAACTTTGAGTCCTTCTAACTTTCTAACAAAAAACAATGATGTTTCAAAAATTGCGCTGATGTAAAGTAGACATGTGAGAAATGTTACTTAGTAATTTTGTGTGGCATAACTCTTGGATTTATGAAAATTGCGACATTTTTCAAATTTTTGCCAAATCTCCAATATTTTCACAAATAAGCGCAAAAAATGTTGGCCTCAGTTTACAACTATCATGAAGTACAATATGTCACAAAAAAAAACAATTTCAGAATCACTGCGATACGTTGAAGCGTTCCAGAGTTATAACATGTTAAAGTGACACTGTTCAGAATTCCAAAAAAAAATGTCCTGCTTAGGAAGGTGAAAATGGGCTTGGGGACTTGTGGTTAAGGGTATAAAAATTCAAAGTTCAAAAATTGCTAAATGTTCACATTTTTTTTGTCAAATTTTTGATATTTTCAGAAATAAATAATATCAACCAGAATTTAACACTGACATGAAGTGCAAAATGTCACGAAAAAAACATTCTCAGAATTACTTGGAAAAATTGAAACATTACAGAGTTATTACCTTATAAAGTGAGACTGGTCAGAATTGTAAAATTTGGCCTGGTCAGGAAGGTGACAACAGGCTTGGGAGTGAAGGGGTTAAACACAGACTGTCCACTATTAGCATTGTCACACAGAGTTTTGCAGAAACTTTGACGACTGTCATGGCGGCATCGGGTTTTGTTAACGTTGCAGATGCTGACACCTCGCCCAATGATTTCCCTGATGTCTGGGTTGAACACAGCCAGACTCGAGCACCAGCCTGCTGTGTGCTGAATCATAGGCAGGCTAGCAGAGTTAAGCTCTGCAAATCTGCTTGTTAGGTTGCTTTGATCACCTATAGTGGGGAGACCAATCACATCTGCTCCCCTTCTATTTAAGCTGGATGAAATCTTCTACCCATGACAGCTTTAGTTTCTATGTTAGTATGTGAGGTGTGTTGTCCCAAATTCTCTGCTAAAAATTGTGCCATTTGCTTGTTGCGATTGTGGAGTTTACCCATGTTGCTTCCTTCCACCTTTTGTGTTACCTCCTGTATCTCTTATTGTCTTTACCTATGTGTGTGCACATTGTGTGACAGAGTTTGGGTTTTCCCTTGTCTATATCTATGATTTTCATTAGGCTGCTTTCACACATCCGGTTTTTGCAGTGCGACACAATCTGGCTCTTTGGAGAAAAAACGCAACCGTTTTTTTTTTGCCACCGGTTGCGTTTTTTCTGCATAGACTTTCATTAGTGTCGGATTGTGCCGCATGGCCTTGCGTTCAGTCCGCTTTTTGCCGGATGCGGCATATTTAGCCCATACGGCGGCCGGATGGAACGTTGCCTGGCAAGTTTTTTTTGTCCGGCAAAAAAAAAAAACGCATTGCGCCGCATCCGGCCGATGCGGTGCTTTTTCCAATGCATGCCTATGGACGCTGGATGCGGCAAAAACCGCATCTGGCCGCCGCATGCGTTTTTTTGCACTGCGCATGCTCAGTAGCGTGCCGCAACCGGCAAAAACCGGACGGGCCGCATGTAAACACTTATGCAAAGGATGCATTTTTTTCGCCACATCTGTTGCATAGATTTTAGAGCCGGATTTAGCCGCACTGCTAAAACCGGATGTGTGAAAGCAGCCTTACACTCGTGTCATGTACCTCCCTGGGTCAGGGGGAATCAGAACCAGACAGCTCAGGAGCAGGGCCTGGAAAGAGATTCAGGCATCTCCACCATTAGGAGTATCCCTGTTAATAGAGATAGCATAGGGCCCTCTAGCTTGAGGGACAGCTTAGGGGTCCCAGTTCCACACTATCCTAGAGCCATTGTGAAAGGTATCTCTGTGTGCTACCTGACCTATAGACTTGTATGGGTAATTTTCATGTTTAGTGCTGATAAAAAATTAATGTCTCCATGTTTTGTTCATGGAAATGTGGTCAACAAAAAACACGGACATATGAACATCTCCATAGACTATAATGGGTATGTGTTCTATCCGGGAAAATCTCGAATAGAACACGTGTGTGAAATATGGACAACTGAATGAGGCCTAATGAATGATTTATGAGCAGCTCTTCAGCTGGTGTTTATAATAGTCACAAAGTAAAGTGTGTCAATAAATAAGCTTCTCGTGTCAGGAATGTATTACCATTATATATTACATCACCTGGAAAGTGTCAAGAAAGTTCATTTTGATCCTTTCCAGAGACCCAGGTTTAGACAAGAATAGATTTGTCTGTTCTGCGCTTCAATTATTTTAAAATTTGAGTCTCAAAGATCTGGATCTATAATAATGATACAACATCCATGGTTTTGTTCATAAATGAGCAGTGTCATAAAGGCTACATAAAGCTGTGCTAATGTGTTTTTATGCATGTCATTTTTGGCTTATGTATTTGACCGCCAGGAGGTTGATTGTTGTGTTCTATTTTTAAAGCCTTCCAGCACAAAGAGAGAGACTCTATTAAAGGGGCGATCTCACTTGCAGAAAAAAAAGTTTCAAAACAAGGCAAGGTGATATTGCATAGTATAAAAGAAGGATTGTTTACTGCCTTTCTTTCCTGCTAAGGGGGTGTCCATTGTGATAAAAAGTAATGCAAGGAACCAGTGTCGGACTGACTATCGGAGGAACTGCCAGTAATACCAGGCCTGGCTGTGGTTACCTGCATTGAACTCCGGAGCTCTCACCTAATCTTCGGAGTTCAGCCCGGCCTGTCCTCAGCTGTCATGAACTGAACCGCAATCGCCGGTGAATCAGTCGTCACGCGCGTTTCAGTCCTGCAAACCCTGAGTTCTGTCCAGGCTGCACCTGAGCTCTGGAGTTCAATGCAGGTAACCACAGCCAGGCCTGGTATTACTGGCGGTTTCTCCGGTAGCCAGTCCAACACTGCAAGAAAGGAAGGAAGTCCAGCATTCGGTTCTTTCTTAAAAGTGGTATCCAAATTTATTTAGAAAATCATACATGCAAATAATTTAAAAACATAAGTCCCATGATACAGGCCAACACAGGGCCTAAATCATGGGACTTACATTTTAATTTTTTTTTGCACGTATGATTTTCTAAATATATTTGGATACCAGTTTTAAGAAAGAACCTGATGCTGGACTTCCTTCCTTCCCTGCTCATATGTGGTGGTCAGCCACATCCGTGCATCAGTGAGGTTTGCAGAGAACCTGGTGGGCTTCCCCCTCCTCCTCTCCCACACTTTGGTGATAAAAAGTAATGACATACCGTTCTGCAGTGCCCTGATCAGTGAGGCCTGCATTTGGTTGCAATGGTCAGGTGACTGGATTGTACATTTATATTTAATACAGTCACAGAAACTTGCACCTGTTCACACTTGCATTTCTGTTAGGAGGTGCTAGTCAATTTTTGTTATTTGTAGAATGGTATTGCAAGTGGTGACTGCCCCCAAATTTGGCTGTGCTCTCCTTACATCTTCTCATATGATCTTAAAGGAAACCTGTCAGGTACAATATGCACCCAGAACCACGAGCAGTTCTGGGTGCATATTTCTAATCCCTGCCTAACAGTGCCAGTCTATGGTAACATATATATTGAGATCTTAAAAAAAGTATTTCTAAAGATCCCATATGGTATGCTAATGAGGGCTGTAACTAGTCATAAGGGCGTTAGTTCACCTGGCTAGGCAGCCCCTTTAGCATGTAAGCATGCCCCCTGTGGGCGTACTAACATGCCAATGAATGTGCAGCATCAGAGGATGGTCATGCTTACCTCTGCTGCCTTATGACTAGTCCCTGGCCTCATTAGCATACCATATGGAATCTTTAGAAATACTTTTTCTAAAGATCCCTCTATCTGTGCTAGTGTATACAGGGACTGCTAGGCAGGGATTAGCAATATACACCCAGAACTGCTTGTGGTTCTGGGTGCATAGTGCACCTGACAGGTTCCCCTTAAGGCTATTTTTAGATAGTGCTGGATCCTACCTGTCCTTTAAAGTTATGTTTGTAGCCTGGGAGGGGCATGCTTGACAAATTTTAGGTCAGGGTCCTATCGGAGAATGGTACCCCAGCAGTAATGATTGTATACTTATTAAAGCATGCAGTTTGCTGCTGTGCTCTTTGGTTTGTGTACACCGTGTGCAGAATTTTTAGGCAAGTTGTATTTGAGAAGTTTTTTTTATTATTGATCAAAAACTATGTTCTCAATCAACCCAAAAGACTCATAAATATCAAAGCTTAATATTTTTGGAAGTTGTAGTGAGTTTTTTAGATTTGGCTATCTTAGGAGGATATCTGTTTTTGCAGGTAACTATTACTGTGCAGAATTATTAGGCAACTTACTAAAAAGCAAATATATTCCCATCTCACTTGTTTATTTTCATCAGGTAAACCAATATAACTGCACAAAATTTAGAAATAAACATTTCTGACATGCAAAGAAAAACCCCAAAAATTAGTGACCAATATAACCACCTTTCTTTATGATGACACTGAACAGCCTACCATCCATAGATTCTGTCAGTTGCTTGATCTGTTTACGATCAACATTGCATGCAGCAGCCACCACAGACTCCCAGACACTGTTCCGAGAGGTGTACTGTTTTCCCTCCCAGTAGATCTTACATTTTATGAGGGACCACAGGTTCTCTATGGGGTTCATATCAGGTGAACAAGGGGGCCATGTCATTATTTTTTCATCTTTTAAACTTTTACTGGCCAACCACGCTGTGGACCTATTTGGATGCATGTGATGGAGCATTGTCCTGCATGAAAATCATGTTTTTCTTGAACGATACCGACTTCTTCCTGGATCACTGCTTGAAGAAGTTGTCTTCCAGAAACTGGCAGTAGGTCTGGAAGTTGAGCTTCACTCCATCCTCAACCCGAAAAGGTCCCACAAGTTCATCTTTGACGATACCAGCCCATACCAGTACCCCACCTCCACCTTGCTGGCGTCTGAGTCGGAGTGGAGCTCTCTGTCCTTTTCTGATCCAGCCTCTGGCCCATCCATCTGGCCCATCAAGGGTCACTATCATTTCATCTGTCCATAAAACCTTTGAAAAATCAGTCTTAAGATATTTCTTGGCCCAGTCTTGACATTTTATCTTATGTTTCTTGTTCAAAGGTGGTCGTTTTACAGCCTTCCTTACCTTGGCCATGTCCCTGAGTATGGCACACTTTGTGCTTTTTGATACTCCAGTAACGTTGCAGCTCTGAAATATGGCCAAACTGGTGGCAAATGGCATCTTGGCAGCTTTACGCTTGATTTTCCTCAATTTATGGGCAGTTAAAATGCGCCTTTTTTTGCCCAACACGCTTCTTGCGACCCTGTTGGCTATTTGCTATGAAACGCTTGATTGTTTGGTGATCACGTTTCAAAAGTTTGACAATTTCAATACTGCTGCATCCCTCTGCAAGACATCACACAATTTTGGACTTTTTAGAGCCCGTCAAATCTCTCTTCTGACCCATTTTGCCAAAGGAAAGGAAGTTGCCTAATAATTAAGCACACCTTATATAGGGTGTTGATGTCATTACACCACACCCCTCCTCATTACAGAGATGCACATCAGCTGACTTACTTAATTAGTAGTTGGCTCTCAAGCCTATACAGCTTGGAGTTGTACAACCCTTTTAACCGCTATATTTTATATTTACCATTGCTATATATGCAGTTTGCTAATATACAATAAAGCTTAGGACAGGTGAATCTACACATATGATTTCCTAAATAATGACACACAAGCAGGCAGACGGCTATCATGCTATTACGCAGTGATTCTGTGACTACAGTAGTCAAAGTCAATTCCACTTTTTAGCTGTTGTCTTCAGCTGCTCGTGTTATCAATTCGGTTCAGGTAAATAAGCATCTGATCTCCACTTTTAGGTTTTCCTATTTAACAACCTACAGTTATCCTTAAATCCCTTTCTGTTGAAAACTGAAAAGGATTACTGACATCTACTTATTTTTGTAACCTTATTAGACCATGACCAGCCTAGAGGCTGTCGCGCAGAAAACAAAATCCCAGCTAGAGAATATCTCCTGCAGGGCAGCCAACCGGGTGAGAAATTAATTAAAAGACAACGAATCTGCTCTAAAAGGAGTTAGGAATCCAGTATTCAGTTACTGAATATTATAAGCCTTGACTAAATGAAACTGAATGTTATCTCATCTGCAATTCCAGGAACATATTATGATCTACGTACTCCATCGCTGTGGTCTTGTTGTTTTATAGACTTATTACTCAGGTGTGCAGTGTATTATTGATTTTCTTGAAGATCCGGTATTTTTTTATTGGAAGTGTATACCATGCGTCTTAGGCCTGTTTCACACGTCAGTGATTCTGGTACGTTTGTGCTTTTTTTTTAAACGTACCAGAATCACTAACAGACGCAGACCCATTATAATCAATGGGTCTGCTCACACATCAGTGATTTTTCACTGCATGTGTCTCCGTGCGATGTACCCGCGTGTCCGTGATTGCCGCACGGAGACATGTCCATTTTTTTCTGGCATCACTGATGTCCCCCGGACCAGACAATGGTGTGATTTGTGAAACACGTGCCAGAAAAAAACGTGCATATAAAAAAAAAATCATTTTTACTCACCCGGCTTCAGCCGCGCTCTCTGCAGCCTGTTCTGCCTGCTGCTTCTGAGCCGGCTCATTACTGTCGTGCATATTCATGAATGCACGACACAGCCGACCCGGAAGCAGCTGCTGCGGGGGTCAGCGCCAGCCGGATGCTGCACCGCGGTAGCGTTCAGCACCATGGAGAGCGCAAGCAGGCACAGGTGAGTTAATCTCTATGTGCAATCACGGACCACGGAGAATGGAGCCCGGATTGCACTCGCGGCCGGTTGCATTTGGGTCCCCCACCCGGGCTGGTGGTCTCTATCCTTTTCCTCTGCACTGACTTTATGTATGGTGGACTGCTGTGGAACTCACCAGTCCGCTCCCGGCTGGATGTGGCCTAAGGAGCCGTGCCCGCAGACTCTGGCCCGTGGGATTTTAGGGCCCTGGCGGTGACCTCCTATCCCTATCGGTGGGCTGTTGTCTTCTATGAGGGACTTTGGGTGGGACAGGACCTCTAGTCCTGGCCTCAATCAGTTAATTAGCCAGGCCGCTGGTTTCAGGTCCTGGCTTCAGGGTCCGAGTACCCCCCCTTTGTGCTCCGGTTTCCGGGTTGGTTCCCCGTGTCGGTACCGGCGGGCTACAACCCTGTCCCGGTCCACATCAGTTCTGCCAAGCCGTCTTCCCACCTCCTGCTGACGGAGACCACCGTCTGCCACCTAGCCAAAGGCACCAGGGCTCCTACCCTGGCACCATTCAACTTGAACCTCCTCTGCTGGAGCTACACCTAGCTGCAGCCCACACTCCTCTCAACTTGAACTACAAACTTGACTAACTACTGTTTTCCCCCCCTGGACTGTCTAGACCCCTGGGTGGGCGTGTCCAACTGCCTGGCTCCGCCTACTGGTGTGTCTGTCTTTCCCTAAGGGGGGGTGACTAGGGTTTCAGGTCGGCTGTGTGTCACCTAAGTGAGGTATGGTGTTATGCGGGGGCCTATTTGTGACTACCTGGTTTTGCCAGGGCATCACATGTACATAGTGAATGAGATGTATTTTGCCAAGTACTGCTTACATGGGGCCTACCAGGGATACACCGATTCCTCTGTGGGTCAGTACAAGCCTGTTTACTGTCATTTGAAGAAGCTTCTGCTTTCATATCTCCATAAATTGTAGCCTTTTCTGGTAATAAAATGCCCTTTTGGATCATTAATGGTGTTGGCAGGTCAGGTAAGCACACACTTCTTAAAATTATAAAAATCTTTTTGAGTTAAATAAATTTACCAAAAGCAATTATGAACACATTTTTAGAGCACATAAAGGTCAACCACAGTACTTGGACCTCTTGTGCCTCTACTAAATCACGATCATTCTGAAACCCTATGGTGATGTTTTGTGGTTGGACAGCCATAATGGAGACAGTTTTATGCATCTGTAAGTGGGCTAATAGTAATATTTCATTCCATGTGTTACAATAACTGAAGTAGTATGGGAAGGGGAAAGAGAAGGGTCACCAAATACGGCACACCTGAATATAATCCTAAGGAATCAACTTATGGGTCTGACAGAGTGAAGGTGTAGGCGGGTCAGGATTACGCCCACCCCTGCAGAATTAGCCAGCACAAGATTAGTCTATGTCTGATGTGTAAATATGAATGTGTATTGTGTAAATAGCGAACAGGTGGCAGTGTTATAGCATGGCTGTCCTGGCACCTGGGTGAGCAGGGAGAGTTAATAAAGAGGAGAGAAAGACATATAAAAGAGAGAGATAGGAAGGAGGAAGGAGGAGAGTCCCACAGTAGGAGTTGTATACAGAAGCCCATTGAAAATCCTGACCCTAAGGGTCACCCCTGCGGCCATGACATGTGGGATCCGCTATAGGATTTGTAAACTGCGTCCCCAGAAGTGGTCAGGTGTCTGGAGTCCGTTGCTTTCTGGCTCGGAATACTCCAAGATTCCCTCACTATAACTGAAGGTCAGTGCGCCCTCAAGGAGAAGGGTATGTCTGGATCCTGGCCTGGGCATGGGCAGGGGAGTTACCTCATGTGTGGTTCTTTGTGTGCGCAAGCATCCCCTGTGGGTGGGGTGAAGTGGCCCAACAGTCTTTATGAACCGGCCGGTGCCTATGTGAAGCTAAGTGGAGGGATGAGAGGGCCTAGAGGTGTCATACAGAACCCAGGTGCCCGAATGTCGGCAGCTGCTAAATTGAATACCAGAATGGAGTGTAGGAGGAACCTTAATGGGACTTGTAACGGTGGCGGTGTGATTAGGACCGAAGTAGTGCAGGAGTGGAAGAGAAATAAAGACAGTTTTTTTAAAAGGAGAAATCATGCCTCAGCTTTATTGTCTGTCAACAAGAATGATGTGTCTCCCGGACTGTTGCAGAATCCTCCTATGTGTGGTGCGATGACAGGGAGGCATGGGGTTAACGAGCGGCTGTGCTGCAGCCTATTGAACACTGCATGCACAACTACCATTGCCTGCCCCGTGGCTCCCACAAAAGCACAAGTATAATACAAGCAGTAATAAAAAAGAGAAAAGGCTAGGCACTGCAAGCCCAGGTGTGTACTCACAAGGCTGTGGTTTTTCCTTGGATCACAGATCTCCAGCCGGTCCCTGTGGTGCTCAGCCAAGGTATAGAAATCCAATATGAGCTTCAAATAAGAAGGAATGGCGGCAACTCACTGGTGAACGTTAACGGCAATTTTTATTGCACAATCTGCAGCATTGTTACAATGTAACCAGGGAGGGGGGAGTGCAGGGGCGCCCCTGCACTCCCCCCTCCCTGGTTACATTGTAACAATGCTGCAGATTGTGCAATAAAAATTGCCGTTAACGTTCACCAGTGAGTTGCCGCCATTCCTTCTTATTTGAAGCACAAGTATAATACAGTTCATATATAATAGGAAGAACGATCCAGTGATGAAGCAATATATAGGTTATAACATTGAATTTACTGGATACAAGTAAAAGCTCCATCGGGTATAAGCATATTCAACCTAGTGGAACAGTAGACATTTTTGATGGGACAAATGTGTAGTTCTACTATTTTACAGGTGTGAACATGCTTATACTTGATGGAGTTTTTGACTGTATTTCATAAATGCAAAATTTTATTCTATATGTTGCTTCATCGCTGGATTATTTTCCCTATCAGACATTTAAAAAAAAAAAAAAAACCTTAATATGGCAGGACAGGTAAATTCTTTCTACATTTTGTCTGTTTTTCTGAGTTGCTGAGAGCACATGACATTGCTCCTATGTTTAAGGTGACTGTAGAGATATTGATCCAAGGCATCCACCAGATGGAGACATTTATTCTAAGAACATGTTCATTATATAAGAGCATCATGTAAGTGGCCCCTCGTTGTATGTACAACACTGAACACTACATTAATGATTATTTTCTTCTTAAAATTGTTGGTGGACAGTTACATTTCCACATTTTGCTTTATGAAATGGTGTGATCTGATCGTGCACGTTGTAAATTTAGCAGGAGCAGGATTTATTTGACTGTACCTTTTTCCTCCTATTCAGGGACATAATTTAATGCCCAATTCTGCATAAGGCAAGTGGCCATTTTATCTGTTCAATGCTTTGTTCACATTTTGGACTGTCAATCATGACTTATGATATTGTTAGCAGGTGTCTTCTTGACATTAAAATGATTAAAACTATGGAAGACCACTTAAAGTTAACAGGGTCCAATAGGATCTGTTTTAAATTAGATCAGTTATAGGTGGAAGCCACGTTACTAATGAAATCACTTGTTTTCAAAACAAGTGCATCATGTAGTTTTCCTAAATCCTGTATTGCAAGAATGACGATCATTACTAGGATTGATTGATAATTGTGTGGACCATACCAGCTTACTTTAGATGGTGTTTGGCTGACTGCTAGGCCAATCACTGTGCAGATTATGGGCAGAAGGTTGAAAGAGGAAAACCGTTAACTGTGAAGACAACCACCTTTAAGATGCTCCACTCTGCCCTTGGACCAGGACACTTTGTAACGTTCTAAGGTGCGATGTGTCTTCTCCTGAAGGCAGAGAGAAACATGGAAAAGACTTTCTCAGTGTGGACTTATAAGAACAAGAAATCAGGTTTGAAATATGAATAGTGATGAGTGAGCGTGCTCGGAACTGCTCGATTGAACATTGGGGTGCTCGGCCATGCTCGTTACTCGATCGTCAATCGAGTATCATGCGTGCTTGAACAAAAGGTTGAATCCTCACACCACATGTTTCATAGTTGTTAGACAGCCAATCAACATGTGCGGTTTGCCTGCCATACACGGTAATGCAATAGCCATGTTGGCTATAGGCATTACTGTGATTGGCCGGCCGAAATGCCTCATCAGGTCTTATATGAAACCCAAGGGTGCGATGCTTGGCATACTTTCCTCTACTACAATAAACACAGTAAAGTAAAAAAAGCACAGCAAACTGCCCATTTGTATTCTCGCACCTTCCCCAAAATGTTTATAAAAAAGTGGTAAAATCATTGTTTATACTCCAAAAAGGTACCATGGTAGTGCACAGCCAGTCTGGCAGTCAAACAGAAGAAGGTGGCTAGGTAGTTTAATAGATCAGGGAGGCAGAGGCTCAAAAAATGTTCCGATTCTGCCCAAGCATTTCATCCTCATTTGGCTATGGAAGAAAATATGAATTTCTTTATTTTTTCAGCACCAGGAGTTATCAGTAAAGGTATAGATTGGCTCATATTTCAAGGAGCTACATATCAATATAAGTGGTTGGGGGTTTGATTGTCATGACATATTCTCTATAAAGGGGTTGCCCACTATTTGGACAACACCTTCTCAATTCCCATGTTTGCTTACCATTAAAATAAAGAAGCTTGCTTGGTATGTCATGAGACCCCCATGCCCAATCAACGCCACCTTTGCACATATAAGTAATCAAGAGGAAGTCAGGGCTATGGCTGACCACTCACCCTCCTGATCACTTATATGTCTGAAGGCAGGGACAGTGAAGCCGACACTCATTGGGCATGTGTGTCTCGTGATGTAGCAACCTCATGTGATCCCCAAGAGACCGAGTACTGACACTTCTGGAACAGCGCTCGTATAAGAAGGGAGTATAAGCTGTTTTATTTTAATTGGGGCAAACATGAGGAATGAGAAGGCTTTGTCTAAGTAGTGGACAACTCCTTTAAATAAAAAATAAATAAATTATAGTTAGGGCTTTTGGAAGTAGAGGAGGTAAAAAGAAAATCAAGTGAAAAAAAACTAAGTTGGTAGAAATTGTAATTGAAATCTGAATATTTCCATTTGATGAAAAGAAGCTTTGTCGTTACATGGGCCGTCGACTTTCTGAAAGCTTTCTTTCACTAACTATAAGAAAAACAAACTGAATACTTACTGTTCGGAGGTCCAGTGTCGGATCTCCACCTCTGCTTGGATCTCTGTTTAATAAAAACAGGAGAATCACGAGTATAATGCTTGAAAAAATGATTTTATTGATAACAGAGGCAATTAAAAACCCCCCAGGAGGGGTAGGAGAGTGAGAAAAAGAGTGAGAAGAAAGGACCAGGAAAAATGGTTAACAAGCCAATCAGGGGTATCTGTATGTCCGGCCAATACAGGGACAATAAATACAATAAATACAATAAATTGCACAAAGCCCAAGTACAAGATTAAAACGGACGGACACACATTGAAATAAATAACATGTATAAAGTGCCTGTGTGTAAAGGGAGGTAAACATAGACTGAATGTGCGTGCCGGAGCTAAAGTGCTATTAGTATAACCGGCGCCTCCAAATAAAGGTGCACAATTCAATAGTCAAAGAATCTCACAGGGCACAGGGGACCTTCAAAAAAGATCAGCAAACCATAGATCCTGGAACCAAGAGAAAACACCTACGTACGTTTCACAAGAGTGAGGTAACCACCAGCTTCATCAGGGTGAGAAAGAAAAAAAAAATGAATTGAATTTGAGTATGCTATATGCCCCTTGATTGTAAGCGACATACTATATGTAATCCGTATGGAATTTGTTATTTGGATCTCTGTTTGTCTTCTGGGCTGACATCACATCAACAGTGCTGTAGCCAGTCAATGAGCTCCGCATAGGCGGCACGAGGTGATGAGCTTCCTGATTGGCTGGAGGGCGGTGAATTTGATTTCAGCACCATAGACCTATAATAGAGACCAGGGCAGCTGCAGAAAGCAAACACTCAACCCTGAGAGGGTAAGTAATACTCAGGTTCTGTTTTTGATAGCTATTGAAAGAAAGTTTTCTAACAGGGGCAACCCCTTTAAAGAGACAGCTTCTTTTGACCGAATAGAAAAATGGAGAATTCCCAGTTAGAAAGTATCGGGAATTATTTTAACAATGATCATTTTTTTTTACAAACATAACCTTTTACTACTGGTTTAAATAAAATCCAGCTCTTATCAGATTGTTTGGTATATCTCTCATATAGAAAGTTAACTATTTGCCCAATTTATGAGTCTGGCTGGAACGATCAAATTCACCAGAGTCAATAATATGTGTGTAATGCAATTATTAGACTACAGAATTAGTCGCTTTAAAGAATATGTTTCGATGCAAAAGTAAATGATTTTATGACTTTACTGCAGTTTATATGTTAAATGATTGCAAGTAGAGATTCTTTCGAGCTTAGTCATTACAATTTCTAACCGTTCATTTCTACATTATATTTAAAACAACGAAGTATATCACTGGAAGAAAATTACAGATGGGAAATTACCGGCATTGGAAGCGCTGCTGCTTTCCTGTGCTGTATATTTCTTCAAATGAAATGGATATAGCATTTTTTTTGCCTGATTGTATATTCATTTCATATTTCTTCTTACACAACAAAGTAGTTCAGCATTAAAGAAATTTGCATGAAAAACTACAGTCATCATCATTCCTGATTTTCAAAAAAAAAAAAAAATCCCTTGGTAACTAAATGCCTTATCTTTTAAAGATTTAACTTGGAAGGAAATATTGGCACAATTGAAATTCCGCTAATGACATTTACTATGTTATCATGCTTCCTCAGTATTTGTGTAATCAAATTAAATTTGTCGGGTAGGTTTGGCTCAGTGGTTCGGACCTGCATAGAATGCAAACAAATGGTTGATTTCAAAGGATCCAGCACAGAGAGCTCCAGCTTTGTTTCTCTACCACATTACCATTCAGTAATGGTAATGTGGTAGAGAAACAATAGTGGTAATAGTAAACCTCAATGTGAAAATTTAGAAAATGTAACCCCGCAACCCCCCAGCCTGTTTTCACCTTCCTGACAAAGCCAAATTTTACCATTCTGTTCAGGGTTACTTTATGGGGTAATAACTCTGGTACGCTTCAACGGATCCCAGTGGTTCTGAGCAGCAGCAGACATATCTTTGTTGCAGCCGAGGCCCAAGATGTGATGGGGCCCATTTCCACTTCCAATTCAGTAGCATTGTTGCATAATGATGAGCTCTTGGGCTGCAGATGGCCCATATATTGTTTTTGCCCAGGGGCCCAAAAGGTGAGGGGGCCCAATTTTACTTCCAAATCAGTAACATTGTTGCATAATGATGAGCTCTTGGGCTGCAGAGGGCCCTTAGATTGTTTTTGCCTAGGGGCCCAAGATGTGATGGGGCCCATTTCCACTTCCAAATCAGTAGCATTGTTGCATAATGATGAGCTCTTGGGCAGAAAAGGACCCATTAATTGTTCTTGCACAGGGGCCCTTTTCTGTCTTTGTCTGCCGGTGGTTCTGTTTTTGGTGACATATTGAACTTTATGGTAATGTTACATTTCTGTTGATATGATTTGTGTTTATGAAAATACTTAAGAAAATATGCAAAACAGAAAAAAAAGAAAGGGTGCACAAAGGCCCAGGATCACCACAAAATATAATGCTGGCACGATGGCTCAGTGGTTAGCACTGCAGTCTTACAGTGCTGTGGTTCTGGGTTAAAATCTCACCAAGGACAACATCTGCAAGGAGTTTGTATGTTCTCCCCGTGTTTGCGTGGGTTTCCTCCTGGTTCTCCAGTTTGCTCCCACACTCCAAAGACATACTGATAGGGAATTTAAATTGTGATTCCAGATGGAAGCGCCGATGTAAGTAAAGTGTTGTTGAATTAATAGTGCTATATAAGTGAATAAATATTATCTAATATATAAAGCTGAGTGTATATGTGTGTGTGTCTGTGTGTGCGTGCGTGTGTGCGTGCGTGCGTGTGTATGTATGTATGTCTGCTAAAGGAATCCGCACCGTCGCATTTACAATCACGAAATTTTGCACAGATGCCCCATGTGACTCAGGAATCGTCATAGACTATGTTTTGACGGGAAAATTTAACCCCATGTTTTACAGTTACTCTCCAAAAAACCTGCCTCCATTACAGTCAATGGAGCTGCAAGCTAAAGGTTATTAATAACAGCTGAGATTGGTTGCTATAGGAACAAAGAACATTCATAGTATAAGAAGTTTATGTGTGAGGAAATAACATGGTGGTGGGGAGACGGATAGAGAGAGACATAAAGAGACAGACAGACATAGGCACAGACAGAGTAAGAGGTAGACAGACAGAGACAGACAGGGAAAGAGACAGAGAGACATAGACAGAGAGCGAGAGAGAGACAGACAGAGGCAGACAGACACACAGGCACAGACAGGGAAAGGGACAGACAGAGAGAGAGACAGACAGGCAAAGACAGGAAAAGAGACAGACAGAGATAGACAAGGAAAGAAGAAGTCAGTCAAAGAGACAAAGGCAGACTGATACAGGCAGGGAAAGAGACAGACACAGACAGACAGGGAAAGAGACAGACAGAGACAGGGATAGAGACAGAGACAGGGAAAGAGACAGGGATAGAGACAGAGACAGGGATAGAGACAGGGATAGAGACAGAGACAGGGAAAGGACAGAGACAGGGAAAGGACAGAGACAGGGAAAGGACAGAGACAGGGAAAGAGACAAAAACAGGGAAAGAGACAAAAACAGGGAAAGAGACAGAAACAGGGAAAGAGACAAAAACAGGGAAAGAGACAAAAACAGGGAAAGAGACAAAAACAGGGAAAGAGACAAAAACAGGAAAAGAGACAAAAACAGGGAAAGAGACAAAAGCAGGGAAAGAGACAGGAAAAGAGACAGACAGACAAGGAAAGAGGCAGACAGGGAAAGAGACAGGCACAGATGGGGAAAGAGACAGACCTGGAACGAGACAGACGGGGAAAGAGACTGACAGACACACAGATAGAGAGAGAGAGACAGACACAGACAGACCCAGAGATAGAGACAGAAAGACAGACACGGAGATAGAGAGAGACAGAGAGACTGATACAGAGACAGACAGAGAGATAGACACAGACAGACAAAGAGACAGACAGACAGACATGGATAGAGACAGAGACACACATGGAAAGAGACAGACATACAGATACACAGAAAGGGAAAGAGACAGACAGAGAAATAGACAGACATAGACAGACAGACACACAGAGACAAACAAACAGAGACAGGAACACAGAGACAGAAAGAAACAGACAGAAAGAGAGAGACAGAGACAGACACAAAGAGATACACACACAGAGACACACACACAGAGACAGACAGAAAAAGACAGACACACAGAGACAGACGGAAAGGGACAGACAGAGACTAGGAGAGAGACAAAGAGACAGTTACTATCCCGGGCAACGCCGAGTAGTACAGCTAGTATTATATATTTATTAACCTGAAACAAAAAGCTAACAGGCAATTCAAACAATTAAAACCGCACGTAGGCTACCAAAAACCATTAAAGGGAGGCCCATAATAAGGCTAACACTAATCCTCAAAGGACCAGGCAACAGCTCACACATAAAATAGATCATGTATGTATAAATATGACAATGAAGTAAATAAATTCAGTTCAGCTAAAATCTGCTGTGGATATTGTAATGAGGTAGAGAATAGAAAAACTTGTATGGAAAAGGCTTACCACAATAGTGGAGTGTCCAATGTAATATAACTACACAAATTAAAAAAAATATTATCAACATGGAAATGCAGGTATAGGGATAACATGTAAAATATACTAGCACGTGTATTAGAAGGAAAAATCACTCACTAGATGATTGAACCAAATCAAACCATGCAGATTGCAAAATGCTATTAGCTTACACCTGGTAAAACTGCACATATGGATGAGGCACCGCCGAAGTTGTAGCCACAGTAGAAGTTAAATATAAAAGCAGGTACAGCAAAGTGAGAAACAAAGAGATAAAATGGTAGGCAAGTGCCAAAGAACTGTGATCTAGAACCTGGAAGAAGACAGTGAGGAAGTGAATCAAGCTTCTTATATATACAAATAATAAAAGCATGAACTTTATTGCATTATTTGTTCAAGCACGTGCATCAATGGTTGTTACCCGATTATTTGTAGTGCACTCAGTTTTCTTTTATCTATTTATGAAACTGTAAAAAATTGACAAAAAATATGAAAATATCGCAGTTTTCAAACTTTGAATTTGTAAGCTAGATTGTTATATCACACAAAATTGTTAAGAAATATTTACCACATGTCTACTTTACATCAGCACTATTTTTGACAGATATACAGTATTTTTTTAGGAAGATAGAAGGGTTAATAGTTATCAGCAATTTCTCATTTTTTCCAACAAAATTTACAAAAACAATTTTTAAGGTACCACATCACATTTGAAGTGACTTTTAGGGGCCTAGGTGACAGAAAATACCTAAAAGTGACCCAATTCTAAAATCTGCACCACTTATACTGCTCTAAACCACATTCAAGAAGTTTATTAAGCCTTTAGGTGCTTCACAGGAATTAAACCAATGTGGAGCAGAGGAAAAAATAAAGATTTTAGTTTCTTACAAAAATATTGCTTTAGCCCCAAATTTTGCATTTTCACAAGGGCAACAGGAGAAAATGGACCATACAAATTGTTGTGCAGTTTCTCCTGATTACAGATTTCTGAGCAGATTTTGCTGGAATGTGTTGAGGGTGCCATGTCAAATTATCTTTATTTAAAACATGACATAGCACACAAAATAAAAAAAAAAACATTTAAAATGCATGTGTAAAAACATACTCAAAAACACCATGAAAAAAACTAAAGTAACCAAATTTATTTAGTTGGCGTCGAAAATCTGCAAGATCAAAAACGCACCAAATATTAATTGTGTGAACTTAGTCTTACTAATATAGAGCTCAACCTTTTTCTGAGTTCTATATTGTTGCCACTTATATTTGCATATGGAGAGAACAGTTCATTTGAACAAGCACACAGCTCAGGACAGTGAGGGCAGTGATGCTGGAGCCTTGCAGATTGATTACACAAAAATGATTAGAACAGCTCGTAAGCAGCAGAGAGGAAGGGAGGAGATAGGTCAGCTGCTGTATAGAAATTAATGGGCTTGAGAAAGTCTGGTGGGTTTTAACGATTTAACTCCTCTTGTGGAATGTATCTACTGTGCAAACTCAGTCAGGCTCTCAGTTGAGACTGGAGGTAGACCTCTTTGGAAACAAGCTGTACACTATGTTAGAGTAAAGTTTTCACAGCAGTAGAATAAAAGCAGATAAAGAAGCAAGTCAATTGCAAACTTGCTTATTTTCATGTTATCTAATTTAATGACCAGAATAGCCCTTTAAATTTTATTGAGAATATTTAGATTCTGGTGAAAACTTTTCTCGTTGAGAAATCTAATCACTTGTATGTTTTAATAAGTTGCTTGACAAACATTAGTATATTCTGTTGCAATTTTTAAAATCTTCCACGAAATTTTAACAATTGTAACTAAGGATCTTTTGGAAATTTTTCAGTACAATCCTATCAGCTGGTGCTGAGGAAACTCCTACTGATCAAACTCAGCAAAGTATTCTTTCCTCAAGACTGGCTCTTGTGAAAGCCATTGGGTATATATTGATATGCTGTGTATAAATATAAATGTTGGTCTGAACAGTAGACATTAATGCCTTGTCTAGATAATGATGAGTTGCAAGAAGGTAAGCAAAAAAAACCCCAAATGTCATCTGCAATGTCCTCTGTAGTATAACTGAACAAACACTAGCTCCCAAATGAGAAATCAAAGAATATGATCTCTTCCACTTGGCTTTATTTACAAACGTCCAATGTGGAAGCACCTTTCCTTTTAAAGAGTAACCGTTGTTTTAATTTTTACTTGATAATTAGAAAACGTGAAAAATGTCATGTGTACTATTGATTTATGAAAAAAAATGAAAATAACAGTAAAATCTATAAACATTGCACCCCATCAGAATTTTTCCACCTTTATGTACTGTCTCTGTTGTTTCCACCTCTCCTGGTGCTTCTGAGATCTTTAACCATTGGACTTGCAACCACATTAAAAGTCTACAATTCAGGCCCTGTCAAACTCTGAAACTTTAGAACCATTTCCCTGCTCTTTTCTTAGGTCTCATTCTCATATTCAAATGTGTAACTATGGCTGAAGCACAATCCAAGCACGCGGTAACAGAGGATACTGGTTCCTGAATACTCAGGCGGTGCATAGCCTCCTAAGCCAATCTTAAAATACATTGGTTGATGATATCAGAGGTGTTTCTTGGGCTATCATAGTAACCTGAGCAGACTAGGACTGGGGGAAATAGCCATGAGAGGAGGAAATAAAACAGTATATTAGGGCCCTTTACAAAAGAGTTAGTAAATAAAAAATAAGGATCCTTGTTATGAAATCTCTATAGAAAAATTGTTGCATTAATTTCCTTTTTAGGAACCTAGCATCTTTCTTAGGCACTGCATTCCTTCCAAGTTTACCAAGTAGAAATTAACTTGAAAAAATTCTTATGACCAGAATTTGGTTAATCTTATATTCTATGTCAGGATAAGTAGCAGAAGGAAGGACTGATTTGAAAGTAGAAGATAATTTATTGAGGACCAAATTTCATACTAAGGATACATGAAATACATTTACAGTCTTCAGCTTAATGTGGTTGTCAGTTTCATATGGAAAGTGACCACCTGATTCATTTGCTCATTAATTTTGAATGACCCAATGACCTTAGGAGAACCTTATAACAAGTTTTATCATTGATGTTTTTGGAGGAAAGCTAAACATACCACCAAAAGAAATTATAGGAACAGATTGTTGGTATTTATCAGCACTTTTCTTCTCTTTAGCCAAGACCATAGACTGTGTTATGGGCTTACCTGTTGTTGTGGTTTCTCTAAGCCATAAAGCAGGGTGAGCAACACAGACCGAAGGTGATGGCAGAGCAGGCAGGACTTTGTTAATGACACATGGAGCAACGAAGACCAAGACAGCAGGGTATGTAGGATAATGACTAGACAAGTGGAGTAGAAACCACCAGAGCACAGAGCCAGGAGTGTGAGTATACACAGGAACTATAGATGTATATATATGCTCCAGGACTTCCTGCAAACATATAGTTAATGGCAGAATTGTATACTGTCATTAGATGGTGAATTGCAGAGATGTAGGCAATTAGAAAACAAATGATTAACCACAGTGATGAACATCAAACTTGCTTGTAGAGATGATTCCACACTATTGCAGCAGGTTTGCAGTTAACAGCATAAATATAACAGAGACGAGTTTGTTATACTAATGGAATACAAATAGTTTACAAATGTCTGAGCCAGTAAGTAAATAAAGATAGATAATAAATCTGAAGTTTGCAAAAGAGATAATTAGACATTAGACAGCTGTGAGAAATTGATAGTGAGAGAAACTCCTTGAGTACATAGCGGTCTGAATCAGCCTTAAGAGGCCCTGGGTTATGCAGTTGATGGAATTTGGCACTTAAGGGGGTTTTACACACTGCGACATCGCTAGCGATGTCGCTAGCATTCGCACCCGCCCCCGTCGTTTGTGCGTCACGGGCAAATCGCTGCTACGCATCACACATACTTACCTTCCTAACGACGTCGCTGTGGCCGGCGAAATGCCTCTTTTCTAAAGGGGCGGTTCATGCGGCGTCAGGTACGGTGTTGTTCGTCGTTCCTGGGGTGTCACACGTAGCGATGTGTGATGCCTCAGTAACGACGAACAACCTGCGTCCAGAACAAGGAACGATATTTGGAAAATGGACGATGTGTCAACGATCAATGATTTGGTGAGTATTTTACATAGTTAGCGGTCGCTCTTATGTGTTACACACAACGACGTCACTAACGAGGCCAGATGTGCGTCACGAATTCCGTGACCCCAACGACATCTCGTTAGCGATGTCGTTACGTGTAAAGCCCCCTTTAGACTAAAAAATTGCCATGGACTTCGCATCATAGACTTTTAGAGTTGGAAGGGTCCTCTAGGGTCATCATGTCCAACCCCCCTGCTCAATGTAGGATTAAATAAACCATCTCAGACAAATCTCTATCTAGCCTCTGTTTAAAGTTTTCCATTGAAGGAAAACTCGCCACCTCTCATGGCAGCCTGTTGTTCACCTCATTGATCATGCTCACTGTCAAAAAGTTATTCCTAATTTCTAATCTGTATCATTTTCCTTTCAGTAAAGAGGAAAAATAGAAGTCCTCCCTTGTGTGAAACGGCAGGTTGCAATGGGGAGAGACTGAGTGCGGAAAGGCTCACTTGGGTGGCTTGTGCAGTGTAGGCATAACTTTGATATGCGTAAAGGTGAAGACTGCAGCACTCATCGCCGATTCCCAATAGGGTATAATAGATCCATAATAAGATGGAAAAAAGGGAGTGATTGGAGAGGCGCTGTCAAATGAAAAGGGTAAAATGTATTGAATAAAACAACGCGTTTCAAGAGCGGGCCGCTCTCTTCATCAGGTACAAATATAAAATCAGAGTCACATACTTATAGTCAAGTGGACATAAATGGGTGTCAATTCTTCTTAACTCCTTAATAATGTATCTACAAGATTCATGGTCACAGGAGAGAGTTTTTTGATTAAAAGTTTTCTGAACTGTAACAGCTCCTATGTTATCTACCGGCTACAATGTGGTTGCAAATTGCAATATGTGAGGAGCACCACTCTACCCATTCATATTAAGATGAATAAGCATAGGGCCAATATCTAAAAAGGTATTCTGAACCACAGTCTTTCCAGACATTTGCTTCACATTCATGAGAAAGATCCTGCAGACCTGGAATTCATTATAATAGAACACAATTTTGGATACTTGTAATAATATATAAAAAAGACTAGTGAACAGGAAATCCTTTTGGATTTTAAATTGTCAATACTGACCCCCGATGGGTTAGGTGAATGCATAGCTACTACTTGGTAAGTGGAATGATATTGCATTCTAATATGAATTTTAATATAGATTGTAGTATGTATTTTAGTAAGCATTATATTTTATAAATAGTGCTAGGCATTGTTGTGTATACATACAGTCAGGGCCAGAAATATTTGGACAGTGACACAAGTTTTGTTATTTTAGCTGTTTACAAAAACATGTTCAGAAATACAATTATATATATAATATGGGCTGAAAGTGCACACTCCCAGCTGCAATATGAGAGTTTTCACATCCAAATCGGAGAAAGGGTTTAGGAATCATTGCTCTGTAATGCATAGCCTCCTCTTTTTCAAGGGACCAAAAGTAATTGGACAAGGGACTCTAAGGGCTGCAATTAACTCTGAAGGCGTCTCCCTCGTTAACCTGTAATCAATGAAGTAGTTAAACGGTCTGGGGTTGATTACAGGTGTGTGGTTTTGCATTTGGAAGCTGTTGCTGTGACCAGACAACATGCGGTCTAAGGAACTCTCAATTGAGGTGAAGCAGAACATCCTGAGGCTGAAAAAAAAGAAATAATCCATCAGAGAGATAGCAGACATGCTTGGAGTAGCAAAATCAACAGTCAGGTACTTTCTGAGAAAAAAGGAATTGACTGGTGAGCTTGGGAACTCAAAAAGGCCTGGGCGTCCACGGATGACAACAGTGGTGGATGATCGCCGCATACTTTCTTTGGTGAAGAAGAACCTGTTCACAACATCAACTGAAGTCCAGAACACTCTCAGTGAAGTAGGTGTATCTGTCTCTAAGTCAACAGTAAAGAGAAGACTCCATGAAAGTAAATACAAAGGGTTCACATCTAGATGCAAACCATTCATCAATTCCAAAAATAGACAGGCCAGAGTTAAATTTGCTGAAAAACACCTCATGAAGCCAGCTCAGTTCTGGAAAAGTATTCTATGGACAGATGAGACAAAGATCAACCTGTAACAGAATGATGGGAAGAAAAAAGTTTGGAGAAGAAAGGGAACGGCACATGATCCAAGGCACACCACATCCTCTGTAAAACATGGTGGAGGCAACGTGATGGCATGGGCATGCATGGCTTTCAATGGCACTGGGTCACTTGTGTTTATTGATGACATAACAGCAGACAAGAGTAGCCGGATGAATTCTGAAGTGTACCGGGATATACTTTCAGCCCAGATTCAGCCAAATGCCGCAAAGTTGATCGGACGGCGCTTCATAGTACAGATGGACAATGACCCCAATCATACAGCCAAAGCTACCCCGGAGTTCATGAGTGCAAACAAGTGGAACATTCTGCAATGGCCAAGTCAATCACCAGATCTTAACCCAATTGAGCATGCATTTCACTTGCTCAAATCCAGACTCAAGACGGAAAGACCCACAAACAAGCAAGACCTGAAGGCTGCGGCTGTAAAGGCCTGGCAAAGCATTAAGAAGGAGGAAACCCAGCGTTTGGTGATGTCCATGGGTTCCAGACTTAAGGCAGTGATTGCCTTCAAAGGATTCGCAACAAAATATTGAAAATAAAAATATTTTGTTTGGGTTTGGTTTATTTGTCCAATTACTTTTGACCTCCTAAAATGTGGAGTGTTTGTAAAGAAATGTGTACAATTCCTACAATTTCTATCAGATATTTTTGTTCAAACCTTCAAATTAAACGTTACAATCTGCACTTGAATTCTGTTGTAGAGGTTTCATTTCAAATCCAATGTGGTGGCATGCAGAGCCCAACTCGCGAAAATTGTGTCACTGTCCAAATATTTCTGGACCTAACTGTATGTGTGTGTGCATATACTTTATATATTTAATGGAGTATAATTAGTTTAACACAATTTATTATTATTTTTCCAACAGTTGGAATTAGTGTCTTCAATGTTTTTTCTTGTTTTTTTTTTCTCTTGCTTTTTTAGTATGTACATGTATATTTCATATGACTTTCATGTGAAATAAAATGTTGTAGATACTTTACTAAGGGGTTAATTAGAGTTGGCACTCTGTTCTGTTTGTCCAACTGACTATAAGTATGTGACTCTGCTTGGTTTTATCTTTGTACCTAATGAAGAGAACAGCCGGCTCTTGAAATGTGTTGTTTTATTCAATAAATTTTTCCCTTTTTATGTCCCAGGTCTCTAGTTAACAATGCCTCTCCATTCCCCCCCCCCCTTTTATTTTCTTCTCCCTTTCAGTTTCATTCCACTGCTTTCCATGTCCACGTGCAAATGAGAATAAGGATAGTCCCTCTACACTGTGACATCCTTTCAGATATTTGTAGACAGCTATTACGTCTCCTAACCATTTCTCATAGGACATAGTTTGTTCATCATCCTTGTAGCTGTTCTATGAACTTGCTTCAGTTTGTCGATTTTTTTATTTTTTTTTTATTTTTTTATAAATGTGGTGCGCAGAACTGGCCACGGTCTTCCAGATGAAGTCTGACAAAGGTGACTAGAGGGGGATAATTACGTCATATGATCTAGACTCTATGCTCCTCTTAATACATCCCAGACAAAGTAAGGGATTTATAGGAGAAGGGAGTACTGTAACAAAGATAGATCTACCGGAAGACTCAGAAAAATTGTGGTGGATGAATTTAACCCAATGAAGCAAATTTGGGCAATTATCTTGATGGGAATTTGAGAGGATTAACCTGTTTAGCAATATTTTCAGGTTTTATCAGTTTGCCAATTACTTTGGGAATGGTAGGCAGAGGAGGAAGTTGTGAGATTCTTGTAGAACACCCTCTAGAACATGGAAACAAATTGCACACAGTTGTCAGACATTATATGAGTAGGAATACTGTGGAGCTAGAAGACACTTTGGGAAAATAACCCACCGTGACCCAAATTATTGTGGATCTTTGTGCCTCGGTAAGATGTGTAACAAAGTTCATGGAAATTTTAGCCCAAGGTTCTTATAGTTCTTATGCAATAGCTAGAGACTGTAAAGAATCAAGAGCCACTTGACATGAAGATTTTAACTGTGTACACTTATGTCAGGATGCCACAAAGTCTTTGATGTCTTGTTTTTATTTAAGCCTTCAATAGACATAGTAAAGGTGTTATGCACTTCATTATACTCCTGGGTGACCGGAGAGTACCTTACAGTTGACATAATATCTTTTAAGGAGAGAATTCTTGGAAAGAGAAAAAGAAGCATGAATATGTTCTAGCTCAAATATATGTGAGAAAGCATCTTCAGAGGCATCACATGGATGAAAGGATCTACAAAGGGCTTCCTTTCTAAATATTTTCCTGCTAGACGCTAGGCGAGAATGAAATCATGAGAAGAGACGTGACCATCGAAGTTGATGAGGATTCACTAAAAAAATACTCCTGATTTCTAAGATAGTCCAGTGCTAATTTTTTGGCTAAAAGTTCTCGGTCACTGATGGAGTAATTCCCCTGTGCTGAACAGAATTTTCTAGAGAAGAGACCGCAGGTCTATTTCTAGATTCAGAGGATCTTTGTGAAATAACGACTACTGCACCAATAGGCATCCTCTTCAAGAAATATTGACTTGTCAACATCTGAATGATGTACAACTGAATCAGTGGAGAAACAAAATTTAACTTACTTGAAGTGAGGGCTAAAAAGAGGAGCTACTACTTCACAATAATTTTTTTTTAAAGTTGGTAATAGTTTGCAAACACAAGGAGCCTTTGAATGGCATGAAGACCAGTGGGCTGTGGCCAATCCAGAATAGTAAAAACTTTCTTTGAATCCATATGCAGATCTCCAAAAGACATTTGGTAAAGACAGAAGCACACTTAATCCATTCAAATAGTTCTGAAAATGAGGGGCAATGGATAGCGATTTTTCAGAGTGATTTTATTGAAATACTGATAGCAAATGCATGATCATAGAGACACGTGTTTCTCCTGCACCGGCAAGATGCTAGATGAATTCCCTCTCCAAATTGTCTTTAATATAAGCAGACATCACTCCAGTCTCAGGGAGAGATGGCATTCAAACTCTCCTCTGTGGCTCAATACCAAGAATAAGAGGCATGGCACAGTAATATAATCAGTGAAGATGGCCAACATGTAGCGTTAGGAAAATACATCTGCAAAGTCTTAAAAATAAAAAAACAAGTTGGATTGTGTAGAAGCAGTGTAGAGTTTCAGAAAAAGTGGTTGATCTAGAGCTTTGAGGCAAATTTGAAAACAAGAAGAGCATGTGGCCTTAGTCATGGAAGTCCTTGGTGCATCAGAAAATGGGAAAACTAAAGAAAGAAATGTCCTCAAAATCAAGTGCTACAATTTGAAAACTCACTTTCCCAGTCAAAAATTTAAATTGCAGAATAATAAGCTAAGATCAAGGCATAGGATAACAAATTAAATTCTGTTACTTCTGATACTACACCTTCAAGTTTGCTCAATCACGGTGTTGCTCACCCCAATCTACGGCTTAGAGAATCCATCTCATCAGATGAGAACTTATTGTTCCTCTATGTCTATTTTCATCAGTTCCTCTGAGTTCACAAACAAGTCTTAATTAATTCCAGAGCTGCATACAATTTTATTGACCTCATTAGCCAAATGCTAAAGAACTCATATTGTTTGTTTGTGAGCACCTCTGAAACTGAGGGGTACTTCACACACAGCGAGATCGCTGCTGAGATCGCTGCTGAGTCATGGTTTTTGTGACGCAGCAGTGACCTCATTAGCGATCTCGCTGTGTGTGACACTGAGCAGCGATCTGGCCCCTGCTGTGAGATCGCTGCTCGTTACACACAGCCCTGGTTCGTTTTTTTATTGTTGCTCTCCTGCTGTGACGCACAGATCGCTGTGTGTGACAGCGAGAGAGCGACGAAATGAAGCGAGCAGGGAGCAGGAGCAGGCGTCTGGCAGCTGCGGTAAGCTGTAACCAGGGTAAACATCGGGTAACCAAGGTGGTTACCCGATATTTACCTTCGTTACCAGCCTCCGCTGCTCTCACGCTGCCTGTGCTGCAGGCTCCTGCTCTCTGCACATATAGCTGCAGTACACATCAGGTTAATTAACCCGATGTGTACTGTAGCTATTAGAGCAGGGAGCCAGCGCTAAGCAGTGTGCACGGCTCCCTGCTCTCTGCACATGTAGCTGCAGTACACATCGGGTTAATTAACCCGATATGTACTGTAGCTAGGAGTGCAGGGAGCCAGCACTAAGCAGTGTGCGCGGCTCCCTGCTCTCTGCACATGTAGCGACGTTATGATCGCTGCTGCGTCGCTGTGTTTGACAGCCAAGCAGCGATCATAACAGCGACATACAAGGTCGCTGTTGTGTCACAGAAAATGGTGACATAACAGCGACGTCGTTGTCGCTGTCGCTATGTGTGAACCCAGCTTTAGCTCAGAGTTGGCGTGCATATAGCAGTAGGAATAGCAGAGAGACGTTCATTATCAGATACCTTGATAGCAGATTTGAGAGTGTGGGTCACACCAGGATTAGCAGAACTGAGCTACTAGTAGCTGGCTGTTGAATAAAAGTCAGGAGCAGCTGAGCAGAATATGAGACAGCTGGCTGGAGCAGAGTCAAGTGGAAGTGTTGCTTGACTCCTGAAAGCATGAGGTAACAGAATATATCACTATCTGAATAGCGCCTGGGCTAATATTGAGAGCTGACACCAGAGGTTCTTGTCAAATTATTATGATGAAAGAGGAAACTGACTCTTTGGGAAGTAAGCAAAGCCCAGTGCTGGAATTGGGACAGATAAGTACCACACTGCTCTCCACATCAGTAGCTCGCTACTCTCAATTTCTTTTGCCCTCACTATTCTCACTTTCCCTACTCGACAGTTCCCTCCTGAGCATGCACTCTAGATCATCATCTTCACAGCAAGCAAAATTTGCATAATCGGCCAGTACCCTCTGGATTACTAGGCTGTTGTACCTGTCTTTGGCCCAGTGGCTCCTTCACGTGTAGCTATCACTTCCGTTGTAGCTTACTGGGTGTGCTTACCTATCTTTGTCTAAGGTAGCTACTTCAGGTAGCATGTGCTCCACCTGTCCTTCAGCTCTGCTCACCCAGACTTTCGCTGTTGCACCTTCTTCAGACAGTATACATTCACCTTCCTTCTACTCAGCCTTTCTTCTCCCAGGTGTAAACTCTCAGTCAGGGCAGTTTACACTAAAAGATAATCATATTAAGAATGCTCAATTCATGATAATCTTTTAGTGCACAAGGGCTTTTGATCATCTGATGAAGCGTAAAAGTGATTTGGGCTGTTGAGAACATTGACACGCTATGCGCACCATGTGATGTATTGCAGATCGCTCAGTGTGCATCATTTATTGTGGTCTGTCTGTGTGAACAGGCTTTAATAGACCAGTAAAGTAAATCTGTAAAGATTTACCGTGCAATGGTAATTTAGTGCAATAGAGTGTTGCATGTAAATAGACCTTTAGGGGCACTTTGCACACTACGAGATCACAGGTGCGATGTCGGAGGGGTCAAATTGAAAGTGACGCACATCCGGTGTCGCTGTCGATATCATAGTGTGTAAAACCTTTTTGATACGATTAACGAGCGCAAAATCGTCGTAATCGTATCATCAGTGTAGCATCGGTCATTTCCATAATTTGGAAAGGACCGATGTTACGATGTTGTTCCTCGTTCCTGCGGCAGCACACATCGCTGTGTGTGAAGCCGCAGGAGCGAGGAACATCTCCTACCTGCGTCCTGCGGCTCACGCCAGCTATGCGGAAGGAAGGAGGTGGGCGGGATGTTTACTTCCCGCTCATCTCCGCCCCTCCGCTTCTATTGGCCGCCTGCCGTGTGACGTCGCTATGACGCCGCACGACCCACCCCCTTAATAAGGAGGCGGGTCGCCGGCCAGAGCGACGTCGCAGGGCAGGTGAGTGCATGTGAAGCTGGCGTAGCGATAATGTTCGCTACACCAGCTATCACAAGAGATCGCAGCTGCGACGGGGGCGGGGACTATCGCGCTCGGCATCACTAGCATCGGCTTGCGATGTCGTAGTGTGCAAAGTGCCCCTAAGTCTCCGAAACACACTGCTGAAAAATGAACAGATAAATAAAACATAAATAAGTGCACCAAGCTTGTGTTCTCAGCTAAATTACAGATAACAGACACTCACACACACTAATATCACAGGATTAATGTCCATACTTCTGTCTCTGGGCCCTAATGCATGCATGTCACAGCGATTAAGAATTATAAAAAATGTGTCAAATTGTAGGAGCAAAATGCCCAACGTAATAACAGCCTAAGTGGCAAGAGGCAGGTTAGGCTCCAACTTCAGCCTTTTTGCACACATGTGGTCAATAATTACATAGTAAAAGATCAATGATAATTAATAGTTTTCTTTGTTTCCTGGTTCCACTTCAATCACAATTTATAATTAACTTTTAGAAATTAGCATTCCTGACATTAACTTTGTGCTTTCGAGCTACAATCCCAACAGATTTAATGGAAAGAATAATAATGCCTGCACAAATAAAAACAATAGGCAAACTCAGCATAGTCTAACAATGCTTCATGGTGTCCACTATAAATAGAATATAAAAAATGGATAAGCTACCTCTAACTGCTTTAATAGGTGTAGGGTCTCCAAAGAATGACCGAGTCACTGAATCTTTAAGAAAAATACTTCAGCACACAAATAATGAAAATGTTTTTTATTCTTAGATCCGACCTATGCAAAGCAGAAATCATTTGAACTAAGGTTTCGGCACCAAGTTCTGCATTGTTTATACCCACTGACAATTCTATGCACAGATAACCTTGAAAAAGGCCTTATATGGCTGAAACGTTGGTTCAAATGATTTCTGTTTATCGTGGTTTGGATCTGTGAATAAAAACCACGTTCAAATTTTCGTCATCTGTATACCAAAGTATTTTTCTGAAACATTATAAATAGAAGCCATAACACAAGTGGCAATAGAACCTTACCCTGCTCTTGAAGACATTCACTAATGATTGTGTACTGTATATAGCATTTCTTTATTCATCCCAGCATAATCAGGGGTTTATTTTCACTGATATATATTGATTTGTATTTAAAGAGGTTGGCCACTTTCTAACATTAATAATTTATCCTGAGGATAGGTCATCAATGTCACCTCTGCCAGGATCTGACACCCAGCACCCCGGCCGATCAGCTGTTCTCGATCGCGTTAGCAGGCAGCCAGAAATGCTCAGTTGCGGAGCTGCTCCATCTTCCGGGTACTGCACATTTGCCCCCTATTGATTTGAAAGGGGGGCAGATGTGCAGTACCTGGCCGCAACCACTATCATTTGACAGGACAGCTTCAGAACTGAGCATTTCCTGCTACCGCCGCTGGCACTGAGATCAGCTGATCGGCAGTGTACGATGTGTTGGACCCCGGCCGATCAGACATTGATGACCTATCCTAAGGATAGGCCATCATTGTTAAAGTAGCGGCCAACCTCTTTAAGATTGCTATTTTTTTTTTCCACATTTCATCACATCAAGGTTTGTTTTCTACAGATTATTATATTTCTCATGTCAAGTTATTATTTTATAACGGGATATTTAGATTTTTACACTTTCCTGTATTATTAGAATAACAAATCCTCCTGAATACACCATTTATAGGCACCAAAGTGCTTTGTTTATTTCATTTGCTTTCTCAATATATTACATGTTGTGTGGCAGTTTTCTTGGCTTATAATTGCTTTCAAGTCACAGAAGGAAGGTCTCTTTAAAATGCCGCTTTAATAATGCCCCCTTTGTCAACTTCTCCTGAAAGTGCTTTCTTTAGCATTGCTGATTTTATAGATGTTTTTGGCGCAGTTAGTTGCCTGGACAGAAAGACAAGCTCTTTAATTGGATTCCATCAGGCTTACACGTGCATTCCGCATTGTACGTCTCATTAATTTACAATTGTTTTTCCTGACAAGTATCTTTTTTTTTTCAGTTAAGTGAACTCAAGATAGAATAAAATTCCCCTGAAAATCCAAAGCCTGAAAACTCTTAGCTGTTCCCATAACCACTGCTGAACTATAGAACACAGAAGAGGTTCAGGTTGGGGACAATAAACCCAGATCTAATGTAGCGTGACGTCAGTGCATAGATATTTTTGCTATCTCCTAGTTGAAACTGAACATTTTTTCAGCTCACAAAACACAGCAGTATTCCATAGTCCATTGTATGTACTATTCCAGTTTACATGTTCAGATCGGCATTGCCTCTGTCACTATAGGGAGCACAATAACAGAAAAAAAAATGTTCCTCCAAGATCATTCATTACTTTGGGGACAATTTTATTTTTATTTTTTTTTCAATTATGTATCTGCAATTTTTTTTTAATAAAGTCCCAATATAAATAAAGTCTATCCCAAGAAACATACAAACATCTAATATATATATTTATATATATATATATATATATATATATATATATATATATATATATATATATATATATATATATATATATATCAAAAGAAAAAAACACTTACAGAAAGGAAGTATACACAAAACTGTAAAAACCTCTAGACATCAATCCCTGACATCACTGTCTCAGTCCCTCTTCACACTTCCGTGTCCATGGTGCAAGTCCATATGGCCATCTGTGTGTGTGTTCTCCATGTGCTATCCCTGTGACATCCAGATAGCACACGTACAGCATGAACTTTTATACTTACCTGTCTCTGGCATTGCTGACATAGTTGCTTCTGGGTCCCCAGTCAGTGCAGTGACTATTCATGAGGCATAATGAGGGGAACCCGGAAGCAACAGCAGCGCCGGAGACAGGTAAGTATAAAAATCCATTTAATTTCTGTGAATGGGTACATGTCACACGGATGACATCAGTGTGTGGTCTGTGTGACATCCATGCTGCTGGCCAAAAATGGGTATGTTGCCATGTGGAGCACACGGACACGCGGCCATGTCAAAACACGGACGTGTGAGTAAACCCATTGATTTTAATGGGTCTACGTGGATGTGTGGGGCCCCGAGGCTCGGTGTCGGTGCAGCGGTGCATTACCTTCAGGGACTCCACGCGGCTGGATCTCGTCACAGGTAGGAAATCCTCTATTTTGATTGTCGTGACGCCACTCTCAGAATTGCGGTCAGTGGGGACCGCCACTGCAGGTTAGGGGTGCCTGGGGCTGATGGTAGGTGTAGTCAGTTGTAATAGCCTCCTGAGAGTGAGGCAGGCCCCAGGGTCCCGTGTAGGTGTGTAGAACCACAAGGCGCAGAATAACTCAACACAAGCAGGATGTCTTTCAGGGGTTTTACTCACGGAAGGTGGCAGGGTGAGTAACCCGGGCGTAGCTGGGATGAACCAGGCTGGAACCAGGTGTCCTTCAGGCTGACTGATGAGGGTGGCTACCGACTCGCCTTCCTTAGCCCTTTACGTTTTGGGGTAACCCCGACTTTTAGTCCCTATGGGGGTCACCCAGGGAAGTTGCTGGCGCCTCTCTCCCCTTCTTTTTGGCCCGTTTGCTTGTAGCCTGGACCAGGACACTCCGGCTGCTTGCCTCCTGTGAACTATGGGCCCTAACTGTGGCTACGTGGCTGCGGACTCTGTAGTGTTGTCTTGGGGGTGTAAAGTGCCCCCTCATGCAGGTTTGGCAAAGGAAAGGTGAATCTATCCCTGCACTGGGACCTGCTACCCGTTTGGGCCTGGTTCTCCCTGACAGTCTCCTTACTTTCCACTCCGTTGCTCTCTCTTTAGCTGTGTGTGGATTTCGGGTAGCACTCCCAGGTGACCGTTCTCCCCCGTCGGTAGTCACTGCGCGGACGCTGTTAGACTGCCACAGCTCCAGGGTCTGCTCCTCACGTCTGCTTTCCCTGAGCTGCACACTAAACCGGCTCACTCGTGGAACCTGCACTGCTACTCCTGTCTGAGCTCCACTTCCATGCTCCTCACTCCTCCACACTCTGCTTCAGACTGCTCTTCTCCTCCTCCTTCCTCTTTTCCCTTTTGTGCCTGCCTACGCCACCTAGCAACCAGGCTCTCTACCCCACCCCTTGAGTGGAGATGGAGGCTTCGCCCCCTCCACCCCTCAGGTGGAGGTGGAGGCTTCGCCCCCTCCTGGGATCCGCAGGGGTCCTCTCAAAGGTACATGTGTGAGACCTGATCACTATGCGCCTGTGTAGTCACACCTCGGTCAGCCTTCTGGATTACCTGTTTGTACTGTCCCCAGCATGGGTGCAGTACTCAGTGGTGCCTGACCAGGTCAGGGCGCCACATATCCGTGTCTCCAGAATCGGACACCACACATACCAGAGACAAGAATATGTGAAGGAGGCCTCAGTAAGATTTTTTAATTATCTGGATGAAATATAGCAGTTGTTCAAAATGGACCATCTTGATAATATCCTAATACTGATAAGGGAAGGTATTTTCAAACAATCAGTTCTTTTGTAATTTTACCACAAATGGATAAAACCTTCAATTTATGGATGCCAGACATATCTCTTGTCACCATATGTTGTCACCAAGATATTTGAACCCTTTGGCCACATATTTAGGCCATGTTGGGTGGTTCCTCCACACATCTACCTTTGTATTCAGTATGAATACTTTTGTTTTGGTATTATTTATACTTTACCCTGCCAGACTATAAATTGTTCCCTTACCTGTTGCATTGCTTCCAATATACACGTTATTATATTCATGCATTTCCCCTTTAATTTCATCTTCGTTACTATTACCGTATAGGTTATATAGTTTTAGCTCCTACCACTGCTTTTTCCATTCTCCACAACAGAATTGAATGGTCTCTTATGTTGTTTTCCGTGAAGTTTGACCACTCTGAGCACTTGATTATGCTTCAATCCCATGGGAAACTTCCAGCTGGACTAATTTTCCGCCATAGTAAATCCCCCCGAAGCCAGCGACATGGGTGCAATTAAAATTTTTGTTGTACCCTAACAGCCAGTATTTTAGGAAAAAGTGTGTCAGACGTTCTGTAAACCTTAGAAAATGACAACCCGGGTTACACCTCTTCTGTGGATCGACCTTTGAGGCTGAATACAAGAGTCTACTCATAACCTCATCATCTCCTCTTGTGACAAAGACCTTGACCTGTTGAAAGCTGAGATACCAAAAATGATTTTTCACTGGATTAAAAACTCCACCCAAGACCTTGTGTTGGGCAATATGAAGTTAGCCAAATTCTTTACTTTAGGGCTATTGTGGTCCTAAATGCTATAGGTCATTTATTCCTAGGCTACTAATGTGAGTTAAACCCTCAGTGATTTTCCTTCTATATATTCAGTGGCAAGAATTTCTCCCAGTAAGTATAAATACATCCTATTCTTATGTTCCAATGTCTCTGCACACCTAACTTTACTCACCCAGCTCCCAACGGCTTCTGTATCGCCTCTGTTTCTTGGAGAATGTATGTTGCTGATAATTAATATATACCGTATTTTTCTGTTTACAAGACGCACCGGATTATAAGACACACCCCAAATTTAGAGAAAAAAAAGGTATAAAAAGAAATGGGGTCCGTCTTACAATCTGGTGGTTTCTTACCGGGGGGAGATGGCAGCAGTGGTGGAGAGGAGTCACAGGAGGCAGGGGCGGTGGTGGAGCAAATCAATGCTGCGGGCAGTGTGGGTGGCATCTTCCAGAAACTCTTGGCGGTGTGAGCTTCAAAAAAATGGTGCCTGAAGTCGGTGCGTGCACAGATTGAGTTATCAGCTCAATGGCAAGCCGAGATCTCATCTGCACACGCGCCACCTCCAGGTGCCATTTTCCTTAACTTCGCTGCTGGGAGATAAATTGTCCAAATGCAGCATGATGCAGAGGAGATCTTGAGCCGAGAGCTCCATCTGCGCACTTGCCGCCTCCGGGTGCCATTATTTGAAGCCCACACTGCCGACGTTTTCAGGATGCCCCTGCCTCACCGCTCCCAGCACAGCACCCCGCAGGCCCTAGCACAGCACCTGCCTCCTGCAACCTCTCTTCACTACCTCACTACCTCCCACTAAGCTGCATTCGGATTATAAGACACACCCCTCATTTTCCTCCCAAATTTTTGGGACAAAACATGTGTCTTATAATCCAAAAAATACGGTACATACATTCATTTATAATATGACCGTATAATTTTTTTTTGTAATTCTCTAAAATCAGAATTTTTTTAAAAAAACATAATGATTCGTTTCAGAGAATAAGATCTAAATTTGGCAGTAGATCGAAACCTTTGTGTTGAACATCCAAAATTTCACTGAAAAAGCAGTCTTCTTGGAGGGTTGTCTTCTGAAAGTGGATAGCCAGTACCCATAATATATAGTGGAACAGGAAATATGGGTTAGATATAGAGTTGGCCTTTTCAAATTTGTTGATTTTTTTTTTAGAGGTTTTATTGCACATAGATAGGCATTTTCTAAAATACCCCTAAATATGATTGGAGCTGATATAGGTTTAAACAACAAATCTACTTACATGATGAAAGCTAAGTCCCATGTTTCCCATGTAATCCAGCTGTATGGAGCTCAGAAATAAAGCTGTCCGTGATTATTGAAGGATTCAGCCCCGTAAAGCATAAATATTCATAAGCCGTATACACTGTAGCTGTAATAGAGATGCCGGATCCATTTTATTCATACAACTATGTCAAGTATGTAAATATTTGAAAGCAATTAACTTACATGTTTTCTTATTCAGTGGAACCAGAAGTTCAGTAAATGGCGAGATCTTTGATTATAAGCACTCTTTAAAAATCTTCTGACGTGAAGAAGGCCTTGTATCTCTGGAAAGTATGTACTTACACAATGAATACTATTAGAATATAGTACTAGACATACCGTAATATAAAGCACATTCGGTCTGTTCCTATTGGCCTATTTGGTCATTCTGCAATTGCACTTGGTGCTAACAAAACGTGTACAATTCATGAAGAAATATCTATGCTGTTCCTTATAACTGATATTAATGCCTTGGTCAGTGTCTCTCAACGTTCCTGAAGCTGGAACCATACATACAGGGGTTTTTTATTTAGGTTTGTGCTCTAAAACCAGGAGTGGATTAAATTGGATTGGGAACCTAAAGAAAGGACTAATACTTCTGCTTAAAGCTTGATCAACAGCGCCTTGCAAAAGTATTCTGCCCCCTTGAATTTTTTTAACCTTTTCCACATTTCAGGCTTCAAACATAAAGATAAAAATTTTAATGTCATGGTGAAGAATCAACAACAGGTGGGGCAATGATAAACTTATCTCATCTGCGATACTCTGTGTTCATACATACTTGTCTTTCCCCAAATATTAAGACACAACCAACATATGCAACCGCATATAAAAATTAAAATATCAAACATACAAGGATGTTTCCAAAAAGCGGAACCCCCCAAAGGGTAGATATTGTATTGGGGACACCTAGTCAGATAACTTCCTGTATAATGAAAATAGTAACAGCCATTGATTACAATTGGACCAATCAAGATACAAATATACAAATAATATAAGAATTTAAACAAAATAACAAAATAAACACAAGTGTGCTAGAAGATATCCCTAGGAATTACATAATAAACATATAACGCAGCAAAAAAGGTCCTGTAGTAACTTGCAGTATACCTATAAGGGAGTTAGCAAACAATGTTAATGGCATCCCACACACCCAACGCACGTTTCGCATTAGCGATGCTTCTTCCAGGAGTGGTGTAAGTCCAATTCAGATCCCTCTTTATGGTGCCATCATCCAATGAAATAAGTCCATTTAATTGTGCCTCCGGAACAAGTCCCCAAATATTTAATGGTTAGGATTAAGATTAGGGTTAAAACTAGGTTTAGGGATAGTGCTTACATTAGGGATAGCGTTAGGGTTCGAAAAATAACATAGTTACATAAAACCTCAAACAAAAATATAAAATATATAAAACCAAAAATATCAAACACAACACTTTTGTTTTTGCTCCCATTTTTCATGAGATGAACTCTAAGATCTAAGACTTTTTCTATGTGCACAAAAGGCATTTTTCTCTCAAAAATTGTTCACAAATTTGTTTAAATCTGTTAGGCCCCATGCGCACACTGCGTTTTTGCTGCAGATTTGCTGTGATTTAAGGTGCAGAATTGGTGCAGTTTGTGTTCATAAACTTCATGCAGTCCTTCCCCAGCAAAGTCTATGAAAAATCCGAAATGCTGTGCGCATATTGCGTCTTTCTTCCTAACAGGTTTTGCTGCAGATTTCTGCAGCAAAAAGAAACATCATGTCACTTCATTTCTGCAGGTCCTGCGTTTTTCCCTGTGTTTTGCCACTGATAATGTTAAAAAAATGCAAGGACAAAAACGCACCAAAAATGCGCCAAAATGCGGTAAAAATGCAAGAATGTTTTGGATGCGTTTTTCGATTAGAGGTGTGTTTTTCTGCAAGAGGGTGCATTTTTCACTGGAGAAACGAATCTCCAGTGTGCGTGTAGCGTCCCACGGGGCCTGCAGGGCTACTCGTCACTGGGCCAGTGGTATTTGGGGTTGCTGTGAATGGCCTGACCCAGCTTCGTTGCCCCGTCAGCTACATGAAAAGGGGATGCAAGGGGGGATGGGGGTTTGCTTTGTAGTGCCACCCGTGGTGTGCGGCCAGGAATTAGCCGCCGCTGCGATATGTCACTCTTTTCTGGGGCTGATGTTGATGCAGCTCAGATTTTCCAGCTCCCCACAGGTGGGCGATGGGACATGAAACCCCCTTCATTGCAGATTTTGGTAGTCCAGCGTGAAGTATATTTTACCCTGAGACTTCTGCACCCTGTGTGGCGCCAGTCTCAAAGTGGCCATTGGGGCTCACCCTCCGGCTACTGTGCTACTTCTCTGTCTCACCAGCTCCACCTGGTCATCTCCAGTGTCTCCCAGTCTCAGTCCTTTCCAGTGTGCCCGGTCCTAATGGAGGGAGCTATGATGAACACCCTCCGCTGCCGTGGTCCTACGAGACCATGATGATTCGACAATCTCTCTGTCCTTCCCCGTGATAGCTCTGAAGCATGCATCCCGGGCGGTCTTTCTGAGGGGAGCTTGTTAGCACACCCCTCAGTGACCTGGTTCTTCTCCTGCGTCCCAGACTGATCTGACTAGATTTCCTGTGTGCTCTGAAAAACCTCTTCAGTCAGTCCCCACCTTCCTGATGACTTACCCTGCTCGGGAAATTCCCATTGCTATGGTGACCACCTGTATTCTGTAACTGCTGACTGACTGTGTTGTATAAGCTATGAGCACAGGATGTTGTGTAAGCTCCAAACAACAGTGGTTAACCTCTTCTTACCCGGGATAAGTACCACATCTTAAGACAGATGCAGGGCCCTGTGGCGACTGAGCCTCAGGGGCGCCACATGTGCACGTAGCCTTAGTGAGCACTTCTCCTCTGCCGAGACAATCCATCTACCTCACAGGTGTGACAGTGACATATTAAGATGCTGATTAGATAGCAAGATTATTGCACAAGTGTGTCTTTGGCTGTCACAATTTTGTCAGAGTATTACACCACTCTTACGGACTAACAAAACCAAAGATAAATATAATTTACAGGAAAAAATGTTACAAAACATTATTTTCTTTATTATGACTTGTATATAAGGCAAAATAAAAAAAGTTACAAAAACCCTCTTCCACCACGTAGGCTATATTTACAACCAGCATTTATGCACTTTCTCATTGCTTTCAATGTTGAAACATTGCTGCTAAAATGCTGAAAGAGTTGACATGCTGCTTCTTTCAAAAATGCAGCAGTTTTCCCATTTGTCAGGAGAAAAAAAACAATCATGTGCGTTAGAGTTAAAAAATCTAGCTTTTGCTGTTACAGTAAAAATCCGCTTTTAATGAAAAAATGCTGCAAACAAAATGCAACAAAAATGCAACGTGTGAACATAGCCTTAATAGCTGGACCATCTCTCACTGTATTTGCCCATCTCCTATGACTACAATAGATGACATAGTGGAGAGGAAAATAAAACTACACCCACCGGTATTCACAAGTAAATGTAATTTTAACATATTACTACCTTATCTGGGTATGTGGTGTGTGACATTGTCAGATATATCCTGTCTAATTTATTTATTTCCTGTATTATACATAAAGGAGGGCCTCATACACATTCTGTTAAAACTGTTAGGTAATGCAACTCCTAGACTCCTCAAGCCTATACAGTATGTGCAAAGGTAGAAGGAGTGACTGCAATACACCCTAGAAGACACGTGGAGGAAGGCCTCAGAATATATTTTTTTTCCCATAAATAAGGAGAGGGACTCCTAGACTAGTAAAGCCTATGCACTGTGTGCAAGGCCTGCCAAAAATTAGAAGGAGGGACTACAATACACCCATAGGCAAAGCATGTGAGAAGTGCACTGGATGGAATCTCAATGCACTTGGAAGAAGCTGTTTAAGCACATTGTCTCGCCCCAGTGCACTTCCAGACTGATTTATGTGTTACATTTCATGACTATTGACAAAGGAAAAAAAGGGGTTTAATCTGCACTGCTGCAGGCATCCAACTTCCTCATCAGGATACCAGTGATACGTACTCGGTGGTATCCTGATGAACAAGTTTGATTACTTTGAAATGCATCCAATAAACCACCCATAATCCGCATTTGTGTACTTTGGTCTCTTCCTGCAGCAATGCAGATTAAACCATATTTCTTCCTTTCTCAATATCCTTTGGTCTGTGGCCTTTCGTTCCTGCAGCAGCTGCTACACCATCAAACCCTATCAGTGTTTTGTGTTCACAACCCTACAAAGCGAGTGAGCCATATGTTTACTTTCATATGTCTCCTCAGATAAGAGCTTTATGCACATCTTTGCTCCTCAGCTTCCTTACTCACATTTCATGACTGGCACATTAGAACCCTACAAAAAGGGTATCATTATTATTTTTGTACAAGTGCATCTACAGACATACCACCACCTCCATATGTAAAAAGGTGATGATGGGTTCTCTTTTACCAATTACATTTTTTTTCTGCTTTCTTTTTGATGAAGCTTCATTTGAGAATGATACTCAAACGAAGCGTCATCAGGGGGCAAGGTCTGTGGTCACTTCTGCAGACTTTTCCCCCTCACTGAAATGACACTTGTTTCAGGGGCTGGGCTAGCGCCTGTGTAATGTGTGATGTGCACAATGACAACACACTCTCTACTACCAGATTAGCAGTAAATAGCCATCAGGAGAGGACATTGTCTGAATACCCGGTGTGCTGAGACCAGTGGCATAGCTTGCAGGTTCAGCATTGGTCATTGCAAACCAGGTATTTTGAAAACATGCTATGAAATGTTTTCTTTTTTTTGGACCTTTTAGGTGAGCAGGCATGATATTTCCTTGGTGCTTATAGCAAAGTGTTACATGCCCTATAAAGGTTCTTACTGCTGGAGATGAGATAGCTGACCGCTATAGTCATTAACTATTTCTAGCATGCCTTTCGAAAATGAATGGAGAGGTTGTGTGTAGTGATGAGCGAGCGCTACCATGCTCGGGTGCTCAGTGTTTGTAACTAGTAGAGATGAGAGAGATGAGTAGAGAATAGTAAAGTTCAGTTTCGGTACCGAACACAGACTTTACAAAAAAAAAATCAGTGTTCAAGTTTGGAGTTTGGGTGCTTTACATATGCAAACCACTCGATTGAGCATTGCTGTGTTCGGGTACCCTTGGTGCTTGGCCCAGTGTGAGCCACTTACAGCATTTGAATGGCTCTCACTGGGGGTAAAAACAGTATTAATGGATGTAGTGTGTACAAAAAAGCAATGAAAAAACCCAACCCTCCCTCCAATGGAAATGCTCTGTTTATGGCTGGCTGTATGTGGGCGAAGAGCCGAACTGCCCAATCAATGAGTTCCAATGGGGTTAAGGTCAAGTCCGGGTTTCAAACTGAACTTTCTCTAAAGTCTGTCAAAACCCATTGAACAAGAAATTCAACAGGTCCGATCATCTCTAGTAACGAGCACTTGGATGCTCGAATGGGTGCAATTCGAGTACCCGAGTATAATGGAAGTCAATGGGAAACTTGAGCATTTCTCCAGGAACTCTTCCTGAAAAATGCTCAAGTCTCCCATTGACTTCCAGTATACTTGAGCACTCGAGTTGCGCCCATCCGATCATCCATCTGCTTGATACGAGTATCGCGCACCCGAGCATGATAGTGCTGCTCATCATTAGTCGTGGGCATTCTTGAGTGTTGCTCCATTCAAATGGGGCACTGCAGAGTTTGCTTTTAGAATATATCGTGGTCTCAGCACTGGGAACCTCATTATAAAGCAAGTTATGAGTTATTCTTTGGATTGAAAACTTTATGCCGTAATTCAGTACAATTCATTTAATTATTGACCAGAATCAAATCATGAATGCAGTGATACCTAAGAATGTACCGCTTTATATTTTAATTGAAGTGGTATTGGAATTACACACTCGATGGTACTCTAGTCATTATTTTGTATCATCATTGGAACACTAAGACTATGAGTGGAACCTAAACACAGGAGACACACAAACCTTTCATTATACTGCTTATGTATTCTTCAAATTCTGGCCTGCCAATACTGACGTAGAATACTGACCATAACACTGCAATCTGAATGAGGCCTTAGGTGATTTACACATTTTCCAGTTGATAAAGTATTGCTACTATTATTGGAGCTCTGAACATGGACCTCTGTTGTGTATTTTCTGGCTCAATTTAATTAAATTGTCAAATTGATTTAACCAAATTAAACTAACTGCATTAAAATGCCGAAGATATTAATAGCAGTGTGACAAGAACATTAATGGTCAGAAGCTATTATATGTATCTTCCTCAATAGCAATAAAATACTGTACAGGACATTGATCTTTGTATTTTATAGATTTGTATTAAATCTAACACTAGGGAAATGGTAACACAGCTAGAATTAGAGCAGCAATACACCAAAATCATGTACCAATATTACACATACTGTAATACAGCACACTAGAAAAAATAATGCTGCAACATAGAATCAAAGGACCAAGTTTTGCTAACTTTATTACAATATCATTTTTATGGGGTCAGAGCTTCTTTCACATTGACTCCTGTGTGATGGTCAGTTAATAACTCTGTGGACTGTTATATATTTCCTTCAAAGGTTATTAAAAGGGGAAAGAAGTAAAACATACTGTGTAGTCAAATTCTTATCCAACTATGTCCTACAACACTGGCTGGACTCACCAGTGGAAAGCTCCTCCTAGCTAGTAACACATTAAAGAGAAGGCGGGCACCATAAGAATGGGATCAGCTTACTGCTTTATTAAAAGTAGTATCAAAACAAGTATTAATGTAATTAAACCCTATTCTATATTTATTGGGTGTTTCTTAATGATTCTTGAATATTTTAATTATTAGTAATAGTAATAATTAGTAATATTTAGCAATTGTTTGGTTGTGATTGGGCTAGCGCATTATGATTGGGGACCGTTTTACATTTCCTGTTGTTAGCTGCAGAGATTTTGGGTAGAGATTAAGGTATTGAGACTTTGGTTTAGTGTCCAGTTTAGTGGTTCCTGGCAGGTAGACAGCATGCCTATGAACAAATTACCTTCCGGCGTCCTCGGCGCAGCATGTGTTTTGTCAAGGCTGTCGTGACATCATCAGTGTTTCATGTTGCACAGATGATGTAGCGCTAGCACTGACTAATCAAAGCTGTGCTGGGGATGCCATTAAGTAATAGATTCACTGACATCCTGTCTATCCATCAGGTACCACTGACCTGGACACCGGTCAGCGCTGGAGTGTTGCTTTAAATCTAAGTCCCCTGTCCCCTATCTTATATTCGCCTTCCGGCGGCGTCATCTTCAATCACCACTGCTCCAGTCAGTCACCAATTTGTGACCTGTAAAGGGGTATCCTGGAAATAAAAATATATCAGCAAGCCACTTGATAGTTAATAACTACTAGATCTGTCATAAGTTCATCATGGCCTAATGTGATATCAAGGGGATCTGGCATCAAAAGGTCACAGCTTATTGTGGATCACAGATCGTATGTAGTGCCCGCTCTTCAAATACCCTGAGTTAGAGCCTATTTAATTCCATCAGCTACTGAAAGGGTTAAGATTCATCTCTATCCTGCATTGATGTAACAGGTGGTTATAACTTCAGCTGCAGCCTCTCTCTTCAGCTATAAATACCCACTCCTCACTACTCTCTATGTCAGCTATAGCTCATACCTAAGCTGACCATGTGGGAAGAATTTGTCGCTGCATAGCTGTCTTGCTGTTTCTATTGCAGCTGCGACGGTTCTTACAGAAGATACCAAAGAGTGCTTTTTGTTGTGTCTTTCCCCACCTGTTTGACTTTCCTATCTCGTGTTGTCTTATTGTAGTGGCGCTGGCCATCACTAGTCAGGTTGAGTTCAGGGACAGTGAGAGCCTTGACTCCTGATCAGTGCATGGGGTAGGGCCCATCTAGGGACATTAGGGAGTGCAGAATTAGCCTCAGGGGAGTATTAGAAGTTGACTCCGCTCTCCTCTCCATAGTGCTAGGGCCTACCATTGTATTGTATAACCTTTTTGTTGCGTCGCTCACCAGGGGCTTTCCCCTTCCCCGACGTAACACTACTCGAGTGTTCCCGTTGGCTTGTGCCGTGCACCGGGAGACCTCTTGTACCTGGCGTGAGCCCAGTAGTCACATTGTGACAAGATCAATAACGGTTCAAACGTTGAGACCATGTACACTGCTAATCTATTCATTCTCTATTAGTCTGCCGGAGATAGCGAAGTACAGCAATGATGGTAAATATCACAGCAGGGAAAACCTCTTTGAAATAAACAGAAGAAAGATCAGGACAAGATTCATAACTGACCCAAATAACCTTTAATAAGATGTATTGGTAAGATTGGGTTTTCAGCTTTCTCTAATTTTAATACAAAAATATTACTAGATTAGATCAGCGTAACTTAATGATATATTTCAATCAATGTGTGATGGAATTGTATTACAGTAATCTGTGCAAATCATTAGCTTTTCTAAACAAGTAAACTAGTGTGATTGCAGCTGACACCATTCTGTATTAATAGGATTGCTCGGATTAGACAGGTGGTGTCGGGGCTAATTAACTAATTGCATTGTAAAACTTAATGGTAAGCCTGTAGTGATGCTTCTAGGGCTGCCATCTCCAGACCAATCGCACTGAGGCTTGTGCCTTGTATAATGAAAAACATAGCTGATAGCATTACGAGCTGGTAAATGCTACAGTAATCTTGCACAATTTAATATTGGTGTGACCTCCATAGAGCTGCCTGATGAGACAAATGGATTTTCAATCCTGATTTCATTAAGATGATCAGTCATGTATTTCTGCAGAATCAGAACAATTGACTGTTTAATTTCTATCCAGCTCAGAGTTGAAGACCATGGACTATATGCAACCTGATAGCCGGCCAAGTAATTAGATTTCGATACATGGGTAGCTTCAGCTTTGGCCAAATGTTAGAAAAGGTTTCATATTTTAAAAACAAGTTGTCTCGACTCAGTGAACACAATGTCTGTCATCAGAATTAGATATTGTTGCAACGGTATACCTTACGGACTGTAAGATGATGTTTCAAGCAAGAAAATGTGTGTTAGTCTTAGGGCCGGTGTCCAAGATCAGGATTAGCAGCGTTTTGGATGTAATGTATTTTCACTGCGTCCAAAACGTCGTACAGTACAAGCACAGTGGATGGGATTTAGAGGAATCCAATGCACACTGTTCTTCTACTTAAAGCTGAGTAAATTGACCTGCGGCACTGGTTTCTTAGCCGCAGCATGGTAATTTCTCGTGTGGAAACGCTTGTGTCTACGGCTCAGGTGAAGTCAATGGATACAGCGAAAATACACTGCTTGTGTCACAAAACCCTGACCATGGGAACATAGTCCCAAAGGTTTCTTATGGTAAAGAATCCAGAACATCAAGGCCAAAGGCCTGGCAATACTAAGGGGTACTTTTCACATTACGACATCGCAAGCCGATGCTGCGATGTCGAGTGAGATAGTCCCCGCCCCCGTCGTACGTGCAATATCTTGTGATTGCTGGCGTAGCGAACATTATCGCTACGGCAGCTTCACATGCACTCACCTGTCCTGCAACGTCGCTCTGGCCGGCGAACCACCTCCTTCCTAAGGGGGCGGGCCATGCGGCGTCACAGCGACGTCACACGGCAGGCGGCCAATAGCAGCGGAGGGGCGGAGATGAGCAGGATGTAAACATCCCGCCCACCTTCTTTCTTCTCATAGCAGCCGGGATGCAGGTTAGGAGATGTTCCTCGCTCCTGCTGCTTCACACACAGCGATGTGTGCTGCCGCAGGAACGAGGAACTACATCGTACCTGTACCCGACACTACACCGATGATACGATAACGACGCTTTTGCGCTCGTTCATCGTATCAAAAAGGTTTTACACACTACGACGTCGCAAGTGACGCCGGATGTGCGTCACTTTAAATTTGACCCCACCGACATCGCGCCTGTGATGTCGTAGTGTGCAAAGCCGGCCTAAGTCTTTAGGCTATAGTTGGCATATACAGTAGAGTAATTTTGGGGAAACACACTAATTTTGTCAGGACTTACCAACCATTGAAAGGTAATCTGTCACCCGGTTTTTGCTGTCTCATATGAGAGTAGCTTAATGAAGAGGCTGAGATCCTGATTCCAGCGATGTGTCACTTACTGAGCTGTTTGCTGTCATTTTGATACAATCACTGTTTTCTCTACTGCAGATCTAGCAGTGCTCAGAATACTGAGCCCTGTATAACCCCCAATGAAACCACTGATTTGCCAGCTTTCAGTGTACATTATTTATTGACAGAAAGCTTCTAATATGCTAAGCTACTAATTGTAAATACGGGTTAGACAGAGCGGTTAACTAGGAAGCACAGGGAAACTAGTCCTGCAGTGGCTGATAAAACACTGATTTTTTTTAAACCGCTCATAGCTTAGTATGTGATACATAACTGGAGTTAAGTTTTCAGCTCCTAGAACATGCTACACTCAAATTAAATACCAAAATTCCCTTTAAAAATGGTCAAATTCCCTTTAAAAGATTATGTCACTACAGTGATATTTATATAGTACATAGGATAGTGTCACATCCCACCTGGACCTGTTCCTGCAACGTCTGCCTCTGTCTAAAGGCACTGTTGTATTCATTCAGGGGGCAGCACTGTTGAAGGAGGAGATGTAAGAATGGCACAAAGTTACAAAAATATGTAAAGCAGCACTCTGAAAAGCTAAAATATATAAACATTGGATATAGGAATGTTTTATCTTATCCTCTGACTGCACTGATCATCACTAGTTCTTCTCAGAAGTGCACCAGAGTCTAGTATTTTGTTTCAGATCATGAATATGTTGCAGGCGGCATGGCGGCTCAGTGGTTAGCACTGCAGCCTTGCAGCGCTGGGGTCCTGGGTTCAAATCCCACCAAGGACAACATCTGCAAGGAGTTTATATGTTCTCCCCATGTTTGCGTGGGTTTCCTCTGGGTTCTCCGGTTTCCTCTCACACTCCAAATACATACTGATAGGGAATTTAGATTGTGAGCCCCAATGGGGACAGTGCTGCCAATGTGTGTAAAGCGCTGTGGAATTAATAGCGCTATATAATTGAATTAATATTATATTATACCTTGAACTACCATTGCTAGATTTAATGAAGTATTGTGACTAGATAGATGCTTTGGTTATAAAGGGCAGGGTATACACATTTTTTATTCTTCTAAGAAGCAAACAACTTTTTATTGTGCACAACTGATTTGAAATATTGTGCATTTTTCTAACCTAATAAAGGCAATGAGGGATATAATAGATCTATTAGCTGTATTGTATTAGCCTGATCATCTCTTGCCCATTAAATTCAATAGTAATTGACTAAAAAAATCAATGCAAATTGATCTTATTCTGTACATTAGGTGCCACCCATTGAATCTAATCCATGATAGATCAGGTGTCTCACAGACTGCAGAGATTTCTGTTTTGTCATGATTTATTAATTAGTTGACTATATCTTCTAATTTGGGAGAATTAAAAGATTTCCAAAACTTTTCATGACATTTTGCATATTTGATGCATGATGAAAGAGATCTGTCCAATGTTAGTGATTGTGTCAAATGTTAACAAGTGATTTAAAACATGCAACCTGTTTCCAAACCGTTTAGGCTTTTTCATCAGACATGTTAAACAATTGCACAGACTAAAGGCCGCTTTACACACAGCGACATCGCTAACGAGATATCGGTGGGGTCACGGACTTCGTGAAGCACATCCGGCCTCGTTAGCGACGTCGTTGCGTGTGACACGTACGAGCGACTACTAACGATCACAAATACTCACAAAATCGTTGATTGTTGGCACGTCGTTCATTTTCCAAATATCATTGCTCATTCTGGACGCAGGTTGTTCGTTGTTCCTGAGGCAGCACACATCGCTACGTGTGACACCCCAGGAACGACAAACAACAGCGTGTCCTCCGGCAATGAGGTGGGAGTGACGTTCATGCGGCTGCTCTCCGCCCCTCCGCTTCTATTGGTTGCCTGCTGTGTGACGTCGCTGTGACGCCGCACAAACCGCCCCCCTTAAAAAAGAGGCTGTTTGCAAGCCACAGCGACGTCGTTAGGAAGGTATGTGCGTGTGACGGGTACCTGCGATATTGTTCGCCACGGGCAGCGATTTGCCCGTGACGCACGCACGATGGGGGTGGGTGTGATCGCTAGCGACTTCGCTAGCGATGTCGCAGCGTGTAAAGCGGCCTTAAGTTTAAAGGGGTTCTCAAAGAGTTGTATTAAAATAAATAATAAATAAAATGAAATAATACACATTAAATATTAATTGGTTTTCTATATGCATTTATATAGCAAAAAAAGTATGCTTTATCTATTGTGCTCTGTCACAATTTCAAAGATGGCAACTTCCATCAATCACAACCCGTCCTAGATTTCATAGAACACGCACTAGAACGGCTGCGTGAAGCATGAGACACTGATAATGTCAGAGCAGCATCCAGTCATCATCATTCCTCTGTTCAGGCAACCTGACAGGGAATAAACAACTGGAAAGACAAGGAGTGCAAATAGGGTTATATCCGGAAATACAAGGAGGGTTAGTGTAGGTTGCAAGGCTCACCTTGATAGTTGTGAGAGTCACAACTACTATTAACTTACTGTATGTAAGCGGCTGCTGCAGCACCCCTGGAGGAGATGATCTCAGTGGAGTCGTGAAAATGAAAAACCACTCTGCCTCTGAAGAACCACTGATCCAAGGATGGTGAATTGGTGATTTTTTTATTTGTCGATGTGTTTCTGAGAATCAGTATTCTTCATCAGCATCGAAGCTTGTACTCCTTGGGGGCAGGGCCAGCATCTCACTACATGAGCATAAACTAAAAACAGAACTCTCTATTCCTCTCATGATCTGGTCTCCCCAAGACTCAAACTTATGGCTTTAATGATTACAGTCATTAGCTCTAGCAGTGAGCCACAGCCCACACTAAAGAAGATAGGAGAATTGGTATATTTGAGCTGTGTTGCAGGCAGTGAACACAGAAGTAAATTATACAGGTACATAGACAAACATTTGTACCTAACATTGTATTTCTATGTCCCTGTATTCTAGTGATAAAGAAAAAGGTCATTTTTGTTCTATAAAAGTACTAAAAATAATGAGAAAATTAAAAAAATGTATTTTTTTTCATTTTTGTATTTTGTATTTTTATTCTGGGACTCAAACTGATAATCTAGAACATTGCAGGCAAGCACAAAACCTATGTGCCACAGATCCTGCTGATGTCACTGGGAGAATTTTGTAATCCTGCAGCTGCTTTGCAGGATATGACTCCAAAGGCAGATTGCACTGGTAGATAGAGATACACTGCTAAGTGTAATGTATCTCGCTGGGTAAATATCCGGATCCAGCAACTCGGGTAATTAAAAAGAAAAAAAAGGAAACATAAAGTAAGAAAGGGAAAAGCAGGCATGCTATACTTACAAGCTTCCTGCACAGCTGTAACACTACTTCTGGGGCACTCATACCACTTCTGGGGCTGCTCATTATCCTTAATACATATGCACTGCTTTCCCTTTCCACTGGCAGTGCCCGCGTCTCCACCTTGTGTGGCAGCATGTCTGACTGCTTGCAATCACAGATGCTTTGTGCGTGTCTATATTAGTGTAAAAATAAATCAATAAAAAAATTGGCTTAGTGTCCCCCCATATTATGATAACCAGCACAGATAAAGCACACGGTTACAGACTGCAGTCCTCAGCTGTGCTTATCTTGGCTGTGTATCAAAATCAGAGAGACCTATGTGGCTTTTATTTTAAATTATTTAAATACATAATTTAAAAAATCTGTGTGTGTTCCCCCCCCAATTTTGATATTCAGCCATGATAAAGCTAACAGCTGGGGCTGGTATTCTCAGGGTGGGAAGGCTCATTGTTATTGGGCCCCCTGCCTAAAAATAGCAGCCTGCAGCCGCCCAGGATTATCGCATCCATTAGATGTGACAATCCTGGAACTTTACCCAGCCCACTAAGCTGCCACTAAGCCCTAGATTAGTAATGGGAGGCATCTATAAGACCCCCCCATTACTAATCCTGTGAGTGAAAATAACTAAACACAAACACCGTAAAAATCCTTTGTTTGAAATAAAATACAAAACAGCACTCTTTTTCACCACTGTATTAACCCCCAAACACCCAGTTCCGACATAATCCATATGAAGTCCCACAATGATTCCAGCTCTGCTACATCATGAAGCCTGCGACAATCCTGGGTTGCTGCAGGCTGCTATTATTAGGCTGGGAGGCCCAATAACCATGGGTCTCCCCAGCTTGAGAATATTAGCCCTGATGGGAACACTGAACTGGAGACAAAATGCTGAGTGAATGCTCCCTTATTGGAATCATTAATATAGCGATTTAATCCTTTATTTTCCAAAGTGAGCATCTTACAATTTGCAAGTAGCCTCTTAAGAAAGGAAGTCCAGTGCCAGCTATTCGAATTAGCCATCTTAACCGTCATTGAAAAAATTTAGCAGGCTCACCACTGAATGATGTGGATCCACTGGTGCTGGAATGAAGTGGCTGGCATCTATAATCCATTGCAAGAAAAAGGTGAAGGAATCTTGTAGGGTTGGATGCCCAGAATACGCAATTTTAAAGAAGGATTTTAATGTGTCATTAAAGTCTGGATGAATTTTATGAGGAACAGTGTGTGGGATTCCTTCATCTTTTTCTTGCACTTAACCGTCATTATTGACTCATTAAGCCTTGTCATATGACTTAAGATAAGAAGCTAAGCCAGAAAGCTCATTTACAGACTTGTGTTTTAGAGTGTTTGTCTTTCATCAGTGAAAAGCAGGAGAACTGGATTGCCTGGGTAAATAGCCTCTGATAGGGGGTCTAAGGCGGGCTTTACACGTTGCGACATCGGTAACGATATATCATCGGGGTCACGTCGTTAGTGACGCATATCCAGCACCGTTACTGACATCGTAGAGTGTAAACCCTAGGAGCAACGATCACCGATCGCAAAAACGCCAAAAATCGTTGATCGGTGACACGTCGCTCCTTTTCATAATATCGCTGCTGCCACAGGTACGATGTTGTTTGTCGTTCCTGCGGCACCACACATTGCTGTGTGTGAAACCGCAGGAATGACAAACATCTCCTTACCTGCCTCCACCGACAATGCGGAAGGAAGGAGGTGGGTGGGATGTTATGTCCCGCTCATCTCCGCCCTCCGCTTCTATTGGCTGGCCGCTTAGTGACGTCGCTGTGACGCCGAACGCACCTCCCCTTGAAGGAGATATTGTTCGGCAGTCACAGCGCCGTCGCTGACCAGGTATGTGCGTGTGAAGCTGCCGTAGCGATAATGTTCGCTACGGCAGCAATCACCACATATCGCATGTGCAATGGGGGCGAGTGCTATCGCGCACGACATCGCTAGCAATTGCTAGCGATGTCGCAGCGTGTAAAGCCCGCCTTAGGCTGCTTGCTTCAGTGCTGATCAGTGTTTGCAGCGTTTTGGATTCAACATGCTTCAGCTGCGTTCAAAACGCTGTGTTGTACAGTACAAGCATAGTGGATTGGATTTCTAGAAATCCCGTGCCACCGTGCTTGTTTTTTCCACAGCAAACACTGACCTGCGGTGCGTCTTTTCAGATCGCAGCATGTCAGTTGTTTGCTGCGGATTTGCATGCGTCCTCCGTAAGGAGAACACAAGCGAGAGAATGCAACACACTTAACCCTGATCGTGGGTATGAGCAGGTGCGGTCTCCTGCATACTCCTGCGGAGGAGACTCGCGGACCCACAGGTCAGAACCTGCTGCGTCCAGCGAGTCCTGATCCTGGGCACATACCCTTAGATGTAATGTTTTTCCTTGTGGAGACCACCAAGATGATAGCACTACAGTTCCCATTGCACTTCCTCTCTGAAGAGGCTTTTTGCATATACATATTCCTACGGGAGGATTACATGGCCTATAGGTCTCTGCTCCAACTTGTTGCTCACCCCAAGGAGAAATATTGCTCCTTAGTACTCCTCATCTTGCAAAGACCACTGGACATGACATCAAGACAGTCTATAAAATAAATCATAAACATTACTGTGAAATTGGGAATTTGACATGTTGAGTTCTGCCACATGACAAACTCCGCTCAGCTACTAGCAGATATATAAAAGGCAATTGAGTTTTAATAAGCCGTGCTCTGCTGCTTCTAGGGACGCCAGTACTGTCTGGTTATTGTAATGTCGCCCCTCTATTGTAAAGGAAGTTAACAAAGTGCAGGAAATCCTACTTGGCTTTTATTAATCCACTAATTAACATTCGCTGATCTCTGAGGTAATTGTAGCTACCTGCTCGGCTATTACACACGGGATCTACAGTAAACATTTTATTGAAACTCTTCTTGGCATTTGCTGTAGGACATTCCCAGAGACGGTAATGACGGTCATTGTAACCATGGAAACAGGAGAAGACACGAGCTGTGAGCGTGAGTCAGCAGCCACACTACATAAGTGTCTGCAAGGTCTGCTGATGGGGACGCTGTAATTGGTCACTATCACTAATATAATTAGGAATATGCAATTAATAAGTAATTTTAGCCTAGCCATCTGGCACGGAGAATCAGGGCTATTTTGGATTTTCAGGAAATGAGTCTTCTGCCAACTCATGGATTCCTAGTGAAGATGATAAAATAACCTCTGTAGAAGTGGGGGGATGTCATATATGTCCTATACGTATTTGAGATCATTAATATCACTTTAATCTTTCAGCCACTAATGTCTATAAATCTCAGGAACGGTTCTGTGACCCTTGTAAAACCATTTTATTTGCATTATGATCTACTTACAAGGTCACAAATCTCCTCCGCAGCAGTTGATGGTAGAGTTTTCCAGGAATATTATTTATGGCACATGCGTTATATCATAGTTCTGCCCCTTTGCATTTATTAGACAAGATGATTGACACAGGCTGACCGGTACCTAGGGGCGGCACTGACACCTTTTATTTACACCAAATACTAAGCAGTCTCTTCTTCCTACTTGGAACAATGGCTGGCTATGTGGCTATGTGCAGACAGAGGTTTTGAGAGTTTTTTTGGAGCAGATACTGGCCAGAAACTTTACAGAAACTAAATTCTCCAAAACGCATCACTTACTCCTGAGACCTATAACCTTTTTATTTTTCTAAAGATATAGACTTAGAATGCACTACCCCCATTTGGCACAGGTGATTTTAATCAGTAGGAGACTGCAAGAGGGGTCAGCCTTGTTTTGCTCCCAGTTCACATATGGGAGCCAGTGGGAGGTGAGTGCGCAGCTCCTCTCACTGAGTGCTGGTACTGTGTAGTGGCCGCTGTTGTGGTGGTGTCGTGTCAGTGGGGCGGTGCGGCCTGGAGCCCTGGGGGCTTTGCCTTGCAGCATGGGTGCTGTGAGGCACCAGGTCACCTGCTCTGCTGGCGCTTTGTTGCTGCAGCAGTGGTTAGTGCACAGTGCCGCACTACAAGGTTTAGAATAGGGACCCACTCGAGGTTTGCCGTGATTTGGCAGTGGGCTTAATGCAATCTGATCAGAATAGTAACAAAGAACCTCATGTTCTATTTAATTTTTTGCCTGGCAGCTTTAGATCATTGTATTTTTTGGAATGTGCGACCCATGTCTTTTTCTCAATAGTGTGTTAGAAGGGCTTGACTTTTGCTTCATTAGTCTTGCTTTTTAATGGCATGATTTCAAGTTACATATAATGTCTTAGAGGGGTGGTCTGGTACCTATATAGCCTTTCCTAAATACCTATATTCACGCCCTAGTCACCATTGTAACTCATTTGTTATCAAATTCCCCATAATTTTCCCTATCCTGCTATTTCCTATGTGTTTTTTTTATTTTATTTCCTGTTACATTTCAAATGTTCAGTGACAGGAGGCTGGGGCTGCACTCACTTCTCTGCAGCATCTACAGTTAGGTCCAGAAATATTTGGACAGTGACACAATTTTTGCGAGTTGGGCTCTGCATGCCACCACATTGGATTGGAAATGAAACCTCTACAACAGAATTCAAGTGCAGATTGTAACGTTTAATTTGAAGGTTTGAACAAAAATATCTGATAGAAATTGTAGGAATTGTACACATTTCTTTACAAACACTCCACATTTTAGGAGGTCAAAAGTAATTGGACAAATAAACCAAACCCAAACAAAATATTTTTATTTTCAATATTTTGTTGCGAATCCTTTGGAGGCAATCACTGTCTTAAGTCTGGAACCCATGGACATCACCAAACGCTGGGTTTCCTCCTTCTTAATGCTTTGCCAGGCCTTTACAGCCGCAGCCTTCAGGTCTTGCTTGTTTGTGGGTCTTTCCGTCTTAAGTCTGGATTTGAGCAAGTGAAATGCATGCTCAATTGGGTTAAGATCTGGTGATTGACTTGGCCATTGCAGAATGTTCCACTTTTTTGCACTCATGAACTCCTGGGTAGCTTTGGCTGTATGCTTGGGGTCATTGTCCATCTGTACTACGAAGCGCCGTCCGATCAACTTTGCGGCATTTGGCTGAATCTGGGCTGAAAGTATATCCCGGTACACGTCAAAATTCATCCGGCTACTCTTGTCTGCTGTTATGTCATCAATAAACACAAGTGACCCAGTGCCATTGAAAGCCATGCATGCCCATGCCATCACGTTGCCTCCACCATGTTTTACAGAGGATGTGGTGTGCCTTGGATCATGTGCCGTTCCCTTTCTTCTCCAAACTTTTTTCTTCCCATCATTCTGGTACAGGTTGATCTTGGTCTCATCTGTCCATAGAATACTTTTCCAGAACTGAGCTGGCTTCATGAGGTGTTTTTCAGCAAATTTAACTCTGGCCTGTCTATTTTTGGAATTGATGAATGGTTTGCATCTACATGTGAACCCTTTGTATTTACTTTCATGGAGTCTTCTCTTTACTGTTGACTTAGAGACAGATACACCTACTTCACTGAGAGTGTTCTGGACTTCAGTTGATGTTGTGAATGGGTTCTTCTTCACCAAAGAAAGTATGCGTCGATCATCCACCACTGTTGTCATCCGTGGACGCCCAGGCCTTTTTGAGTTCCCAAGCTCACCAGTTAATTTCTTTTTTCTCAGAATGTACCCGACTGTTGATTTTGCTACTCCAAGCATGTCTGCTATCTCTCTGATGGATTTTTTCTTTTTTTTTCAGCCTCAGGATGTTCTGCTTCACCTCAATTGAGAGTTCCTTAGACCGCATGTTGTCTAGTCACAGCAACAGCTTCCAAATGCAAAACCACACACCTGTAATCAACCCCAGACCTTTTAACTACTTCATTGATTACAGGTTAACGAGGGAGACGCCTTCGGAGTTAATTGCAGCCCTTAGAGTCCCTTGTCCAATTACTTTTGGTCCCTTGAAAAAGAGGAGGCTATGCATTACAGAGCTATGATTCCTAAACCCTTTCTCCGATTTGGATGTGAAAACTCTCATATTGCAGCTGGGAGTGTGCACTTTCAGCCCATATTATATATATAATTGTATTTCTGAACATGTTTTTGTAAACAGCTAAAATAACAAAACTTGTGTCACTGTCCAAATATTTCTGGCCCTGACTGTATTTAGCATGTCATTATGATGTGGGGCTGCGATCATTTACCAGAGCTACTATCACCTGAGCCCTTTGATGGCATTCTGGTTCAGTAGAAGTGACATAAGTGAGCACATCTTCAGTCACCTGATGACGTCCTTTTGCAGGAGAAGCAATAGATTCTACAGGGAAGTGAGAGCAGCCCCAGCCTCCTGTGATCACATGTTCTTTCTTTTTTATACAATAAGTTATACAGTATTTCAGTAAGCTTTTTGTATCAAGTCCTATATATATTTTTTTTAGATCTCTGCTTGCAGTCATTCCTAAGGAATCAGATTTGTCTTCTTCTAGTGGCTATAGATGAACCAGACACCACTCCTGACATGTCTGTTTAAGTAAAGAATTGAATTTCCCATGAAATAGTTCTCTAGCATCTTTTTCTAAAGACTATTATGCGACTTGTGACATTTTTACACCAGCTTCTCCCACCTCCTCTAAAATGGGAGACTCTGGGCAGGACAGGGGTGTGACACCACAGCTCAGTTAATTTATGATGAAGCCTCTTAATGGATCAGGAGCAGTTGACTCCAATATGTCCTCTCATCAAAACCAATTGTCTTGACCAATTGGGGCATTCTAGTCTATATAATTAGATAATTTAGAAAAAATGTTAACTTCTTTAAAGGGGTTGTCCACCTTTGGGTAATTTTTTTTTCTTGCTTACATGCATACAATTGGGGCTAAAAAATATTTTTGCAATTGGGTTTCGTTTAAATAAATTTCACCCTTTACCTCCTATAGCCCCTGTATTAAACTGTCTATTGCTGGCTGCACAATGAGTTTTAAGGGGATGACCACATTACCTTTATTTAACACTAGAAGTCCCAGAGAGGGGTCATTTAACATTTCTACCATTGAAACCCCATGGAGCTCGAAATTCCTGGGACTTCTAGTGTTAAATGGATGTATCAAGGTCATCATTTTGTGTCACTATTATATGGGTATGACAGGTCCTTCTCCTGCTCATTACTGCAGCTTTCCTCACAGACTGCACAGATCTCCAGTCCATAAAATGGCCACTGGTTGAGGAGCATGTGACCAGACCTTGTCCAATGGAAAACCGTCACATGCGAAAACTGCTTTTTTATTGGAGGAGACTAATGGACAGGTCTGGTCACTCGCTGTTCCGCAAGCAGCCATTTTATGCACAGGAAAGCTGCAGTAATGAGCAATAGGAGGACCTGTCCTACCAATATAATCATAAGTGCCACAAAATCCTGTCCCCAACACATCTGATAAAATAGAGATAATGTGGCCAACCCTTTAATTCATTTAGCAGCAAGCAATAGACAGCGTAAGGCTATGTTCACACGTTTATTATAGGTCACTGACCCAGACCTAACACTCTTGTGTAGGAAACCACCAATCAATACAGTTACAACAGCGAAAAAAAGTAGTACAAAACCCAATAATTAAAATTATATTTTTTATTTAAAGTAATTTAATACACATTATAATAAAAATAGAGAACAAGGAGTCCATAAGGTTGGCTAACCACTGACTTGCAATACAATCATTTAATTATTGTTTACAGTAATAATAGATCAGTATAAAATATATATAGAGAGAGATGGAAGTAGCATGTACACTGAGTAATAAAAGGGCTGTTGTAAACAAGGTTAAAAATTTGTTATTCTATTGTGGACAAAATGAACAGTTTATGTCATAGCCAGAGTACTAGACTATGTATTCCAACATTATTAACCTCACTAAATGTGCCTATACACCGTGCTATATCATAATTATTGTAGTAAACTATAAATTATGCAGCCATAGTATAGAATTTCCCAATCACAGTTACCAACATTACATACTCTCCATACATGCTAAGTGAAGGGATAGGGAATTTTCAGTATAGTAATGTAAGTATACACAGTGTAACTAGTAGAAGGTGCCCAAGCAAAATTCTCCCAAAATCCTCCAAGTATTAGTAGACAATACTGACCCTTAACAACAGTGGTGTACAGCCTCACCGACCAGTCCCAACGCGCGTTTCACCTCTTCATCAGGGGACGTGTACACAATATTACTATAATTTACTGTACACAATAATTAAATGATTGTATTGCAAGTCAGTGGTTAGCCTACCTTATGGACTCCTTGTTCTCTATTTTTATTATGTGTATTAAATTAATGTAAAAAAAAATATAATTTTAATTATTGGGTTTTGTACCACTTTATTTCGCTGTTGTAACTATGTCCACACATTGCGTTTTTGCAGCAATTTTCATGGATTTTGTACATAATTAAATCTGCTTTTTACAGTACTAGCAAAAGCTATGAGATTTCAGAAATCTAATGCACACACTTGGGTTTTTTTCTGACTGAAATGGAAACTTCTGCATTTTTTAAAGAAGCAGCTTCTCAATTCTTTCAGTTTTTTCACCATTGAAAGAATTGAAAAAGTGTGAATATGTAACCCCTGCACTTTTGTTACGTTTTTGCTGCTTTTGTGGGGAATGAAACTGACTTTATTAAACATGTACGGTAGGTAGACAACTGACACACCAAAAACGCGACTAAAAACACAGCAAAAAAAGCAGCAAAAACTCAGCAAACATGCTTTTTGAAAGCAACTTTTTTACTGCTAAGAGAGCAGGTTTTTTCTGAAGAAAAAAAAATGCAGCAAAAAAGCAATGTATAAACATAGCCTATAGAAGGCAAACTGGGAAAAATGTTTAATGAAACCCAATTGCAAAAATGGTTTTAGCCCAAATGGCATGCATTTAAAAAGGACCAACCAGCAGAATTTTGCTATATGATGTAAAGGCAGTGCCATACAGGCACTATGATGCTGATTGCAGGCATACCTGTTGTAGAAAGATCCGATGCTTGGTTGATTAAATATCTTTAATCAAAGTTGCAGGAAAGCACCGCACTTTGATTGATGTGTGCAACATGGGCCCTGGTCTTTGTAGGTCGGGTCCTCGTGTTTATTCCTCCACTGGTGTCTTCCTGGCTTGTTCCTTTTTCTTTATTTGAATATTGCAGCACGCCGCCATTGCTGTTGTTGGCAGCACAAGCACATTGCCACTGTACTCAGGTGTTCATTAAGATGACATCGGAGTCTGTCCATGAGGGTAATGCGAACTCCAGCACCATTTTATTGAACACACTTCGGTAAACACTGTGGGAGTCATTGGTACTAGGTAAAATTTTTTAGTTTTACATCTGCGCACGCGCTGATACTTCTCAGTCTTCACCCAAGGGTGTTTCAGCAAATGGCGCCAGAAATTATGGTACGTGCATGTATGGACTCTGGTACCATTTTAATGAAGACCTGATTACTGTGACAATACGAACATGAGATCTTCAACATCAATGGCGTAACAGATAATAATAAAGAAAAGGGGAAAAGCCAGATGACGCCGGAGGAGGAGGAATAAACACGAGGACCCAACCCACAAAGCCCTGCCCATGTTGAACACATAAATCATAATGCAGTGCTTTTCTGCAAGTTTCATTAAAAATATTTAATCAGCCAAGCATGTAATCTTTCTACAGCAGGTATGCCTGCAATCAGCATCTTACTGCCTTTATGGCACTGCCTTTACCTCATATAGTAAAATCCTGCTGATTGGCCTCTTTAAGTAAGAAAAAAAAATGTTCCCATGTTCCCAAAGGTGAACAACCCATTTAATGTATCTTCAATAAAATAAATAAATGAATATATAAATAAATAATGAATTTCCATCTGCTATGCAGACCTATGTTTCCATGGCTACAGACTACAAACAAATCCAATGTTGTCTGATCTAGCAGTTGTGTTACTCCTTTTTTGCTGTTGTTTCTTGCTAATAGTCAGTAGAAGAGACGGCAGATGAAAAAAAAAATAAATGGTTTCCAACATCTGACTACACACAGTTTGGTCATAGTTGTAACAAGGAGACTTATAAGTCTCCATAGAAACTGCCTATACAAACAGTAGGATAGTGTATTACGCCTACTTGCTATATTTTTCCACTATATTTTCTTTGGAGCAATGGAAACATTTTACAAAAGTATCAAGAACATATATTGTAAGAAAAAACAACAACAAAAGATAAGCGGGCATAGAAATAGCGCAGATGTCAAATAACTGTGCACTTAAAACAAAGTACGGATCACTCAGAACTTTTCACGCGAGCATCGGATCAATTTGTTATTTATAGCCAGATAATTCCAAACATTTTTAAATAGCAGGAAAAAAAAATCTCGTGCAGATGACTCATGTATAAATCTCATCTCAAGAACAAGGGCTAAATAACATTAGAGTGTATGCAGGCCGAAGCTTAAAACAATAAGGCAATTATAAGCAATTGACTTAACGATGAGTAATAGGTAGTATTTAGAGATGCCTTGCAGTGAGCTCAGTATTGTCCCCTACTTGTATCGACTTATCAGTGAAAAATCAGGTCCCTTAAGCTTAGAGAGAAGCTTTGACTACAAAAACTGGACGGAACAGCTTCTTCTCGCTAATGAGAACAGTTCATAAATGCAATGTAACCAACAAATGCTTTCCGGTCTGTGCTGCGAGTGGTGATATGCAGGCAGCTCTGCATTGGCTTCTAACGTTCAGTCCATGGCATGTCACAGAGGGCTCCTACAGGGAAATTCTGGAAGGCTGATGTCAGCTGTTATCCTAAATACTATCTGTTCTCCAAAACCATTTTGAGGAATTTTCTAGATTTTGATGTAATAAACAATTGTTTATTTCTTATTATAGAATAGTTTACTTTAACTGTGTGAGTATTACGGTAATAGTATGCCAAAAAAAGTCCCTCCACTTGGTCACTACGGACAGCTAATGGGCTGGCAGGAAAGCTTTAAAATGTAAGAAATGTCCAATCAAAACTACAGTAATGGAGAAAAGACAATATTATAAAAGTAACTTTACTGTAGAGTCATTGCCAATTTAAATGTGACGCCCTGGCAAAATCAGGTTGTCACACATTAGGCCCCCGCATAACACCTTCCCTCATTTGGTTACATATAGCCGACCTGAAACCCTAGTCACCCCCCTCAGGGCAAGACAGGAACACCAGTAGGCGGGATCAGGCGGTTAGGGAACGCCCACCTAGGGGTCTAGACAGCCCGAGGCGGGAAAACAGTCGTAAGGAGTTGGAGTTCGAGTTGAGAGGAGTGGAGGCTGGGGCTAGGTGTAGCTCCAGCAGAGGAGAAGCTCAAGTTGAACGGTGCCAGGGTTGGAGCCCTGGTACCTTGGCTGGGTGGCAGACGGTGGTCTCAGTCAGCAGGCGACGGGAAGACGGCAGCCGGAAATCCGAGGTGGACCTGGACAAGGTTGGAGCCCACCGCTACCGACACCGGAGAACCGACCCGGAAACTGTGCACAGGGGGGGTACTTGGACCCTGAAGGCCTAGCTAATTAACCAATTGAGGGCAGGATTTTAGGTCCTGTCCCAACCAAAGTCCCAAAAGCAGACAACGACCCACAGAGAGGGATAGAGCAACCGCCAGGGCCCATAGATCCCATGGGTCAGCGTCAGCGGGCACGGCTCCTCAGGTACACAACAATCCGGGAGCGGACTCCCGTGTTCCATACCGGGAAGTCCAACACAAGCAAACACAGTGCAGAGGGAAAAGACGACGATCACCAGCCCGGGTGGGGGACCAGACTACAACCGGCCGCGGCGGCCGGCCACCAGCACCTTGGTTTACCAAAAGACTTGTGTGATTCATTTAATTGTGAGTAAGCAAACATCCCCTGGTACGTCTGGGCGAGCAAGCCCTTGCCATCACCGTACCCTGCACAGAGACACTGGATTCCGGGGCAACCATCCCTACCCACGGATGGGTTAACATCCAGCTGCCACTACATCTCCCCCGGGAATCCCACAACAGCAGCGGTGGTGTCCCACTTCACCACACACCGTGGGTGGCGTCATAAACTGAATACGGCCAAGGCCGTACAACTATGTCCCCCTTTTCATTTGGCATGTCCGCGTGACCCCCGGGTCCAGAGGATCCCTCGAGCCACACAGCGGGTCCGGATCCGAGCAGCCCAGCTGCTACTGGCGTAGGGGCGGCACATAAACTTCATAAAAGGATTATTCTACTAATATAATAGAATTGTAATATTACCTTCAGTAGCTATCATGGTTTGGTTAACATACATATCTACAACCTTCACAAAACTGAAGATTTGCAGGAGGTCAGCTGCCACTGATTGATTGTAATGGTCCTGTGTAAGTTGTAAAGTTCAGGGTTCGTACTGAACATGGACTTTTCAAATAAATCAGTGTCGGAATTCGAGTGCTAACCACTTGATCAAGCATCGGTGTGTTCGGGTACGCTCGGTGCTCAGCCCAGTGCAAGCTACTTGCAGTCTCTGATTGGCTCTCACTGGGGGTAAAAGCAATGTTTTCGGATGTAATGTGCCCCCCCAAAATAAATTCCAACTCTCTCTACTCCGAAAGTGATCTGTTTATGGCTGGCTGTATATGGGCAGGGACCTGAACTGCCCAATCCAATCATTCACTTCCAACGGGGTTCAGGTCAAGTCCAGGTCCAAAACAGAACATTATCTAAAGTCCGGCTGAACATGCTGAACCCAAACTTTCATGGCCCCACTCATCTTTAGTCACATGACATTAGAGTATATACACACAACAACTTTTTCAGACAGGTCTGAGCCAAAAATCTGGCTAAAAAATTGTGGACAATAATAATAATAATAATAATAATAATAATAATAATAATAAACATGGGCATTTCTAGGTAAAGACGACTTCCTGTTCATATGTTCAGGTTTTTGACCATATTTTTACCGCTTCAGATTACCAAGATGCTAATCAATTAATAGAACAAGACTGACCTTTCTTCATATGGCTTCCTTCCCATCTTAATGTGAAGTCTCTATAGATGCTTAAAAAAAGCCAAGTTGAGCGTTTTGGCAACATTTTAGTTTGAAAAACTGCTAGCAGTTTCTTCATTAATGAATAGGATCGCTACTTCCAATAGGTGGCGCTGTGCTAGAGTTTGTCTCCTTTACTGGAGAGACAATTAGAGCAAACAAAAAATCCAGAAAGCGCCAATAAAGATACTCCCCAAAAACACTGAGAAAACACTAAAAACTGGGAAAATACTTGGTCAAAAGAGTCCAAAATGTTGAAAAATTCTTCAGGAAATTACCTTAAAAATGCTAAACAATAATACTTAAATTTGAAAAAATGCTAGAAAATTGGCGAGTTACCTGAAGCCCTTCTGCTTGAAAACAAATGTTTTTTGCCTACCTGAGGCCTGCAACACACATCCGTTGAAAACGTGCGTGTTTGGTCCGTTTCTGTACATACCGGAGATACGACCAAACGTGCACATATGTTGTTCTATGTTAAAAGACACACGTGCGTGTTATTTGATCTTCCGTGTGTTCGTGTGCGTCCCACGTTTTTTGCTCCGTTTGGCACGGAAGAATGTTCGTTTTTGGGACGGAGCACGCACACACGGACATAATGTTAGCCTGTGGGAGTCCAAATAAAACGTTCCTTGCACGGATGTGTGGTTATGTTGTCCGTGAGAAATGTCCGTGTGTAATGCAAAATGTCGGTACTACATGTCGGAAGACAGAGTAGCGGGATGAGAATGAACTCGGGTGAACTTCACCCGACTTCATTGTCATGCCGCGACTCTGTCTGTGTGCCGTGTACTGATTAGCGGTCACCTGTGAAGGATTCACCGGTGACCACTAATCCCCCGAGTGACTGAAGTGTCCCCCCCTCTCTCATACTCACCGATCCCCGATCACCGGCGCTGCACGGTGTTCACACTGCTCCGGCGGCTTTTTCTAATTTGAAAAAGCCAGCCGCTCATTAAACAATCTCGTATTCCCTGCTTTCCCCGCCCACCGGCGCCTATGATTGGTTGCAGTGAGACACGCCCCCATGCTGAGTGACAGGTGTCTTCTGCTGCTCCAGTCACCTCCATGCAGCAGAGCTGGAAGCGACGCTGGACCATCCTGGATTACGCCGGACATGGAGGGCTTTTTGGGGCTGATTAAATTGGTGAACCAGGGAATGTGTTTGTGTTTTTTATTTCTAATAAAATTGTCTCTCCAGTAAAGGAGACAAACTCTAGCACAGCACCACCTATTGGAAGTAGCGATCCTAAAAGTCACAAGTGGATTTTCAATAATCCTTTGCAATATGACTCAGGATATATAAGCCAGATCAGAATCCCAATTTGCAGACACGGTGTTTCGGGGTGCTTGCCCCTCGTCAGTGCAAAGTATGGGGGTGTCTGATCTGGCTCATGAGAAAGCTATGTGGGGACCACGGGGGAACACTATTATTATTTCTAATAAAGGATTTTTCAGGTGTGTGTGTTTATTTACTGTAATTTACAGATCAATCATGGAAGGTATCTCGGGAAGACGCATGACATGATTAATCTAGGATTTAGTGGCAGCTATGGGCTGCCATTAACTCCTTATTACCCCGATTTGCCAACGCACCAGGGCAAATCGGGAAGAGCCGGGTACTGACCCAGAACAGTCACATCTAATGTATGCGGCCATTCTGGGCGGCTGCTGACTGATGTTGTTAGGCTGGGGGGCTCCCCATAACATGGGGCTCCCCATCCTGAGATTACCAGCCTTCAGCCATATGGCTTTATCTGGCTGGTATTAAAATTGGGGGGACCGCACGCCGGTTTTTTAAATTATTTATTTATTTCTATACTCCATAGTGACACGCCGACCGACTGCTGTGATTGGGTGCAGTGAGACACCTGTCACTCAGCGTGGGGGCGTGTCTCACTGCAACCAATCATAGGCGCCGGTGGGTGGGGAAAGCAGGGAATACGAGATTGTTTAATGAGCGGCCGGCTTTTTGACAAGAGGAAAAGCCGCCGGAGTTTAGAGAACAGCCGTGCCGCGCCGGGGATCGGGGAACGGTGAGTATGCGAGAGGGGTACTCCATTCAGTCACTCTGGTGATTAGCGGTCACTGGTGAGTCTTTCACGGGTGACTGCTAATCAGGACGCGACACAGACAGAGCCGCGGTATGAGGATGAAGTCGGGTGAAGTTCACTCGAGTTTATTCTCAGCGCGCGACTCTGTCTGCTGTCAGCCGGTATGTATCAAAGACATTTAACATCACACACGGACATTTCACACGGACAACACACACACGTCAGTTAAGTTTCACACGCACACACGGCCATTCCACACGCACACGTGGTTACCATACGCCGGACACACAACCACCACCCGTGCGTTATTTACGGACAAAAAACGGATTACGGACATGAAAAACGGCCCGTATTACACGTGCGTGGTTATCAAGGACGTGTGTTTTAGGCCTGAAAGAGACATTGTGTGAACATACCCTGCCAATGACCACAGAGCAGACGTTGCTGATTCAGCACTGCTCTAGGAGGTTAGTATCAAGTGGTTTTATTGTATGATAGGCACTGGACCAATGAAGAAGGTGTCCAGAAGTAGACAATCTCTTTATTGGTTTACTTATCTTTCTGTATGTTCCACTTTGGATTCTGGATTTTGGCTTACAAATACTGAGCAAAAGCTAATGTGTGAATAAGGCTTTAGTCTGCATAGAGGCTTTACGACAATATGTTCAGCTATGATTAGAATGCTCTATGCAATTCTATGGACTTAGGGGTACTTTGCACGCTGCGACATCGCTAGCCGATGTGCTAGCGATGCCGAGCGCGATAGTACCTGCCCCCGTCACACATGTAATATCTTGTGATAGCTGCCGTAGCGAACATTATCGCTACAGCAGCTTCACACGCACTTACCTGCCCTGCGACGTCGCTCTGGCCGGTGACCCGCCTCCTTCCTAAGGGGGCGGGTCGTGCGGCGTCACAGCGACATCACACGGCAGGCGGCCAATAGAAGCGGAGGGGCGGAGATGAGCGGGACGTAAACATCCCGCCCACCTCCTTCCTTTCGCATTGCCAGTGGACGCAGGTAAGGAGATGTTCCTCGCTCCTGCGGCTTCACACACAGCGATGTGTGCTTCCGCAGGAACGAGAAACAACATCGTATCTCCTATTGGTGCAACATTATGAAAATGACCGACGCTACACAGATCACCGATTTACGACGCTTTTGCGATCGTTTATGGGCGCATCTAGGCTTTACACATTGCGACGTCTTTACCGGTGCCGGATGTGCGGCACTTTCGATTTGACCCCTACGATATCACAGCAGCGATGTCGCAACGTGCAAAGTACCCCTTAGGGTCTGTATACATGGATTGATCTGTGGTACTGTACAACTGCCGATTGGTAAACTGTTACTGATCAGCAGTCCTTTAAATGCCTGTTCACATAGGCAGATCAAAGTAAATGATGCGCACTAAGCGATCTAAACTATATCCTTCAGTGCACATAGGCTGCCATGGTTCTCGGTACTGTGAGTCCTGTTTACACAAGATGATGCTTTGGCAAGAGCGATGATTTTTTACTCTGTACAAAAGATCCTTTTCACCGATGAGCGAGCACTGTGCAGGTGATCGGTAGTCTGTTTATACTGAAATATAATTGTGAAAGGAGTGTTTTAACAACACTTTTATAGTTATATTGCAGTATAAATGCAGCTTTACATACCCTAACCCTCTTTGAACTGAAAGTGTTTTGTATCTAGTCTGGATCTGTGACGGGCATATACTGTAAATCTATTTATCTTATGTATCCACATTTGTATAGTACAGATTCTAATACCTTATAGCAACTAAGCCGTGGAAAAACATTTATTCCAGTAAAAGGTATTCCTCTAACACCCATGATGAGTTAAACCTGTTTGCACCATTTAAAACCAAGTTGTAGATGAGAGCATTAATTTACAATACTGATAAATCTCTGGAATCTTTCCAACGTCCGGTTAGTTTTGTGTACAAGAAAAAACTATTGTTTTTCGTTAGTATGCCAAATCTAATTTTCATCCATTTTTGGTGTGTGTCCATTCTTAAGGGCATGTGCGCACGTTGCGTTTTTTTCATGCGTTTCCGCAGCGTTTTGAGCTGCAGCGTTTAATGCAAAATTGCATGTGTTTTGATTTCCAGGCAAAGTCTATGGAAATTTGGGCTTTCTTGTGCGCACAATGCTTTTAAAAACGCTGCATTTTAGTTGCTTAAAATTTGACAAAATCTCTGCGTTTGAAGAAGCAACATGTCAATTGTTTTTGCCATTTTGGCAGTGTTTTGCTATCATTGAAGTCAATGAGAATGATCTAAATGCATCCTAAATTAAATTTCTAGCGTTTTACATGCTTTTTGATGCAGAACGCATGCATTTTTGACAAAAACAAAGCATGCGTTTTTGACATTATAGTGAGGTCATGACGTCTCCTTTCACACACATATCTAGCCCGACTATAAAAAAAGGTAAACAATAATTTTACGTTATTTTATACATAAATATTAAATCACAATAATCTTTTTATTAAAATTATCTATTTTGTTTATGATTTAAAGCATGACATTTTTTTTTTAATTTTCCTTTTTTTTCATAGTGTTTGAATGTTTAAACTTTATTTAGTAGTGTATTTGTATTGAAAACGCAGCTGACTTTAAGCACAGAAAATGCATGTAAAACGCAGCAAAAACGCTAAAAAAACGCATGCGTTTTTCCTGCATTTTTGTGGTCAAAGCCAAATTTAACATTGACAAATTCTGCTAGAGGATGCGTTCATTTCTGCAAGGTCCTGGACGCAACGTGCGCACATGGCCTAAAGGGGTTGTCCACTACTCGGACAACCCCTTCTCAATCTGATTGTTTGCTCTCATTAAAATATAAACATTCATACTTCCCTCCGGTGCCAGCTCTGTTCCAGCGGTGACGACTCTCGCTCTCCGTGGGCACACATGTGGTTGTTATGTCATGCGAGCTGTGAGCCCAATCACCACCAGCTTCACTCTCCCCAACTTCAGATGAATCAAACATCAAGACAAAGTCAGAGCTGCAGATGCTCTCTCACTGCCTATTAATGCTTAACAGTAAGACACACAATGCATAGATGACACACTGATGGTATATTAATGCTGTTATTTTTTTTTTCACAGACCTCTTAACTTAAATGGTATATCTGGGTCTTTTTTTTGTAATGTTCCTAAGCACTAAGGCTGAAGTCACACTTGCGAGTGACACGCGTGAGTCTCGCATCGCATCACCCGGCACAGCTACACATTCTCCTGACAGGAGTGGGTCGGCTGCATGTATTTCTATGCAGCAGAGACACTCGTGTCCAAAAAGTGTGCGCCCATGCCACGTGATGCGATACGAGACTCTTGCGAGTTACTCACAAGTGTGACTCCAGCCTAAAAGGTAGTTACTTGTTATCTACCTGCCTGTTGTGCTTGGTGCCATCTTTGCCGGCACAGATTGGTCTCACACTGCTTTGGCTGACGATTTAGCTGCTTTCGCTGACATTGCATTGGTAGAGCGGTAGCTTCTTATCCAGTTTGCTCGGTAGATGGGGCAGAACAGTAGACATCATGCTGATTGACAGTCAGCTCCCCCAGTTAGACAGCAGGTAGCCGACTGTCAATCAGCATGACGTCTTCTGTCCTGCCCCGTCTACAGAGCAGAGTGGAAGAGAAGCCGATGCTCTGTTGATGAAGCCATTGTATTGCAGGCAAGAGCAGTCTGTGACCACACTGTGCCAGCGAAGAATGGCACCAGATACAACAGACAGGTAGGTAAGTGGGAGTTAGCTACCTGTTAGTGCTTAGGCACATTTTTTTTTGTTAAAAACTCAGATAGCCCCTTTAAATGAGGGAGTATGATATGCAAATCAAATAAAAAATAGACATGTCTACTTTTTTCCAGACAATCAGTTTGCAAGAAGAAAAAAAATGGACTTTGCAAATAACCCCAAAGACTATAATGGGTAACTTTTCTATCCATGAAAAACATGAAACAAAGATATGTGATTGGTGCCGAATAGTTTTTTAAAGACGTATTACTTTCCCACAACAGTATTTTGGCCCGGAGTTTGCATCAATATATGTAAGCCAAAATCTGAAGTGGATGCAAAATAAAGTACAAGTGTTTCCATTATACTTTCTCTCTGTAGGCTCCACTCCTAGTTTTGGCTTACAAATACAAATGCAAAATACTGTCCAAAACACTGACGTGTGAAATGGAGCAAAGCTAAATATACAACGGGTCCTTGAAATTTTGATTTTCATAATCTGGAATAAATACACATATTTATTTTGACATTGAAAATGCATTATTATAGAACATTCTTAAAGGAGAAAAATGGCTTTTCTCAAAAGAATCAACAAACGTCTTGGTAATTCTTTTGAATGAATATTTTTTTATCCTGGGTTATCCAATGGTCAATCCATCTTTTTTTCCTTTGCACGTTTGCGTAATTTCTCAGATATTATTATGTGACTTTGTTTTGTTACTTGTTATTTATTTCCATCTCCTTTCTTGCACATCGAGTTTTAGCACTGGACAGTAGAGGATTAGGTGTTTAATTTCAAGGTGATAATTATAATGGAATTTTCTTTTATTCAAGTTGAAGAGTTCTTACGAAAAATGTAAGGCACAATGCAAAGTTATATCAAGGTTGCCCCTGACAGAAGTAGAAGAAAACTAATAATATATTTTGAATAAATTAATCGCTTTATATTAGAAACTTTACCTGTCAGTGCCGCAGTGTATTTAGTTAGTCAATATTTATTTGGCTTCAGATTTTAAAAAATGTCTTAGGTCTCCTTCACATCTACGTCTCTAGGCCATTTTTTTCCACATTACCCATTAAAACCTATGGTGGTCATCATATGGTGTTTTTAAAATTACTGTATGTCCATTTTTTTTACGGCAGCACAGATGAAAAGAGCCAAAATAAGTCTATGGGTCCATGAAAAACATGTACATCATACAAATAGTATCCACGTGCCATCCATTTGCCATCCATATGCTGTAGGTGTTAAACTTTGCAAAGTATAGGAGCTTTGTAATTTCATTCTTTCTTTATTTACAGTGCCTACAAGTAGTATTCAACCCCCTGCAGATTTAGCAGGTTTGATAAGATTTAAATAAGTTAGAGCCTGCAAACTTCAAACAAGAGCAGGATTTATTAACAGATGCATAAATCTTACAAACCAACAAGTTATGTTGCGCAGATAAATTTTAATAAACTTTAAACATAAAAGTGTGGGTCAATTATTATTCAACCCCTAGGTTTAATATTTTGTGGAATAACCCTTGTTTGCAATTACAGCTAATAATCGTCTTTTATAAGACCTGATCAGGCCGGCACAGGTCCCTGGAGTTATCTTGGCCCACTCCTCCATGCAGATCTTCTCCAAGTTATCTAGGTTCTTTGGGTATCTCATGTGGACTTTAATCTTGAGCTCCTTCCACAAGTTTTCAATTGGATTAAGGTCAGGAGACTGACTAGGCCACTGCAACACCTTGATTTTTTTCCCTCTTGAACCAGGCCTTGGTTTTCTTGGCTGTGTGCTTTGGGTCGTTGTCTTGTTGGAAGATGAAATGACGACCCATCTTAAGATCCTTGATGGAGGAGCGGAGGTTCTTGGCCAAAATCTCCAGGTAGGCCGTGCTATCCATCTTCCTATGGATGCGGACCAGATGGCCAGGCCCCTTGGCTGAGAAACAGCCCCACAGCATGATGCTGCCACCACCATGCTTGACTGTAGGGATGGTATTCTTGGGGTCGTATGCAGTGCCATCCAGTCTCCAAACGTCACGTGTGTGGTTGGCACCAAAGATCTCGATCTTGGTCTCATCAGACCAGAGAACCTTGAACCAGTCTGTCTCAGAGTCCTCCAAGTGATCATGAGCAAACTGTAGACGAGCCTTGACATGACGCTTTGAAAGTAAAGGTACCTTACGGGCTCGTCTGGAACGGAGACCATTGCGGTGGAGTACGTTACTTATGGTATTGACTGAAACCAATGTCCCCACTGCCATGAGATCTTCCCGCAGCTCCTTCCTTGTTGTCCTTGGGTTAGCCTTGACTCTTCGGACAAGCCTGGCCTCGGCACGGGTGGAAACTTTCAAAGGCTGTCCAGGACGTGGAAGGCTAACAGTAGTTCCATAAGCCTTCCACTTCCGGATGATGCTCCCAACAGTGGAGACAGGTAGGCCCAACTCCTTGGAAAGGGTTTTGTACCACTTGCCAGCCTTGTGACCCTCCACGATCTTGTCTCTGATGGCCTTGGAATGCTCCTTTGTCTTTCCCATGTTGACCAAGTATGAGTGCTGTTCACAAGTTTGGGGAGGGTCTTAATTAGTCAGAAAAGGCTGGAAAAAGAGATAATTTATCCAAACATGTGAAGCTCATTGTTCTTTGTGCCTGAAATACTTCTTAATACTTTAGGGGAATCAAACAGAATTCTGGTGGTTTGAGGGGTTGAATAATAAATGACCCTCTGAATAAACTTTTCACATAGTTACATAGTTACTTAGGTTGAAAAAAGACCTAGGTCCATCTAGTTCAACCTTCCTCCACCAGTTCTACATTTAGTCACTAAGTCATTTATAACCAACAATGTTTTGTGTACTGAGGAAATCATCCAGCCCTTTTTTAAAAGCTGTTATAGTATCTGCCATTACTACCTCTTGTAGTAGGGCATTCCACAGTCTGACTGCTCTAACTGTAAAGAACCCTTTCCTATTTAGCTGTTGGAATCGCTTTTCTTCCACTCGCAGTGAGTGCCCCCTGGTCCTTAGTACTGTCTTTGGAAGAAATAAGTCATGTGCCAGTCCTTTATATTGACCACACATGTATTTATACATATAAATGAGATCTCCTCTGAGACGTCTTTTTTCTAAGCTAAACATATCTAACTTTTTCAACCTGTCATCATATGGGAGGCCTTCCATTCCTTGTAATAGTCTAGTTGCCTGCCTTTGAACTGACTCTAACTTTTGAATGTCCTTTTTAAAATGTGGAGCCCAAAACTGGATCCCGTATTCCAGATGTCGCCTTACAAGTGATTTATAGAGGGGTAACAATACGTTGGGATCACGGGATCTAATCTCTCTTTTTATACACCCTAAAATCTTGTTTGCTTTAGCAGCTGCTGCTTGACATTGAGTGCTGCTGCTCAACTTATTTGTAATGAGAATACCCAAGTCCTTCTCCTGTTCTGTAGTCCCGAGTTTACTTCCATTTAATGTATACGCAGCTATAGGATTACTCCGTCCTAGGTGCATTACTTTATATTTATCAACATTAAATCTCATTTGCCAAGTATCTGCCCATTCTGACATCTTATCCAGATCTTTTTGTAATATTGTACTATCCAGGTCAGTTTTTAATATCCTACATAGTTTGGTGTCATCGGCAAAGACTGACACTGTACTATCAATCCCATCCACAAGGTCATTAATAAAGAGATTAAAAAGAATCGGTCCAAGCACAGATCCCTGCGGCACCCCACTGCTGACTATAGCCCATTTAGAGAATGTACCGTTTATGACTACTCTTTGTTTCCTATCTTTTAGCCAATTCCTTACCCAGTTGCATATTGTGTCCCCTAGTCCTTGCTTCTGGAGCTTTAGTATAAGGCTATTATGTGGTACAGTATCAAATGCCTTTGCAAAGTCCAAATAAATCACATCAGCTGCATTACCAATATCCAGGTTTGAACTTACCCCCTCATAGAACCCCAACAGGTTGGTTAGACACGACTTATCTTTCATGAATCATGCTGTTTGTCAGTTATCATATTATTTTCTGCAATATATTTTTGCATGTCATCCCTTAAAATGCCCTCAAAAACTTTGCATACTACTGATGCCAGGCTTACTGGATGGTAGTTGCCTGGATCTACCCTATTACCTTTCTTAAATATCGGTACCACATCAGCACATCACCATTTAAAAAAAAAAAAACAAATAAAGAAATAACATTCTTTTTTGCTGCAGTGCATTTCACACTTCCAGGCTGATCTACAGTCCAAATGTCACAATGCTAAGTTAATTCCGAATGTGTAAACCTGCTAAATCTGCAGGGGGTTGAATACTACTTGTAGGCACTGTATACCAGAAAAACATGGATGACAAGCTGATGGAAAACACTGATGACACTGGTACTGGCTTTCCATGTACGTTTTTTTTATATGGACATGTAAAGGATGCTTTAGGTAAATTGCTCACGATGAGCTTTTTGTAAGTTTTAGTTGCTGTGTATTCTTGCTGCACCAAAAAAACCCCACATCATTTTATAGTTCCAGGAAAGTGTATGGGATTTATGCCCACTGTGCCTTTTTTTTAAGGCTGTGTTAACTGACGTGTGGTGTGTGTTTGAAATTCCAGAACATGGCAATTTCTTTTGTAGGTACTCTGAGTTTTATTTATGGATTCTCCCTATAGACTTACATTAGATGTGGAAAATGTTCAATATACAATGCACGTAATGTGTACATGACTGTATCAATAAAGTTTAGCAAAATTCAAATACCATAAAGTATAAAAAACAAGGCAGCTTTGTTTAAGGCCCCCTTCACACGCACGTGGAAAAAATGAACCCTTTTTTCACGGATGTATTAAAGGGGTGGTTTGCTCCTCGTGTGCCGTGTTTGTGGCACATGCGTGTTCTCCGTGTTTTATACGTAATAACACACAGAGAACGGAAAGTCCCATCTTACCTGATTCTTCCAGAGCTGTCTGTGGTGCTGAATGACAGTGTCCGGCACCGGCCACGCCCCGCTAACTCTGCTTCCGGCCCCCAGTGAAGAAGATGTGTGACGCCCTGGGCAAGCCAGGGGTCACAGGTCATGACACCACCACACCCTACACCCCGGATAGGTACACCGAAGCTACACCAAAAATCCTTGTTGCCTTCCTCCAGGGGCTGATGTTCACACCAGGGGGTGGGCCAGGCGGTTGGCTCCACCCACCGAGGAGTTCACAGTCCTGGAGGCGGGAAAACCAGGCAGTTGAGTGGAGAGTTTAGTGGGAGTTGGAGAAGGAAGTGGTAGAGGAGCAAGTGAGAGGAGTAAAAGTGGAAGAGAAAGTGACAGTTGAGGAAGCCTGAAGTTGGTCCGGGTGTGTGCCCCGGACTGAGACAGCAAGGTCAGCAGACGGCGGGGACCGTCTGCAGGAGAGGCTGATTGGAGGTTGCCGAAAGGACCGTGGACGGGTGGTGGCCCGGCGGTACCGGAACGGTATATGAAGAGAAGCCAGCACCATTGGCAGGGGCCTTTCGGATCCCGGCAAGGCTAGGAGTCGCCGTGAATTTGCCAAATCCGTCAGTGAAGGGGACCTCCTGGGTCTCCCAACAACTAAGTCCCGATTGAAGGCAATAGTCCAACCATAGGAGAGAGACACCGCCACCGCCAAGGCACCAGTTTCTCAGGGCCAGCGCCTGCGGGCAAAGAGGGGCTCCTCCGGCCCATATCCAAGCCGGGGAGCGGGTTACCGGTGGGAACCCATCGCTATCAACATTTCACTAGGTGCAGGGACAGAGACCGTCACCGTCAACTACCGGGGAAAAGCAACAGCAGCCGTCCATGGGAACCGACTTTCCAGCCGTGTGTTTTACCGAGAACTGTGTCACTGTCTCAGGCTGCGTGAGTACCACCGTGCCGTGTGGCACAGCGCTGCCCCCGCGACCCTGCACCTCACCAGGCCCTGCACCGGCCCTGCCATCCCTCATCCCCCACCTCATCACTGGGCCCCGGGACAACCATCCCCTACCCACGGAGGGGAGAACTAACAACTTTGCTGCTCCCTGTCACCGCTCCCGGGATCCCCATACAGAGCAGCGGTGGTGTCCACACAATCACCATAACCGTGGGTGGCGTCATGGACAATAAACTATCCCAAAAACCAATCCCCTTTCACTCACGGGCGAGGAGCGCCGCTCGAGTCCCCGGGATCCGGCCCATCGCTCGAGCCACCGAGCAGCAGCAGGCCGCAGCGGCAGCGGCAGCCGGACCCGAGCAGTAGGGAGAGCGCTGCGTCCCCTCCTCCACCCGCGACAGATGCGTTGTTCAAATTCACTGGGGGTCTGATGCAGGTGACAGCCGCGGCAGAGACTGCGGGGCTGGTGGAGGTGAGTATGTGTTTTTTCTATTTTTACAATGACTTGTGTGTTTCTCCGGCACGTGTCACGTGGGACTGCATCCACACTACATCCGTGTGGTATGGGTGCGGGCCACGTGACAACCGTGCTGCCGGAGAAAAACGGACATGCCGCCGTATGGAGCACACGGGCTCACGTCTTCTCCACACGGAGGCACGGGCCAATGGCTGAACACGTGCGTGCACATAAACCCATTGATTTTAATGGGTATACGTGTGCCCGTGTCTCCGGTACATGCGGGAACGGACCTAACACGTACCGGAGGCACGTGGGTGTGAAGGGGGCCTAAAGGGAATCGGTCACCAGGATTTCCGCATATAAAGTACGGTCACCTCTATGAAGGCCTCTTTAGCAATATACTAGAATGCTGTAAAAAAAAGTCCCCGATCTACTCTGTAGATCCTAACAAGAGCTTTTATTGTACCCACAGATGGTGTGGTCAGGTCTAATGGGCAACTCTGGTCTCGGTCCAGCACCTCCTCTTTTATTGCAATCACCATCTGCTTTCCTTACTCCATGTGGATGACGCGTCCTATGACATCCACACAGTGTCCCCAAATCACAATCCTGTGCGAGTGCACTTCTCTCGACCCTACCAAGAGCAGCACAAAGTTCTGTATAATAAAGCCCTTTTTTGGATCTAAAAAGGAAATTGGGGACTTTTTTTATAGCATTCTACTATGAGGCCTTCATGGTGGTGATCGTGGTCTCTGGAATAATTACACAAGTCTATCTTTTGGATTCAGACTCCTATGAATGCTTATTTGCCGACTGTCTGTTAATATAAATGCGTCATAAATAGTTCTCTGCTAATCTGCTTGTCTCATTCAATTTGCTGTTTACAGGTTTTACACTAGCGATAAGGATTGGTGAGACAGGCCTCAGTCACATTTTTGCATGTTTCCTTAGATTCGGGACACAAGGATTTTAGTAGTGTTATTTTTGGATTTTGTATTAACAAGTAACATCGAGTTTCTTCAATAGATCTTTTCCCTCCTCAATAGTCTGTTTGGATTTGAGGCATACACAAGGGTTATAGTTAATTCCTGTAACTGTTGCAAATTACATTTACAATCTGGCCCACGCCCCATTATAGACCAGCTTGGTGGATACAGCCGAGAAGACATATGGCCATATATTAGGAACATCTGACACAGTTATACCACTGGCAACGTCTGCTCAAGCGCAAAATTGGTCAGAGATTAAATATCGGGACAAAGGTGTCTTGCTTAAAGTGCATGGAAAATGCAATCTGTGGTTTGGCTGTAACTCTGGAGGTTGGCATTGATGGTGCCATCTGTCGTGAATGGGTTAAACTACGTTACATCTTTAAGGACTGTTAGCATGCTGTAGTGTGACCAGAATTGTTTCTGCGTATTTTGAAGGATAACTTTCAAAGGACCTTGGTTTGTTTATGCCTCAGATCCACCTTTTCAAATCAGTCTTCCATAAAGCGCACACAAATGCTCGCAGGCAGTCTGGACCCCTCTCCATCTGTCCCGTCCACATCATGGTATTCCTCACCCTGGCACATACACTACTGAACAGATTGCAGAGTGGAATGAGATTAAAGTCAGGAAGGAATGAGTGAAAAACAAAATCATTTGGTAAGGAGGCTACCCGGTCATTTCAGCATCAAACCAGCTCAATATATTCACTTTTCCTGGTATAAGTACATGATAGCGTTGTCTGTGTCTGTGCATAATACAGAATAGAGGATGATTACCAATACACGTGATCCAGGAACAAAGTATTAATTACCCTGCCGACTATATGGATATGTGGTACATGTAGAGTATTCTAAAAGCTTAGCATTGCCATTGCTCACCTTGTTACTTATGTTGTTTTTATCAAATAATGTGCAAATGAATAACTGAAGAATATTTAGAGCTCTATATTATTCTCCAATTACTGTACAGACATGTAGGGCATAGAGAAAAAAATCTAACAATTTGCACCAAAAAAACACGGAGGATATATACCACATATATACCATATAAATAACACATTGAGGAATGTCCCACAGTGTAATTCTGCCTATAGGCTTTTCAGAAAGGAAGAGGACAGGGACTTTAGTGTCATTCTAGTAGCAATGCTGAATTCTGTCTTGACCCTTGAAAGAATCTTTCCACATGAAAAATGTAACTTCTAGTATTTTTACACCAGATCCACAATTTAATGTAAAAGTGGGAAGTGCTTATCTGGAAGGGATGTCAACAAATTCATCATAATTCATGCTAAAAAAAGTAGTGTAAATTAAAGAGAGTCTGTCAGCAGGTTTTTGCTATTTAATCCGAGGACAACATGCTGTAGAGGTTAAAAAAATCAACCATGCCTCTCTCATTATGATGTTTACTTTTGTTTACTAAAACTAAAGGCTTTATCACTTGGTAATTATCATTGCAGGGAATACAATGTCACTCACACAGCAGTCCAACACCCCCCCCTCTGATTGAAACCTCACCGTCAATGTATAGAGAGCCTGGTGTGGGCGGGATAGCTCTCAGCTCTGCTAGATGGCTAAATCTAAAATAGTGAGAGTGTGTCAGAACGGCTGCACCCAATAATCTAAGTGATACATTGTTGGATTCAGAGTTTCTTTGCCTAAAGGCCGCTTTACACGCAACGACATCGCTAACGAGATGTCGTTGGGGTCACGGAATTCGTGATCGCACATCCGGCCTCGTTAGCGACGTAGTTGCGTGTGAAACGCACGAACAACCGTTAACGATCAAAATTACTTACCTTATTGTTGATCGTTGACAAGCCGTCCATTTCCCAAATATCGTTGCTGTTGCAGGAAGCAGGTTGTTCGTCGTTCCTGCGGCAGCACACATCGCTACGTGTGACACCGCAGGAACGAGGAACATCACCTTACCTGCGGCCACCCGCAATGAGGAAGGAAGGAGATGGGTGGGATGTTACGTTCCGCTCATCTCCGCCCCTCCACTTCTATTGGGCGGCCGCTTAGTGACGTCGCTGTGACACCACACGAACCGCCCCCTTAGAAAGGAGATGGTTCGCCGACCACAGCGACGTCACAGGGAAGGTAAGTATGTGTGATGGGACCTAACAATATTGTGCGCCACGGGCAGTGATTTGCCCGTGACGCACAAACGACGGGGACGGGTACGCTTGCTAGTGATCTCGCTAGCGAGATCGCAGCGTGTAAAGTGGCCTTTAGTCTGAGATGAGGTAGCAAAATCCTGCTGATAGATTCCCTTTAAGACATAAATGTACCTGTAGCCAATGACTATAGTACATTACTGGAGAATGGCAGCTGAAAGATGTTTCTTAATGAGTACTTCAGGACATCCTGGATCAAGACTTACGTACATCAAATGGAGGTGTTAGTGTGTGGACATTTATTGTAATCCATATGGGGACATAACAATTAGGAATTGAGTCTGTTTATATCCTGACACTGAAAAATACAGTCCAGAAACAAATTTCTTTATAAGAAAAACTCTTGGAGCCATCAATGTACACCATCCGTCTCCTGGAAGTTGTTTTTTCGACTAGAACTTTCTGACATTTTCTCCATATTATTGTGGTCCTGCACGTATGTGACATAGTCCTAAAAAAGGTTTCACCATTTGAGTATATTCTAAAATGCAATGAATTACTAACTTAGCTTGGAAAGGTCATACTCCTTATAGGATTGAGATGTAAGAAGATTCGGCTATTGCTTGAATATACCATGAGATAACTTAAGATCGATCCTTAAAAAGAAGAGACTGAAGTAAGACACTGTATAGCACGTCTTGAATAGGGCTGTATTGCAGATCCCTGCAGAGCAGCGCTCACACATACACCCTGTGAAAAAGATCAATGTGGTTCCTTCCTTCTGATAGTTGAGGGATACTGATAGTTGGACATCTTTAATACGGTTTCAGGCTTCCTATAGTAATATATACTGGACCCAAATGGAAACGGTGCTGCAGGCTATTGTACATGCCTTTGTGCAGCGTTTATTAGTGAACACGTATGTATATCAGCTGCTTTTGTTTCTTTTCCATATAGAATGTTTGTGTCATCCCTCTGTGAAAATGATCACCCATGAATGCTTATTAATTGCACAACGTCGCCTTCCAGGATAAATACTGGCACTTAAACCTCCAGCTGTGGGCAGATGAAGCCACCGCATGGTGTAATTTGTGAAATCCCTTCATATTCCTCTGTCATAGCTCTCAGTGGGATTCATTATTTTCTCTAGGTTTAATTGTTTCATACTGAAGATACAGTCACTTATGAGTCATAAAACCATTCCTGACAATATTATTTTTAGTGTTTCACTGTGGGTTTTTTACAGTAACAGTAGCCTAATGTATATACAATGTCAGGCTTTCGCCAGCGTAGCAGAGCTGTGTATATTGCGCGGTCTACATGACATGGGGAAGAATTCACAGGAGCAGACCAGCTTGTATCTGAATTGTGAAATATTTCAATTCTTAAAGTGTTTGTCCGAAAGCAAAAGTAAATTGCATTGAAATCCCTATTTATTTGATGCTATAATCTAAACTGCTATCTAATATACCGGTACTTGTATTAAAAAATCCCTAGTGTTCCCTAAATATGCTATGTTACTACTATTCTATTATTTTTTTCAATTTCTAGTCTGATGACGAATCGTTTGAAAATTCCATTGCATGCTGGGATACTCAAAGTGTCATCAGTTACCACAGCCTCTGTCCCCTCCCTGAAACGAAGAATCATCATGATGCTCGTTTTAGGGGCTGGTTTGTGCCTACTGTGTCCGTCCCTCCCTGCTGTGTCTGTCCCTCCCTGCTGTGTCTGTCCCTCCCTGCTGTGTCTGTCCCTCCCTGCTGTATCTGACCCTCCCTGCTGTGTCTGTCCCTCCCTGCTGTGTCTGTCTCTCCCTACTGTATCTGTCCCTCCCTGCTGTGTCTGTCTCTCCCTGCTGTGTCTGTCTCTCCCTACTGTATCTGACCCTCCCTGCTGTGTCTGTCTCTCCCTACTGTATCTGACCCTCCCTGCTGTGTCTGTCTCTCCCTACTGTATCTGTCCCTCCCTGCTGTGTCTGTCCCTCCCTGCTGTGTCTGTCTCTCCCTACTGTATCTGTCCCTCCCTGCTGTGTCTGTCTCTCCCTGCTGTGTCTGTCTCTCCCTACTGTATCTGACCCTCCCTGCTGTGTCTGTCTCTCCCTACTGTATCTGACCCTCCCTGCTGTGTCTGTCTCTCCCTGCTGTAGCTAACCCTCCCTGCTGTGTTTGTCCCTCCCTGCTGTGTCTGTCCCTCCCTGCTGTATCTGACCCTCCCTGCTGTGTCTGTCCCTCCCTGCTGTGTCTGTCTCTCCCTACTGTATCTGTCCCTCCCTGCTGTGTCTGTCTCTCCCTGCTGTGTCTGTCTCTCCCTACTGTATCTGACCCTCCCTGCTGTGGCTATCCCTCCCTGCTGTGTCTTTCACTCCCTGCTGTGTCTGTCACTCCCTGCTGTGTCTGTCACTCCCTGCTGTAGCTGTCCCTCCCTGCTGTGTCTGTCCCTCCCTGCTGTGTCTGTCCCTTCCTGCTGTGTCTGTCCCTCCCTGCTGTGTCTGTCTCTCCCTGCTGTGTCTGTCCCTCCCTGCTGTGTCTGTCTCTCCCTGCTGTGTCTGTCTCTCCCTGCTGTGTCTGTCTCTCCCTGCTGTGTCTGTCTCTCCCTGCTGTAGCTGTCCCTCCCTGCTGTGTCTGTCTCTCCCTGCTGTGTTTGTCTCTCCCTGCTGTATCTGACCCTCCCTGCTGTGTCTGTATCTCCCTACTGTATCTGTCCCTCCCTGCTGTGTCTGTCTCTCCCTGCTGTGTCTGTCTCTCCATGCTGTAGCTGTCCCTTCCTGTTGTGTCTGTCTCTCCCTGCTGTAGCTGTCCCTCCCTGCTGTGTCTGTCCCTCCCTGCTGTGTCTGTCCCTCCCTGCTGTGTCTGCCCCTCCCTGTTGTGTCTGCCCCTCCCTGTTGTGTCCGTCTCTCCTTGTTGTGTTCGTCTCTCCTTGTGTCCACCCCTCCTTGTTGTGTCCGCTCCTCCTTGTTGTGTCCATCCCTCCTTGTTGTGTCCGTCCCTCCCTGCTGTATATGTCTCTCTCTGATGTGTCTATCCCTTCCTGCTGTATATGTCCCTCTTTGCTGTGTACCTCTCTCTCTCTGCTGTAAAGAAAGGGAAAGCTTCGGCCCACTCTCTCTCTGCTGTGTCTGTCTCTCCCTGTTGTGTCCGCCCCTCCTTGTTGTGTCCAGTCCTCCTTATTGTGTCCATCCCTCCTTGTTGTGCCTGTCCCTCCTTGTTGTGTCCGTCCCTTCCTGCAATATACATCTCTCGCTGCTGTGTCTGTCCCTTCCTGCTGTAAACGTCCCTCTCTGCTGTGTATGTCTCTCCCTGTTGTGTACATCCCTCCCTGTTGTGTCCGTCCCTCCCTGCACTGTGCGATCTGCATTGTGTGGTTACACAGTGCACAGCATAGATAGACACAGCAGTGATAAGAGCATGGACAGCAGGCACAAACCAGCCTCAGAAACGAGCATCATGATGACATTTAATTTCAGGCAGGGGACAGAGGCTGCCGTCACTTCCACAGCCTCTGCCCCCTGATGACTCTTTGAGTATCCCAGCATGCTCTGGAATTCTCAAATTAATTGTCATCAGACAGAAAATAGAAAAACCTAGAGTAGTAGTTAGATAGTATAGTTATGGAACAGTAGGGAATTTTTAATACAAGGATATTAGAAAGTAGCTTATAATATTATAGCATTATATAGATAGGGATACTTTTACTTTCGGATCAACCCATTAATTTTGAGAACCTGCAACTATAAGATGAATACCCAAATATCAGGTTTGGTATAAACTGCCAGCGATTTCCCAGTTGTGGATCAGTTTTATCCCTTCGTATTGTAAACCATCTTTTTTTGTATATACAGTATTTATGTCTACACAAGTCTGGTAAGATGTCATACCTGATACATTGTTGATCCAGCCTCCACCTTGTCTCCATGTTTAATCTGAATGAGCTTGTGAAACGTACGTCCCAATGACTGTCCGCTGACAACTTTCTGCTCCATTGGGTCGGTTCGTTGCTGAATTAGCAGATCTGTCAGGTTAACTTATTCATTTCTGTGCTCCCCTGGGTGGCAGCATTTTTCACTACAGAGTTCTTGCTGTGCGCATATCAGTGTCCAGTATGCAGTGTGACGGAGCGACCACCAACGTGGTAAATGATCGCTATATGTCACAGTGGAGAAGGTATCTGCGATATCTAGACGAAAAAGGTTGCTATGGGACTTGTAGTCCACAAAGGCTTCTTGCTACACATAAGGGTCAGGTTCCCTTTAATAATCCCAAGGTGCTCTGTAGGGCTGAGATTCCCAGACCTCCACGTGTGGGTGTGGCTCGAGGGGTTAAAGCAATCCAGTCTCAGAACCTAGGTGGAGTGTGTCTAGGGCAGTCTAGATAGAGACTAGCTCCAGACGTCCAGTGTGCGGACTGGAAACAAGTGAGAGCAGGGAGCTCTGAGTGTGTCTAGGGCAGTCTAGATAGAGACTAGCTCTAGACTTCCAGCGTGTGTGTGCTGGGGAGAGAGTGAGAGCAGAGCCGAGAGCTCTGCATGGAGCAGCTTGTGTGGAGGCTGAGCACAAGGCTCCGATATTCAGTCTGAGCCGAGACTGAGGTGAGTGCAGACAGACCAGGGCTGTAGGGCCGAACCTCTCCTGGAGGAGACACAGACCCAGTGGTCTGCAGAGGGCCCTGGGGCCGCGAGGGAACCTCAGCTAGAGGTGTCTGCTGGCAAGTGCCAGAGAGTAAGGAAAGTGGTTAACTTCCACTAGGAACTTGTAATAGAGTCTGCTCTGCAAGCTGCAGAGCCGGAAGCCTGGAAAAGCTCCAGGCCGGCGTGGGGCCCTTATAAGTTTGTGGACCCTATTGGAACAGCCGAACGGGGCATCGTAAGACCGTCTCCTACGGCAAGGGGTGCCTGTGTGACGGTGACCCATATGGACGGTGCATAACCCGGCTGTGTTCCGGAGGAATTTACATGTACAGCAATTACAATAAAGCTGTTTGGATCGGACTATTTGAGTCACGGCGTCTTTGTAGTCCTGGGGGACCCCTGCCCCGCTACAGCAGTCACCACATACTGTGGCGTTGTTGTCAAAGAACTGATATATCACACATTTTGCTACAGATACGGTATTCTGATTTTCTTTTTTTTTTAATTTTAGTCATTATGCCAAGATGAGGTTCACACTGAGTCACTGAATGATGCATGCGTGTGATACCCCAGATGTGTTTTTTTTATTGAAAAATTCAAGTGGTACAGAATAAATATGCTCATGTGCGCAATAACCCTTATCTTTTGCTTTGGACATTACTACAGATATACTGTACTACTGGGTTGTGAAGCTACGATGTGGGTTCAGTTACGCACTCTATTAGGCTAAGTTCACATGTCCTGTAATTATCTGTTAGAATGGATCCAGTAGAGATCCATTGGCAAAATGATTTCTGCTGGATCCATTTTTTTAACATGAGAGTCTATGGAGCACAGATCCGTAAATGGATTGCTATTTATCTTCCATTTGTAATAAGAAGATACTAACATGCTGTATATTCTAATATGCTGTATATAAGAGCCCAGGCTGCTGTGTAGAACATAAAAATCACTTTATAATATTCACCTAAACCGGTCGCTGCGGTGAATGTGGCTCAAATGGGCATCTTCATCCTCCGGAGCTGGTGCCTCCTCTTTCGGCCATCTTCGTCCTCCTTCCGAAGCCTGTGTGCATGACGCATCCTACGTCACACACACTCGTCGGTCCCGCGCATGCGCACTACAATACTTTGATCTGCCCTGCTCAGGGCAGATCAAAGAGCGCCTGTTCAGGACCTGAATGCCGCCGAGTGTGTATGACGTCAGATGCGTCATGAACCGTGGCTTCAGAAGGACGACAGAGGTGGCGACAAAGATGGCCGAAAGAGGTGGCCCCGGCACCGGAGGACGAAGACGCCCATTTGACCCACATCCACCGCAGCGACCGGTTTAGGTGAGTATTATAAAGTGGGTTTTTTTTGTTCTATACAGCGACCTGGGCTCTTATATACTGCATGTTAGAATACTGTATATAAGAGCCCACTGGTAGTGACCGCAGCTTATAGGGTAACAAACTGGTGACAGCTTCCCTTTAAAGAGGAAATTCCATCTAGTAATATCATATTGGTAGAATAAGACATCACTTTATTGGCTTTAGGGGTCAGACCCCAATTTGATTCTGATAGTAAAAGGCTGGAAATGCTGATGTAGCACTTTGTCTTGTCACTATTTTTGCCAAGCACTGGAGCACCACAGAAATGTTGGGATAGCTGTATAATCCTTTGTGAAAGTTTAACTCCACCTCTGCCCACCTAGACTGTTTGACCATTCCTCAGTGTTACTCCTCCCTACTGTGGCTTACATCTCACACTGCTCAGTACAAGCTGCAACTGTCATTCAGGCTGGTGAGAAGCGGAGGCTGAATGCACTTGGTCACATGATCTTTTTATTCTATAGCTGAACTCATAAAATGCTCAGCTTAATATCAGGATTATTCAGCCAATCTGACATATAGTGTTAGCGTAAATGCACCAGTATCATCAGTTCTAAGAGCGCTATTTAATAATATATGCAGTTTGTATTGTGACATCTTGTGCCAGTTCCACTTTAGTTAAGTGAGGTTAGCTACGCTCCCCTGTCAACAAAGCTTAACCTGGTACATTATGCTAAACCAGACATATTCTTAATTCTCATGTGTGTATGTGTGTATGTATGTATGTATGTGTGTATGTATGTGTGTATGTCCGCTAAAGGAATCCGCACCGTCACATTTACAATAACGAAATTTTGCACAGACGCCTCATGTGACCCAGGGAACGTCGTAGACTATGTTTTGACAGGAAAATTTAACCCCGCGCTTTACCGTTACTCTCCAAAAAGCCTGCCTCCATTAAATTGAATGGAGCCAGGAACTACAGGTTATTAATAGGAGCTGTGATTGGTTGCTATAGGAACAAAGGACATTGTTAGTATAAGAAGCTTATGTGTGAGGTAATATGATGTTGGTGAGGAGATGGATAGAGAAAGACAGACTGAGAGAGAGACAGACAGAGACAGACAGGTAAAGAGACAGACAGAGACAGACCTGGAAAGAAACAGATGGGGAAAGACACAGACAGAGACAGGCAGACAGGGACAGAGAAAGGCAGACAGGGACAGAGAAAGGCAGACAGGGACAGAGATAGGCAGACAGGGACAGAGATAGACAGAGACAAAGACAGATGGGAAAAGTGACAGACCTTGATAGAGACAGATGGGGAAAGAGACAGAGAAATAGAGAGAGACAAGGAAAGAGACACACAGAGATAGGGAGACAGGGAAAGAAACAGACAAAAAGATGGACAAAGACAGACAGTGAAAGAGACAGGAAAAGAGACAGAGACACACCTGGGAAAGAGACAGACCTTGAAAGAGACAGATGGGGAAAGAATCAGAGACATAGAGACAGACAAAGAAAGAAAAAAACAGACAGAGACAGGCAGACGGGGAGAGAGACAGACGGGGAGAGAGACAGACCTGGAAAGAGACAGACCTGGAAAGAGACAGGCCAGGAAAGAGACAGACAGAGAGACGGGGAAAGAGACATACCTTGAAAGAGACAGACCTTGAAAGAGGCAGACCTTGAAAGAGGCAGACCTTGAAAGAGGCAGACCTTGAAAGAGACAGACCAGGAAAGAGACAGACCGGGGAAATAGACAGACCGGGGAAATAGACAGCCCGGGGAAAGAGACAGACCGGGGAAAGAGACAGACTGGGGAAAGAGAGAGACAGACAGACACAGAGACAGAGATAGAGACAGACTGATACAAAGACAGACAGAGAGATAGAAACAGAAAGACAGAGACATAGACACAGACAGACAAGGAAAGAGACAGACAGACAGCGAGCGACACACAGACAGAGACTGGGAGAGAGAAAGAGAGACAGTTACTATCCCGGGCAACGCCCGAGTACTACAGCTAGTCTAATATATAAAGCTGAGTGTATGTGTGTGTGTGAGTGTGTATGTATGTCCGCTAAAGGAATCCGCACCGTCGCATTTACAATCACGAAATTTTGCACAGACGCCCCCTGTGACTCAGGGAACGTCATAGACTATGTTTTGACAGGAAAATTTAACCCCGCGCTTTACAGTTACTCTCCAAAAAATATGTCTCCATTACACTGAATGGAGGTGGGAGCTAGAGGCTATTAATTGCAACTGTCAGTGGTTGCTATAGGAACAAAATAAACTGTTAGTATAAGAAGCTTATGTGTGAGGTAATAAGATGACAGTGGGGAGACGGATAGAGAGAGACAGAAAGAGACAGAGACACAGACAGAGACAGACGGGGAAGGAGACAGAGAGATAGAGACAGCCCTGGAAAGAGACATCCCTGAAGAGAGACAGCCCTGTAAAGAGACATCCGGGCAAAGAGACAACCCTGGAAAAAGACAGCCCTGGAAAGAGACAGACTGGCAAAGAGACAGACTGGCAAAGAGACAGCCCTGGAAAGAGACAGCCCTGGAAAGAGACAGCCCTGGAAAGAGACAGTGATAGAAAGAGAGAGACGGGCAAAGAGAGAGACGGGCAAAGAGACAGACGGGCAAAGAGACAGACGGGCAAAGAAACAGACGGGCAAAGCGACAGACCTGGAAAGGGACAGACGGGCAAAGAGACAGACGGGTAAACAGACAGACCTGGAGAGAGACAGCCCTGGAAAGATACAGCCCTGGAAAGAGACAGTGATGGAAAGAGAGAGACGGGCAAAGAGACAGACGGGCAAAGAGACAGATGGGCAAAGCGACAGACCTGGAAAGAGACAGACGGGCAAAGAGACAGCCCTGGAAAGAGATAGACCTGGCAAGAGACAGACGTGGAAAGAGACAGACGTGGAAAGAGACAGACGTGGAAAGAGACAGACGGGTAAACAGACAGACCTGGAAAGACAGCCCTGGAAAGAGACAGTGATGGAAAGAGAGAGACGGGAAAGAGACAGACGGGCAAAGAGACAGACCTGGAAAGAGACAGACGGGCAAAGAGACAGCCCTGGAAAGAGATAGACCTGGCAAGAGACAGACGTGGAAAGAGACAGACGCGGAAAGAGACAGACGCGGAAAGAGACAGACGCGGAAAGAGACAGACGGGGAAAGAGACAGACGGGGAAAGAGACAGACGGGGAAAGAGACAGACGGGGAAAGAGACAGACGGGGAAAGAGACTGACAGACAGAGACAGACAGACACAGAGAAAGAGAAACACAGAGATAGAGACAGAGATAGAGAGAGACAGACAGAGAGACTGATATAGAGAAACTTATACAGACCGAGACAGACACAAGGAGACAGACAGAAACTCGAAGAGAGACAGTTACTATCCCAGGCAACGCCCGGGTACTTCAGCTAGTTATATATATAGATGACTGTAAAATGTAAAGAGCGAGTTCTAAGCTTTATTCTCCTATCTATACTTTCACTAGGACGTCTAATCACATAATATCACTCTTCCCATTCTTGGTAAGTGTGACCTTAGAGAATGCCATTCATTCAGCATCCCATATTAATATTTTTTTAGCTCTTGGTTTGCTAGGTGTAAACTGAATATTTTCAGATTATAAGGGAGGACGACATGAACCATATGATCTTTTTTCTGGAATGAGTCTTTTGTTTCAATGCTATAGGCAATTATAGGCATATGAGTTTGCCAGTGACTATTCACTTCACTATTCTGTGACACATACGGGCCATTTTAGCTTAAGGGAGTTATAAATAGATGTAAAATTGGCTGATTTCCAAAAGCAGTCCTAGACGTGTCCACAGGTTGTACAGTGCCTACAAGTAGTATTCAACCCCCTGCAAATTTAGGCTGGTTTCACACTACGTCTTTTTAACATCCGTTGAAAACGTTATTTTAGCGGAAGTACGGATCCAGTGCAAATGCGTTTTCATTTCAATGCATTTGCAATGGACTCGCGTCCACCTGCGTTCACCTGCGTTTGCGTGCGTTATAGTGCGGATCCGGTGACTTGCAGTTTTTTAACATGTTTCAAAAACGCTACTTGTAGCGTTTTTGAGCTGCGTCAAAATACTGCAAGTCACCGGATCCGCACTATAACGCACGCGAACGCAGGTGAACGCTGGCATGCTGATAGACAGGATCCTGCTTTTGTACTGAGCATGCCCAGAAAGTACTGAGCATGCCCAGAACCAGTCTCGCGTGATCTGTCTCTCTCTCCTCCTCCCTCCCTCACCCTCTCTCTCTCTATCTGTCTTTCCCCCTTCCTCCCTCCCTCCCTCTCCCCCACCTGAGAGCTGCGGACACTCGTAACCAAGGTAAATATTGCGTAACCACTTCTCTTAGTTACCCGATGTTTACGTTGGTTACGCGTGCAGGCAGCCCTGCTCCTAGCAGCTGCAGACACTCGTAACCAAGATAAATATCGGGTATCCAAGGCCGATGTTTACCTTGGTTACCAGCAGCTGTCAGAAGCCGGCTCCCAGTCTAGCTCCCCTCACTCCCGATCACATGACTCCAATGCCTGCCCCTAAACATCCAGTGCAGGATCCTGCAAAATAACATATGCTTTTGCATACGTTATTTGCTGTAAAAGCAGGATCCGTACTTCCGCTAAAAAAACGTTTTCAACGGATGTTAAAAAGACGTAGTGTGAAACCAGCCTTAGCAGGTTTGATAAGATGCAAATAAGTTAGAGCCTGCAAACTTCAAACAAGAGCAGGATTTATTAACAGATGCATAAATCTTACAAACCAACAAGTTATGTTGCTCAGTTAAATTTTAATAAATTTTCAACATAAAAGTGTGGGTCAATTATTATTCAACCCCTAGGTTTAATATTTTGTGGAATAACCCTTGTTTGCAATTACAGCTAATAATCATCTTTTATAAGACCTGATCAGGCCGGCACAGGTCTCTGGAGTTATCTTGGCCCACTCCTCCATGCAGATCTTCTCCAAGTTATCTAGGTTCTTTGGGTGTCTCATGTGGACTTTAATCTTGAGCTCCTTCCACAAGTTTTCAATTGGGTTAAGGTCAGGAGACTGACTAGGCCACTGCAACACCTTGATTTTTTCCCTCTTGAACCAGGCCTTGGTTTTCTTGGCTGTGTGCTTTGGGTCGTTGTCTTGTTGGAAGATGAAATGACGACCCATCTTAAGATCCTTGATGGAGGAGCGGAGGTTCTTCGCCAAAATCTCCAGGTAGGCCGTGCTATCCATCTTCCCATGGATGCAGACCAGATGGCTAGGCCCCTTGGCTGAGAAACAGCCCCACAGCATGATGCTGCCACCACCATGCTTGATTGTAGGGATGGTATTCTTGGGGTCGTATGCAGTGCCATCCAGTCTCCAAACGTCACGTGTGTGGTTGGCACCAAAGATCTCGATCTTGGTCTCATCAGACCAGAGAGCCTTGAACCAGTCTGTCTCAGAGTCCTCCAAGTGATCATTGACATGACGCTTTGAAAGTAAAGGTACCTTACGGGCTCGTCTGGAACGGAGACCATTGCGGTGGAGTACGTTACTTATGGTATTGACTGAAACCAATGTCCCCACTGCCATGAGATCTTCCCGGAGCTCCTTCCTTGTTGTCCTTGGGTTAGCCTTGACTCTTCGGACAAGCCTGGCCTCGGCACGGGAGGAAACTTTCAAAGGCTGTCCAGGCCGTGGAAGGCTAACAGTAGTTCCATAAGCCTTCCACTTCCGGATGATGCTCCCAACAGTGGAGACAGGTAGGCCCAACTCCTTGGAAAGGGTTTTGTACCCCTTGCCAGCCTTGTGACCCTCCACGATCTTGTCTCTGATGGCCTTGGAATGCTCCTTTGTCTTTCCCATGTTGACCAAGTATGAGTGCTGTTGACAAGTTTGGGGAGGGTCTTAATTAGTCAGAAAAGGCTGGAAAAAGAGATAATTAATCCAAACATGTGAAGCTCATTGTTCTTTGTGCCTGAAATACTTCTTAATACTTTAGGAGAATCAAACAGAATTCTGGTGGTTTGAGGGGTTGAATAATAAATGACTCTTTGAATAAACTTTTCACAATTAAAAAAAATAACACTTACCCCCTCATAGAACCCCAACAGGTTGGTTAGACACGACTTATCTTTCATGAATCATGCTGTTTGTCAGTTATCATATTATTTTCTGCAATATATTTTTGCATGTCATCCCTTAAAATGCCCTCAAAAACTTTGCATACTACTGATGCCAGGCTTACTGGACGGTAGTTGCCTGGATCTACCCTCTTACCTTTCTTAAATATCGGTACCACATCAGCACATCACCATTTAAAAAAAAAAAAACAAATAAAGAAATAACATTCTTTTTTGTTGCAGTGCATTTCAAACTTCCAGGCTGATCTACAGTCCAAATGTCACAATGCCAAGTTAATTCCGAATGTGTAAAACTGCTAAATCTGCAGGGGGTTGAATACTACTTGTAGGCACTGTATCTGGTATTGCAGATTGTCTCTAATTAAAGGGACTCTGTCAGCACAGAATGACTGTTCAAACTCAGTACAGGTGCTCGGTGCATCATGGCGGGATCAAACACTTAAATACACCTTCCCATCTGCTTGTTTTCCATCAAACTCTGCCCTTTTCTGCTCTGTGAAGCCACCTGTCAATCACAGAAGAGAGAAGGATGGAGACAGAGAAACAAGCAGATGGGAAGCTGTACTTAAATGATTAGCCCCACCATGATTCACAAGTGCCTGTATTTTTTGAGAATCGTCATCCTGTGTTAGTAGGGACCCTAAAAAGACAGCCTGTCACATCCAGAAATCTGTAGATATACAGGTAATTTGCAGTTAAATAGCATTTAAATTATTTCTGGCTGTGTTACTGGAGCAGCAGCTACAGGGAAAAAATGATATTATATTTTCCCTGCAGCCAATCGCTTCCATACATTGGGACAGTGCAAGGAGTTGAAATAATCAACATTTACCATGGATTCAGTGTACTGTAATCACTTTATGGCACATTGATTGACGCCTGCTCTGCAAAGTGCTGGGGAATGATACAGAGCACTGAGCAGTGAATGTAACCTCCGCGATGGCCAAAAGCAAGACAGAATAAACCTTCACTTTCACCCTATAGTCACTGCTCAGAAAGCCTGTCAGACATGAACTAAACACTATTACTCTGCCAGTAATAGTATTCCTGGAGGTGACTGGTTCCCTTTATAGCTGCAATACCACATTCACCTGTGGACTGGTATAGAACTGGTTTTATAAGCCATGTTACTCACCCTCCTTTTAGTCACGCTACTGGTCATGTGCCATCAAGGTCCCGGCGGACAACCACTGGACTCAGCAGTTAATACATGTGAAAAATGTTCTAGACGACTCCTATAGCAAACAGCTGATGCTTTCCTGACATGGAGAAATAGTCTACTATGGAGATGACAGCCTCAAGCTATAGGAATGTGGACACAATGTTGTATCTGTGAATGCATGTGAGTCTAAAACAAATAAATAAATGCCTCCATCTTTTTGCTATGTCTCCATTCAAATAAATGGGTCACAATGTAATACAAGGTTTTGAGTCTACTAGGCCCAGTTTTCATTTTCTTGGTGTTCTGATGCACAATTGTTTTCCCTTATATCCAGCACTGGACATTACATAGCATTATACATAATTTAGCGGTGATGCAACATGAATCTTCTCGAGGGGCCACATGAGAGATAGTGACTAGTGATGAGCGAATGTATTCGTTACTATTCGCTATTCACAGAATAGTATGGTATTCCGGCTATTCATTATATAGCAAGTAATGGTGTAATCGCCTCACTATATTCGGATGTCTCACCCAGCATGTTTGGCAGCTGATTTGAAGCCACTAAACCTGCTGGGCTTAACAAATCACAATAATGCTGCAACCATTTTAGTTGGGGCATTACTATGATTGGCTGGTCGCACAACATCATAGGGTCTATAAAACACCTTTCGCCGCCATTTTGTGCACATTTCATCTGGATGCAGTGTTGTATCAGCGTAGGGATAGAGCAAGCAGGTGCTAGGGAAAGTGTAGGCCTCTTAATACAAAAAGCCCTTTTCAGGGCTACCTGCAGTGTAGGCCCGAGGAGGGACAGTGTTTAAAGCATTGTGTCACTACCTCCATAGTACCATCCAGAAACCAGAATACAATAGCTCTTTTAAGAGCCTATAGCAGTGAACAGTCACAGCATTGAGGAAGAGATTGTGGATTAGGTAGGGAATCGGGACCTGTTTCCACAATATTTAGGGCTTCAGAGCCTAACTTGTGGCATCCAGATCACCCACATTAATACATTGCTAGTGGCTTTTACAAATAATTACAAAGCAGAACTCTAGCAATCAGTGCTGCCTGATACAATAAAGCACCGTTCTTGTTTCCTCAATAGTTAGGGTTTTACAAGCCTGACTTGTGCCATCTGTCCACATCAGCCACAGTCATACGTTGCTAGTGGTTTTTGCAAATACAAACCAGGACTCTACCATTTTGTGCTGCCTGGTACAAAGTACTCACTTGTACTTTGTCCATAATATTTTTGGGGTCAAAGTTTGCTTGGCTTGGGCTATCAGCATCTGCAAAAATATCAGCAAAACCCAAAATGACAAAAAAGGCAGTTGTTAAGGGACAGGGACGTGGGCATGATGTTGTCAGTGGTGGGCAACAAGGCACTGAGTCTGTGTGAGGTCAGAAGATTTTCGATGCATCCACTATGTTCCTTGCGAAATTTCCCAGTCTGGAACGTAAACGTGTCTGGAAGCCAGAAGAGCGAAAGCAGATTTTGTCTTGGATGACAGACAAGGCCTCTTCGCATTTTTCAAGCAGCAACCAATCGTCCACGACCACACAGCCTACTGTGTATACACAGAAGGCTGACCCATTCAGTCCTCAACCTGGTTCTCCTTCCTTCCCCCCATCATCAGTCACAGGAGACATATGACCCCAAGCTTGGCCACTCTGAGGATCTCTTTTGTACGCACCCTTTGGTTGGTTCTGGCCTCTCGCCGTGCAGCATTGAAGAGGAACGTGAGAAGGTGGTGTGCGTTGATGGCCAAGTATTTTAGGACCTACGGTCAGAATAAAGGTACTATGAGGAACATGATTTGCTGTCTTCAGAGGTGGAGGATGATAAAGATGAGACACAGTTGCTATCAGGTCAGCCTACAATCTCAAGTGGGAAGGAGGATGAGATGGAAGACAAGGTGGTCGATGATGAGTCCACTGATCCGACTTGGACCATTGACATGCATAGCCAGCACAGCAACACAGAGGAAGACGGATATGTAGCACTAACACAGGCACCAAGGGATAGTGGTCTGCCCAGAGTGAGAACTGGGTCAGCTTTTCCCAAGAGCACCCCCACTGTGGCCCAAGTCAGGGCAAAGGGGGGTTCAGCCGCTGTCTACAATTTTTTTTCTGAAAGTCCTTCAGAGAAAAACATTGTAATCTGTACCATCTGCCATACCAAGTTGAGCAGAGGCCAGGGCAAAGGCAACCTGAGCATCACCAGTTTGCAGAACCATATAGCAGCCAAGCACCCTAGTAGGTAAGCAGAACACCAGGGTACCAAATTTGTATCTGCGGGTCAAACCACTGCCATGTTGCCTGTGCTACGTCCTTCACAATCTGCTGTCCAGGAAGTAAGCGTTCATACATCCTGCACACGTTACAATTGCACAGACACAGCAAACCGCAATCACATCCACTTCCTTGTCCCAGGGAAGCGTCCAGTTGTCGCTGCTTGAGATCTTGGACAGGAAGCGTAAATACCTAGCCTCGCACCCACAGGCACATTGCCAAATTGCTAGCAGTGGAGTTGTTGCCGTTTAGGCTTGTGGGAACAGTGTTTCCATGATCTCTGTGGCTGTAGCTGCCCCACGATACAGTGTTCCCAGCCGCCACTATTTTGCCGTTATGCAATCCCCATGTTACACAAGCCCATGTTAAACAATCTCAACCATGCTCTGACCAACGCCGTAACTGGGAAGGTCCACCTAACAACAGACACGTGGACAGGTTGTTGTGGACAAGGACGATACATATCTGTCATGGCACACTGGGTGAACATTGTGGAGCCTGGACACACTCGCAAATTGTAACATCACACATCCTACCCATGCCAAGAATAACAGGCTCAACTTCTACCAGTGTTTCTGCCTCATCATATGCTACTTCCTGTCTCCCCTCCTCCTCCTGCTCCTCATTTTCTGCTATATTACCCTCCCCATCACTGCCAAACTTTGAGCTGTGCAGCAGAGCATCGGAAAAGCGGCAGCACACTCTGCTGAAGCTGATCTGTTTAGGTCACAAACCACACAATGCAGCAGAGCTGTGGCAAAGTATAAAGGAGCAGATCGATCAGTGGCTCGCCCGGCTGCACCTGCAACCCGGCCTGGTCATTTGCGACAATGAGCATAACCTGGTAGCGGCTTTAAAGGTTGGCAAGCTGGTACACGTGCCATGCATGGTTCACATGCTGAACCTAGTTGTTCAGAAATTTATGAAAACATACCGTGACTTGCCGTACCTACTTGAGAAGTTGTGTCTTTTTAGTGCCAATTTCTGCCATTCCTCTACCGCTTTTCCTGGTCTTACAGTGCTGCAAAAGCGCTTTAATTTGCAAAGTCACTGACTCATGTGCGACCTGCCTATGCGGTGGAACTCTACATTCTTTATCTTCGCGAAGATTATTGAGCAAAACAGGGCAGTAGATGAATACCAGCTTCAACATACATGCCTGTCAGATTAAGAGTCAGCCACCACACATAACTGTTGAGTGGGTGTGGATCGCTGACAGTTGTGAGGTTCTTCAGAACTTGAGTACTGCACCAAGCTCGTGAGCGGTGATCAGGTTATTATCCGCTTAACCATAACCATCCCGCTGCTGGGTCTGTTGAAACATTTACTGCATAATCTCAAAGAGGAAGCTTTGAGTGCCCAGCATGTGGCTATGGACCCAGATTTCCCAATGGATGATACTACCCAGCCAATATTCTGAGGCAACATTGGGTGATGATGAGGAGGAAGAAGACTTGTTTTTCTGTGCTACCCAGGGGACTCCCAATGCTACCCATGGGACTCTTAACCCCAGCTTCATGTTTCTCCAGCATGGAATGGGCTGGAGAGGAGGAGGTGAAGGAGGCGAGTCAGCGTGAGGAGTGGATTGTTGTTGTTTCTCCTGGTGGGGATACAGAACCTTTGCCTGTTTGCAGCCTGGCCGACATGGCACAGTTCATGTGTAAGTGACTGTGGCAAGACCCTCATGTGATACACATTTTATCCAACAACCTATACTGGTTGTCCACTTTTCTGGACCCAAGGTACAAGGAGAAATTTCCTTCTCTCCTTTTGGAGTCAACAAAGCGTTGAACAATGGAATCCTTCAAGAGGGTCGTTGTAGATCAGTTGATGAAAACATCACCCTCAGACAACGCTGGCAGCAGAGTTAGGCTATGTGCGCACTAGAAATGTGAAGTTTCTCAAGAAAATTTCTTGAGAAACTTCTGCCAGTGAAAGATTTCCGGACCTGCGGAAAAAATCCGCACCAAATCCGCATGCGTTTTTGCCGCGGATTTGCCGCGGATTTGCCGCGGATTTGCCGTGGATTTACCGCGGATTTACCGCAGGTTTGTCCCTGCAATAAATAATAAAGATAATCGATAGACAGATAATGGATAGAGGGAAAGATGGATAGATGAATAGATAGATAGATAGAGGGATAGATAGATAGATGAATAGATAGATAGATAGAGGGATAGATAGATAGATGAATAGATAGATAGATAGAGGGATAGATAGATAGATGAATAGATAGATAGAGGGATAGATGGATAGATAGAGGGATAGATGGATAGATAGATAGATAGATGAGAAAAACCTATATAATGTTCCACCTCCCTGCATTTTCTAAGCTGGCACCCTTTAGTGACTTTCATGTGGCACTTAGGCTACTTTCACACCTCCGGTTTTTGCTATGCGGCACAATCCGGCACTTTGCATGAAAATCGCAACCGTTTTTTTTTGCTGCCGGTTGCGATTTTCCTGCATAGACTTTAATTAGTGCCGCATTGTGCCGCATGGCCTTGCGTTCCGTCCGGTTTTTGCCGCATGCGGCAGATGTAGCCGATGCGGCGGCCGGATGGAACGTTGCCTGGCACGTTTTTTCGTGCGGCAAATAAAACCGCATCGCGCCGCATTCGGCCGATGCGGCGCATTTTTCAATGCATGCCTATGGCGGCCGGATGCGGTGCGATGCGGCAATAACCGCATCCGGCCGCCGCATGCGGTTTTTGCCACTGCGCATGCTCAGTAGCATGCCACAAGCGGCAAAAACCGGACTGGCCGCACAGGAAAAACTTATGCAAAGGATGCGGTGTTTTCACCGCATCCGTTGCATAGCTTGCACAGCCGGATTGAGCCGCAGAGCTCAAGCCGGATGTGTGAAAGTAGCCTAAAGGGTGCTTAGCCTTGTATTTAGCCATAAAATAAATAAATAATTAAAAAAAAATGACGTGAGGTCCCCCCATTTTTTGTAGCCAGCTAGGGTAAAGCAGACGGCTGCAGCCTGCAGACCACCGCTGGCAGCTTCACCTTGGCTGATAATCCAAAACAGTGGGCACCCCACGCTGTTATTTTAAATTATATAAATAATTTAAAACAAAAAACGTGGGGTCCCCCCCATATTGGATCACCAGCCAAGGTAAAGCGGACAGCTGGGGTCTGATATTCTCAGACTAGGGAGGTCCACTGTTATTGGACACTCCCCAGCCTAAAAATAGCAGGCCGCAGCCGCCCCAGAAGTGGCGCATCCATTAGACGTGCCAATCCTGGCGCTTTGCCCCAGCTCATCCCGCGCCCTGGTGCGTTGGCAAACGGGGTAATATATGGGGTTGATGCCAGATGTGTAATGTCACCTGGCATCAAGCCCTGGGGTTGGTGAGGTCAGGCGTCTATCAGATACCCGACATCACCAACCCAGTCAGTAATAATTAAAAAATAGACAACAAAAAAAGTTTTATTTGAAAAAACACTCCCCAAAACATTCCCTCTTTAACCAATTTATTGAAAAGAGCACAATCAATTCCACGTCCGGCGTAATCCAATAAGGGGGGGGGGCACGGCGATCCATACCATAGTCGCTGTCCCAGTCAATGAAAAACAGAATGTTCCCCATTGGCTGGGAGAGCAATGCAGTGACCTGAGCTAACATCAATAGGTCAGCTCAGGTCACTGCAGGGGATGACGAGCGCTGCCATCAGGAGCATAGATGAGATCATTACCTTCTGTGATCATCTCCTGTACTGCTGACGTCAGCGCTGTCACTGACTTATCGCGAGAGCCCGTGACGTCACCGCTAGTGACAGTCTCGGGCCGCTCGCGAGACGGGCATAGACAGCAGTGACAGCGCTGACGTCAGGAGGCAGGAGATCGTCACAGCAGGTAATGATCTCACCTCCTGACAGCAGCGATCGTCATCCCCGCGGCTCCCAGCACTGCAGGATGTCAGTGTCTGCCTGCGCTGCCGCGTGACAGGCTGCTGACACTGCGGGCAGACACTGACACCCTGCAGTGCAGGCAGCCGCGAGGCCGGAGCAGGACACAGACTGCACGGGCACCTGGAGGTCGCACGGAAGTGCTTCTGTGCGGCGTCCAGGGAGTGTGACGTGTGTTTACTCTGCTCCTCTTCCTGGCATAATGACATCGCTTCCTGCAAAACCACAGGCAGCGATGGGCATTACCGCAGGTAAATCGCGGCTATTCCGGTGGTATACCGCACATCATTGCTACCTGCGGAATACCCCCGGAATACCGCAGGTACCTGCGGAAATTAATGGACATGCACATTTTCTCAAGAAAGTTTCTCGAGAAAATTTTCTCAAGAAATTTTCTTGAGAAAAATCCGCACAGTGCGCACAACTATTTTTTTTTCTCATTGAATTTCATGGGAAATGTCTGCACAAAGATTGCAGACATTTCTCAAGAAATTTCCGGGGCAAATCCGCGGGTAAATCCGCGGGAAAAACGGTCTAGTGCGCACATAGCCTTACCGACTCTTTTTAACACCAAGGATTAATGTAGAGAGACACCAACACCAAGTCCCGTGTGGCTTCTGGGGATCCCAGAAACCATTTGAGTCAGAAATGCATGCAGGCATATTCTCCAGGCTCTTCCCATTCAGTTTCATCACTTTCCCATCCATTTCTGCCTTTTTTTCAAGCTCCCAGACCTCTTTGTTGGGTCCAGCAAAAAATTACTCGCATTTTCCATTGACTTGCATTGTACTCGCTATTCATAATGAATATGAGAGTATTGCAAAGTACTTGTTACGAGTACAGCAATTACGAATACTACAGTACTCACTCATCCCTAACTGTGACTGTTGTGGAGTCCAAACCAACAGGCTGAAATTAATTCTGCTCAATATTAATATTAACATATTACTTATACTGTGATTATTAGATTACATTAATTGCCTCACTTAATATTGAACAGAATTAAGTATGCTGACACTCTTCTTATATACCGTATGAGTTCCCACATAGTCTGTATATACAGTATGACCCATACACAGGCCCCTACATACAGTATGAGCCCTTACATAGCTCCCATATTCCCATATATACAGTGTGAGCCCTCAGAGAGCGCTATATTTTCAGTATAAGCCCTCAAATAGCCCCTCATATAGAGAATGAGCACATAACCTCCCATACAAGTTTGAGCCCTCACATAGCTCCCTATATACAGAATCAGCCCTCACATAGCCTCCTTATATACAATATTAGCCCCACATAGCTCCCTATTTACAGGATGAGCCCTCACATAGTCTCCCCATATACAGGATGAGCCCTCACTTAGCTCCCTAGATACAGTATGAACCTACACACAGCCTCCCCTTAATGAGCCCTCAAATAGACCCCTATATACAGTATGAGCCCTCAAATAGCCTTTATATACAATATGAGCCCTCAGATAGCCGTTATATACAGTTTGAGCCCTCACATAGCCCCTATATATAGTATGAGCCCTCAGATAACTCCATATATACAGTATGACTCCTCTGATTGCCCCTATATACAGGCTGAGCCCTCACATAATCCGATATATACAGTATAAGCCCTCAAACAGCCCAAATATACTGTATAACCCCTCAAATAGCCCTATGCATACAGTATGAGCCCTCACAATATAAGCCCTTATAAACTGAAAAATAAGGAGCGCTGATAGTGTAATACCAACAGATCAGTGAGGTAGATCAGGAAAAATACACTCACCTGAAAAGGTTGTGATAGTCACAACCACTGATAAAGCATAGGATGATGGCGTCTGCTGCAGCCCCACGTGGATGTGCATACAAATCAGAGTGAAGAGGGGGTTAATGCCGCGCATCAGCCAAAATGAAGATGTAGCATGTTGATGTTATAAACGTATTCTTTTATTCCATTGGTCTACGTGTTTCGAGGATATACCTCTTCTTCAGGACCAGTGCATCAACATAGTGCATTAACCCCCTCTTCACTCTGATTTGTATGCAATATAAGCCCTTACATAGCTCCCTATATACAGGATGAGCCCTCACACATTCCATACACATATAAAAAAAAAAAAAAAAAAAAAAAAAAAGACACATACTTACCTCCCTTTCCCCCAGCACTCTCCTTTGGATCCACATATCTTTGTGGCCATCATTGCAATGGCACATTACAGAAGAGGAAACGAGAGCTCCCCTGTAACTGTGCCACTTTTCTGTAATGCCAGCAGCAGAGCTCCAGGAAAGCTCCCAGCCCAGACATGCGATGGCGGTGCATTAAGCATTATAAGGAGGGCAATCTAGCCATGGACCCCCCCTTAAGCCCAGGATGCCAGGCCATAGCCCATATTGATACAATTAGAATCCACCTATGATTAGAAGGCATGTTATGGTCTCAAGAAGCCCTATTCACACTATAGCCTGCTTTACATGTTGCAATTTCGCATACGATATCATATGCGATTTGCAACGCCCCCATCGTATGTGTGGCACGTTCAATTTGTTGATCGTTCCGCGCAAACGATTAACCCCCGTCACACGTACTTACCCGTCCATACGACCTTGCTTTGGGCGGCGAACATCCACTTCCTAAAGTGGGAGGGACGTTCAGTGTCACAGCGACGTCACGCGGCAGCCGGCCAATAGAAGCGGAGGGGCGGAGCTGAGCGGGACGTAAACATCTTGCCCACCTCCTTCCTTCCGCATTACCGGCCGGGAGCTGCAGGGCGCAGGTAAGATCTGTTCATTGTTCCCGGGGTGTCACACAATGCGATGTGTGCTGCCACGGGTACGATGAACAACCTGACGTTCAATTCTAGCGAAATGAACGATGTGCGTGCGATGAACGTTTTACCGTTCAATCGCAATCGCACGTACCTGTCACACACTGCAATGTACCTTACGATGCCGGATGTGCGTCACTTACGACGTGACCCCGCCGACACATTGTAAGATACATTGCAGCGTGTAAAGCGGGCTTAAGGGTCAATGATGGGATGTGGTAACCCAGTTCTAAGGTGCATGAACTGATGGAACTGATACATTGGCTTCTGTAGTGATGTAGTTAGCTAAAATACATAGTTCTTATATAAAGGAGACATTGCTAAAGTCAGCAGGACTGACCGCTGGACCATAAAAACTGTGGGGCAGCAGGATTTATCTTGAGAAGCAGATAGCTTGAAGCAGGAGATATGGCTGTCACTGACATGGCTGGCAGCTTTCTGCTGAAGAAGTGTTTTTTTATTTATTTTTTGCTAAGGACACATCTAGGAAAAGTCGGGAATCATTTTCTACATTATCCTAAACCAATCTTTTGAAACCAAAGTTATTTATACAAAAAATGACACAGGATTTTTCAGCTCCATCCAGTGTGTGCTCAAACTGTTCTGTATATGAATTATTGATATTCATTCTGTTCTGCTTCCTGGCTATATAGTAACAGAAATAACTAATGTATTTGGGGAAAATATTTATTGTCAGTTATGAAGAAACTAAACCATGTACGAATATTCATTGTATGATATGTCTGTAAATGTATGGCTCTATGTACAATTAAAGTAAAGGAGAATATTCCAAAAAGAGAGCAGCTATGGAGGTAAAGTTGCTTTCTGATGATTAGTATTTGTATGCATTTTACAGTCATATGAAAAAGTTTGGGCACCCCTATTAATGTTAACCTTTTTTCTTTATAACAATTTGGGTTTTTGCAAGAGCTATTTCAGTTTCATATATCTAATAACTGATGGACTCAGTAATATTTCTGGATTGAAATGAGGTTTATTGTACTAACAGAAAATGTGCAATCCACATTTAAACAAAATTTGACCGGTGCAAAAGTATGGGCTCCCTTATCAATTTCTTGATTTGAACACTCCTAACTAATTTTTACTGACTTACTAAAGCACTAAATTGGTTTTGTAACCTCATTGAGCTTTGAACTTCATAGGCAGGTGTATCCAATCATGAGTAAAGGTATTTAAGGTGGCCACTTGCAAGGTGTTCTCCTATTCGAATCTCCTATGAAGAGTGGCATCATGGACTCCTCAAAACAACTCTCAAATGATCTGAAAACAAAGATTATTCAACATAGTTGTTCAGGGGAAGGATACAAATAGTTGTCTCAGAGATTTAAACTGTCAGTTTCCACTGTGAGGAACATAGTAAGGAAATGGAAGAACACAGGTACAGTTCTTGTTAAGCCCAGAAGTGGCAGGCCAAGAAAAATATCAGAAAGGCAGAGAAGAAGAATGGTGAGAACAGTCAAGGACAATCCACAGACCACCTCCAAAGACCTGCAGCATCATCTTGCTGCAGATGGTGTCAATGTGCATCGGTCAACAATACAGCGCACGTTGCACAAGGAGAAGCTGTATGGGAGAGTGATGCGAATGAAGCCGTTTCTGCAAGCACGCCAAAAACAGTCGCCTGAGGTATGGAAAAGCACATTTGGACAAGCCAGTTACATTTTGGAAGAAGGTCCTGTGGACTGGTGAAACAAAGATTGAGTTGTTTGGTCATACAAAAAGGCGTTATGAATGGAGGCAAATTAACACAGCATTCCAAGAAAAGCACTTGCTACCCACAGTAAAATTTGGTGGAGGTTCCATCATGCTTTGAGGCTGTGTGGCCAATGCCGGCACCGGGAATCTTGTTAAAGTTGAGGGTCGCATGGATTCAACTCAGTATCAGCAGATTCTTGACAATAACGTGCAAGAATCAGTGACGAAGTTGAAGTTACGCAGGGGATGGATATTTCAGCAAGACAATGATCCAAAACACCGCTCCAAATCTACTCAGGCATTCATGCAGAGGAACAATTACAATGTTCTGGAATGGCCATCCCAGTCCCCAGACCTGAATATCATTGAACATCTGTGGGATGATTTGAAGCGTGCTGTCCATGCTCGGCGACCATCAAACTTAACTGAACTGAAATTGTTTTGTAAACAGGAATGGTCAAATATACCTTCATCCAGGATCCAGGAACTCATTAAAAGCTACAAGAAGTGACTAGATGCTTTTATTTTTGCAAAAGGAGGATCTACAAAATATTAATGTCACTTTTATGTTGAGGTGCCCATACTTTTGCACCGGTCAAATTTTGTTTAAATGCGGATTGCACATTTTCTGTTAGTACAATAAACCTCATTTCAATCCAGAAATATTACTCAGTCCATCAGTTATTAGATATATGAAACTGAAATAGCTGTTGCAAAAACCCAAATTGTTATAAAGAAAAATGGTTAACATTAATAGGGGTGCCCAAACTTTTTCATATGACTGTATTTTTGAGCCTCCATAGTTCCACGTGCTAAAGTACTAAATCGAACACTGTACTGTGGGGACACGTAGTATTCGCATTTTCTACTTCACTAACAGAATGCTACAAACTGCAGCACAGAGTGACACTTACAGGGCCAAATGACCTGTGGCTGCGCAGAAATACAGTCCCTGTGATTTCTCATGGAGCCTTGTGCCATGGTACAACACTAAATTACCTAGGTATTTTTTCCAGAAGTAATGCTTTTAGTTAAGATGACATCTTATGATATATGCAGCGTGCCATATTATGTATATGGAATCCATTCTATGCGACTATATGAATATAAAGGAAAGGTGCCATCAAAAAAATATTTTTTTCAATAACTGAAAAAATGTAAAGTATTAATGTTTTAATGTTTTGTTTAAATATTATCCTTTGTTTTTAATTAACCAAAATATAAAAAATAATTTTAAAAGTTTGATTTTTTCCATTCTTAGCATTAGGGGGAGCAGCTACTGAAAACCTAGTGTAGAACTAGCTCACATTACAACTGCTGTAAAAGTGGGCAGAATCTGCTCTCTTGTGTGTCATGTCACCTCCCCCTCCACTTCTGGGTGTTTCCAAAAGGATAAGGTAGGATGAAGTTTAGAATCACAGTTCGGAGCCATTTTGTTGGTGACTGCGGTGATCCTAATATGTGGAAATTATCACCAAGGACAGCTGGCATAATGCTCCACTGTATACTGTGCCCCATGTACTCTGCCCACATATACCCTGCCCCCATATATATATATACTGTATATATACTAGAAGGTGGCCCGATTCTAACGTATCGGGTATTCTAGAATTTATTGTGTAGTTAATGTATGATTTTTGTTATATATATATATATATATATATATATATATATACGGTATATATATATAGATGTTGTTGTGTGTAGTTGCCAAGTGTTTGTGTAGGGCGCTGTAAATGTTCTGGGTGTTGTCTGTGTGTGGGGGTGTGTGAGAGCGGTGTTGTTTGTGTGTTGCATTGTGTGTATTGCATTGTTTGTGGAGCACTGTGTGTCTACAGCATTGTGTGTGTGTGGTGCTGTCTGTGTTGCGCGGTTTGTGTGGGTGTGTGTGTTTTGTGGGAGGTATGTTTTGTGCAGTGTGTGTGTGTGTTTGAGGAGTAGTCCTGGGGAGAGAGGAGTATAATAGGAGGAGTAGTCCTGGGGGAGAGGAGGATAATAGGAGGAGTAGTCCTGGGGGGAGGCGTATAATAGGAGGAGTAGTTCTGGGGAGAGAGGAGTATAATAGGAGGAGTAGTCCTGGGGAGAGAGGAGTATAATAGGAGGAGTAGTCCTGGGGAGAGAGGAGTATAATAGGAGGAGTAGTCCTGGGGAAAGAGGAGTATAATAGGAGGAGTAGTCCTAGGGGGGAGGAGGATAATAGGAGGAGTAGTTCTGGGGGAAGAGGAGTATAATAGAAGGAGTAGTCCTGGGGGGAGAGGAGCATAATAGGAGGAGTAGTCCTGGGGGGAGGGGAGTATAATAGGAGGAGTAGTCCTGGGGGGAGAGGAGGATAGTAGGAGGAGTAGTCCCGGGTGGAGAGGAGTCTAAAAGGAGGAGTAGTCCTGGAGGAGAGAGTAGTATAATAGGAGGAGTAGTCCTGGGGAGATAGGAGTATAATAGGAGGAGTAGTCCTGGGGGAGAGGAGTATAGTAGGAGGAGTAGTCCTGGAGGGAGAGGAGGGTAATAGGAGGAGTAGTCCTGGGGAGAGAGGAGTCTAATAGGAGGAGTAGTCCAGGGGGAGGAGTCTAATAGGAGGAGTAGTCCTGGGGGGAGAGGAGTATAATAGGAGGAGTAGTCCTGGGGAGAGAGGAGTCTAATAGTAGGAGTAGTCCTGGGGAGGAGGAGTATAATAGGAGTAGTAGTCCTGGGGGTGAGGAGTCTAATGGGAGGAGTAGTCCTGGGGGGAGTGGACTCGAATAGTAGAAGTAGTCCTGGGGGGAGGAGTATAATAGGAGGAGTAGTCCTGGGGGGAGGAGTATAATAGGAGGAGTAGTCCTGGGGGGGAATCTAATAGGAGGAATAGTCCTGGGGGAGAGGAGTATAATAGGAGGAGTAGTCCTGGGGGGGAGGTGTCTAATAGGTGGACTAGTCCAGGGGGAGGTGTATAGGTGCCCAATGTGTGCAGTGGGCATGGCCGTGCGGGCAAAGTGTGCAGGGGGCGTGGCCGAGTAGACATATTGTGTGGGGGGCGTGGCCGAGCGGTCTAAGTGTTTGAGGCGCGTGGCCGAGTGGGCACAGTGTGCGGGCGGCATGGCCGAGCGGGCACAGTGTGCAGGGGGGGCGTGGCCAAGCGAGCACAGTGTGTGGGGGGCATGGGCGAGCGTGGTATGTGTGCAGGGTGTGTGGCTGGGCCGAAACAAGCGGTTAATGCGTGTGGGGGGCGTGGCCAGGCCGAGCCAAGCGGCAATGCGACGGTTGTCACTGTAATGACGTCATTTTTCAGCAAGACAGACAGAATAAGGCAATTATATATATATAGATTGTAATATATTGTATATACACACATATATTTACATATATACATACACATATATACAAGCATGCTGTATATACCCATATACACACACATATATACAGACTAAAAGTTTGGACACACCTTCTCATTCAAAGAGTTTTCTTTATTTTCATGACTCTGAAAATTGTAAATTCACTTTGAAGGCATCAAAACTATGAATTAACACATGTGGAATGAAATACTTAACAAAAAAGTGTGAAACAACTGAAAATATGTCTTATATTCTAGGTTCTCCAAAGTATCCACCTTTTGCTTTTATTACTGATTTGCACACTCTTGACATTCTCTTGATCAGCTTCAAGAGGTAGTCACCGGAAATGGTCTTCCAACAGTCTTGAAGGAGTTCCCAGAGATGCTTAGCACTTGTTGGCCCATTTGCCTTCACTCTGCGGTCCAGCTCACCCCAAACCATCTCGATTGGGTTCAGGTCTGGTGACTGTGGAGGCCAGGTCATCTGGCGTAGCAACCCATCACTCTCCTTCTTAGTAAAGTAGCCCTTACACGGCCTGGAGGTGTGTTTGGGGTCATTGTCCTGTTGAAAAATAAACAATGGTCTTAATATGAATACATTTACATTCCTATACACTGTTTTGCTCTCTGCTGCTTTCATTACCTAAATAAGCATTTTTTTTTTGCTTAGATTTTCTCAGTAGTTTTACTGTTTGAACAAACCCCTGTTAAGTAACAGGACCTCACAATTCCTGTGTTGTCCATCCTGTAGCCTTAAAAATGCCTCTATGCCTGGTTGAACAGTTCCAATTAAATATATGTGGACGTCTGTTAAAGATATAACTGAGTTACATCAACATCTGGCATCTGTTTAGCTTTTCTAAGTCTAATCCAAGCCCTGGAGAATCAAGTGACTAAATATATTGGCAGGTTCTTTCAAGCTGTGAGGTTTTGGGGCTGTGAAAAACAAAGGCAGAATTTGGAAGAAGTCATGTTTTTTATTTTGGAATTTATTTTCGATTTATGTAACTTTTGACAATAATAATGTAGTATAAGTCTACAATGGACGGGTTAAGTACCAGAGTTTTGTCTATGAAAGCACCAATTGTTTCTGTTTTCACTAAAAAGTAATATCTATCTCTAATTAAATGACATATCATTAAATGTATGTGAAAATATATTATACCAGTAAAGGGTTTTTGTATGATACATTGCTATGAATCTAAAGAAATCAGAGGAGTAGCTAGGGGCTAAGCTCAAGAAAAGGCAAAACATGTGAGCGGACCCCTAACCAGGTAACCCTGATTACAACTACAGGGGTGCACCCTGATTGTGGGTATAAAGGAACCTCAACACTGGAGCCTCACAATGCATCTGTTGCGGACGGGGGCTGGGCCGCTGCAGGGGCTGCTTGGATCCGGGTTCGTTACTGCGGCTCGAGTGGTAGACGGACCCGGGCTCGTACAGCTGTCCATCCTCACGACCGTAGGAAAGGGGGGTATTTACAGGGGATAGATTTTTTGTCTGTGACGCCACCCGTGGGTTGCGGTGAGAGTTGGTAGCACCGCCGCTGCCTGGTGATGGGATGCCCGGGGCTGATGGAGGAGGGCAGCAGGATGGAATCCCCTCCACGGGTAGGGGAGGTGTAGTCCCGGGGCCCAGGGTGTACGGGAGCAATGGCTGCGGAGAATGACATGCAGGGTTGGACCGAGGATGGATGGTGTTCTCACAGTTCCAAAGAATTGCAAACAAAGTTCCGTGGTAAACCAAATTGCCAGTGATCGGTCGCCTCCGGCGGGTGTATTTGGGTCCCACACCCGGGTGTAGCAAACAGGGGTCCCTTCCTCCTGCACTCAGTGTTTGTGTCTTCAATGGGACAACTCCGCTTACAACGGAGAAGTGTACTCCCGGTACTTTGTACGTTTGGAGCTGTGGCCCGTGAAATCTGACCCTTGGGATCTTTGTGGGTTCTGGCGAACACCCTATCCCCCGCATTGGGCTTCCGTTTCGCTCTCAGGACATACTGTTGAACAAGGCCTGAAACCTTGTCCCCAGCTGGTTAATTAATAAGGGGCTTGCAACCTTCCTCGTCCTAGGCTCCAGGCACCTCAACTGTGCACAGCCTCCGGAACGGATCCCCGTTGTCAGCACCTGCAGGCTACAACCCTGCCCCTGTCCACTTTAGGTCTCCCGCGACTGGATCTCTGTCGCCTGTGGTCCTGCTTGCTGTCTGCCACCTAGTCCGGTAGTCGAGGGGCCCCTACCCCTGACTCCGCTGCAGTTCACACTCGTCTCTCTTCAGCTGTCAGTACGATTCTGTCGTGTTCCCTCCCCTGACATGTCAGGACCCCTAGGTGGGAGTTCCCATCCGCCTGGTCCCGCCCACTGGTGTGTCCCTATTGTCATGGGGGGGTGACTAGGCTTTACTGGCTGGTGTTGTGCACCTGGGTGTGGGTTTATGTGTTGGACTGTCAAGGAGGATGGAGTATTGTACCTGAGAGATTCGTACAACCTCTGTGACTACCTGGTTTTGCTAGGGCGTCACACATCACTCTGCCGTTTTGTAGACTTTAGAGGCTTAAAGCAACCTGCAGTCTACAGAATGGAAATTGGTAATACAGGGAGATCATATCTCTCTGCTCTATCTCAGAGCATAGCTATATATATTGATGTGCCGAGCATGCCTATACTGTTAAAAGTGACGGTATCTTTGGGTGGAACTCTCTAAGCGAGAGGTCCAGAGCGACTACCCTGTTTATTCTCCCCTCACCCCCCGTAGCTATGCTACTGAAAAAAACTATTGTAAAATAAAGAGAAAACAAGCATTGTTGCACTTCTGTACATTTGGGGAAGTTTTAGTTATAGCTGCAGAGTTGTAGTTCCTCAGTCCAGAGAGTCTGTTCTGGTAAATCAGTGCTTGATGACCTATAGTTGTTCCCTTTACAAGAATAGCACATGCTGTATGAATCGCTTGATTTCCTACAAGTAATAAACCTAGATCCATACGTGCAATCTGATCATAGGATCCACTATTGTTTTACTTTTCAGTCACCTTAACATGGTTAAGTTATTCTGAATATCTTTGAACTTATACATAATAATTATTTCTATTGTACTTTTAAATCTGATTTATATAAATTAAAGTGGATCAGTCACCAGATTTAACAATGCAAACTGCATCTATCATTAAATACATGTTTAAGACTTTGTTAGACTGGTTGTAAAATTCTTTTAGTCCAGCAAAAAATTGAGAGCTCATGAGGCATCGATTTATCCTAGACAGAATTCTGGAGTAAATAAGTTTGAAATATTATAACATTTTTGTAAGGTTGTGGTGGAGGTGACCGGAAGTGATCACTTATGGAGAGGAGCTACATAGCTGCATTAATTGTATTGTGACCGCAGTGTGGTACTGCGGATCCATATCAATTCATTTCAATAAGGGTAGATCTGCGGTGCTCGCTGCGGCCACGATACATTCTAGTGACCGGAGTAGTTATGTTGCTCAATGGTGACCACAAAAAACAGGTGATTAGCGGAGGTGAAGAGTGTCGTACCCCACCATTCTAATATAGATGACCTCTTCTAAGGATAGGCTATCAATATAAACTACTGGGGAACCCCTTTAATCAGCAAGGAAATTTAAATCTATTGAAACATTGAAACCTATGAGCTTACTTATAGTCATTTGAAGATCACTTTAAAGGAACTGTCACTAGGTTATATATATATATAATATAATATATATATATATATATATATATATATATATATATATATATATATATATATATATATATATATAAATTAGTCATATGAAAAAGTTTGAGCACCCCTATTAATGTTAACCTTTTTTCTTTATAACAATTTGGGTTTTTGCAACAGCTATTTCAGTTTCATGTATCTAATAACTGATGGACTCAGTAATATTTCTGGATTGAAATGAGGTTTATTGTACTAACAGAAAATGTGCAATCCACATTTAATCAAAATTTGACCGGTGCAAAAGTATGGGCACCCTTATCAATTTCTTGATTTGAACACTCCTAACTAATTTTTACTGACTTACTAAAGCACTAAATCAATTGAGCTTTGAACTTCATAGGCAGGTGTATCCAATCATGAGAAAAGGTATTTAAGGTGGTCACTTGCAAGTTGTTCTCTTATTCGAATCTCCTATGAAGAGTGGCATCATGGGCTCCTCAAAACAATTCTCAAATGATCTGAAAACAAAGATTATTCAACATAGTTGTTCAGGGGAAGGATACAAAAAGTTGTCTCAGAGATTTAAACTGTCAGTTTCCACTGTGAGGAACATAGTAAGGAAATGGAAGGACACAGGTACAGTTCTTGTTAAGCCCAGAAGTGGCAGGCAAAGAAAAACATCAGAAAGGCAGAGAAGAAGAATGGTGAGAACAGTCAAGGACAATCCACAGACCACCTCCAAAGACCTGCAGTATCATCTTGCTGCAGATGGTGTCAATGTGCATCGGTCAACAATACAGCGCACGTTGCAGAAGAAGAAGCTTTATGGGAGAGTGATGCGAATGAAGCCATTTCTGCAAGCACGCCACAAACAGTCGCCTGAGGTATGGAAAAGCACATTTGGACAAGCCAGTTACATTTTGGAAGAAGGTCCTGTGGACTGGTGAAACAAAGATTGAGTTGTTTGGTCATACAAAAAGGCGTTATGTATGGAGGCAAAAAAACACAGCATTCCAACAAAAGCACTTGCTACCCACAGTAAAATTTGGTGGAGGTTCCATCATGCTTTGGGGCTGTGTGACCAATGCAGGCACCGGGAATCTTGTTAAAGTTCAGGGTCGCATGGATTCAACTCAGTATCAGCAGATTCTTGACAATAATGTGCAAGAATTAGTGACGAAGTTGAAGTTACGCAGGGGATGGATATTTCAGCAAGACAATGATCCAAAACACCGCTCCAAATCTACTCAGGAATTCATGCAGAGGAACAATTACAATGTTCTGGAATGGCCATCCCAGTCCCCAGACCTGAATATCATTGAACATCTGTGGGATGATTTGAAGCATGCTGTCCATGCTCGGCGACCATCAAACTTAACTGAACTGGAATTGTTTTGTAAACAGGAATGGTCAAATATACCTTCATCCAGGATCCAGGAACTTATTAAAAGCTACAGGAAGCGACTAGAGGCTTTTATTTTTGCAAAAGGAGGATCTACAAAATATTAATGTCACTTTTATGTTGAGGTGCCCATACTTTTGCATCGGTCAAATTTTGTTTAAATGCGGATTGCACATTTTCTGTTAGTACAATAAACCTCATTTCAATCCAGAAATATTACTCAGTCCATCAGTTATTAGATATATGAAACTGAAATAGTTGTTGCAAAAACCCAAATTGTTATAAAGAAAAAAGGTTAATATTAATAGGGGTGCCCAAACTTTTTCATATGACTGTATATACACCGTATATATATATATATATATATATATTTTTTTTTTTTTTTTAAATTCACCAAACAGTCCCAGAGATAGGAGGATCTTCCTTTCATGTTAATCTGTATGATCTTTACCGTATGTAAATATGACTTTGACTATGTTTTTGTGTGTGGCTGTGCTTGTGGACATGCATTGCAAACACTTCTTTGGCCGAATGCTAACATGGTGGGAATACATCAGATAAGACATCAGACAGAGACATATATGACATGGTCTATAAAATACTGCAATGTTCTGTTATTTAATACCTCTTGATGAAGATGTTACTACAACGAAGCAATATCACTATTTCTATTGTGATGTCGCTGGATAAGCTTGTTAAATAGATGCATATGTTGTGCTCATATCCAGCCTAGTTTTGTGACGCATATGAATTTGTCATAATAGCAACATTGTGCTTAATTGTTCAATTGGTTGCTTTAATGATATGATGCACTGATTTTTTTTATTATTTCATTTATATTGTGGCCTTTATTTGACAACATATTGTCTAGTTTATTTATAGGATTCATTAATGAACTTTCCTTTACCCTGTATGTACACTAGTCACTTCATATGTAGTGATGGGCAGACCCAGACTGTAAAAGTCCGGATCCATGCGGTTTAAAAGGTGCTCGGGTCCCGCACCTGGGCCCATGATTCCGGGTGTTAGATCTGGACCCGACACTAGAGAGATTGAAAAAAAAAATAAAGGGAAAATAAAGAAAATAAGAATGAAGCAAGGGCTTCATACTTACCGAGGCTCCGATGTGGCTGTACAATGCTCCTGCTCAGCTGTATGCTGCTCCTGCGGCCTCCCTGGGCCGCTCATCATTGCTCATACATATGCACTGCTTTCCGTGCTTTCCCCGCCCACCATCTGGCCTGGCCTCTGTGATTGGTTGCAGTTAGACGCGCCCCCAGCCTGTGTGACAGTGTCTGCCTGCAACCACTCACAGGTGCGGTCTGCGAGTCAGAATCATGATTCATGAACTAGAAGGCTCAAGATGAGCAGAGGAGGAAACATCGAAGGTGCAGCTCATCCTTAGCCTCCTGCTTCATTAACCAGGAGGCTCAGGATGAGCAGAGGAGAAAACATTGCGGGTGCAGAGATCTGCTCATTCCTCCCGCCATCTAGGGGTCTTACCCCCAGACCCCTGCTTCTGTTATAAACAACTCCCTGCCCACGTGGACTTAGAAAAAGAATGTTTATTCTAAACCGGGCTGCATTTTGAACACCCCCATATCACGTGACAAATTACGTTATACCTGGAAGGAGCCCGTACATTCTGGCATCTACCTTTATTGTTAGTGCTTGATTTAGACGTACGCAGCTCCAGAAGTGAATGTGCAACCTGGAAGCAGCGGCCCGCCATTACACGGAGGTTCGGTGAGTACACCAGGTGGTGCGCTCCTATCCCCCATCCCTTCCACCAACATTTTTAAGCCCCGGATTCTGGTCCCCATAGACTTATATGGCTACGGGATTCTGGACTGAAACCTGATTTTTTTAAAAAATTAGCAGGGTCACGCCGTTACCGGTTATCTACAAGTCCTCGCATCTCTAGTCATACGTGACTTTGGTCTGTGTAAAAATGGATATGTACTTGGCCTCCTACATTCATATTCATTTGGTATAATCCTCTTGTCATTATACTATAGGTATTTTTTTTTTTGCTTAGATGATCGGCCACCTTTTCTATGTATGTATTTGATGCTAATCATGTAATAATAAAGCTTTCTGTATATTTTATTGAAAAGCACGTCTTTTCAATTTTTTGTAGGTTTAAATAATTTTTGGAGCATATAATCCATGATTGTAATGAGGATTCTTTTACATGTGCAAATATCAGAGAAATGAGCACTAAATAAATAGGCCTATGGTGCTGTATGGCGGATTTAAGAGAAAAAAAAACTATACTCATGGGAGCAGCGGGAATAAAATAATAGCAAAAACTGGCCTATTTTTGACTCGGTAACAGGTCTTTTGAGGACTTTTCTAGCAATGATTATGTCTTTTATGGAATCTAAATTGGTGGCGATCTGGTCTCTGGGACCTCAAATGATTAATAAAGCAGTGGTAGTCCATCCCCCGCTGTGGATGTATTGATGGAGAGGAACAGCAGGCGTTCCGTCCCCCAGAGATCAAATTGAATGGCTGAGATAGTTCTAGAATGTTTTCCATTATTTTTCCTTTGCTTATGAGATATTGACCTGCCATTGTTTCTTCTAAAATCATGGTGTGAAGCCCGTACAGCCGGCAGCTTCCTATTGCACAGTAGAACTTATTAGTACTGAGCGCACATACTGGAACACATATTATAGGAAAACTATAGCCACGGTTTTACTTCTTAGATGTGTATACAGTACATGGGCGCATAAAACAACCTCGAGTTTCTGTAGACGCCAACACATTAATATTAAAGTCGGTATCCTTTCCAAGCTTGACTGGAAACAGTTGTGTTTTATATTGAAAATGTGATAGGAGATGGAGAAATGGAGCCACCTGTGGTTCTGGGGCTCCCTGTTTGACATGTCTGCATTACAGGCTGAATTCTATAAATATTCTATGAATGCTGAGAAGATGAAACTTTAGAATTGCTGTCTGACTTCTGGCTTCTCTCAGGATCCTGTTTTAAAGGGACATGAAATAAAGTAGGTAGCTCAAAATAATAAAGGGAACAGTAATAAGGGTTGGAGCTTTGTTTTTCTGATACAAATCCCATTAGTACAGTGAGATCCATATTCAGAAAACCTATCCCTGGTAGAGAAAGGAGTCAAGTAGGAGCTTACAATGTAAAGGCTAATTTGTGATGTCAAAAGTTAGGCTGCTTTAACATCAGCTTTTTTTAACTGCGGCATGAATCGATTTTTTGCCACAAAACCAGATCCATTACAAGTCCGTTGTCATTTCAATTGATTTGTAATGGAATCGCGACAAGATTTGGGCGGTTGCATGCGTCATACACTGGATCCGTTGTTTTGCGGTATTTTAAGTGTTATCAAAAACGCTACTTGCATCTCACCGGATCCATGACCTTGCGGAGGTAGCACGGGATCCTGCTGTTCCAGAAATGGCCGCATGGTGATAGGCAGGATCCTGTTTTCTATACTGAGCATGGCCAGTACAGAAAACTGTCGGCTCAAAGCGCATGTCCCCGGAGTTTCGGTCATGCGCACTATGAAGCCGGGTGTACGCTTACTGGCTTCGAACTGAAGTAGTGTGCATGACCGTACCTCCGGGGACATGCGCACTGAGACAAAATCCAGTGTTGCACGCGATGGCGGTGGAGAGGTGAGTGAGATCATCATGTGACGCTGCGCATTCATTAGCATGATAGCACACCCACAGAGGTGTGCTAACATGCTAATGGAGCCTACTAGCCAGGGGAACTAACGCCCAGAGGACTAGTCCCCTCTCTCATTAGCATATGGTGCAAGATCTTTAGAAATACTTTTTCTAAAGATTTCTTTATCTATGCTAGTGTATACAGGAATGATTAGGCAGGGATTAGCAATATGCACCCAGAACTGCTCATGGTTCTGGTGCAAATTGAACCTGACAGGTTCACTTTAAGCATGAATGCTGCAGCTGCATTCACAGTGTGTGAGAACTTTGAAGATGGCTAAGTACAGACTTTGGCTATCTCCACTGTCCTATAGGTAAAGAATGAAGTAGTAGTAAATATGCTCAACTGCTGATTCGTGATTCAGGAGCCCAGCGCCATCGTAGTCTCTGGTACTGTATACAGAGCACATGGTAGTGCTTTTGAATATATCTCCACCTACCGTGTTTCCCCACAAAATATGACATAAATCAAAAATAATCCCTAGAATGATTTTACAGGATTTTTGGAGCATGTTTGAAATTTAAATCGTACTCCAAAAATAAGGCCTGGTTACAGTCAGGGTTAGCATTGGTGGGGGGCAAATTGGGTAATTGGTCAGGATTTCTTAGGGGCCCTCAAGATTTCTATTCCAATGTTAAGACTGCTTAAGGACCTTCGGTGATTTAATGGTCACCAAAGGTCCTTTAACTGCCGGGAGTGTAGAAGAACCGAAGGGGAGACAGGCTGGTATGTACCGTATGTGCAATGTGTGTATATACATGTGTATAGACAGTGTGTGTAGTTACACATGTATATATGTAGTGTTTGTGAAGGCGTGATTATATTTACAAATTTGTTCTTGAACAAAAAAAATCATGATTTATGCGAACTGTTGTTCATTAAAATAAAAAAAGATATGCCCTAAAAATAAGCCCGAAACCATCTTTAGAGGCAAAAATAATAATATAAGACCCTGCCTTATTTTAGGGGAAGCACCAAGATCTATAATATTGTTATTTTTATTATTACTTGAGATGTTACTCAGCTCATACTAAGTGCAATATCTCTGTACCCCTTTAGAAAGAGGTATTACGATTTCAGCAAGTTGCACTTAATTATTCCATATTGAAACATTTTACAATGTTTCATTATACTTTCTCCACCAGTCCATTTGGTGCTTTAAGATCTCAACTTATTTACCAATTGTATACAGTTTTTCAGTCTTACGTGCTCCATCACATGCTGTATTTGGCAGGTTTTCTTTCCCAGAGCCTCTCTATATTATATTATATTGTATCCTGTACATGGATTGGAATTGTGTCCATATACAGTGCAAGACCACTTTTCAAGACATCATACGAGTTAGAAAACCCTCAATTTATCATTAAAATTAACTCTGAGATTACTGTGTGTGCTGAATGCAGCTCTGAGACGTACGTAGACATATTCTAGAAATATTCTTCTAAAGCGGGCTTTACACGCTACAACAAATCTAACGATGTGTCGGCGGGGTCACGTCGTAAGTGACGCACATCTGGCATCGTTAGTGGTGTAGTAGCGTGTGACAGCTACGTGCGATTGAACGTAAAAACGTTCATCGCATACACATCGTTCATTTCCTTAAAATTGCACGTCGGGTTGTTCAATGTTTCCGAGGTAGCACACACCGCAGTGTGTGACACCCCGGGAACGATGAACAGATCTTACCTGCGTCCCGCGGCTCCCGCCGGCAATGCGGAAGGAAGGAGGTGGCCGGGATGTTTACGTCCCGCTCATCTCCGCCCCTCCACTTCTATTGGCCGGCTGCCGCGTGACGTCGCTGTGACGCCGAACATCCCTCCCACTCCAGGAAGTGGATGTTCGCCGCCCACCTCGAGGTTGTATGGAAGGGTAAGTACGTGTGACGGGAAATAATCGTTTGTACGACACGGTCAACAAATTGAACGTGCCACACATACGATGGGGGCGGGTACGATTGCATACGATATCGTATGTGATATCGTAAGGTGTAAAGCAGGCTTTTGGCTGGAGTCACACTAGCGTATAGCATCGAATGCAATATGCTAATGACACTCGGCTCAGACTCTGCTGCGGGTGTGAGCCAAGGGTCATTCACTGTGATCTGTAGATATCCGAGTGCAGTCCAATGTTCGCACACAACCATTGTCTTGAATTAGCATGAAAAAAAATCACAGATCTGCTCTGCCTCATTGAAAAAAAATTGATGCTTTCTAGGACATATTTTCATTTGTTTCACACTTTTTTAAGTATTTCATTCCACATGTTTTAATTCATAGTTTTTGATGCCTTCAATGTGAATCTACAATTTTCAGAGTCCTGAAAATAAAGAAAACTCTTTGAATGAGAAGGTGTGTCCAAACTTTTGGTCTCTACTGTATATCTAATTATATAGAATTCTGCTGACAGCAAAATTAGTAATTTATAATAAAAGGGGGTAAGAGATGTAAAAATTGGAGCTCAGGGCTAGCTATATACCATTTAATTCCCTTATGCTCCAGATTCTTCTATCTAGATTTTTATATAGAGAAATCCCTGTGTTGATGAATCTACCACATATTTAAAAGGAACTGTTTTAGCTCACCTACTGAGGTTTTTCCATCAAGCCCAATGTCTGGGTGGGCACAATGGCCATGGAAGGCAGTGCAGCAGGTAGCTGAGGCACATGGGAAACAGGTAGTAGAAGCAGTGGAGGCCGCAAGCAGTCAGGAGACCAGGAAACATCTAGTAGATGCACTGGAGGTCGCAGGCAGACAAGAGACTGGGAGACAGGTAGTAGAAGCACTGGAGGTCGCAGGCAGACAAGAGACTGGGAAACAGGTAGTAGAAGCACTGGAGGTTGTAGGCAGACAGGAAACTGGGAGACAGGTAGTAGAAGCACTGGAGGTCGCAGGTAGACAGGAGACTGGGAGACAGGTCTTAGAAGCACTGGAGGTTGTAGGCAGACAGGAGACTGGGCAACAGGTAGTAGAAGCACTGGAAGTTAGAGGCAGACCAGAGACTGGGAAGCAAGTAGTAGAATTACTGTAGGCCGTAGAGAGACAGGAGACTGGGAAACAGATAGTAGAAGTACAGTCTTAATACCAAGACATACGTCTGTGTTTTGTTGGGCCTTAGGCCCTGTGTGCACGTTGCGAATTTACCTCGGATTTTGCCGCAGATTTGCCGCGGAATTGCTGCAGAAAATGTGTCTAACATTGCTGCAGTCATTCCCCAGCAAATCCTATGGGTTATAAAAAATGCTGTTTGTTTATACCTGCAGATTTTTTTAATGAGCATGTCAATTACTTTCAGCAGGTACCTGCAGTTTTTGCCATAGATAATGGTAAAAATCCGCCGGGACCAACTTGCGGCAAATCCGCGTCAAACCACGGTAAAACCGCATGCGGATTTCGCTGCGGTTTTGATGCGTTTTTTTTACCGCAGATGCGGGATTCTTTCAGAGGGTCTGTTTTTTTCTTAAGAAATAGTCACTTTCTAGTGCGCACATGGCCTTTAATAAAAAATGTTCTACTGTCTGAGAGCAACGTAGGCAAACTTGGGCATTAACCTGCTGTGTGCTGATTCAAAGAAAGGCTAGCAAGAGTTTGTCTCTACTAGTCTACTTGTTTGTTCTCTTTGATCACCTATTCTGAGGGAGCCTATCACATTTGCTCCCTATATATATATATATATATATATATATATATATATATATATATATATATATATATATATATGTATATGTATATACTGGCTGGGTCATTCCTCTTATGTCAGCAATAACTTGTCTTAGTAGGTCTGGATTGGTGTGGTGTCCCAGACTTTCTGGTGCTTTTAGTTCTTGTTGTCATGTGCGGTTGTGGAATTTTCCCTTGTCTGTCTTCATTTATGTGTAACATCACACTCCTGCCCCGTCCTTCCCTGGTGGTAGGAGGGAAATCAGACTTGGTCTAATCAGGAGCAGGGCCAGGAACTGAACTCAGGCATTTCCACCATTAGGAGTATCCCTAAGATTAGGGATAGCATAGGCACCCATAGCGTGAAAGACAGCATAGAGGCCCAAATCCCTTATTATCAAACAAGTCACATTGGGACATTGCACCCATTCCCCCAATCTACTGTTATCAGCTTGTTGCTGGCCTGATGTAAATATTGTTAAGATTAGAACACTGCCTGCTGAGTACTGCAAATCAGATTCTATTCATTTCAATAGGTGGTTGTGATCCACCTTGCATGCTCTATACATCTGTCCATTAATGGAGCTGGTAAACAGCTGACACCCCTACGATCAGCTGTTAACACCCACCTAAGGATAGGTGAATGTAGTGGAAAAACCCATTGTAATGTATAAATAAATCTATAATCTGTTTGATGGTGTTTAATATCCAATATGCCCTAGATTAGTGCAATTGAAAGGTGAAGCCATTGCCCATAGTATCCAATAAGATTGTAGATTTCATTTAAAAAATGGCTTCTTAAGATGATTTCTGGAACCTGATCATTATCGTCTAATACAGGGGTGGGGAACCTCCGGCCCGCGGGCCGTATAAGGCCCGCCATGCCCTTTTATGTGGCCCCCGGGCAGATTCCTGGGGGCGGCAGTGCTCAAGCAGCCACCGCCATGTTGCGGGCCGCCGGCCCTTTAAATCCTGTGCACCATGTGCTGCTGTGGGCGGGTTTAGTGCTCTGCGTGCGTTGCCCGCCCCCCCGGGCCTCGGAGCTGCGTGCCCACCCCCTGGCACTCGGAGCTGCGTGCCCGCCCCCTGGAGCTGCGTGCCCGCCCCCTGGAGCTGCGTGCCCGCCCCCCGGGCCTCGGAGCTGCGTGCCCACCCCCTGGCACTCGGAGCTGCGTGCCCGCCCCCTGGAGCTGCGTGCCCGCCCCCTGGAGCTGCGTGCCCGCCCCCCGGCCCTCAGAGCTGCGTTGCCCACCCGCCGGGCTTTAGAGCTGCGTGCCCGCCCCCCCGGCACTCGGAACTGCGTGCCCGCCCCCGGCCCTGCGTGTCCACCCTCTGTCCTTGGAGCTGCCTGTCCGGTGCCTGCTCTCCGGTGCTTGAGTCCGGCGCTGCTGTGTGTCCAGCGCCTGCCCTCTGCTGCTGTGTGCCCTGTCCAGTGCTTTGTGGCCCCCTCCCCTCCATTCTGTGTGCCCCCCAATGCTGTGAATCACCCTAGGTTTGTGTGTCCCTCCTCCCCTCACTGATGTCAGGGCTCCGCAAGTGATATCTGTGCCCCCCAGTGGTGCCTGCGCCCCAGACCCTCTTGTGTGGTGCCTGCGCCCCAGACCCTCTTGTGTGATGCCTGCGCCCCAGACCCTCTTGTGTGGTGCCTGCGCCCCAGACCCTCTTGTGTGGTGCCTGCGCCCCAGACCCTCTTGTGTGATGCCTGCGCCCCAGACCCTCTTGTGTGGCGCCTGCGCCCCAGACCCTCTTGTGAGGCGCCTGCGCCCCAGACCCTCTTGTGCGGCGCCTGCGACCCAGACCCTCTTGTGCGGCGCCTGCGACCCAGACCCTCTTGTGCGGCGCCTGCGACCCAGACCCTCTTGTGCGGCGCCTGCGCCCCAGACCCTCTTGTGCGGCGTCTGCGCCCCAGACCCTCTTGTGCGGCGTCTGCGCCCCAGACCCTCTTGTGCGGCGTCTGCGCCCCAGACCCTCTTGTGCGGCGTCTGCGCCCCAGACCCTCTTGTGCGGCGTCTGCGCCCCAGACCCTCTTGTGCGGCGTCTGCGCCCCAGACCCTCTTGTGCGGCGTCTGCGCCCCAGACCCTCTTGTGCGGCGTCTGCGCCCCAGACCCTCTTGTGCGGCGTCTGCGCCCCAGACCCTCTTGTGTGGCGTCTGCGCCCCAGACCCTCTTGTGTGGCGTCTGCGCCCCAGACCCTCTTGTGTGGCGTCTGCGCCCCAGACCCTCTTGTGTGGCGTCTGCGCCCCAGACCCTCTTGTGTGGCGTCTGCGCCCCAGACCCTCTTGTGTGGCGTCTGCGCCCCAGACCCTCTTGTGTGGCGTCTGCGCCCCAGACCCTCTTGTGTGGCGTCTGCGCCCCAGACCCTCTTGTGTGGCGTCTGCGCCCCAGACCCTCTTGTGTGGCGTCTGCGCCCCAGACCCTCTTGTGTGGCGTCTGCGCCCCAGACCCTCTTGTGTGGCGTCTGCGCCCCAGACCCTCTTGTGTGGCGTCTGCGCCCCAGACCCTCTTGTGTGGCGTCTGCGCCCCAGACCCTCTTGTGTGGCGTCTGCGCCCCAGACCCTCTTGTGTGGCGTCTGCGCCCCAGACCCTCTTGTGTGGCGTCTGCACCCCAGACCCTCTTGTGTGGCGTCTGCGCCCCAGTCCCTCTTGTGGCGTCTGCGCCCCAGCCCCTCTTGTGGCGTCTGCGCCTCAACTCCCCTTGTGGTGTCTGCGCCCCAGCGTCTCCTGTGTTTCTTATGCCCCCAGCATCTTTTGTGATGTGCATGTTTCCAGCGTCTCCTGTGATATGTATGCCCCCCAGCATCTCCTGTGACTTATACATCACAGGAGGGGTGGGGGGCACATACATCACAGGAGGGGCTGGGGGCATATACATCACAAGAGGGGCTGGGGGCAAATACATCACAGGAGGGGCTGGGGGCATATACGTGTCCCCAGCCCCTTGTGTGATGTATGTGCCCCCAGTGTCTCCTATGATGTACATACAGCAGGCCCAGCGTCTGCTATGTGATGTATATACACCAGTCCCAGACTCTCCTATGTGGTGTATATGCAGCAGTACCAGTGTCTCCTAAGTGATGTATATGCCCCCAGCCCTTCCAGTGATGTATGTGCCCCCAGTGTCTCCTGTGATGTATATACAGCACTCCCAGTGTTTCCTATGTGATATATGTGCCTCCAGTGTCTCCTGTGATGTATATACAGCGTCTGTTATGTGATGTATATAATTTACCAATCTTATCACAAAGAGTTGACTGTGCTCCAGACCCAGACAAAAATGAAAAAGCTGCTGTGAGATGAAACATGATTTGTATCACCAAACATCACAGCCACACCAAAGAGAAGCAGCTCCAGCCACCACAGTAGGGGTAAGTTAATTAATTGTTTGACCAAATATACTAGGGTAGTTTTCACATTGATAATTTTGTGCGGCCCCCGAAGGTTGGTAGAAATTTCAAAATGGCCCCCGGCTGAAAAAAGGTTCCCCACCCCTGGTCTAATATATCCTATTCTATAAAATTCCAATCTAATTAGATGGAAAACAATGCAATGTCACACTCTCTGTGTTTTCTCCGACCAGCAAAATAGGAAATCAGTATATTTCTTTCAAGTGATTCTCTTAGCCATTAGTTATATTACCATGTTATGCTACTTCTCCGAATCATTGATGAGCCGAGGATGGGAATGGTTGTAGTGGAAATGAGACACTTTACATCCTAATAATATGTTATGGGATAATGGTCTTCCACATACTCATTCTAATACATTTTTAATACCGGACCTTTATTAAAAAAGAGAAGAAATAAATTATGTGATTTCATAACTGTGGTGTATAGAGTATTGTCTAGAACATGAAATGGTTTATTTTAGGCTTTCTTAGGCTTAAGTCTTAAAGTGTAGTAAGTCATTTAGCTTTTGTGCATCACTGCCTCTTATAAAATTTAGTAGATTATAATTGGCCGCAAGACAACTTTGAGTGGGTCTTCTTATGTTACAAGCCGGTAAGACTCCGTGCCATGGTCCGTGCAGCTTGCCATGAGACTGACGGCTGTGTACTAAATCCTATTGTTGAGGATGGGATACAAGTGATCCCTCGACCTGATCGTTGTTCCGAATTAAAATGTTGTTTGTGCACGGCGAAAAAGAATGATAATTAATTGGAAATCAATTAAAACTCTTCCTCTCACGACCAAGGCTGAGGCAAGACTGAAAATCTTTATTCTCGGACGATTAGACCACGAAGTAAAAGGGGTGTAAACAAAAGTTCTAGTCCAATCAGGTATCGTAGGTCAGGGCTTCATGACGTAGAGAGATCTGCATATCCCCCTTGGATTGGTCAATCCAGGCTTCAGGAATTTTCCTTTGTCCATGTCTTCGGTGGAGAACAGGAAATGGTGGCCATCTTCAAGCTATACATATATAAATTCTAGTATATACTGAGTTTAAGGAAAATACACTGAATATGCAATATACTTATATAAACGTATTAGTAAAAGAATAAAAGAGAACAAAGACATGCATAGATATGTGTGTTAGTTTACATCTTACTAAACTATATACCTGAGTCTATGAAATGGCTGAATTAAGTATTTTTGGATACTCAATTCTTTATCCTCAACAGTCCCCCCTAAAGACTTACTTCTGCCATTTCTGAATTCTAAGGGTACTGTGTTCCCTTAGGAAGAGAGGTAGAAAGACTTATCGGAAAACCTGCCTAACTGAACATTGAGGCATGGGTGGAGAGGGGAAGTGGTTTTTTTCACCAGTTTGAGACCAAGGACTCCTAGGCGAGTCCTCACCCTTTGTAGTTGGACTTTCCCATGTCCCAAGGTTCTCTAAGTCCTCTCTTCTAACAGTTTATTCTAGCAGAATCGTTTTGTAACTGGGGGAGAGGGTCGTGTTGGTCTTTATGGGCATGTCGTCTGTCATATCTAGGTCTTCTGTTTCGAGTAAAGGAAAGGTCCCTCCTAATGTTACTTCAGCTGTTTTGGAAAATATTTTCTTCAAACACGGAATTACACAAACCAGAATGGCTAATAATATAACTAATACTATACTTAAGGCGGTCCCTATCTGGATCAACCAGCCTTTAAAAGAACTTGTCCATCCAAAATAATCTCCCCAAGGGTCGGTCACTCCTGAATTTTTCTTTAATTCTTCAGACAGTGTAGTAAGTTTCTTTATAGCTAAGGTGACCTTCCCATCCACTCCAGTGTTATCTGGTATATATGTGCAACAAACATCCCCCACCATTTTACAGACTCCACCTTTCTCTGCAAGGATCATATCTAAAGCCATTCTGTTTTGATAAGCCATGATGGAAGTCGGATCTAGTTGTTCTGCCAGTCCCTGTAAGGCGTCACGTGTATAATTAACAAAACGTTGCTGATTATAGTAGATGTAGTTAATCCAGTCTACATTTTTATTTACAGTAATTATGGGGATAATGGATTCAAACCCCGCCCTGACTTGGTCTCTAGCTTTATATTCGTCAGGGACCCCCCTAGGCACTCCAATAGCATCAATGTAAACATGTGGGTCAAAAGAGCCTTTAGGTGTATTTCTACTGGTACGGTCATCATCTGCACTCCGTCGAGTCCGTAAGTTGATTTTGATGTGTGCTATAAAGTCATTTTCTTTGACAGTGTGGTCAGCGGGGGCTATGTGTATAGGCATAAGTGCCTTAGCTAAAGTGCATTCTCCCGTCCAATTTCCTTCTACTCGTGATCGAATTTTCATATCCCCACAAATCCAAAACACATCTGCCACGGACTGTACCTGGTTAATTAAGTGATCACGGGTGAGATTGCTATAGGATCCACAGAACCCATCTCGAAATCTACCCATATCTCTCCCCTGACCACTCACATTATAACAGGTATAGTTGCCAGGGTATATAGTAATGCCTTTCCCAGGGGAGAAGGCCTTAGCTACTATCGGGTATCTCTTTTTCCATTCTTCACATGCATTACCCTCAGTCATATTTGTAAACAGACTAACAAGACATAATTCAGCTTCGTAATCTAAATTCAGTGGGACAGTTCCTAAATGAGGTCTGGCTCCTGCACATACATAACAGTCTGACCTGTTGACTTGGTGTACTGTATATTTCATCCATTCTAACCACAGGTTGGTGTCTGTATAACCCTGTTCAACTGCATATACATCTTCCATGGTGGGATTAGCTATGGCTACCATACTGTGAAAGGTCTGAATATGTGTAAGCATTCGAAATACTGGTAGAACTTTTGTCATCTGTGATAACCTAAATTTTCCCAACTGCATACAACCATTGTGTCCACCCTTTATATGTGTACCCAGAAGGTATATACCTTCATCCTGTGATTGGGGGTGTTCTATGTTGAGAACTAAAGGGTTACACTGGTTATTCGTAGTACATGTTCTAGTGGCTGGTGCACGGGAGAGTGTCATCCTGGTAAGTAAAGATCTGCCCTTCTCATCCCGTTTATTTAAGGCTACACTTGGTTTGTATCCCCAATTTTCACCAGTATTCCACCCAACAGCCTTCCATGAGCTACATGTGTCTCCATATCCTCCTCCTGTAACACATATGTACTGTTGCCCCTGTCTCAAGTGTGCCTGACATCCCATTTGGGGGACCCGTCCTAGTTGACATTTCACGATATCACAGTAATCAAATGTAAAAGTGACAACTTGTGTCGAACTATTGTACCAAAACGTAACCACATCATTTGTTTTAGTAACAGTGGCCTGAGACCACACAGATTTTGTGCAAAGGATAAGTATAAGCAGGACACTCAGTGCAGCTCTGGTGGATCGACCCTTCTGCAATGCGAGGCGTGGATCCATGTTGTCCTGCCTTTAAGTTTCACGGAGGTGGGAGTCACCAGGATTATCTGGAAAGGGCCTTCGTATCTGGGCTCCAGACAATTCTTCCTGACGTGTTTTTTAACCACCACCCACTCTCCTGGTTTCAATGTGTGGGTGGCTAGATCTGTGTCAGGATCTGGAAGAGAAGAGAAAACTGCTGCATGTGTTTTAGTTAACTCTCGACTTAGTTCAATAACAAACTGCACAACTGAGTCATGGTGGTCAGACAAATTTTGAGGGAAATAGGACCCTAATCTGGGGACGGAACCAAAAAGTATTTCAAAGGGGGTTAGGCCATGTTTTGCAACAGGGGTGTTTCTGACATGGTACAGGACTATAGGGAGAAGTTCTGTCCAGGGCAGTGCACTGTCTTGTGAGGCCTTGAGCAGTTTGGTTTTCAGAGTTGAGTTCATCCTTTCCACTTTCCCACTGCTCTGTGGATGATACGGAGTATGCAGTCCGAGACTTGCTCCAAGCATATTCCACAGTTCTTGGTAAATGTTAGCTGTGAAGGCTGGTCCTTGATCGCTTTCGATGACTTCTGGCATTCCAAACCTGCACACGGTTTCCGTGATGAGCCGTTTAGCTGTGACTCTTGCAGTCATGTTGACTACCGGGTAGGCCTCGGGCCAACTGGAAAAGATGTCGACAACTACCAAAACATACTCGTACTTCCCCACTTTGGGTAGTTGGATGTGGTCCACTTGTATCCTTTGAAATGGATAAAGAGGCTCCGCCAGATGTTTTTGTGGTGTCTTCTCTGTTCGTGCAGGATTACATGTTATGCAAGTCTGGCAGCTTCTGGTGTACGCGGATATTGCTGAGGAAATTCCTGGTGCGTAGTAGAACTTCTGGATGAGTGCCAACATTTGATTCTTCCCTCTGTGCGTACAACCATGGGCCCATGCTACTACTGCAGGGAACATTCTTCTTGGTAGACAGACTCGACCCTCAAGCTTCCATAGTTTCCAATCCACTTTGGCTCCCATCTTCTTCCATTCTTGTCTTTCATCATATGGAGCATGGATCTGTTCCGATATGAGTTTATCATATGGAGTCCTCCCCACTTTATTGCCTGAGTCTTCTGGCTGTGTAGTCTTCCCCGTCCTGGTTATTACCATAAGTAGAATATCCGCCAATTCTTCCGGTTTCTCTCGTGCTGCCGTCTTCGCTAGTTCATCAGCATAATGATTGCCAAGTGCTTCTGGGCTGTCCAGCCGTCCATGCGCTCTGACCTTCATGACAGCTATTTCTCTGGGCATCTGAACTGCTTGCAACAGTCTCTGGACAAGTACCGCATTCTTCACTGGAGTTCCAGTTGAGTTAATGAGTCCTCTGTGCAACCATAGCAGTCCAAAATCGTGTACAACCCCAAAGGCATACCTGCTGTTAGTATAGATGTTGACTCTTTTCCCTTCTGCCGCTTCACATGCCTTGATGAGAGCTACCAATTCTGCTTCTTGTGCTGACATGTGGGATGGTATGGCTCCCGATGTAATTGGCTGATCCAGAGTGGTCACAGCAAATCCCGTGTAGAACTTGCCGCCATCCCCGTACCGAGAACCATCTGTCCACAAAGTAAGATCTGCATCCGGCAAAGGTGTTTCAGATACTTGACAAGGTGTAGTAGTTTCCTTTTCCATCTCCTTTAAGCAATCATGGCTGCAAACAGGGACGTCAACCATGTCGCAGGAGCTGCAGCGTTCATGGGCTTCATGCTGACATATGGGGTAGTCCCCCCTAGAAAGCAGAAGAAGAGTGGCGGGATTCAAGGTGGTACATCGCTGTAGAGTAACGTTGTCAGGAAGTAGTAGGGAGCACTGAAGACGAAGGTGACGTTGGGCGGACAGGTGTCTTGGTTGAGTCTGGTCAAGAATCGCCTTCAAATCATGGGGTGCTTGAACCACCGTGGGGTGGCCAAGGGTAATGTCGGCCGTTTTGTCAAGAAGAAGATGTGCAGCATGGACCGCACGAAGACAGGTGGGCGAGGCCCTTGCCACAGGGTCAAGTCTGCAAGAGTAGTATCCAACTGGGCGTTTTCTGGAGCCATGGTCTTGTGTTAACACTCCAGAGGCATGGCCATCGATCTCATGAAGAAAAAGAGTAAATGGCAAAGCATAGTTCGGAAGGCCCAATGCTGGAGCTGTTAAGATGGCGTCTTTGAGTTTCTCGAAAGCCCAATTTCGTTTGTCATAATCCTCAGGAGAGTCGTCGTATGTGATATGATTGGTCTTGACAGCATCGTACAACGGTTGCATGATCCTGGAAGCGTCTGGTATCCATTGTCTGCAATAAGTGATGAGGCCTAAGAAGGCTTGCAGTTGTTTGATATTCCTGGGAAAAGATAAAGCATCAATGGCCTCTTTCCTGTCCTCCGTAAGATGCTTACAGCCTGGTGAAATACAATGACCAAGGAATACGACTTTGGGTTGGCACCACTGAACCTTTGCCTTAGAGACCTTACAATTTTGGGCTGCAAGGAACTGGAGCAAAGATACGGAGAAGTCGTAGCAGTCTTGTTCACTCCCAGCACAAAGGAGTAGATCGTCCACATACTGTAAAAGAGCCACTTCTGGATGCTCTTGCTGCCATGGTGAGAGAATGATAGACATTGCTTGAGTGAACTGATTGGGACTGTTTTGTGCTCCTTGTGGAATGACTGTCCATGTATACTGGCCTCTTTGGAAGGTGAAAGCGAACAGATATTGACAGTCCGGATGTAGAGGTACACTGAAGAAAGCGTTGGCGAGATCAATGACAGTGAAAACGGTCGCTGAGGGTGGGATCTGTCCAAGAAGAGTATGTGGATTAGGTACCACTGGGGTTTCCAACAGAGTAGCAGCATTGACGGCCCTCAAATCTTGCACTAACCGAAACTTAGGAGCTTCTCCTTTAGATGTCTTCTTTTTGACAGGAAACAATGGCGTATTGCATGGCGAAACACAGCGAATGAGGGCCCCGTTTTCAAGGAGAGCTGATATTTGCAGTTTGAGTGATTCTTCCTGGATGGATTTCAGAGGATATTGCGGCACTCGAGGTAGCTGGGCCCCAGGTTTAAGACGCACCATAATGGGAGGTACTTGCAGACGGCCAACATCTTCGGGACCCGTTGACCATAGAGACTGTGGTATAAGAGCTATAACACTGTCAGGTATTCCATACAAGGGATCGTCTCGATACAAGAGCATCATAGGCAATGCTGAGACAATACACACGTCTTCAATTCCCTCCGGTGTATTGGGATTGTAGAAAGTTACCGTCATGCCATCGGAGTCGAAATTGATGTTGGCTCGGAAACGGTGTAAGAGGTCGGCACCCAGAAGATTAATGGGACAGGTAGGCGACACCAGGAGTCTGGTCAAAACTTCAGGGAAAGGACCGATTGGGACCGGCACTGTAAGTTGGTTTTTAGTTGGTGTGCCATCTACACCAACACAAGTAAAAGTGTCTGAAGTAAGAGGAACTGACAATGGTAAGTCTTGTTGTCTAATAACAGTTTTGGCCGCACCTGTGTCCACCATGAATTTGATTGGGTTCTCATCTACCAGTAGGGTGACTGCAGAGCAAGGAGAAAAGGCACTTGTGGTAGAAGCCATGGTAGGTTCAGGCGTGCCTGACCATCATTGTGGCTGTTGTTGGGCCTGGTTCTGGACAACTTGTTGAGATTCCAGATATGGTCTCCTTAGTTGTCTTTTATCACCGTTCCGAGAGTAATACCTATTAGGTGGCACTCGACAATCCCGTTTGATATGTCCTTCTCTTCCACACCTGAAGCAAGGGCCTCTGACTCCTCTCTGGTCAGGGTAGTTTTGAAATTGTGGTGAAGGTTCAGCTGTAGTCTGATGGATGGCAGGAGGGTATACTTGCATAGGAAATGGTGATACATTAGACATAACGTATTGAGGGTTCTCAGAGTCCTCTTCCGCCAGGACAACCATCGCCTTCTTGGAGGGTTTCATATTCTTCTGGAAGCTTTTTGCAATAATAATAGCATCTGTCATGGTAGCATTTTCAATCTCCGGGCGAGTCTTCATTATATTGTTCCTAAGCTCCTCCCTCAGACCAGCGACAAAGGCTTGTGACAAAAGCTGAGCCTGTGGTTTAATCTGTTGTGAGAATCCGAGGTCTGCGAACATCTGGGTGAGTCTGGAAGCATATTTTTCAACTGACTCTGCTTGATCTTGAGTTACATCCTTAAGGCTGGTGGCTTGATCAGATAAACGATCTTGTGCCCAGGATTTCAACTGTTCACAAAAAGTGACACCGGATTGCCAGGTTTCTTCAGAAGACAGGCGAGAATCATTCAGGGCCCCTTCCATGACTGGCCAATAAGAGTCACCTGCTTTAATTTGGGCCAATGACATTAAATCTTGCCAGGTAGCTGCGTACATCTTCTGGATCTGTACGATACGGCGGTAAAATGGCATAGGTTGGGCCTCTGGGTCTGGCAGTGTGGAGACTAAGGTAGCTGCCTGTCCAGGAGTAAACTTTATGTACATCAAGGGTTCTGAGTCGTCCTTATCAAGTACGGCTTTCTGTGTCCGGACTGGTACTTGATCATCACTTGCATCTTCAACCATAATAGGTAGTTTCCTGGAGATGATAGTGGGTTTGGATGGGCGAACATATCCTTGGAGGGCATCCTGGAGTGCCTTAACAGTCGCTTCCAAACTTCCGACTAGACGAATTTCTTGCAAATTCAACATCTGGCCATGGATTAGGGGCATTATGGTTTTAACAATCTCGTTTGCACAAGCTCGGATAGGGAATCCGAAAATTCCAGCCGAAATGGCGGGCAAGGCTATTGACCGTAAAGGCATCTGGGCCTGAGAGGCCTGGGAAGCGTGTAGAATGGCTGCTTCGACTGCCTCTCGGAGGATCCGGCAACTGGTGTCATGTTGATTGGAATCATAAAGTGGGCCAACTGCATGAATGACTAGATTGCAGGGCAGGTTGCCTGGGCCTGTAATAGCAATACGTCCTGGTTGGACAGGGCCTTGTGTACGTACTAGGGCTTCTGAATCACGTTGAATAGATTCGCCTCCAGCCTTGACTATGCGAGCACCTAGGCCACCACTGTGGTGCAGGTGGCCGTTGGCAGGATTAACCACGGCTCCTACAGACATGGTAGTGATGTCTCCTTTTCCAACTGAGAGGAGGAGTGTGCCATTGGCACAGGCATGATAACGCTGAAAGACAGGGTCCCACTCCTCGGATATGGTAGAAAATGAATCCTGTGATCCTCCATCTGTATGGGGATTATCATAAGCCACACCGTCCTGTGCATAAGTAACACCCTCCTGTCCGGGTGGATCCAGATCAATAAGCTCATGTGACAGTGCAGAACGGGTAGTATGTGGTAGGGGCCTATGAGGTTGCAAAACTGGAGGTGCCACTGAGGATGCTGAAAGATTGGGACAAAGCAAACCGGGTTCAGGCACCGGGCTATAATAGGTGCCGGCTGGGGTGATGACTGGACAAAGTAATTGTGGTTTATGAGGTGTAGCAAGATGGCCACCACAGGAAGTTCCAGGCATCTGACTTCCGGGAGTATTGCCATGTTGGGACACTATGGGTGTACTGGGAGGGGCAGAAGCTACGGGCGGTGCCAGGGACGTTACTTTTAAGGGCTCTAAACTAGTTTGCATTACAGCATGCAAAGGAGGGGTTTGGTTAATACCGGATACAGCAGCTCCTAGAGAAGGAGAACGATGGGTCACAGTTGAAGGAAGACATTTAGTGACGTCAGAAACAGCAACAGGCAAAGGGGGGTAAAGGGGGTGGACTGTAAGCTATAGCAGGCAGTGAATGAGGTCTTTGTCCTCCACAGTTATAACAAACACCACAATAATCAGGATTTTGGCAATCACAAACAGGGCATATCCATCCACCTGGACCAACGCCTGAATCGGCCGCGGAGCTATTGTAAGACGGCGGCAATGAGGTTTGTGAATCTATCACTTGAACCTTTGATTTTTCACTTAAAACATAACCATACAATTTAACATCTCCTTGGTCCACTTCAATCTCCTGCCAGCCCTCTTTCTGTAACACCGCAGCTGTCCGAAACCAAGCCCTTGCTGTATCTAACAGATTATTATCTTCAAGTATCCCCTTATTGGCGGTCAATATAGACTTCCATACACTGGGCTGCAGCCTGCCACCTGGTGGTAATCCAACAATTTTACACAATTTCTTACAATTTTTCGTATATTTTTTCCCTTCTCGTTTTCCAACTAGAATACTAGCGCTCTCGGCATCCTCCGGAAGAACCGTTTTCCTTCTGAACAAAGTATACATAGTGCTTAATTGGACCGACCGTTCCAACCGAACCCTCTTCCCACTTCCCTACTATGCAATAAGGACACACTTAGACGTCCAACGCGTGAATACAAAAACCGTTCCTTCACGCGTCCCTATTACCGGCGTCTCACATAGCAGTGCATGAGTTAATACTCAGGGGAATACGCTGGTTCAAAACACTTTTCTCCACCACCGGAATCCCTCCCCCTCTTTTCCGTGTAAGAGGACGCACTTTTCAGCGTCCAACACGTGGATACTAATACCGTTCTCCACGTGTTCCTATTTCCGGCTATAAACAGAAATCGATGTGTTTTATATATATATAAATAAAACACTGGGGGACACGCCAATTCCCTTATCTCTCTGTTCCAAAAACAAACCAACGATTACAAAATGCTGAAAAACGCATAAACTAGTTAATTTCTCTTAAATCCAAACCAAGATAACACTTGTCTTTCTTTCAAATCATTACAACTTGATGTAATACAAAGGCTGCAGCCACCTCCACTGACCCCTCCTCTCTCCAAAGAGCTGCGCTGTTTTAACCCCCAGCGTCTGCCTCTTCACCCTCCACCCCCCTTCTCCTCCACAGAACAAAGACAGCAGCTGCGTCTATGTGGGCATTAAAACCCCCCCCCCCCCCGCTTTCTAACACACACAAACTTTCCTCTTAGTGAAGAAATGCAGGCAAGGGGGGATTAACTATCAACCCCCCTGCTTTCTTTGTCTAAGACACTGCAGACACAGCGTGTAATACAACTCCCGCGCTCAGTCTGTGACTACCCCCCTTCTTCCTTTGTTCAGAGCGAAGAAGAAAAAACTACAGGCAATTAACTCTTTGAAAACTAGATCAGAGCGTAGAATCTACAAGCTATCTATGAAGCTAAAAACACCGTTCACAATTAGCAATAAAGAAAACAAACGATCAGATCGTATGACACACGGACCCTATGACGCTATGGGGTCTGGGTCCGTCTCTTTGTTCTTAGACTACCGGCGAAATATTCAAGCCCGCTAAGGGTCAATAGCGTCAACCCCTTCCTCAGTTCAGGGATCAGACCTTTCGCCACAAGTCTCCGAAATCGCAGGCAGTTCTCATATACATTATATATGACACTTACCTGCGATTTTGAGTGATCAGCTCCTGTTTCGGCGGCCTGTGGGTACTAGGAAACGATCCCTCGGATCCGAGATAGAAGTTCGGCCAATCTTTCTTACGGTTTCTCAGCAGTGCCTCCAGTTGTTGAGGATGGGATACAAGTGATCCCTCGACCTGATCGTTGTTCCGAATTAAAATGTCGTTTGTGCACGGCGAAAAAGAATGATAATTAATTGGAAATCAATTAAAACTCTTCCTCTCACGACCAAGGCTGAGGCAAGACTGAAAATCTTTATTCTCGGACGATTAGACCACGAAGTAAAAGGGGTGTAAACAAAAGTTCTAGTCCAATCAGGTATCGTAGGTCAGGGCTTCATGACGTAGAGAGATCTGCATATCCCCCTTGGATTGGTCAATCCAGGCTTCAGGAATTTTCCTTTGTCCATGTCTTGGGTGGAGAACAGGAAATGGTGGCCATCTTCAAGCTATACATATATAAATTCTAGTATATACTGAGTTTAAGGAAAATACACTGAATATGCAATATACTTATATAAACGTATTAGTAAAAGAATAAAAGAGAACAAAGACATGCATAGATATGTGTGTTAGTTTACATCTTACTAAACTATATACCTGAGTCTATGAAATGGCTGAATTAAGTATTTTTGGATACTCAATTCTTTATCCTCAACACTATTACTGTTACAAAAAGCTTAAAACACTGCCTTGTGTTTTTATTTTGTATGGGACTTTTCTATGAACTGAGAAATTAAAAACTAGTAGTGTAGACTTAAAGTTGTTTTTGAGGACTAAAATGATAGTCAATCCTACAGTTAGACAAACTATGTTAAATCCATGATATTCTAACCCCTATGACCTGAACTGATCAGCAGAACAAAGTGGTCACAATCTTTAATTTGAATGTGACTAATGGATAAAATTTTGAACAAGCATCACAAATTTAATGAGAAATTGGCTAAAATGAGCATGTCGAAATTCAGTCTCAAAAGGGTTGTCCACTACTAGAAAAAAACACTTCTGATTCCACATTTCCCCTGGGTGAAATTAAAAAAAAAATTTACACTGACTCCCATGTCAGCGCCGTTCCAGCAGTGTCCGGGTTTGTGTTCCTGAGGCTCAGGTGACATTGGGACGTCACGGAAGCTCCATGTCCAATCAGCATCGGCTTATGTCTCGCCCTCTGATTAAATCAGTCCTCTCGGCATGCAAGCCCTCATCAAAGGCAGAAACACAACTTTTGACTGACATATACATCAATAGTCGTGAAGGGGTTTATAAGGAAATGGGTAGAAGTGGTCTACAATTCCTGTTAGCATCCTTGGAGAAAGTTGTGCAAATTGACTTATTAACTATTATGGGCTCCCCTAGTGAGATGGATTCTCTAAGCCATAGTTCAGTGCGAGGTATAAGGACAGGAAGCTCTGGTACAGTGGACATGCTGAATGGCAGATGAATCATGCAAAGGCCAGGACAGCACGATATGCAAGATGGCAGACAGACAAACAGAGTTGGTTATACCAGAAAACATCCAGGAGTATGCCTATGCACAGAAATTGAAGAAGTATAGTCAGTCTGGCATTTGCAAAAAATGGTTAATGCCATAGTTGTATGCTATCAGAAAACAGATGGTCAATGGCAGAAAAGTAGGCAATCAGCAAACAAAGGGCTAACCACTGGCAGAAATGATTTATCAGGTAAACTCTATACTTGTTACAGCAAGATGGGCTGCAGTGTGTACATCGCCCAAGCCAAAAGCTAGTACTCTACCAGGATACAGCTAAACCCCCACTAAAGTGGAAGCATCACAGGTGCAGGAGGAACAAATCACACACACACCATTAACTGATAAAAAAAGCACTCACTCGTTGCTGTGGACCTCACTGATATTAATGTAGTATGCATTACTTCCAATAAGCAGAGCATTGAACACTGTTACTTTCTGCTTTTAGCGTAAACTTCTGTCTTCTATGCAAGGTTACTGTACTCTGTTATTAATCACGTAGGGTAATAAAGGGGTATTTAAACTCCCTGCTCCTGCACTCCTCTATTATATAATCATCACAGTAAGGGCACAGGCATCCAACAGGTTCCCGTTAATGATAATAGCGACTATAGTTATCTAGCATTATCATGGCTATTTGCATTTATGAGGACACTTAGCAGAACCTTGGAAGAATGTTTTCTTTTTAAGTTTTTCTTTTCTTTACAGATTGTTCTTTAATGACGACGACATCTGTAAAGCGTTTCATATCAATATAGTGTGTATCTGCATAGGTGTATAACTGTCACGTTAATTTGATCATTTGCTTACTAGTGAAAACACATTGTATCAGTAATTATATTAAAAAAAAATCAGTTACAATTAGGCTATGTGCGCACACTGCGTTTTTTTACTCTGCATTTTTGTGCGTATTTGGCCACTAAAAACGAATAAAAATACACCCGCTGCAAAAACGCGCAAAAAACGCACCGGTAAAAGCATTTTTACCGCGTTTTGGCTGCGTTTTGCTGTGTTTTTTATCTTTGCGTTTTGCTGCGTTTTTCCAATGCATTGCATGGGGAAAAACGCAGGAAAGAATTGACATGTCCATTTTTTTTAAGCTCAAAAACACAGCTTAAAAAAAAAAATTGTGTGCAAACAGCCAAAATGAAAATAGACTTTGCTGGGGAAGCAGTCATGCAGTTTTGAGCCCAAAAACGCACCCAAAAAACGTGCAAAAACGCTGCGAAAAATGCACTGTGCGCCCATAGCCTTAGGGGTACTTTGCACGTTGCGACATCGCTACTGCGATACCTTAGGAAGGAGGCGGGTCGCCGGCCAGAGCGACGTCGCAGGGCATGTATGTGCGTGTGAAGCTGCCGTAGCGATACTGTTCGCTACGGCAGCTATCACAAGATATCGCATGTGCGACGGGGGCGGGTACTATCGCGCTCGGCATCGCTAGCATCGGCTAGCGATGTCACAGCGTGCAAAGTACCCCTTCGTATGAAAATAATGCCGTTTCAGGGTATTATATCCCAAATGGAAATGTTAAAGCAAATTTAAACTCGAAGAGAAATTGGGACTCCTCATACTTGTCTAAATCTATAGCTTTTCACATCAAGTGCTGCCGTTTTTGTAAAATTAGCACACAAAATGAGTTGTGTTTTCTCAGCATTGTCAATAATAAACCCATCACAAGCCTTTTACACATAATCAGTCACAACCTGCAGCCTGTTGGCAAAGTACTGCAGAGGAACTAGATTAATTCTACCCAAGGAGAATGATCTTTCTGGGTCAGCCGGAGAGCTCATCACAAATGAGGTGTTGAAGGAGTGATATGCAACTAAGCATTGAGGGTTTCTTTTAATATCTTTAACACTCCAGATTTATTTATGTACCAGTGTTTAAGAGGTGTTTTCTCAATATATTTTCATGTTTTTATTTCTTTATCTCATTTTGTACAATTTTTTGTGATTTCTTTAATCTATTAATGTAATGCAGAAACACACTCTTGTAGGAAGCTTATAAAACAAATAGTGCAAGCACAGCAGGAGAGATTGCATTCTACATAGGACTAACCAGTCGCTATGTATTCTTTTATTCGGCTTGTTACAGATATAGCAAAGCTAGGTTTGCATTTGGTACAGCGCTGCATGATATCACAACATGATAAGAATTAAAGTAAACACTCAAAATTCAGCAAATTCAACTGTATTTGTTGTACAATGGCATACAAATATATTTGCTTATTCCATTTATACCATAAAGCACCAGATCTAGACCCAGTACAAAAATCAACATACAATCGAAATACGCTAAATGCAATAATGCATTTGTATCTAGTTTTAGGGACAGAGAGCACAGCTTTGCTAGGGTGCTCAGTACTCGAAATGACAAGTTGAACGTTTGGACAGGCTCGACTTGTGTACCAAGTATAAATGGAAGTCATTGGGAAACTCTAGGATTTTTTTGGAAGATCTTCTAGAAAAATGCTTGAGACCCCATTGATTTCTGTTATATTTGGTACACTACTCGAGCTCGTTCAAGCATCCGACTGCTCTTTACGAGTACTTAACACTCAGACATGGCAGTGCTCGCTCATCATTATTCGTTATGAGTACCGAGCACCCAAGCATGGTAGTACTCATTCTACACGACTTATTATGAGTACCAAGCACCCGAGCATGGTGGTGCTCGCTCAACACTACTTGTTACAAATACTAAGCACCCAAGCATGGTAGTGTTCACTCATCACTACTCATTATGAGTCCCGAGCATGGCAGTGCTCTCTCATTACTACTTATTACGAGTACCGAGCAACCAATAATGGTAGTCTTCACTCATCGCCACTCATTATGAGTACCGAGCACCCAAGCATGGTAGTGCTCACTCATCACTACTAGTTGTGCGTTCATAGCTTCCAAGCATGGTAGTGCTCACTCATCACTACTCATTACGAGTACCGAGCACCCAAGCATGGTAGTGCTCGCTCATCACTATTGGATACCCGTACGAAGCACCTGTCCATGGTAGTGCTCGCTCATCACTACTCGTAACAAGTACCAAGCACCTGAGCATGGCAGTTCTCACTAATCGCTACATGTTATGAGTACTGAGCAACAGAGCATGGTAGTGCTTGCTCATCACTATTCGTTATGAGTACTAAGCACCCGAACATGGTAGTACTCGCTCTTCACTAGTATCTATGTGACAATGTCTACAGTAAATGTCTACTGGTGTCTAGAAAGTGAACTTACACAGTAATGCAAACAAAGTGAAGCTACAATATATAATGCATCACAAAGACTATGTAGCAGAATGGACACCAAAAAGAGCCACTAAATATGCCTGACAAGCATTTTGCTGTAGTCTTTTTAAAATTAATTGTTAGAAACTGTGATAACTTTTGACCACTGGGCCCTAGAACTTGTCTCTGAAATGCCCTATTGTCAGTGGGACTGTCCGAAGTAACTGATTGCTTTCATATACTATCGATGGTAGTCAGACATATAAATGGTATAGATTTATTAAATACAAATTAAAATCATTTAAGAGACACAGCCAAGTAAAAAAACATACAAACAGAATGGCAAAAATTGGAGAAAAAAATAGAATATGTAGAAAGACACAGAACAGGAAAAAACATGGATATTTTTATATAATAAATCTATAACATTTTTAGGACTCAAGATTTCTTGAGGGCCAGTACTTTTTATATTCTGATGCTGAATTATTTTTTTTCCATGGGTAGTGAAGAATACTGTACCACTCGTCAGCTCTACCTGAGAAATAATATACTCCTTCGTCCCATACACAACACATGGAGCACATGTGGATAAAGGATAATAAAACAACAAGCTGGCACAAATCCTTAAAAAAGAATCTGACAGCAAAAAAATATTGTATTTACCTCTAGATAAATATTGTCTTAAACATGTGCAGCAGTCTCTCAAGCAGCATAATTAGGAATTCACCTGCAATGGCGTCTAATGAACAGGTAACCCTCATGAACAGTTCATATATGGAATCACTTGCCTTCCGAAAGGGTTTGTGACCATCAAGTAGTTTGCATAAGCAATATTGGTACACAGTTCCATACAGTACTGAGCCCTATCCCACAATTATTCTAAGCCAGAATATGGCACGAATTACTCAACTATGTGAAGAGAAATGACAGTCCATGATTATTTTAAGACATGAAGGTCAGTCAATCCTGAAAATTGCTAGAACCTTGAAAGTATCTTCAATGCAGCCATGAAATCCATCAATCTCTCTGATGAAACAGGCTCTCATGAGAACTTTCCAAAGAAAGCAAGACCAAATATGGCCTTTTCTACAGAGGATCATTTTTTCAGTGTTGCCAGCCTCGGCGCCTCTGAAGGGTGGTGACATCAGAAACATTACCGCTCTTCAGACGTTTCAGGTCACGCTGTACTGTTCGTGATTTGTTGACTCTGAAAAGCGGTCATGATACTGATGCCAAACGTTCAAAAGACTGAACATAAGTACAGCAACGTGGATTTACAGTAGAAATGAATAGGAAGGTTTTTCCAAACGTGGTTCAAGTGATCTTCCAGATGTTTGTTGAAGTGGACCCACTCAAAAAATTCCTTAAAAACTCAGTGTGCCTTTATTTGCTCTCTATTACTGTGTGGCCGCAATGAGTTTTTAGTGAGATTTAGATGCTCTCTATTTTTATGACATAAAAAACTCAGGGTCTTACAGTTCCAGCAAACTGCATGGGATATATAGATATACAGTATCATGCTACTGTGCTTTTTTTCTTTACTCAGTGTAAACCTGCGATGTGTGTTTCAGATCTGCAACATTTTAATTTTTCTTGTGGGTACGCTGAGTTTTATGTGCAAATTATCCCCATTTGTAGGTTAAAAAAAACACACATGCGGTTTTAGTTCATTTCTACTTCGGAAACACACCAAAAACATGTCATCCACACATAACTGTATGAATAAAGTTTTATAAAAAGCCAAATACCAGGAAGCATCAAAAACAAAGCAGCTTTATTTAAAGCACGACACACCAAAAGGAGACAAAATACGCAGTATAAAATTTTACAAAATTTTGTAAGAAATTCTCACCATACTGATGGACCAACTGATGGACCATTCTCCATCAGTTGAACGTAGCCTAAAGGGCACTTTACATGCTGCGATCTCGCTAGCAAGCATACACGCCCCTGTCGTTTTTGCGCCACGGGCAAATCGCTGCCCTTGCCGCACAATATCGCTTACACCCGTCACACGGACTTACCTTCCCTGCGACGTCACTGTGACCGGCGAACCGCCTCCTTTCTAAGGGGGCGGGTCGTTCGGCGTCACAGCAACGTCACTAAGCGGCCGCCCAATAGAAGCGGAGGGGCGGAGATGAGCGGGATGAACATCCTGCCCACCTCCTTCCTTCCTCATTGTGGGCGGCTGCAGGTACTGTGATGTTCCTCGTTCCTGCGGGGTCACACATAGTGATGTGTGCTGCTGCAGGAACGACGAACAACCTGCATCCTGCAACAGCAACGATATTTGGGAAATGGACGGCGTGTCAACGATCAACGAAAAGGTAAGTAATTTTGATCGTTAGCGGTCGCTCGTATGTGTCACACGCAACGACGTCGCTAACTAGGCCGGATGTGCGTCACGAATTCCATGACCCTAACGACATCTCGTTAGCGATGTCGTTGCATGTAAAGCGGCCTTTAGTGTGTGCTGACCACAATAATAAAAATTGATTGACCAAACTTATGCCAAAAGTGTGTATTTTGCAAAATCTGAGCGGTATGCTGAATTTGAAAACATAGCCAGTTATTCTTTCAACGTTATCCTTAAAAAATATATACTATGCAATAATTTTTTTTATTAAGAGAGTTATAATGTGTAATGTGTAAATCATGAAATTTTCACAATGTAGACTCTAGACTCATCTCACAAACATGTGATGAGCAGAGCCTGGATGCCTCCATAATCACCCAGCTGTATAACATATCCATCCCTGTGTGTCTTTTCTATTTATTCTATATTAGTTAGTTTAGTATCAAGGGAAGAAAATACAGACATTAATAGGGTGTACAGTATATTATTATTTATTTTTAGAGCATCATTGATTATTTGGTGCTGTACATGTGAAAAGAATTACATACAGAATACAATTATAAACTACAATGAACAAACTAACAGACTGGAACACCAGGGAAAGGGCCCTGCCCTTGTGGTTCAGAGTTTAAAGGATAATGGGGAAAGAGACGATATCAAGTAGTAGAAGTGAAGATGACGGCACTCACCACATTGTGGAAAAATCATTATCTCATAACAAGCCTTAAAATCGTGTGTGGAAAGTACAGGGAAACAAGAGCAGGCTACAGCCATTTCGTGTCTACTGACACTACTACAGGAAGGAGACTGTAGGTTGGGAGTATCTGCAGCTCCGATGGTGGGAGGTGGCAGCGGGGTGATGGCAGGCTTTAAACTTTCTTTATGAGATGGGTTTTCAACTTCCATCTGAAAGTTACAAATGTGATAGATAATTAGATGTGTTGGGGTACAGAATTACAGAGGATGGGGGATACTAGGGAGAAGTCTTGGAGACAATTGGGTGAGGAACATATGAGTGTGGAGGAGAGAAGGAGATCTTGTGAGGACCGGAGATTACATGTTGGTAGGTATCAGGAAATTAGTCAGAGATATGTGGAGGGGACAGATGGAAGACTTTGTATGTCAATGTTAGTATTTTAACTGGATATTTTGGGGAATTGTGAGCCAATGAAGGGATTTTTAGATGAGAGAAGCAAAGAAATAGTGAGGAGAGAGATGGATTAGTCAGGCAGTAGAGTTAGGATGGAGTGAAAAGATGCGATATTGTTAGAAGAAAGGGCATGCACTAACATTTTAGTACATTAATTTTAAAAATAGTTGAAATGTTACTGAAAATATATTTATTGCCTATCATATACATACCTCAATTATATAGCCTAGGAAATTACCGCTGATTTGTTTTATTTGTTTGTTTCCATACAGAGTTGGTGTGGATCCAGACCAGGACATCAAAGATCGACCTGCCAATCAGGTGAGCCTTTAGCACAGAGATTCTCTTAAAGGTATTATGAATAGGTGATAAATGTGTGATCAGTGGCTGTTTACTGTGAACACCATGCTCATGAGGACAGGGGTAGCAAAGTCCCCCTGTTGAAAGGGAATCTGTCAGCAGATTTTTGCTATGTAATCTGAATACAGCAGGTGATAAGATCTGAGTCAGATTTCAGTGATGTATCATTTATTAAGCTGTGTGCTGTTATTTACTTACAATGAAGGTTTTCTCACCATGACATTATTAATGCTGGAACTTGCTGCCTTGTCCAACTACGCCGTCTTCTGTGATAATCAGCTCACTGTCAATAGACTGTATACACAAAGCTGTGCTGTGGGCGGGGTTAGCTTTTCGAACTCTGCTACATGCTCTCCAACTCCCTTGGCTCCACTCACCAAAAAGAGCCGTATATTTTGAATCCCTATTAAATATGTGTTAACCCCAGGTGAACACATATTTAAGATGATGTTAGCACAATTGAAACCCACTGACACAATCCACTTGCAACTGGGCCATTAAAAGTAGAGTGGGAGGGGTTTTGTTCAGGTGGGCGAGATTTCATCCTTCAAACATTGGAATTTTATGCCCAGTGAGAGCCATTGAGAAAATTTAGTGGCTCCCACTTGGATGCTGGATCCCTTCGTTCACATCAGGGAGCCGGCTTTTTGTGTCAGATCGGTGTTGACCGACATACCACTAGGATGTACCCAGTAATCTAACTGATACATGGTTGGGTTCAGGATCTCTTTGCCTACATTATGCTACTAAATAAGCTGATAAATATGCTGATAAAGTAGCAAAAACCTGCTGGCAGATTTCCTTTACAGGAGCTGTGAGGAATATGGGGTACTTTGCACGTTGCGACATCGCTACTGCGATCTCGTCGGGGTCAAATCGAAAGTGACGCACATCCGGCGCCGGTAACGACGTTGCAACGTGTAAAGCCTAGAAGCACCGATAAACGATCGCAAAAGCGTCGAAAATCGGTGATCTGTGTAGTGTCGGTCATTTCCATAATTTCGCTGCAGCGACAGGTACGATGTTGTTCCTCGTTCCTGCGGCAGCACACATCGCTGTGTATGAAGCCGCAGGAGTGAGGAACATCTCCTTACCTGCGTCCTACCTGCAATGAGTAAGGAAGGAGGTGGGCGGGATGTTTACGTCCTGCTCATCTCCGCCCATCCACTTCTATTGGCCGCCTGCCGTGTGACGTCTCTGTGACGCCGCACGACCCGCCCCCTTAGGAAGGAGGCAGGTCGCCGGCCAGAGCAACGTCGCAGGGCAGGTAAGTGCATGTGAAGCTGCCGTAGCGATAATGTTCGCTACGGCAGCTATCACAAGATATCGCATCTGCGACGGGGGCGGAGACTATCACGTTCGGCATCGCTACAAACGGCTAGCGATGTCGCAGCATGCAAAGTACCCCTATGACTATTTTTTTACACTACCTTGGCACTCAGAGCAGGTTTGCTGGGGAGACCTACAATCTGAAAATAGGTTGTCCTTTTGGGCATTACTAGGGCTTACTGGACTTTTACGCTATGTAGCGCATACTGTTCATCAGATTATCATGAGAGTGATAAGTATCTGACACCAGGATTTAATTCATAAACTTTTCACCGAATCTATTATTTTCTTAGTTCCTATATAAGGGTAAATTGTGCTACAAACTAAATATAAAGATCACAGTGCCACATTCCTACTCTGTCCTGTATCACCCCAGTGCCTTCAATATACTTATTAGCCGCAGAACCTTTTCACCAAGCTATGTATGAATCCTGAAGATTGTTCATTGCTGCTGTTTTTAATGAATGCAGGAAAATCTTTGATGTCTCTCTATCTGCAGGATTCAGAACCATATAGTTTAGAAAGCTGAAACATCTCTTCTGCATTCAAGTTACCCATTGTCGGTAAATGCTTTGCATTTTGTGAATATACAATTCATAATGCTGACATACAAGTATAGGCTACTCCTGTTGATAGAGAAGTGACTAGGCTATAAATATAGTGATGAGCGAGTACTAAAAAGCTCGGGTGCTCGAAGCTCGGGCCGAGCCTCCCAAGATACTCGTGTACTCGGCCCGAGCAACGAGCCCAATGTTATCCTATGGGAGACCCGAGTATTTTTGTGAAATGACCTCCCGGCAGCATGGAGAAACCCTAAAAATGGCACAAAAGTCTCAGAAGAGTGCTCAAATGACATGGCAACAGCATGGGGAAGACCCCTTGAAGCATTTATCACTCAAAAGTCACAGCTGTGAACAATTTTGTCCGCGTTTTACGCCATTTTTACGGACTCACCAGAAAACCTTCCAAAATGACCCCAAAATGATTTTTCATGGCGGAAATGTTAAGGGCACATACCCAATAGTGAGATAGATCTGGTGTATGTTACTTTTTGAGATTAATACATGAAAGATTTTACGTGAAAACATTGTGTGGCACTCCGATGTCCCTGAGAAGAGACGTACATGAAGGCCTCTTGAGTCTAATGTGCCCATTTTGAGGAAGTGAGTCTTTGTAGTATTTTCCTTTGCCAGGGCAGTCCAAAATTGTGAGGTTCACCAATGCCCCTGCATACAGACGTGCATGAGGGCCTCAAAACATTAAGTGTCCATTGTCAGGAAGTGGGTGTATTATAGTATAGCCCTTAGGCAGGGCAGCCAAAAATTGGGAGGCTCCACATTGTCCCTGGATAGAGACGTGCATGATGGCCTTTAAACCTGAAGTGCCCATTGTAAGGAAGTGGGTCTATTTCAGTATAGCCCTTTGCCAGGGCAGCCAAAAATTGGGAGGCTCCACGTTGTCCCTGGGTAGAGACGTGCATGATGGCCTCAAAACATTAAGTGTCCATTTTAAGGAAGTGGGTGTATTTCAGTATAGCCCTTAGGCAGGGCAGCCAAAAATTGGGAGGCTCCACATTGTCCCTGGGTAGAGACGTGCATGATGGCCTCAAAACATTAAGTGTCCATTTTAAGGAAGTGGGTGTATTTCAGTATAGCCCTTAGGCAGGGCAGCCAAAAATTGGGAGGCTCCACATTGTCCCTGGGTAGAGACGTGCATGAGGGCCTCAAAACATTAAGTGTCCATTTTAAGGAAGTGGGTCTATTTCAGTATAGCCCTTAGGCAGGGCAGCCAAAAATTGGGAGGCTCCACATTGTCCCTGGGTAGAGACGTGCATGAGGGCCTCAAAACATTAAGTGTCCATTTTAAGGAAGTGGGTGTATTTCAGTATAGCCCTTAGGCAGGGCAGCCAAAAATTGGGAGGCTCCACGTTGTCCCTGGGTAGAGACGTGCATGAGGGCCTCAAAACATTGTTCCCATTGCAAAGGAGCGGGTCTCCTGTCGTTGTAATGTCCATTCTGCAAAGAATGGGCGAAAAAATTTACCACTGGGGGTATACCTGAAACAAAGACCTAACTATTGTAACGGTCATCATGATGGCGCATGAGGAGAAGGAGGAGCAGTCCAGCGATTATCCAAAGTCGAGAAGTGTACCCATGGGTGAGTGGAGGTACATGGCAAACTTTAAATTCCGCTCTCATTTGCTGGTGGTGTGGTGAAGTCTGGCCCAATCCAACCCTTGTTCATCTTTATCAGAGTCAGCCTGTCAGCATTTTCAGTTGACAGGCGGGTGCGTTTATCTGTAATGATTCCACCTGCGGCACTAAAAACACGCTCTGACAAAACGCTAGCAGCAGGGCAGGCCAGGACTTCCAAGGCGTAGAGAGCCAATTCATGCCACGTGTCCAGCTTGGATACCCAATAATTGTAAGGCACAGAGGAATGTCGGAGTACAGTTGTTCGATCTGCAAGGTACTCCTTCAGCATCTGGGCAAACTTAGGATTTCTTGTGGCACTACCCCGCACCTCAGGGGCTGTGGTACGTGAGGGGCTGAGAAAACTGTCCCACATCTTAAAGACTGTTCCCCTACCTCTGGCGGATTGGACTTGTGCCTCTCTCGGCTGTACGCCTCGGTTGTCCACTGATTCCTGACCTATGCCGCTAGCGTTTTGTGAGGGGAATGCTTTGCCTACTTCCGTGAGTATGGCCTTCCGAAACTGCTGCATTTTGGTTGACCTCTCCTCCACGGGAATAAGAGACAAAAAGTTCTCCTTGTAGCGTGGGTCTAACAGTGTTACCAACCAGTAATGATTGTCGGCCAAGATGTTCTTAACGCGAGGGTCACGAGACAGGCAGCTTACCATAAAGTCAGCCATGTGCGCCAGACTCTTAACAGCCAGGACTTCAGTAGCCTGACCAACAAGATGACTGAACATGCTGTCCTCCTCCTCCTCCTCCTCCTCCTCCTCCTCCTCATCTACCCTGTCCTCTGGCCAGCCACGCTGAATCGAGGATATGACTGGTGTGCATGTCATATCCTCAATTTGGCCGGAGAGTTGCTCCATGTCTTCATCCTCCTCCTCGTCATAGTCCTCCACTGCACGTTGTGATGAGACGAGGCTGGGCTGTGTGTTATCACCCACACCCACTACTGTTTCTTGCTGCAACTCATCGCGCTCCGCCTGCAATGCATCATGTTTGTTTTTCAGCAGGGACCGTTTTAGAAGGCAGAGTAGCGGTATGGTGACGCTAATAATGGCGTCATCACCACTCACCATCTTGGTGGAGTCCTCAAAGTTTTGGAGGATGGTACATAGGTCGGACATCCATCTCCACTCCTCAGGTGTTATGTGTGGAGTTTGACCCATTTCCCGACGGCTTAGGTGATGCAGGTACTCAACAACTGCCCTCTTCTGCTCACATATCCTGACCAACATGTGCAGAGTTGAATTCCAACGCGTGGGGACATCACACACCAGTCTGTGAGCCGGAAGATGCAAACGGCGCTGAAAGCCGGCAAGGCCGGCTGAAGCAGTAGGTGACTTTCGAAAATGTGCAGACAGGCGGCGAACTTTTACCAGCAGATCAGACAGCTCTGGGTATGACTTTATAAACCGCTGAACCACGAGGTTGAGCACATGGGCCACGCATGGAACATGTGTCAGCTGGCCTCGCCTCAAAGCCGCCACCAGGTTCCGGCCATTGTCACAAACGACCTTTCCTGGCTTTAGGTTCAGAGGTGTGAGCCAGTGATCTGCCTGCTGTTTCAGAGCTGTCCACAGCTCTTCTGCATTGTGGGGTTTGTCACCTATGCAGATTAGCTTCAGCACAGCCTGTTGCCGCTTCGCCGAGGCAGTGCTGCAGTGCTTCCAGCTTGTGACTGGTGTGGAGGGCACAGTGGATGAGGATGCGCAGGAGGAGGAGGAGGCTGAAGAGCATGACATTCCGGAGCTGTAGAGTGTGGGTGAAACACTGACTGAGGTAGGGCCTGCAAACCTTGGTGTGGGAAGGACGTGTTCCGTCCCTCGCTCAGACTGGGTCCCAGCTTCCACAATATTAACCCAGTGTGCCGTCAACGAGATGTAGCGGCCTTGCCCACAAGCACTTGTCCACGTGTCTGTGGTTAGGTGGACCTTGGGTGAAACAGCGTTGTTCAGGGCACGTGTGATGTTTTGTGACACGTGGTTATGCAACGCGGGGACGGCACACCGGGAGAAATAGTGGCGGCTGGGGACCGAGTAACGTGGGACAGCTGCCGCCATCAGGTCACGGAATGCTTCTGTCTCCACCAGCCTAAAAGGCAACATTTCCAGCGCAAGCAGTCGCGAAATGTTAGCATTTAGAACTGTGGCATGTGGGGTGTTGGCAGTGTATTTGCGCCTGCGTTCAAAGGTTTGCTGAATGGATAACTGAACGCTGCGCTGGGACAAGGACGTGCTTGATGATGGTGTTCTTTCTGCGTAGGCAACTGCAGGTGCAGGAGTGGAGGAGGCTTGTTCGCAGGCAGCATGGACAGAGGATTGGCTCGCATGCACAACCAGCGAAGACGTAGCAGTGACATCAGCAAGCACTGCTCCTCGACTCTGTTGTACTTCCCACAAAGTCGGGTGCTTGGCTGACATGTGCCTGATCATGCTGGTGGTGGTCAGGCTGCTAGTTTTGGTACCCCTGCTGATGCTGGCACGGCAGGTGTTGCAAATGTCCTTTTTTGAATCATCTGGATCCAACTTAAAAAACTGCCAGACTCGTGAAGACCTAACATTTGTACAGGCACCTTGTGTCGTCGTGTTGTTCCGGGGAACGGTTGCCTGACTTCTGCCTGGGGCCACCACCCTGCTTCTTACTGCCTGTTGTGATGCTACGCCTCCCTCCCCCTGTGCACTGCTGTCCTCGCTCTGCATATCCTCCTGCCAGGTTGGGTCAGTTACTGGATCATCCACCACGTCGTCTTCCTCTTCCGCACCCTGCTCCTCCTCCTGACTTGCTGACAATTGTGTCTCATCATCGTCCACCACTTGTTGAGACACGTTGCCAACTTCGTGAGAACGTGGCTGCTCAAATATTTGGCCATCTGTACAGACGATCTCCTCATGACCCACTTCAATATGAGCTGGCGAGAGGCCAGAATGTGTGAATGGAAACGTGAACAGCTCTTCCGAGTGTCCAAGTGTGGGATCATTAATGTCCGAGGAGGACGTGTACTCAGCCTGGTGGTAGGAAGGAGGATCAGGTTCAGAAATGTGCGGTGCAGTATCACGGCTACTGACACTTGACCGTGTGGAAGACAGAGTGTTTGTGGTGGTGCCAATCTGACTGGAAGCATTATCCGCTATCCAACTAACAACCTGTTGACACTGGTCTTGGTTCAAGAGCGGTGTACTGCTGCGGTCCCCAAGAATTTGGGACAGGACGTGCGAGCGACTAGATGTGGCCCTTTGTTGTGGCGAAATTAGAGCTTGCCCACGACCTCGGCCTCTGCCTGCACCACCATCACGTCCACTTCCTTGTTCCTTGCCAATGCCCTTGCGCATTTTGCAATGCTGTGCACTGCTGACGTGTATATTCACTACTTGTGCGTTATATCAAAGTTTCTGGAAATTGCACACAAGTGCACCTGTACGCTGCCACCGACAGGCACACACGTGCGGTTTTTAAATGCAAGCACGGACGCACTAAGAACCTAACACAGGTTTTAGGAGCAAAAATTAAGAACTCTGACACTATCAGCCACTGCTGACTGACGTGTATTATACACTACACTTGTGCGTTATATAATAGTTTGGTAAAAACGCACACCAGTGCACCTGTACGCTGCCACCAACAGGCACACACGTGCGGTTTTAAAAACCAAGCACGGACGCAATAATAACCTAACACAGGTTTTAGGAGCAAAAATTAAGAACTCTGACACTATCAGCCACTGCTGACTGACGTGTATTATACACTACACTTGTGCGTTATATAATAGTTTGGTAAAAACGCACACCAGTGCACCTGTACGCTGCCACCAACAGGCACACACGTGCGGTTTTAAAAACCAAGCACGGACGCAATAATAACCTAACACAGGTTTTAGGAGCAAAAATTAAGAACTCTGACACTATCAGCCACTGCTGACTGACGTGTATTATACACTACACTTGTGCGTTATATAATAGTTTGGTAAAAACGCACACCAGTGCACCTGTACGCTGCCACCAACAGGCACACACGTGCGGTTTTAAAAACCAAGCACGGACGCAATAATAACCTAACACAGGTTTTAGGAGCAAAAATTAAGAACTCTGACACTATCAGCCACTGCTGACTGACGTGTATTATACACTACACTTGTGCGTTATATAATAGTTTGGTAAAAACGCACACCAGTGCACCTGTACGCTGCCACCAACAGGCACACACGTGCGGTTTTAAAAACCAAGCACGGACGCAATAATAACCTAACACAGGTTTTAGGAGCAAAAATTAAGAACTCTGACACTATCAGCCACTGCTGACTGACGTGTATTATACACTACACTTGTGCGTTATATAATAGTTTGGTAAAAACGCACACCAGTGCACCTGTACGCTGCCACCAACAGGCACACACGTGCGGTTTTAAAAACCAAGCACGGACGCAATAATAACCTAACACAGGTTTTAGGAGAAAAAATTAAGAACTCTGACACTATCAGCCACTGCTGACTGACGTGTATTATACACTACACTTGTGCGTTATATAATAGTTTGGTAAAAACGCACACCAGTGCACCTGTACGCTGCCACCAACAGGCACACACGTGCGGTTTTAAAAACCAAGCAAGGACGCAATAATAACCTAACACAGGTTTTAGGAGCAAAAATTAAGAACTCTGACACTATCAGCCACTGCTGACTGACGTGTATTATACACTACACTTGTGCGTTATATAATAGTTTGGTAAAAACGCACACCAGTGCACCTGTACGCTGCCACCAACAGGCACACACGTGCGGTTTTAAAAACCAAGCACGGACGCAATAATAACCTAACACAGGTTTTAGGAGCAAAAATTAAGAACTCTGACACTATCAGCCACTGCTGACTGACGTGTATTATACACTACACTTGTGCGTTATATAATAGTTTGGTAAAAACGCACACCAGTGCACCTGTACGCTGCCACCAACAGGCACACACGTGCGGTTTTAAAAACCAAGCACGGACGCAATAATAACCTAACACAGGTTTTAGGAGCAAAAATTAAGAACTCTGACACTATCAGCCACTGCTGACTGACGTGTATTATACACTACACTTGTGCGTTATATAATAGTTTGGTAAAAACGCACACCAGTGCACCTGTACGCTGCCACCAACAGGCACACACGTGCGGTTTTAAAAACCAAGCACGGACGCAATAATAACCTAACACAGGTTTTAGGAGCAAAAATTAAGAACTCTGACACTATCAGCCACTGCTGACTGACGTGTATTATACACTACACTTGTGCGTTATATAATAGTTTGGTAAAAACGCACACCAGTGCACCTGTACGCTGCCACCAACAGGCACACACGTGCGGTTTTAAAAACCAAGCACGGACGCAATAATAACCTAACACAGGTTTTAGGAGAAAAAATTAAGAACTCTGACACTATCAGCCACTGCTGACTGACGTGTATTATACACTACACTTGTGCGTTATATAATAGTTTGGTAAAAACGCACACCAGTGCACCTGTACGCTGCCACCAACAGGCACACACGTGCGGTTTTAAAAACCAAGCACGGACGCAATAATAACCTAACAGGTTTTTTTGGGGAGCGACAATTACAGTACAGACAAGTCAGACACTATCTGGACTGTTTTACACTGTGTACACCAGCCCCAGATATGAAGGCTGGTATACGGTCACCACTACCCTGCCTGCCTGCCTGCCTGTATACTGCTACAATAGTCCTGACAAGGACTCTTTTGGTCACTAGCCTGTATTCAGACCTGGCTATACCCTGCCTGTATATAGCAACAATAGTCCTGAGAAGGACTCTGCTACTGTACGCCGACCTGGCTATACCCTGCCTGCCTGTATACAACTAGAATAGTCCTGAGAAGGACTTTTGGTCACACTGTTTGCAGCCCTGCAACTGAAAAAGCTATAAAGGGCCGCAAAGCTTTCCCTGAATCAGCGACACTCTCCCTACACTCACTGTCAGAATAGCTGTGAGCAGAGCACAGCGCGCCGGCCTATATAAAGGCTCGGTGACGCTGTGCAGGCCGGCCAATCACTGCAATTCCACAACTAACAGGGCTGTGGCATTGCAGTGGTCTGCCAGCCAATCCCTGCATGAGGGCTGGCTCTCAAAAGAGCGCCAACATGCAGAAATGAAGACCACGAGTAAAGCACGAGTATCGCGAGATTACTCGGTCCCCGCCGAGCAGCCCGAGTACAGTGATACTCGTGCGAGTACCGAGTAGTGACAAGCATGCTCGCTCATCACTATATAAATACTTTAGAAGTACAGAAACCAAGAAGTCAACATCATATAGGTTTATTGCACACAAAGTAGTATGGTCTAATTTGAATTTCCATCAATAGGACCATGAACTTGCAAATACAGTATTTTGCATTTTTCTCCTTTTGGTTCAACCTAAGTATTTTTTTTCAAATTAAAAAAAAGTTATGTAGAAGGATGCCACTAATATAAGCGATTCTGTATACCTGAGCTACAGTCCAACACCCACACCATTTTATATGACATAGTGGGTGCACATTTTAGGCTGAGGAATTATCCACTCCAATCTGACAGGCAAACACCCATTTGTAACTTATACAGGGAGTGTTGTCTCTTTTTGGGAATATGATTAGTGTTGGGTAGGGTCAATTTCAGGCTACTCCTCCACAAATTATTTCTATGTTATTATAATGTTTATATTTTACTATTCATATAAATATTATATTATTATTATTATTATTATTATTAGTAGTAGTAGTAGTAGTAGTAGTAGTAGTAGTAGTAGTAGTAGTAGTAGTAGTAATAATTTGAAAGAAACTCCACAGTGTTAGTCAATGGCACTGAATCTACACTGATCTGTAGTGTTTTAGGCCACGTGCACACATTTAGTATTTGGTCAGTTTTTTACCTCTGTATTTAAATCAGAAGCGGGTGTGAAATCCAGAAGTGGTGCCCGTGTTTCTATTATACTTTTCCTGTGATTATCCCACTCCTGGTTTTGGCTACAAATACTGAGGTAAAAAACTCAGATACTCAATGTATGCACGTGGTCTTAAAACGTAATTTTTCCATTTCATTATTTTGCTTTTGAAACATAAAAATGACCACTAACCCCCGTAACGTAATCAAGGATAATCTTTATCAAACAGTTTTCCTTGGTTTTTCTCAAGAGACAGTAACAATGTAAATCTGAATGACAATTTTTTGGACTTTTGAATCTCTTTTTGCAAGTTGTTACCCTAATAATACAGTGATCAGAGTCTTCTCCTGTATGTGGGTTCAATACTAAGCCTTTTCAGTCCGTTCATGCTGCCCACACCACAAGCAGCATGAATTAGAATCCGGGCTGCTTTTCTCTGAAGTGCTTTAGTGGTTCAGAGAACATATGGTTGGAAGATCCAGCTTCTACGCACATTGCTCCAGGTGATTGACAGATCCTTCTCTGTGTAAACACATAGGAGAAACCTGTCAGTCAACTAGAGTGGTGCAGTCAAAAGTCCGTTTGGGGTGATAGTGGACTAGTCTAGTGTGTCACATTGGTTCCATAAACGGAGATAAGCCACGCTTTGAATCATGCTGCCCGTGGTTTGGTCACCATGACTTGACAGACAGGTTCCCCTTAAGTGCACTCCATAGGTACAGCTATTGGTAGGTTAGAGGTGTAAATACTTTTGTAGAAACATGACACCGAGCTGCCTGAGTTGTCCTCATTCTCCTGATATTAGCCAGGTTGGTGCCTTTAGTCTGCTGACACAGTACTAGCAGATAAAAAAGAAGCAAATATTCTGCATACCCATTCTACTTTTACCCATATTGGTGGGCATTTAAATTTTTTTTTTATTTATGGCAGAAAATGTGGCTCTGAAAACTCCTCTCAATTAGAGAGAATAGACATATATCCTTTCTTCTTACCCAAGAAAAGTGTGTTTGAGGGTGTCACACTCAGAAGACATTGATTCAGATATCAGAGTAGAAAACCTCCAATGTACAGTATTGACATTACTGAAACTGTATTGGGGTCTCCTGTTTTTGTGGCACTCTCCCGGACATTCAAGTACATTTGGCAAGTATGACCTAAATGAAGCCATTGTTCTGATGATAGGTCTTTCCAAAAGTATCTTAACCACTTATTTCTCATTAAATCCTGGATACTTGCTTGCCAAGTTCACGATTCGCATTGAATTAGCTCTTAAATCCCACTTATTTTATGCAGTGTTTACTTAAAAGGATTGTTCAATGCTGTAAATGTTAATCTTAAAGAGCCCAGGGTGGTGAGAAAAAAAAAAAACTATACTCACCTCATGGATTGTCACTGATTGTCCACAGTTTGTAATGTGTCCCCAATTGGTTCCTTGACAACAATCCTTGGTGGTGGCATCACATGCCTTCTGTGGCCGATGATTGTCTGCAGCCTTCACTTTCCCTCTAAATAGTTTCTTCTTAATCGGACCAAATGTGAAGACTGGGAAACAACTTTTCCGCATCAACGATCTTTAAAGTAGAATCCACATGATCCAGAGTCCTGCCTTCCGTCATATTTCCAGTCTTGGTGTATTCATCTATTGATGTTCTATTCAGTCATGCTGATTACAAAATAGGTAGAAGTTGGCGTGCTACATGTTTTTACTTTTTATGTGGTTTTTACTAATTTAGGTCGGTGTTACACGAGACGATTTATCGTGCGATCGCATGAGCGACCGCACCCGCTCCCATCGTTTGTGCGTCACGGGCAATGTGTTGCCCGTGGCGCACAAAGTCTTTTACCCCCGTCACACGGACTTACCTCCGAACGACCTCGCTGTTTGCGGCGAACATCCTCTTCCTGAAGGGGGAGGGACGTTCGGCGTCACAGCGACGTCACACAGCAGCCACCCAATAGAAGCAGAGGGGCGGAGATGAGCAGGACGTAACATCCCACCCACCTCCTTCCTTCCGCATTGCCGGCGGGATGCAGGTAACTGTGTTCGTCGTTCCCGAGGTGTCACACGGAGCGATGTGTGCTGCCTTGGGAACGACGAACAACCGGCGCTCAGAAGGAGGAACGACTTTATGAAAATGAACGCTGTGTCAACGAGCAACGATAAGGTGAGTATTGCTTGTTCACAGTTGTTCGTAGCTGTCACACGCTACGATATCTCAAACGATGCCGGATGTGCGTCACGGAATCCGTGACCGCGATGACATATCGCCCGATATGTCGTAGCGTGTGATGCCGCCCTTAGTCTTGTGCGCATTATAAAAAACACTCAATTGGAAGCTAATAGTCTGGCAGTGCTGCTCTACATCCAGTTGTTGTTTAGGTGAAACTCATGACCAGGATGTTGTCGATGATCATTAATGCAAGTAATGGTCTTAGCAGGATAAATTGTGACATCATTGGATGAATACACTGATAATGGAAGTATGATGGCAGTGGAAGATGCTGGATTAGCTGGATTCTGCTCCATAGATCATTAATGTGGTAAAGTTATATATTCTCTGTTTTTACGGTGAATCATGTTGGACCGCTTTATTGAACTTTGCCTTGCTCTAATTTCACTGGTGTCCTTGTAGTGGAAAAAATGCCCTATTGAATAATTACAGTGAAATCTGAAAGCTGCAGACATTCAGCAACTGCAGAGGTCACGTCCTGTCCGCTGCCGAAGAGCCAGCGGGAAGCACAGAACAGAGTGACAAGTAGGGTTGGTCGAAAAGGAAGATGAGTATAAAGTATGTATTTAGGGTTCATTTAAAGTGTTCACATGAACCTGAAATTTGTAATTTATACTTCTTGATCCATGGTCCCCTTGAACTTGGTCCCCAAGACATGTATAGTTTCACATGTTAGGTCATGGGTTGAACTCGATGGACTTAAGTCTACCTTCAACCTTAAACACTATGAAACTATGAAATGTATGGCAATGTCGTGTGCAACCATATACAGCCTACTAGAAGAAAAACTTGTAAGGGTATGTTCACATAGAGTTTCTGATATTGTTTATGGTGTATTCTGCTCCAGAATCTACATAATAAAAAAAGTGCTTAAAATCTGCTGGCAACAATTTTCTATCCATTTCAATAAGAAAACACTCCTATACTGCATGTCCTGTGTTTTACTGTTTCTTTTTAATCCACGTTGAAAAAAACATAGTCTTGTCATTTTTTGCCAAGTTTTTAGCATATAAAATACTGCATAATATGTGGTTTTGCCGTGTATTTTAATTGCTGTTTTTGTTCAATTTTTGGTACAGGCGTTTTCAGCTGAAACCAAAAGCCACACTGTATTGCTACACCTCATAAATGAACACTCATCCAAAACCAAACAAAAATGTTAAAACTGTGTATAAACTACGTAAAAAATGAGTATTCTTAAAATCACACTTCTTTTAGAAGTGTTTTTTAGATGTGGATTTTTCAGCCTGTGTGAACATGTCATTATAGGCATCTTTTTGTATCATCTAACTGAGCTCCTTCAATTAAATCCTAAATCATGAATGACTATTGTTTACTAATAAGCAAATCTGAAGGGGGCTTTACACGCAACAATATTGCTAACGATATGTCGTTGCGGTCACAGAATTCGTGACGCACATCCGGCCTCGTTAGCGACGTCGTTGCGTGCGACACCTATGAGCGAGTGTTAACGATCAAAATTACTCACCTAATCGTTGATCGTTGACACGTCGTTCATTTCCCAAATATCGTTGGTGGTGCAGGACGCAGGTTGTTCATTGTTCCTGAGGCAGCACACATCGCTACGTGTCACAACCCGGGAACAACGAACAACAACGTACCTGCGTCATGCCAGCAACGAGGTGGGCATGTTGTTAATGCGGCTGGTCTCCGCCCCTCTGCTTCTATTGGCGGGCCGCTGTGTGACGTCACTGTGACGGGGAATGAACCTCTCCCTTGAAAAAGAGATTGTTCGCCGCCCACAGCAACGTCGCTAGGAAGGTAAGTATGTATGACGGGTACTAGCGATTTTGTCCGCCACGGGCAGCGATTTTGCCCGTGACGCACAAACGACGGGGGCAGGTGCTTTCACGAGCGACATCGCTAGCGATGTCGCTGCGTGTAAAGCAGCCTTTAGAAGTGCCAATAGACCAATAGATGAGACCAATTTTAATTTGAAGACCATTTGCTCTTTTTGATTATCTGTATGTGCAGTTGTATACGGATTGAGTAAAGGAATAGTTTTGACTACAAAAAAAGTACTGTTATTTCTATGTTTTATCATTGCTGTTATTATTTATTGCTTGTACTAAAAATTCTAGAAATGTATAAACTACTACTAACTACATTGTACATGAGCTAGAATGTGATTTTTATGTCTTAAAGTGACTTAGTTCACAGTTTGGCATCTACACATCAGTCTATAAAATATCTTTAGCTAGAAGGTTTCCTGAGTGTTTTAAGAGATCAAAATGTTAGAAAATCATAAAATACGGCAGGAGCCAGATGGCTTTATAATAGACATTCCTGTCCAACAAGTCTACATGCTTTTTAGTGTGTTGGAATTAGGACAGGGAACTTTTGATATATTCCATTGTGACATTTATAACCACTCCATGTTGTACCTTAACGTTATAATACATCATTTTGTGAGTCAGGAAAGTATATTTTATAGATGGATAAATACAAGGACTTTTTCAAAGGTTTGTCTTAATTTAGATAATCAATTTTAAAAGAATATTCTCATATTCATAAATGGGTAATGTCAAATAGTGCTTAGAAACGCAAGCATTTTAGAAATATACAGCTTATTCAAATTTTCAATTATTATTATTAACCCCTTCTTGCCCTTGAACGTACCGATGTGTCCTATTTTGTGGTGACTTCCTGACCTTGGATCTACCGGTACTCCTGGTGATTGCACGTGCATAGCACCTGTGCACGAACGATCATCACCAGGAGCACGGCTTATGTGACAGCCGAGCCTCGGCTCTCACAGCGAAGAGTAGTCCTCGAGCTACCCCAGGCTGTTTAGCCCCCTAAATGCTCTGATCAACAGCAATTGCAGCATTTAGGAGGCTGGGAGAAGAAGTACGCTCCACTCCCACGTGATTAGGCTCCTCACGATGTGATCACTGGGGCTCGATCATTGCTATGGCAATCTGAGGTTGTCTAGATGACTTACAGGTCAGCCATCTATGGCAAGCCTCTTAGACCATGCCAGGAGCAGAGTTTTGGTTTTCCCTTGTCTGTCTATATCTGTTAATTTCATTACACTCCTCTCCCATCTGTCCCTGTGGGGAAGGGAAGGGAAAAACAGATCAGGACAAGTCAGTAGCAGGGCCAGGTAGGAGATTCTGGCATCCCCACCAACGATATTATGAAAAGGAGCGACTTGTCAACGATCAACGATTTTTGACGTTTTTCGATCGTTGATCGTCGCTCCTAGCTGTCATACGCTGTGATGCCGCTAACGATGCCGTATGTGCAGCACAAACACCGCGACCCCGACTATATATCGTTAGCGATGTCGCAGCGTGTAAAGCACCCTTTAGGCCTCATTCAGACACCTGTAAGACTAAACAAAACCCTTAAAATCTTATTATTTAATAGTTTACATCTTAAAAACAGATAAACACAGATGCAAATAGTATGCATGGTTAAAGAATGATATGAAAAATGCACTGCAACCAATCACAGATGCTGGGATTTCCGGTGAGCGGGGAAAGCAGTGCATATACATAAGGTTTATGAGCGGACCCGGAAGTAGCATTACAACCGCGTAGGAGACTGGTACATATAACGCGCCTGATTCAGGTCCTCGTCGACTTATATGTGGATTAGCGTGCAGCCAGATATCCGGGATTAATTCCATTCTAGCTCAGATATGTCAGAAAACAAATCCTAGTGTGGCTCTATATGCCAAATATGTCTAGCATGACATCCCATTTGAAAAATAATGTAGAAAAATAACAATTATATTTACCTCAGTGACACAACGGTCCAACGCGTTTACCCCTTTTTTCCTCTCCAGGGGGTCATCAAAAGCATTCTTGGGGTCAACAAGATATGACACAGTGCACAGATGTACACTGTAGGGCTGGCACACTACGATAAGTACATGTTATTCATACATCCCTGTTTCTAGAAGCATACAGTTAGGTCCAGAAATATTTGGACAGTGACACAAGTTTTGTTATTTTAGCTGTTTACAAAAACATGTTCAGAAATACAATTATATATATAATATGGGCTGAGAGTGCACACTCCCAGCTGCAATATGAGAGTTTTCACATCCAAATCGGAGAAAGGGTTTAGGAATCATAGCTCTGTAATGCATAGCCTCCTCTTTTTCAAGGGACCAAAAGTAATTGGACAAGGGACTCTAAGGGCTGCAATTAACTCTGAAGGCGTCTCCCTCGTTAACCTGTAATCAATGAAGTAGTTAAAAGGTCTGGGGTTGATTACAGGTGTGTGGTTTTGCATTTGGAAGTTGTTGCTGTGACCAGACAACATGCGGTCTAAGGAACTCTCAATTCAGGTGAAGCAGAACATCCTGAGGCTGAAAAAAAAGAAAAAAATCCATCAGAGAGATAGCAGACATGCTTGGAGTAGCAAAATCCACAGTCGGGTACATTCTGAGAAAAAAGGAATTGACTGGTGAGCTTGGGAACTCAAAAAGGCCTGGGCGTCCAGGGATGACAACAGTGGTGGATGATCGCCGCATACTTTCTTTGGTGAAGAAGAACCCGTTCACAACATCAACTGAAGTCCAGAACACTCTCAGTGAAGTAGGTGTATCTGTCTCTAAGTCAACAGTAAAGAGAAGACTCCATGAAAGTAAATACAAAGGGTTCACATCTAGATGCAAACCATTCATCAATTCCAAAAATAGACAGGCCAGAGTTAAATTTGCTGAAAAACACCTCATGAAGCCAGCTCAGTTCTGGAAAAGTATTCTATGGACAGATGAGACAAAGATCAACCTGTACCAGAATGATGGGAAGAAAAAAGTTTGGAGAAGAAAGGGAACGGCACATGATCCAAGGCACACCACATCCTCTGTAAAACATGGTGGAGGCAACGTGATGGCATGAGCATGCATGGCTTTCAATGGCACTGGGTCACTTGTGTTTATTGATTACATAACAGCAGACAAGAGTAGCCGGATGAATTCTGAAGTGTACCGGGATATACTTTCAGCCCAGATTCAGCCAAATGCCGCAAAGTTGATCGGACGGCGCTTCATAGTACAGATGGACAATGACCCCAAGCATACAGCCAAAGCTACCCAGGAGTTCATGAGTGCAAAAAAGTGGAACATTCTGCAATGGCCAAGTCAATCACCAGATCTTAACCCAATTGAGCATGCATTTCACTTGCTCAAATCCAGACTTAAGACGGAAAGACCCACAAACAAGCAAGACCTGAAGGCTGCGGCTGTAAAGGCCTGACAAAGCATTAAGAAGGAGGAAACCCAGTGTTTGGTGATGTCTATGGGTTCCAGACTTAAGGCAGTGATTGCCTCCAAAGGATTTGCAACAAAATATTGAAAATAATAATATTTTGTTTGGGTTTGGTTTATTTGTCCAATTACTTTTTACTTTTAACCTCCTAAAATGTGGAGTGTTTGTAAAGAAATATGTACAATTCCTACAATTTCTATCAGATATTTTTGTTCAAACCTTGAATTCTGTTGTAGAGGTTTCATTTCAAATCCAATGTGGTGGCATGCAGAGCCCAACTCGCGAAAATTGTGTCACTGTCCAAATATTTCTGGACCTAACTGTATATAGATCACAAGGCCTGGAATGGCCACTAGTCTCCTGACCCGAACTAACAGCCTCATCGATGCATTTAAGGCCGTTAAGTTTGAGTTAGACCAGTCTGGGCACTCTCTGAAACATAGACATCTTAATTCAGTCTTAATGCCGCTTTACACGCTGCGATCTCGCTAGCAAAATCGCTAGCGTGCGTTCCCGCCCCAACGGTTGTGCGTCACGGGCAAATTGCTGCTCGTGGCGCACAACATCGCTCGGACCCTTCACACTACTTACCTGCCTAGCAACGTTGCTGTGACCGGCAAACCGCCTCCTTTCTAAGGGGGCGGTTCGTTCGGTGTCACAGCAACGTCACTAAGCGGGCGACCAATAGAAGCGGAGGGGCGGAGATGAGCGGGACGAACATCCCGCCCCCCTCCTTCCTTCCTCATTGCGTGCGGCCGCAGGTACGATGTGGATCTTTGTTCCTGCGGTGTCACACATAGCGATGTGTGCTGCCACAGGAACGACGAGCAATCTCGTACCTTCTGCAGCAACGATATTTGGGAATAGAGCAGCATGTCAACGAGCAACGATATGGTGAGTATTATCGCTCGTTAACGGTCGCTCCTGCGTGTCACACGCAACAACGTCGCTAACGAGGCCGTATGTGCGTCACGACTTCCGTGACCCCAACAACATCTCTTTAGCGATGTCGTTGCGTGTAAAGCGGCCTTTAGGCTGGCTTTACATGTCTGCAACTAACAGCTGTGTGCGGACCACGATGTTCATACTGACCACAGGTTTCCGAACCAATACAATATGCTCCAAATTATTATGCAAATTATATTTTTCTCTGATTTTTGTAAATGGTCGGTGCAAATGACAATCAGTCTAATAAAAGTCATCACCCGTTAGAGTATACATCAAATTTTATTGAAGAAACCTCCCAATGATAACTGTATAATCTTCAAAATTAAAAAAAAAATCAAAATTAATGTATAGCATTAGGAGGTCACATTCACTGAAATAAAAAGCTATTTAAATTCAAAACCTCTTAACATGCCAAGTTACATGTTAACATAGGAACCCTTCTCACCTTCACAATTCTTGCATCCATTGAACTTGTGAGTTTTTGGAGAGTTTCTGCTTGAATTTCTTTGCATGATGTCAGAATAGCCTCCCAGAGCTACTGTTTTGATGTGAACTGTCTCCCACCCTCATAGATTTTTTGCCTGATGATACTCCAAAGGTTCTCTGTAGGGTTGAGGTCAGGGGAAGATGGTGACCACACATGAGTTTATCTCCTTTTATGCCCATAGCAGCCAATGACATAGAGGTATTCTTTGCAGCATGAGATTGTGCATTGTCATGCATGAAGATGATTTTACTTCTGAAGGCACGTTTCTGCTTTTTGTACCATGGAAGAAAGTTGTCAGTCAGAAACTCGATATACTTTGCAGAGGTCATTTTCACACCTTCAGGAACCCTAAAGAGGCCTACCAGATATCTCCCAATGATTCCGGCCCAAATATGATTCCTCCACCTCCTTGCTGATGTCGCAGCCTTGTTGGGACATGGTGGTCATCCGCCAACCATCCACTGCTCCATCCATCTGGACCATCCAGTGTTGCTCGACACTCATCAGTAAACAAGACTGTTTAAAAATTAGTCTTCATGTATGTCTGGGCCAACTGCAACCATTTCTGCTTGTGAGCACTGGTTAGGGGTGGCCAAATAGTAGATTTATGCACCACAGCAAGCCTTTGAAGTATCCTACACCTTGAGGTTCAAGAGACTCCAGAGGCACCAGCAGCTTCAAATATCTGTTTGCTGGTTTGTAATGGCTTTTTAGCAGCTGCTCTCTTAATCCGATGAACTTGCCTGGCAGAAACCTTCCTCATTCTGCCTTTATCAGCATGAACACGTATGTGCTCTGAATCAGCCACAAATCTCTTCACAGTACGATGATCACGCTTAAGTTTTCGTGCAATATCTAATGTTTTCATCCCTTGTCCAGGTGCCCCTGGGCCTATCCCGCCCACAACCATGAATTAGTCATGGAGACGAGACTGAAAAGCACCAGGTACATGCTGTGCAGTCCTATTTTTGCATATGTGAGGCCGCATGGCACACTTTAAATAAAAATATTGTAGTGTAGGACTGCCTCAAGAGATTTGCCGTGACGTGGCGAGGTAGCTCGAAAAATTGCAATTTTTTGCCAAAAATCTCATTTTTCAATAGTACAGTTTGGAATGTTGGTACTGTGCACACTTTCCAAAACACAATATTTTGAGTAGAGGTTGTTTTTATGGTGTTTTTCATTGTTATATAGGTTTTTTATTATCACAGGTATCTGAGATTGATTTCAGTGATCCAAAGAACCCTGAGACACAATACCATCAATGAGTTTCATTGAAAAAAAAAAATATTCGCCATGACACTTAAATCCAATTTGCATAATAATTTGGAACATGGTGTATTTACAAGTGCTTGATACATGTTGAGAATGGGTCAGGAGTAGTGATGGGTGAACCCGAGCTGTAAAGTTCGGGGACCGTACCGAACACATTTTGTTCGTTCACACGATCCCGAAGACGATCTTTCCTGGGAAGCTCGTGTTACAGTTTGGGTTCAGTTCAGGTCCAGGGGCTGTAAAAACAAGCATATTATTAAAAAACATTATGATTATACTTACATGTCCCGCAACACATCCTGCAGAGTCTGTCTTCCAGCTGCTTCTGGTTCCAGGTCCGATCATTAACTTCCAGGGTACTCACTGTACTGCTGTCACGTGATAGTATTCGCCTGTTTTTAGCCGTGTTCGTGATGACGTCAGGGTTCACGCAAGTCCATGGCTCATGGACTTGTTTGAACTTTGACTGTCACTGTGTGAGTCTCGCATCAGTATCACCCGACACGGCGCACACTCTCCTTACAGGAGCGGGTTGGCTGCATGTATTTCCCTACGGCTGAGGTGCTCTTGTCAGAAGAGTGTACACCGCTCAGGGTGATGCAATGCGAGACTCGCAGTAGTCATACGCAAGTGGAATCATACACTCACTGTCAGCCTGTTTCTCGCTCTGTAGAGACACTTTTTTTTCTAACAAAGATGGAGTCTCTACATTTTTATTTGTTTTAATTCTAAGAAAAAAAAATGTTCTGTGTTGTGTTTTTTTTTTTTACTGTTTACTAGAAATTCATGGTGGCCATGTCTAATTTGGCATGACACCATGTATTTCGGGCTTAGTACCAGCTGAGAATACAAATCTGGTATTAACCCCTTTATTACCCAGCATGCCACCACCATCAGGGTTGCTAGACGAGCCGGATAAAGTGCCTGGAAAGACGCTAAGAAACAACGCATTATTTTCAGGGGCGGCTGTGGGCTGCGGTTTTTAGCGTAGGGGGCCCAGAACACTTGGGCCTTACCACGCTGAGAATCCCAGCCCCCAGCTGCCTGGTTTTACCTGACTGGCAATCAAAATATGGCAGGAGCCCACGCATTTTTTTAAATTATTTTTTTAAATAATTATGAAAAAAATGAATGGGCTTCCCTGTATTTTGATTGCCAGCCAAGGTAAAGCCAGGCAGATGGGGGTGGCAGCTCATAGCCGTCTGCTTTATCTGCGCTGAGAATCAAAAATACTGCGGAGCGTTATGTAATTTTTATAAATTTATTTTTACACTACTATATGTGTGAAGGGACCCAACAGCCAATTTCAGACGCAGTCGCGCAGAATGGGCGTCTGTGATTGGCTGTTGGAGTAACCTTGAATCTGCCCATACATTCTAGATGCTAGAATGCTAGATGGTTACTCCAGCATCCAATCTCAGATGCTCACTGTGTGACAGCGTCTGTGATTGTCTGTTATTTTAACAGTAAAATAAAACAACACAGAAATAAAAATATTTTATTAGAAATAAAACAGAAGACATTTAGGACTCCTTCTTTATTACCCAAAAAAAACCCCTCCAACGTAGTCCAATGGTGGGCGAGCATCTTCAGCTCTGCTACATCTGTGCGAGGAGAAAAACACAGCTCTGCTCACACAGACTCAGCTGAGAGCTGTCAGAGACTTTACCCGAGTGCATAGCTGAGGCCGGTCAGCTGTGCCCCCAGGTAACCACCACTGTCTACAGGACCTTCCATGACGTCATAGCCCTGTGAGCAGCCTGTAACCCACAAGGTAATACAACATTCACACCAGACTGGTCACATGGCTATGACGTCATGGAAGGTCCTATTAACAATATTCTTTATTTTACAGATCCCCCCGCCCCATCATATAACTGTAAAGTCCAAGTTCAGCGTTCGGACTCAAGTTCCCGTTATCTCCGACTCGAACACAACACAAGCTTTACAAAATGTTCGGGCAAGGCTCCCGATCCCGAAAATCAGGGGGTTCACCTATCACTAGTCAGGAGACCTCCTATCAGCCCCTACACGGACTATTAATTGTGAACTTGTGAAACCGACCTTGACCAGATTAATCGAAAGGGCTTTATTGTTCAAAGATCTTTTTACATATAGAACTCTACTGCACTTTAAGCATTTTCTACCAATACACAGCCCTCCCTGTACAAGTCTGTTATAAAATGACCATAGAAATTAAAGCGAATGGTCACTACTGCAACCACTAATGGCTGCCGAGGTCATGTACCATTACTTTTGAAATCAAAACTATTGAAACCAATGGGGTACCTGGTAAGTGCTACAGCAAAGCAGAGGGGAATCTGTAGAGGAGTTTTGCAATTTTTTTATTTTTAGAACGCGCTTAACCTGGTTTTAACCTAATCAAAAAATGTCTTTAATACAAAAGGATTTTCTAATATATTTAATAAAAAAGAAAAATGTAAAGCTCATCAGGGATTCATGACTCAGAGCTTGCCATAACACAGATAAATGGAAATGGACACTTTATTACTGGTGTCTACATTCGTTTAGTGTTTAGCAGATACAGATACAGAAAAAGGTAGCCGTCTGTAAGGAGATCATTATAAAAACTGATGGATTTATCAGAGCTCAAGCCAGTAATATGCGCTGCCAAAAAAAAGTCATGTACAATGCATGAAGAGCTGCAGTCTAGAATGACTTAGCTACACATGTTTACCACCTACAATTTGTGTTCTGTCTAATATATTCTCCAAATAATCTCAGCAGACTTCATCAAGAATTCCAGGTCAGATCTATTTGTCTAGACTGCGATTGACTCTTAAAGAGGTTGCCCATGCTTGAGCACAAGTCTGCAGACATTCTGTGTGACTGCAGACTTGTAAATCCTCACAGCGAGCACACTGCGCACTGTCAGGATTCCGCCCTGGGAGTGGGCAGTCATGGGACCGCAAGTATGCAATTACATACTGTTGGTCCGGCCTCCCTCAGTTCACTCTTCTTGAGCGAGGCTGTGCACGACTAGTCGACACGAGACTGCATATATGCTAATCATATTCTTGCGGTCATGCGCCTGCCCTCTCCCAGCACTGGAACTAGAGAATTCTAACAGCATGCACCCTGTGCTGTGAAGATTCACAAGTCTGCAGTCACATGCGCCCCAATTATAGACAATCCCTTTAAGGCTGTACAAGTGTCGCATTTATGAAAAACGTCATGTATATTATTGCCACAATACAACCGTATTCCTTTCGTATGTCATTTGTATGTCAGGTTCTTACATCCATATGTCATCTTTATGTCATCCAATTTATACATAGTAAAAATATCTAAGAGGCCAAATACAGTTTAATAATTGCAACATATCTGTAAAAATCAGATTCCATACAGTTGGTCCATATGAAATTCCTTTTTTTGTGCACCCATAGACTTGAATAGGCATGGCATATTTGAAAAAAAGGTGAGATTTTCGCATCCTACAATTTTTTTCCACGTATTCTTTCCACTATCCTCTATGCAGCCCTATTCAATAACATTTGTCTGTCTGCTATCCATGTGCTATCTGATTTTTAACATGGACCTCGTATGTAAATTGCTGTCATCTAAACCTGACCATAAGTTAGTTAATGAAGCAAGACTGCACGGGTCACATTAAAGGGAATCTGTCAGCAGGTTTCTGCTGTGTAATCTGAGGCCGAATGAGGTAGGTTTTAAGACACAGAATTCAATGATGTGTCACATGTCAAGCTCCTGTGCTTTTGTTTACTTAAATTGAGGGTTTTATCACTAGGACATTATCATTGCTGTGACTAGCTGGCTTGTTCCAAGTTGTCTGACTCTTGTGATTAGTACCTCACTGTCTGTGCACGTTGTACATTAAAAACTTGCTGTGGGTGAGGGTAGCTCTTTCATAGCTAAATCTAAAAACTATGATTGTGTCACAAATGCTGCACCCAGTAATCTAAGTGATACATCGTTGGATTCTGGGTCTCTTTGCCTACATCCTACTGCTCTCAGATGAGGTAGCAAGAACCTGACAGATTCCCTTTAATCAGTTTTCTTGAGTTATTTACAAACTCAGCCTCCAAAAGTTGCAAATTGTGCACCAATTAGCAAAATGTTCAAAACTGCAAGTTATACAGGGACGGGGGCATGAGAAAAAACTCGAGGACATGTTTACTAAGCCAGAAAATTACGGTATATAAATTTTGATAAAAAAATCTTTCCCTTTACGATACGCCAAAATTTACTAAATTTATATACTGTAAATGTGTCATTTATCAAATTTGGCAGAACCTTCACCAACATTTTTTTTCACTGCTGTATGAAACAACATTTTCAATAAATCTGCCTCATATTTCTGATTGCTGGCTGCTATGTCATAATGATTCCTTATTATGCATCTGCATGTACGGCTCTCATATATACACATATATATTCTTAGAACTAGGCATACGGAGGAACTGTAGAGGGCTCATGCATCTTTGTAGCATCAGTACAGAGCTTCACTCTGTGTGCTATAAAAGCAAATTTGTCTCAGGAATTTCCCTGATTGTCCCCTTCATCTAAATTGGATTTGGCAAAATCCTTGAACATGCTGCAGAATCAGAAATGTCGGGAAATTTATGCAAATAACATGCCATGTAACTATGTTTTCATGCAGATCACAAAAAAACTTAAAGTTTTTTCTCATTAAAGTGATCAAATATTTTTATCTATGTTGTGCATGTATAGAATTCCCTAAATCAGGGGTGGGGAACCTCCAGGCCCGTGGGCCGTATGCGGCCCATGGCGACTTTTTATGCAGCCCCCGGGCACATTCCCGGGGACCGCTGTGCTCTGGCGGCAGCCGCGCTTTTACCGGCTGCTGGCCCTTTAAATCCCCCTCCTGATGACCTGAGGGTAGATGCTAGAATGTTTGGGCTCTATCCAGATCCTGACTTCCAGGACCTGACTGCAGCCCATACATTCTAGGCTTAACCCCGGCCTGTGCTAGTGTGCTCTGGTGGGCGGGGTAAGCAGCATGCTGCGATAAAGTCACAGAAGAGCTGCAGCAGATTACCAGCCTCCCGGACCTGTGCTGGGCTGTGTGTGTGACTCCTCCCCCACCCCAGTACTGTGAGTGCTCAACCCATCGCTGCCCCCCCCGCTCAGTGCTGTGTACCCCCTTGTGCTGTGTGAACCCCCAGTGCTGTGTAACCACTAGTGCAGTGTGTACCCCTAATGCTGTGTGTACCCCCAGTGCTGTGTACCCCAGTGCTGTGTACCCCCTAGTACAGTGTGTACCCCCAGTGCTGTGTGCCTCCCAGTGCTGTGTACCCCCTAGTGCTGTGTACTCCCTAGTACAGTGTGTACCTTCTACGGTAGTACTGTGTGTACCCCCTAGTACTGTGTGTACCCCCCAGTGCTGTGTACCCCCTCAGTGCTGTGTAACACCCCACTGCTGTCCATGCACCTTAGTGCTGTCTGTACCCCCTGGGTGATGTCTATGCTCCCCCAGTGCTGTCTGCACCGCCTAATGCTGCCCATGCTGCCACCAGTGCTGTCCATGCTACGGTTAGTGCTGTCTGTGCCCCCGTTATGCTGTCCGTGCTCCCCAGGGCTGTGTGCCACCCCTCAGTACTGTGTACCCCCCAGTGCTCTGTACTCGCCACTGCTGTCTATGCCCCCCAGTCCGTGCCCTCCTGGTCATGTCTATGCTCCCCTAGTCCTGTCTGTGTCTCCCTAGTGATGCCACCTAGTGCTGTCCGTGCTGTTACCTAGTGCTGTCCGTACTGCCTCCTATTGCTGTCCGTGCTGCCTCCTATTGCTGTCCGTGCTGCCTCCTAGTGCAGTCCGTGCTGCTTCATAGTGCAGTCCGTGCTGCTTCCTAGTGCAGTCCATGCTGCTTCCTAGTGCAGTCCGTGCTGCTTCCTAGTGCAGTCCGTGCTGCTTCCTAGTGCAGTCCGTGCTGCCTCCCAGTGCAGTCTGTGCTGCCTCCCAGTGCAGTCCGTGCTGCCTCCCAGTGCAGTCCATGCTGCCTCTGAGTGCAGTCCGTGCTGCCTCCGAGTGCAGTCCGTGCTGCCTCCGAGTGCAGTCCGTGCTGCCTCCGAGTGCAGTCCGTGCTGCCTCCGAGTGCAGTCCGTGCTGCCTCCGAATGCAGTCCGTGCTATCTCCGAGTGCAGTCCGTGCTGCCTCCATGTGCAGTCCGTGCTGCCTCCGAGTGCAGTCCGTGCTGCTTCCGAGTGCAGTCCGTGCAGCCAACTAGTGTTGTCCTTGTCCCCAGTCATATCTGTGCCACCGCCAGGGCTGTCCATGCCCCCCTAGTGATGTATATGCCCCAGCCCCTCCTGTGATGTGTACTCCCAGTGTCTCCTGTAATTTATGCGCCCCAGCGTCTCCTGTGATATGTATGCCCCACAGCATCTCCATACCGAGACAAACCTGGAAAAGCAGCTGTGAGAAACAAGATGATCAATATCACTGAACATCACAGCCGCACCAAAGGGAAGCAGCTCCTGCCACCACAGTAGGGATGAGTTAATTAATCGTTTGACCAAATATACCAGGGTAGTTTTCAAGTTGATAATTTTGTGCGGCCCCCAAAGGTTAGTAGGAAATTCCAAATGGCCCCCGGCAGTAAAAAGGTTCCCCACCCCTGCTCCAAATAATAGTTATAGGGAGTTGGTCACTGAGGATCAAGCTGTGTATGCACCAAAGAAGAGAGCATGGCTGATGCAGTCAATCTCAGTGCTCTTAGGCTATGTGTCCACGTTGCTTTTTACCTGCTTTTTTGCTGCTTTTTCAACTGCAGCGTTTAATGCCGAAATGGATGTGTTCTGCTTTTCAAGCAAAGTCTATGGGAATTTGGGTTTCCTGTGCCCACTATGCAGTTCAAACTGCAGCCTTTTTCTGGCAGAAATTTGGGCAAAAACTCTGCTTTGCAGTTCAAAACGCAAATGGCAAAAACAATTGACATGTCAATTGTTTTTGCCATTTGGGTTTTGCACTGCAAAGCTGAGTTTTTGTCCAAATTTCTGCCACAAAAAGGCTGCAGTTTGAACTGCATAGTTAGGCTATGTGCCCACGCTGTGGAAAATGCATGGATTTTGCCGCGGATTTCTCGCGGAAATGCCACGGATTTTTCAGAAATCTGCAGCACAGCTACTCCCCAGCCATTTCTATGGCATTTGGGAAATGCTGTGCCCACGCTGCGAATTTTTCCGCAGCAGAAATCATGCGGATTTCAATGCGGAAAAATCTGCAGCATGTCAATTATTTTTGAGGATTTACCTGTGGATTTTGCCTATTCAATTGAATGTAAAAAAATCGCAAAATCCGCAACGAAATCCACGACAAATCCGCAACAAATCCGCACAAAATCAGCACCTATGAAAAGGTGCGGATTCCGGGGGAATGCTGCAGATTTAGCTGCAGAAAAATCCGCAGATACAGAGTCCCGTGGGCACATAGCCTTAGGCGGGCTTTGCACACTACGACATCGCAGGTGCGATGTCGGTGGGGTCAAATTGAAAGTGACGCACATCCGGCATCGCATGCGACATCGTAGTGTGGAAAGCTTAGATGATACGATTAACAAGCGCAAAATCGTCGTAATCGTATCATCGGTGCAGCGTCGGTGTAATCCATAATTACGCTGACGCGACGGTTCGATGTTGTTCCTCGCTCCTGCGGCAGCACACATCGCTGTGCGTGAAGTCGCAGGAGCGAGGAACATCTCCTACCGGCGTCACCGCGGCTTCCGTAGGATATGCGGAAGGAAGGAGGTGGGCGGGATGTTTACATCCTGCTCATCTCCGCCCCTCCGCCGCTATTGGCCGCCTGCCGTGTGACGTCGCTATGACGCCGCACGACCCGCCCCCTTAAGAAGGAGGCGGGTCGCCGGCCAGAGCGACGGTCGCAGGGCAGGTGAGTGCATGTGAAGCTGGCGTAGCAATAATTTTCGCTACGCCAGCTATCACACGATATCATACCTGCGACGGGGGCGGGGACTATCGCGTGTGACATCGCAGCATCGGCTTGCGATGTCGCAACGTGCAAAGCCCGCCTTAGAGTACTGTGAAGATGTCATGTCTTTGGAAGCTTCTGATAAGTTTCTTGACAACATCTGAGTTAATTAGAAACACACCTGTGGATGAATTTGAATGCACACCTAAAACACACTGCTTCTTTGTGTAGCATCATGGGAAAGAAAAAAGAAATCAGCCAAAATCCCAGGAAGAGAATTGTGGACTGGTGTGCACAACGCCAGCCTTATTGAATCGGACCCTTTATGTTCAGAGTGTAATTTGCACTATAAAATTCACAATATTATCTGGGTAAAAACACATAAATGTACCATAAACATGGAATTATTAGTTAAAGAAATAATATCTATGAAACCACGCAAATATTTTATATACTCCTAGAGAAACCTTCAAGTATATTCACAATAATTACATTGCGTAGACTGTGATATATAGTTTGGCCCTTTATAAATTCAGTCGAAAGTATATTAAATTCCAGCACTAATTTCTGGAAACCGTCCAGCTCTCCGACCCTTAATTGCTGCAGGGCATTGAACTTATTGGACACAGGGCCTGTATTTAGCGTACAATTAAAATGAACAGTAATTGGCAAGCTAAGAAATTCCCGCGCACTACATAAGCCGCACACCAAGGAGATCTGACCTTTATTTCTAAACCTGCAGTGCTCCACTATGGTTTTTGTTGACTGCCTTTTAGAAAAATATCCCGATTGTATATTCCGTATGCAATTACACGTATGAATAGGGAATAAATAAAAAAGTCAAAGGGTTAATTGCAAATTAAGGTAAAGTAAAATGGTTTGAACAAACTTGATCCATGCTCCCGAAAAGCTTTTTCTTCCTTTTTAATTCTCTGTTACATCAGTACCCATGGCAACAAATTCTTTTTTAGAACTGTGAATAGCTTTTCCTAGAGGGGAGCTCTGCGAGTGCCAGCCCTCTCTCTGGAGACTATCATGCCAGTTTCCTTGACTTTGCCTTTTTTCCCTATTTTATATGAGCATAAATGCCCAGAATAGAAAACTTTAGCATCTGGCATCTTTCTCACATTTGCTGATACGTGATAAACATATATTACTGATCTCGAAATATGTTTTACGCAAATAAAAGAATTATCTGTGTTTAGTGTAAAGATTTATTTTAGTTCTTGTCCTACATTTCTTAAGCTTTAGGCTACAGTTACACATGTATTTCTGTATCTTTACATCCACCACAATCACTTTTTTCACATGTGTCATTCGTTTTGCATCTGTTTTGGTTTTTTTTTCCATCTGTTTTAACCCCTTCGCCCTCTATCCCCCCCCCTTCCCCCCAGCCTGTCCAGGTCAAAATTTACAATTCTGATCAATATCACTTTATGTGGCAATAACAGTGGAGTGCGGGGATTCTGAGAATGTTATTTCGTGACATGTTGTACTTCATGTTAGTGGTAAATTTTGGTCGATATGATTCGCATTTACAGTATATTATAAAAGTGAGTACAACTCTCACATTTTTGTAAGTACAGTGGAACCTTGGATTAAGAGTAACTTGGTTTGAGAGCGTTTTGCAAGACAAGCGAAGCTTTTTAAAAATATGTAACTTGGTTTAAGAGCAATGCTTTGCAAGAAGAGCAAATACTCACCGCATACACTTCCGGTTCCGTCCTTTTACCGCACTCTGACCCGCTCTGGAGGTAACTTTCTGTACATATGTACTGTATACTGTAAACCATTGTACAGTACAGTATATACCACATAACATGTCTATCACTTTGCATTTGTGGATAGAGTATTGTACTTTCTTTCTGCTAACCAATACAGCAGATTGCTTGTACTGTAATGTAATTGCCTGTGCAGTATTCCTACCACACATTTGGCTAAAGGCCCCGTCACACACAGAGATAAATCTTTGGCAGATCTGTGGTTGCAGTGAAATCATGGACATATTGTTCCATTTGTACACAGCCACAAACCTGGCACTGATTGTCCACAATTTCACTGCAACCACGGATCTGCCGCAGATTTATCTCTGTGTGTTACAGTGCCTTTAGTTCTGCCCTTATGTTGAGGAGAATAGATTTGGGGGTCTGTTTTTTAGTGTATTGTACTAGAATAAAGGTTGTCATATTTATACATCATTTTTTCTCTCAATAGTGTACCTCCCGCACACTAAAAATTTTATTGTAAGCTAACATGCAGGTTAATTTGTTTTATATTTTTTACTGTACAGCATATTGTATTAGTGTACTGTAATAATTTTATATGAATACAGTACATTATTTTGTATTACTGTAATAAGTTTGTGTAAATATTTTTGGGCTGTGAAACGAATTGTCTGCGTTTCACTTATTTCCTATGTTAAAATTCGCTTTGATATAAGAGTAACTTGGTTTAAGAGCGCAGTCCCGGAACCAATTATTCTCGTAATCCAAGGTTCCACTGTATCTTATATTGTTTTATGGAACAACACTGAAGATATGAAACAATGATGAAAACTCAGATGAAACAATCACGCACAAAACTACCAGTCCGTGGAGGGGGTGATTGCATAGTATTAAAATTGCACACAAAAAGGCTTGTATAGCTCCCTGTTCACACATGTAGGTGCACAGTGTCTGGCTTACAGCCTATTAGTTACTATTAGATACTAGTACACTAGATACACCCCATCCGAGCAGAGACCCTAGTTTACAAGGCCTACATTAATGAGCTTGGCTGCATCCTGTACAAAAATATATAATGTGCAGAAAAAATTTATACAATATATTAGGTATTCGTTAGTATTTTGGTCCCAGCCAGACATTGTGCACCTACATGTGTTGACAACGCCCAATACAAGCCATTTGTGTGCAATTTTAATGCTAGGCAATCTCCCCCTCCATGGGTTGGCAGTGTGTGAGTGGTTTAATCAATGTTTTGCACCTGTGTTGCCTCCATCTTTATTAAAGGGAACCTGTCAGGTGGAATATACACCCAGAACCACGAGCAGTTCTGGGTGTATATTGCTAATCCCTGCCTAATCATCCCTGTATCTAGTAGCATAGATAAAGGGATCTATAGAAAAAGTATTTTTAAAGATCTTTTATCATATGCTAATGAGCGATGGCACTAGCCCCCTGGACGTTAGTTCCCCAGCCAGTCGCCCACATTAGCATGTTAGTACACCACTGAGTGCGTGCTATCATGCTCATGAATACGCAGAATATGCAGCGTCACAGGATGATCTCACTCACCTCTCCACTGCCAGCGCGTTCGAATTTCGGCTCAGTGCGTATGACCCCGGAGTTTTGGTCAGACGCACTATGAAGCCGGGTGTACGCGTCCTGGCTTCAAACTAAAGTAGTGCGCATGACCAAAACTCCGGGGTCATACGCACTGAGCCGAAATTCCCCATCAGACGCGGTGGCAGTGGAGAGGTGAGTGAGATCATCCTGTGATGCTGCATATTCATTAGCATGCCCACAGGGATGTACTAACATGATAATGGGGCGACTAGCCAGGGGAACTAAAGCCTAGGGGACTACTGCCCTCGCTCATTTGCATACGGTAAAAGATATTTAGAAATACTTTTTCTAAAGATGCCTTTATCTATGCTAGTGTATACAGGGACGGTTAGGTAGGGATTAGCAATATGCATCCATAACTGCTCATGGTTCTGCGTGCATATGGGACCTGACAGGTTCACTTTAAAATTATTTTCTACGTCCTGTTAGTGCATTAGATTCTGTGACCTGGTCAAGTAAATACTGTTTCCTTTTTTTTTTTACTGTGTTTGATTCTTGTGCCATCTAAATAACTCAACACGCAGCCATTATTGGCTAAACTACTGGCAACAAAAGTGAGTACACCCCTAAGTGAAAATGACCAAATTGTGCCTAGTTAGCAATTTTCCGTTAGTGTCATATGACACATTAGTGTTACAAGGTCTTAGGTGTGAATGGGGAGCAGGTGTGTTAAATTTGGTGTTATCGCTCACACTCTTTCTCATACTGGTCAATACTGGTCACTAAAAGTCCAACATGACACCTCATGGCAAAGAATTCTCTGAGGATCTGAAAAAACAGAATTGTTGCTCTACATAAAGATTGCTTAGGTTATAAGAAGATTGCCAACACCCTGAAACTGAACTGCAGCATAGTGGCGAAGAACACAGAGCGGTTTCACAGGTTTCACTCAGAACAGGCCTCACCATGGTCAACCAAAGAAGTTGTATACGTGTGCTCAGCATCATATCCAAAGGTTGACTTTTAAAAAATGACATATGGAGTGCTGCTAGCATTGCTGCAGAGATTAAAGGGGTGGGCAGTCAGCCTGTCAGTGCTCAGATCATACACTGCACACTGCATCACATTGGTCTGCATGGCTATCATCTCAGAAGGAAGTCTCTTCTAAAGATGATACACATGAAAGCTGCAGTTTGCTGAAGACAAGAATACTAAGGGGCGGGGGGCGGGCCAATGTAGCCGACCAGAGAGGACGCATGGGAAGAGAGCTCCTATAATCCCGATCTTATCCTGGCCATTTACACCCGGTTACCTGATCCATTTACTCACTGACCTGCTGCTGTGACAGGAGACACCATCTGGAGGCTGGCGATTCCCTCTGACTCCTGCACGGCGTTGCTGGATCTCCTGAGGCTGGAGAGTGTGAAGCAGCAGCCATCTTCCCTACAGCCTGCATTTCCACAGTGAGCAGCAGAGCATGACTCCGGAGAGCAGTGAGGAGTGACAGATTTATGGCCAGAGGTGAAGACCCGGGAGTAGTGAGCACAGGGAGTTAATCCCTTAGCTGTGTAACTGGCAGTCAGTGAGCAGCACATTAAGGGGCCGGTGGCTGTGTGGGAGACTTTAACCCATAGAGTGCTGGAGGGTCTGGAGCGTGTGCCTTGCAAAACAGGCCCTGCAGATTCTTCCTGACACATGAAAACAAATAAGTGGCACATATTGAAGTCCCCACGCTGCGCAGGCCTGCATCATCCTGATAAATACACCCTGAGTGCTGTGCTGTCCTGGGACTCCCTTCATTCTTATTATCCACCATATAAGTGGCTGTTTTCCGGCTCTCTGGACGTGGTGAGGAAGTGGAGACAGACATATTACTAAATATACATTATAAAGGCACAGATTCAGACGCACGGGGGCACGATAAGAGAGGGGTGCAGAATCAGCAAATCCCCAGTGTATCAATATGAGTCCCCCTAAACAAAGTGGAGCTATTGACAAACTTAAGGAGTTCGCAAGGGGTGGTCAGGCAGATGCCCCTAAAGCCAAGAGAAATGCCACCCCAAAAGGTCAGGCACTATTGGATGATGGGTCAGAGGATCAAGATGATTTAACCCTGAGGCAGGTGTATGAACAGCTTCTACAAGCAATCTCTACAAGCAACAGCTCCCTCACAGGGAAAATTGAGCAGGTACATTCAGAGGTGGGCCTCCTGCGTCAGGACATGCAATCCTTGAGGGCCCGAACAGCGGAAGTCGAGACGCGAGTGTCTGAACTTGAGGATCAAACTGTAACACTCAAAACAAAAATGACCACAATGGCCAGATCGGCAAATGCATGGCGCCAGAAAGCAGACGATCTGGAGAACCGCATGCATCAAAACAATATACGAATCATAGGAATGCCAGAGCGCTCGGAAGGTCATCATCCAGAACAATTCCTTGAGGAGTGGCTGAAATGTAATCTCGGAGATGAGTTCTCCTCGACATTTGCGGTGGAGAGGGCGCACAGAGTTCCAACAAGGCCTCCTATTCCAGGCGCGCCACCACGTCCCTTTTTAGCAAGGATGCTCAACTACAGAGATAGAGACACAGCACTCCGTCTGGCCCGACAGAAGAGCCCACTCAAGTTCAATAATGCTGCGCTCTCGATCTTTCCAGACTTTTCGGTGGACCTCCAGAAACAGAGGGCCCACTTCATGGAGGTGAAGAAGAAATTAAGGGAGCGGAACATCATCTACTCTATGCTGTAACCTGCCCGGCTCCGCATAGTGCATGAAGGGTCGCCTCTGTTTTTTACTACACCTGCTGAGGCTGAGGACTGGCTACAGGTACACCTGAAACCTAAGGGGCAGAAGCAATGAGATTACTTTCCTAGGTGACATTTTCTGTACCCCCTGGCGACCCTCTTCTCCCATGGTTGCTTGAAGCCCCCTTTGGAGACAGATGGGACTTCCCCGTGCCTCGAGTGATGGAGGAATTGGCCAGGAATTGGTTCTTGTGAAATGGGAGCCCTATCTTGTGCACCCTTATACCACCTATACCAGGACACTGTATTCAGTGGTGGTATCCCCATTGATGTTTGAAATGTTTTACAGGACTTATCGGAAAGGTCCTGAAGTTCGATATTGGTTCTATATGTTTACAGCTGCAATTGCATTAACTTTATTTCTTTCAAGGGACAGGCTTATTACTGTTGGAGGGTTAACCACACTTACTTGCAGGGCAGAAAGCGTCTTATACCTGGGATCCTGGTTCTATAAAAAGATGTATGTAATATGGGGTCAGAGCTAATATTTATGACCTGGAATGTCAGAGGCCTTAAATCACCCAAAAAACGTATTAAGGTATTCTCCCAAATTAAGCAAGTCAAGGCCCAACTGGTGGTACTGGTAGAGACTCACGTCACACGGGACACAGCCAGACTAGTAAACAAACCGTGGGTACAATGGTCGGCACATGCGTTCCACACCAGCTACTCCAGGGGTGTCTCTCTATTGGTCCATAGACATATCCGTTGGGAAGTGAAGGTGGTGAGGCGTGATCCGGAGGGGCGATTTGTGTTTATATATGCGTCTATAAACTCTAGAGATTATGTGCTGTTATGTATTTACAACCCCCCGCCAGCTCGCATCTCCATTCTTAAACAAGCACTGAGCTTTGCCCTCAATTATCCAGATGCGTATATGTTATGTATGGGGGATTTTAATCTTGTGATGAATGAGGAGCAGGACAGGTTTCGGATAGATGGAGGGGGACAACATTCGGCCACACACTTGACTGATTTGCAGCAATGCGCGGAGGGAGGAGGGTGGATTGACCTTTGGCGACTCCGGCATCCTAACACCCGAGAATATACATGTCATTCTTCTACTAGACGCACGCTGTCCCGACTGGATTATATTTTTGGGTCGAGCAATATCGCAACCTGGGTGGATGACACGGTACATGGGGTCAGGGGCATATCAGATCACAGCCCAGTGATTCTTACTATGAAGACTAACCAAGGTATTGGTAAACCCTTTTGGAGTTTAAACCCCTTTTGGCTGAAACTAATAGATCAAAGTGATAGAACTCTGACCCAAATAGAGGATTTCCTGGCAGCCCACCCTAAACCCTGGAATATTAACTTGGTGTGGGACACTCTTAAAGCTTACCTTAGAGGGTGTTTGTTTTCAACCATAACATATCTTAAAAGAGTGACTAAAACTGAGGATGATATAGTAGAGGGGAGATTTAGGGACTCAGAGGCAATATATATATCGGCCCCAACCGATGGAAATAGAGCGGCCTGGATGCAATCATATAGGTTATATATGCAGCACTCTGAGACCAAGTCCAAACGCAAATTGTTCTTTACCCGACAATCATATTTTGAGCTTGGAAATCAATCCAGTAAATTATTGGCATATATGGTTAGGCAACACAACACTTCAAATACAATATTGGGTATACGGCTACATACCCTCAGGATATTTTAGAGCGCTTTTGTGAATACTATAAAACCCTATACACTTCTAGAAATCCTCATGGAGTTCAAAGTTGCGTGACATATTTGTCGGATTTGGAGTTTCCCACTTTGAGTGAATCACAACGGGAGTCTCTGGAGGCGGACATCACACTGGATGAAGTGATTACTGTGATCTCGGATATGGCTAGGGGGAAATCTCCGGGTCCAGATGGCCTTCCCATAGAATTCTATAGCAAATATTGTGACGTATTGGCCCCGATTCTTTTAGAGGTTTTCTCACATTTTTCAGCCAGCGACTCTCTACCTGCCTCCTTATACGAAGCACATATAGTCGTGCTGAGGAAGGAGGGTAAAGACCCACTAGACTGCGGTTCATACCGTCCTATATCCCTAGTTAATGTGGATTACAAGATCTTTACCAAAATACTGGCGTCCAGGCTTAATTCAGTCATATTGAGTATAGTTCACCCAGATCAAACCGGATTTATGCCTGGGAAAAACACCTCTATAAATATGAGACGGGTCCAGTCCATAGTGCAATATAGCACACTGGTCCAGGAGAACGAGTGGGCTTTGGCCTCACTGGACGCGGCCAAGGCATTTGACTCGGTAGAATGGCCATTTTTATTTGCCTGCCTCCAGAGATTCGCCTTTGGGCCTAAATTCAGTAATTGGATTTATATGTTGTATAGGTCCCCGACAGCCAGGATACTAGTCAATGGTGCTATGTCTACACCCTTCTCATTGAATCGGGGCACAAGACAGGGATGCCCTCTGTCTCCAGCATTGTTTGCACTAGTTATTGAAGCTTTGGCAATTAGAATCTGCTCTCATCCACAGATCACTGGAATCACTATAGCCGACCGCACAGATCAAATAGGATTGTATGCGGATGACATGGTTGTCTTCTTAGATCGAATGCAAGAGACTCTACCGGTGGTTATAGACACTATAGACAAATTTGGGGAGTTTTCGGGACTACGCATCAACTGGGATAAGTCTGCTTTGATGCCATTAATGAACGGGTCTGGAATTTCAATGGAGGGTAGGTCACCTTTGCAAGTGGTAACTAGCTTTAAGTACCTGGGAATACACATACAGAAAGACCATACACTAGACCTGCAGACGAGTATAACACCACTTCTGGAGCACGTTAAACTTAAATATAACTTGTGGAGCAAGCTACCCCTGTCAGTGGTTGGCAGAATAAATTTAATCAAAATGATATTACTTCCAAAGCTTAGTTATACACTACAACATAGTGCAGTATCAGTACCCAAATCCTTCTTCTCAATGTTGAACTCGCTTACTACTTCTTTCATATGGGGGAAATCCAGACCCAAACTTCGGTTATCAATTTTACAGAGATCCAAAAGACTGGGAGGGATGGCTCTGCCGGAGTTCTTCCTCTACTACCTCACGGGACAGCTTAGGGCACTAGAGACTTGGACGCCTGGATGTCAGCTTCCAAACTCTGAGAGTCACTTGGCACACGCGGCTGGGACTGATTGTTTAGTGGGTTTTCTGGAATCAGATGGACTGAGAACACCACGGCAATTACCCCTCCTCAGGTTGGCAAGATTAGTCTGGCGACAAGCCAAGAGGGTGGTACACTTCGAAGGGGTGGTGGCGGAACTCCCATTATGGGGGAATAGCCACTTCCATACTCTGAGAGATCACCCCTCGGCGCAATTCTGGGCCACTCACAGCGTCAGTGCATTAGGTGATCTTTTTGTCCCGGGAACCACAACCTTCAAGTCCTTTAAACAAGTCCAGATTGAATATAATGTTCCAAGTTCACAGTTTTTTAGATACCTGCAGATTCGCTCAGCGATTCAGTCCCACATACAGAAAATTGGAGTGAGGAAACTTATATCATCACTTCCTATGATAGGTATTCTAAAATCACAAGGACCTCGAGGCCTCATCTCAGCTATATATACTTACCTGTTGTCGGTGGGGGTGGAGTCGGACCCCTTGCCAGCCCAGGATAGATGGAAATCTCTAATTCCCTCTCTACAGGGAGAGGAATGGGAAGAGATATTGGAATCTCCGACTGCGGTATCCCCATCAGTTAATAATAAGTTGATTCAATTACATTGTCCACCAGGCATACCTTACTCCAACTCAATTATTTAGTATGGGCCGTTCTCGTACATCGGAGTGCCTGAGGTGTCATCTCTCAGGGGCAAATTTCATACATATGATCTGGAGCTGTCCTAATATATCTTCATACTGGCGGGGAGTGACATCTCTGCTGACATCGATTGTGTCGATTCCTGTTTTGTGTGACCCTTTGATATGTCTGTTTGGGGTGGTGAAGGAAGAGTCCTGGGATCATTACATGACAATATTCCTCAGAGAGGCATTGTTTCTGGCTAGGAAATTAATAGCTCTGAGGTGGATGGGAGATTCGAATCCATCTATGCGGTCCTGGGTTAAACTAGTCAATGCAACCATAGTCTATGAGCGGGTGGTATATTATAATAGGGGGTGCCCGGGAAAATTTAACAAAATCTGGGGTTTGTGGAATTCTTCTCCAGACACACTTGCGGAGGTTTGAGGGAGATTATGCGGATAATGGTGGTTCCCGCTAGATGTTGGAATATGAAACAGTGTCCAATGGTATATTGAGGTATAATAATGCAATGTGGCTGTTGTTGTTGTTCTTTCTTTTCTCCTTTTTCTCTTCCTTTTCCTATCTTGTTTTCAAAATATGGTCATGCTGATAGTTAGAGCTGTTCTTATGCTCAATATAAATTTAGATATATATGCAAATGATAAGAAGTATGGATAATAACATTGTTCTATCTTAAGGGCTAAAGATATTATGGACTTTATATGACTGTTCAATTTTATATTTAAATATTACTATCTATATACTGAGCTATCTTTATATGGAAAATGTCAGTTGTACCATGTTTGAAATTGTTAATAAAACGAAGTTAAAAAAAAAAAGAATACTAAGGGGCACTTTGCACACTACGACATTGCAGGTGCGATGTCGGTGGGGTCAAATTGAAAGTGACGCACATCCGGCATCGCAGGCGATATCGTAGTGTGTAAATCCTAGATGATACGATTAACGAGCGCAAAAGCGTTGTAATCGTATCATCGGTGTAGCGTCGGCGAATTCCATAATTACGCTGACGGGACAGTCCGATGTTGTTCCTCGCTCCTGCGGCAGCACACATCGCTGTGTGTGAAGTCGCAGGAGCGAGGAATATCTTACCTGTGTCACCGCGGCTCCCGTAGAATATGCGGAAGGAAGGGCTCATCCCCGCCCCTCCGCTCCTATTGGCCGCCTGCCGCGTGACGTCGCAGTGATGCCACACGACCCGCCTCCTTGTTAAGGGCACGCCAGGTGAGTACATGTGAAGCTGCCGTAGCGATAATGTTCGCTACGGCAGATATCACAATGATATCACTGCTGCGACGGGGGCGGGGACTATCGCACTCGGCATCGCAGCATCGGCTTGCGATGTCATAGTGTGCAAAGTACCCCTAAGGATATGGAATGTAATCATGTCCTGTGGTCTGATGAGACCAAGATATACCTATTTGGTTCTGATAGTGTCAAGTGTGTATGGCGGCAACCAGGTGAGGATTACAAAGACAAGTGTGTCTTGCCTACAGTCAACCATTGTGGTGGGAGTGTTATGGTTTGGGGCTACATGACTGCTCCCGGCTGCGGGGAGATAAAGTTCATTGAGGAAACCATGAATGCCAACATGTACTGCAACATACTGAAGCATGATCTTCTCCCTTCAGTAATTCTGTCATAGGGCAACATGATGATAACAGCAAACACACCTCCAAGATGACCACTGTCTTGCTGAAGAAACGGGTTAACAACAGATTTTTACAATCTTTTTTGGGCTTTTGACTATCATACACTAAAAAAAAGCTTTATTTCCCCAATAAAGTTTTTGCATCACCATGTTTTGAGATCTGTAATTTTTCTATATTGCTGCCAAAAAAGTCATGTGGGGGCTTTTTTTGTAGGATAAGTTGACATTTTTACTAGCACCATTTTCAGGCACATAATATTTTTTAATCCTTTGTATTCCGGTTTATGGAATGCAAAATGAACATGAAACAGCAAATTAAAAAAAGAAAAAAAAAAAAAGTTCACCATATTGTAACTATGATAAAACCACTTTATTCTTTGGGTCTCTACGACAACAGTGATACCACATTTATATCATTTGTAATGTTTTACTGCTTTTACACAATAATAACAATTTTATGAAAAAAAAAGAATTTTCTCCCTCTTCTAAGCTCCTAAGTGATGAGATTGTTAATGATCATGGCATTAAAGGGGTTAAGTTAAGTCGAGCCCCCGGCAATGATTGCGTGGGCACAGCTTTTGTGTCCGCATGATCTCCATGATATAACTGTACGCCATGGGTAGAGAACCCCTTCTGACCATGACATATAGGTAATGAAGGGGTTAAGGTCTGAAGGAACAGTGGCATAACCTGAAGTTCGTGGACACCAATGCAAAAACTCCAATGGGGTCCCCAATTATTGCAAGTCTTTAATACTATTGGTCTTTTCATATAGTCAAATTAGCAGGAAATGTACAGGCCTTTGTTTTGAATTACTTCAGCATACCTGCTGCCACAGGACATCATTAGTCTCTGACATTGCTCTGGTGAGATTTTGGTCCACTTTTATTCCAGTCTCTTCCACAGTTCCTTGTTGTGGGTTTCTTGGCCATAGCGTTGTCACCAAGGATTTTTCAGAGGTTTTCTATTGGGTTTAGATCAGGACTCTGGGCTGGCCATTTCATTGTTTCAATGTTTTCTGTTTCAAGGAACTGCTTTACCTGTTTTGCTGTGTGACAGAGGGCATTGTCCTGCATGAAAATTACTGGCTGATTGAGTGATGAATGCAAGAAAGGAACCACGTGTTGTTGAAGAAGGGTCTGATACATACTTGCATTCCCTCTCTCCATGTACAGTTAGGTCCAGAAATATTTGGACAGTGACACAAGTTTTGTTATTTTAGCTGTTTACAAAAACATATTCAGAAATACAATTATATATATAATATGGGCTGAAAGTGCACACTCCCAGCTGCAATATGAGAGTTTTCACATCCAAATCGGAGAAAGGGTTTAGGAATCATAGCTCTGTAATGCATAGCCTCCTCTTTTTCAAGGGACGAAAAGTAATTGGACAAGGGACTCTAAGGGCTGCAATTAACTCTGAAGGCGTCTCCCTCGTTAACCTGTAATCAATGAAGTAGTTAAAAGGTCTGGGGTTGATTACAGGTGTGTGGTTTTGCATTTGGAAGCTGTTGCTGTGACCAGACAACATGCGGTCTAAGGAACTCTCAATTGAGGTGAAGCAGAACATCCTGAGGCTGAAAAAAAAGAAAAAATCCATCAGAGAGATAGCAGACATGCTTGGAGTAGCAAAATCAACAGTCGGGTACATTCTGAGAAAAAAGGAATTGACTGGTGAGCTTGGGAACTCAAAAAGGCCTGGGCGTCCACGGATGACAACAGTGGTGGATGATCGCCGCATACTTTCTTTGGTGAAGAAGAACCCGTTCACAACATCAACTGAAGTCCAGAACACTCTCAGTGAAGTAGGTGTATCTGTCTCTAAGTCAACAGTAAAGAGAAGACTCCATGAAAGTAAATACAAAGGGTTCACATCTAGATGCAAACCATTCATCAATTCCAAAAATAGACAGGCCAGAGTTAAATTTGCTGAAAAACACCTCATGAAGCCAGCTCAGTTCTGAAAAAGTATTCTATGGACAGATGAGACAAAGATCAACCTGTACCAGAATGATGGGAAGAAAAAAGTTTGGAGAAGAAAGGGAACGGCACATGATCCAAGGCACACCACATCCTCTGTAAAACATGGTGGAGGCAACGTGATGGCATGGGCATGCATGGCTTTCAATGGCACTGGGTCATTTGTGTTTATTGATGACAGAACAGCAGACAAGAGTAGCCGGATGAATTCTGAAGTGTACCGGGATATACTTTCAGCCCAGATTCAGCCAAATGCCGCAAAGTTGATCGGACGGCGCTTCATAGTACAGATGGACAATGACCCCAAGCATACAGCCAAAGCTACCCAGGAGTTCATGAGTGCAAAAAAGTGGAACATTCTGCAATGGCCAAGTCAGTCACCAGATCTTAACCCAATTGAGCATGCATTTCACTTGCTCAAATCCAGACTTAAGACGGAAAGACCCACAAACAAGCAAGACCTGAAGGCTGCGGCTGTAAAGGCCTGGCAAAGCATTAAGAAGGAGGAAACCCAGCGTTTGGTGATGTCCATGGGTTCCAGACTTAAGGCAGTGATTGCCTCCAAAGGATTCGCAACAAAATATTGAAAATAAAAATATTTTGTTTGGGTTTGGTTTATTTGTCCAATTACTTTTGACCTCCTAAAATGTGGAGTGTTTGTAAAGAAATGTGTACAATTCCTACAATTTCTATCAGATATTTTTGTTCAAACCTTCAAATTAAACGTTACAATCTGCACTTGAATTCTGTTGTAGAGATTTCATTTCAAATCCAATGTGGTGGCATGCAGAGCCCAACTCGCGAAAATTGTGTCACTGTCCAAATATTTCTGGACCTAACGGTAGCTGTATGAGAGGTCCAACTCTGCAGAAAACATTCCCTAAACCATGACACTTCCTCCACCACCTTTCACTGACTTCTAAACACATTATGGGTTCAGTCTTTCCCCAGTTTGTCGATAAACATAATGTTTCCCTTGAGACTCAAATAAATTAAGCTTGCTTTCATCACTAAAATTAACTGTGGACAACTTCTCCATGAAGAGTGTCCGCATTATACTGTCCTCTTTTGCATTTGTCTTTAAAGGGCGGCCAGCCTTCTTGGGGGATTTGAAAGAGTTTGTGATGTTGTAAACATGCAATATTCTCGGAATCACACACTTGGAATGACCAACTTCTGTTGCTATGGCTGATAAGGTCACTCATTTGGCCTTCATCTGGACAACCTGCTACCGGAGGGTTTCATTCACTTTGGAACGGCACACCAGTTTTGGAAAGTCAGTGCAAACTGGAAAGTTAGGCCACCAGTTATATAGAGTTTGTCAGATAATTAAGGAAATTAGCACCAGGTGCCAGATTAACACCAATAACTTGCAGGTATCTGAAAGTGTTCTCTAATTTTCACCAGTGTTCTTTTTCATTTATCCCATTTACATTTTATTATGTGCTTTAACAAATTCAATTTATGAAATAAGCTTAAAATATCGCTAGTTTACTCATGGTAGGATATAATCACATAGGACTTCACAAAGACCTTAACATTTAGGAATTGTGTGTTCTCTAATTTTCATCTCCAGTGTAGGTTAAAAGTTAGGTTTACCTAGCAACAGGCTGCTGGGGAAGACAGAGTATGCTGGAATTATCCCATAGGAGAGATTCTAGTCAGTCAGGCATAGGGGAATGCCTTCCTGTTAGCAGGGAGTTAATGTTAAGAGTGCTGGTGAAGGAAGGAATCCTTCTAATGAACTTGGTGTGGTGTGAAGAAAATAAGTCAGAAACAGCATGAAACCATTAAACCCTACACAACCTACACAACTGTATATATATATATACACGTCCTAGGTTGTGTCCCCCAGTTATCATGGACTCCTGCGGTGAGCCTGCAGTAATCTTCACACTTGTTTGCTGATCTGATCAGCAAACATATGCGACTAAAGGCCCCTTTACACACTGAGACTTTCAGCGATCCCACCAGCGATCCCAACCTGGCCGGGATCACTACAAAGTCTCTGGTGAGTCTCTGGTGAGCTGTCAAACAGGCAAACCTGGCCAACGACGCAACAGCGATCCGGACCTGCAGAACGACCTAGCTAGTCAAACACTGGAAACAAGTGATGTGTCACAATATCTGTCAATCACTATTCTCTGTCAGTTGGTCTCTCCCTCTCGGTCTCTATTCTCTCTCTGTCGGTCCATCACTATCTCTGTCCCTCTCTCAGTCTGTCGGTCATTTTCCCCTCCTCTCTCATACTCACCGATCTCCGGCGTGGCACTGCACGGCATTCACACTGCTGTGGCGGCTTTTACTATTTTGAAAAAGCCGGCCGCTCATTAAACAATTTCGTATTCCCTACTTTCCCTGCCCACAGGCGCCTATGATTGGTTGCAGTGAGACACGCCCCCATGCTGAGTGACAGGTGTCTCACTGCACCCAATCACAGCAGCCGGTGGGCGTGTCTATACTGTGCAGTGAAATAAATAATTAAATAATTAAAAAAAACGGCGTGCGGTCCCCCCAATTTTCATACCAGCCAGATAAAGCCATACGGCTGAAGGCTGGAATTCTCAGGATGGGGAGCTCCACGTTATGGGGAGCCCCCCAGCCTAACAATATCAGTCAGCAGCCGCCCAGAATTGCCGCATAAATTATATGCGACAGTTCTGGGACTGTACCCGGCTCTTCCCGATTTGCCCTGGTGCGTTGGCAAATCGGGGTAATAAGGAGTTTTTGGCAACCCATAGCTGCCAATAAGTCCTAGATTAATCATGGCAGGCGTCTCCCCGAGATACCTTCCATGATTAATCTGTAAATTACAGTAAATAAACACACACACCTGAAAAAATCCTTTATTAGAAATAAAAAACACAAACAAATTCCCTCATCAACAATTTAATCAGCCCCAAAAAGCCCTCCATGTCCGGCGTAATCCACAGACCTCCAGCGTCGCATCCAGCTCTGCTGCATGCAGGTGACAGGAGTTGCAGAATACACCGCCGCTCCTGTCACCTCCATGCAGCTAATGAGGTGAGTAGCGCGATCAGCTGAGCTGTCACTGAGGTTACCCGCTGTCACTGGATGGGCTGGGCTGCCAATAACTCCTTATTACCCCGATTTGCCAACGCACCAACGGCAAATCGGGAAGAGCCGGGTACAGTCCCAGAACTGTCGCATATAATGTATGCGGCAATTCTGGGCGGCTGCTGACTGATATTGTTAGGCTGGGGGGCTCCCCATAACGTGGAGCTCCCCATCCTGAGAATACCAGCCTTCAGCCATATGGCTTTATCTGGCTGGTATTAAAATTGGGGGGGACCGCACGTTGTTTTTTTAAATTATTTAATTATTTATTTCACTGCACAGTATAGACATGCCCACCAGCTGCTGTGATTGACTGCAGTGAGACACCTGTCACTCAGCGTGGGGGCGTGTCTCACTGCAACCAATCATAGGCGCCTGTGGGCGGGGAAAGTAGGGAATACGAAATTGTTTAATGAGCGGCCGGCTTTTTCAAAATAGTAAAAGCCGCCGCAGCAGTGTGAACGCCGTGCAGTGCCGCGCCGGAGATCGGGGATCGGTGAGTATGAGAGAGGAGGGGAAAATGACCGACAGACTGTGAGAGAGGGACAGAGATAGTGACGGACCGACAGAGAGAGAATAGAGACCGAGAGGGAGAGACCGACTGACAGAGAATAGTGATTGACAGATATTGTGACACATCACTCGTTTCCAGTGTTTTAAGTCCCCTTTACACACTAAGACTTTGCTGCACAGCGGGAAACAAAGGACCAAAGAATGGTCCTGAACGATTTGTAGCGATCAGCAACTTCACAGCAGGGGCCAGGTCGCTAATGTGTTTCACACACTGCAATGTCGCTGGGGAGGTCGCTATTACGTCACAAAACCGGTGACGTTACAGCGATGTCGTTTGCGATGTTGCAGTGTGTAAAGCCACCTTTACAGGCGTGAGTGGATCAGAGATCCACCCACGTCTGCTTACCACTTAGATCGTGTTGACAAAATCTGACAGCGCAATTTAAATGGCCGCAGCAGGGATCGCGCCATTCCCTGCCGAAATCAGTGAACATGTGATGTGATCACGGGGCACCATTGTGTTACCATGGTAGCACGGTGTCAGATGATGACCCTTGACACTACCATGACGTATTTCTTGTGAGTCGACAGAGCACTGATGCTCACCGAAATTCTGCATTTTCGTTGATCAAAAGTAAGAATATTGGGTATCACTATAATTACAAAAGTCTGATCTATCAAAATATAACAATTTAATCTGATCAGTAAACGGTGTAATGAGAAGGAAAATCAAAATGCCAGAAATACATTTTTTCAGCTGCCATAACAACGCAAAAAATGTAATAACAGGTGTTCAAAACATCTTATCTACTCCAAAAGGATATCAATAAAAACATCTCAGTCGCAAAAAAACAAGTCATCACACAGCTCAATATCCCCCAAAATTGAAAATTTTATGGTTCTTGGAGAATAGCGACACAAGCAAATGTGACAGATTTCTACAAAAAAATCACCACTTAAATAAAATAAAAACTATGCATGTGTAGTATGTGCATTTTCGTACTCACCCGGAGAATCATTCTGCCAAGTCATTGTTATAGTAAAATGAACAATGTGAATAAAAACTCCATTACCATTGCTTATTGGCCTTTTGTTTTCTATTTCGCCACACTTGTGATTTGTTTCCTGCTTTCTAGTACATCATATGGTAAAATGGATTGTATCATTTAAAAGTACTACAAAACACAAGCGCTCAAATGGTGATCGCTGCAGAAAAATTAAAAAAAGTTATGCCTCTTGGAATAAGGATAGAGAAAAACTGAAAAATCGCCCAGTCCATAAAAGGTCAAACTACATGGGTCAGTGAGCTGTCCTTAATAAAAAGAAGTGGCATTAGAAAATCAGGGATATTAGAAAAATGGATATGTGAATGTAAGGCTCTGTTCGCTTTTCCAATAATTATTACTTGTGATGGGCGGACTCGCAGATATCCGGGACCAGTGGACCTTACCGGATTAAATAAAAAATCTGGTTCCGTCCTGGATTGATCCCGGATATCTGGATGGACACCGGTCCCCATATAAGTCTATGGAGACCAGAATCTAACAGTTAAAAAAGTTGGTAGAAAGGATAAGGTGATAGGAGCAAGTGCTTCATATTTCCATCCGGCCCCTCATTCACTTCTGGGGCCTCTCATTACCTTCATTGCATATGCACTGCTTTCCCCACCTACCGGCGTCTGTGAATGGTTTCAGTCAGACAGTGCCCTTGAGTGTATTTGTTAGTAGTTTTTCGTTTGTGAACCCTCCCCATACACACCTATTGCCAATCCACATCGTATATATAGCCTGGGTCTCAGCTTCCCATACACGGTAGGTTTTTTAACTGCATGAGAGGACACACACAAGCTAGGGACCCCAACGTGGAGAAATACTTTGGCGTAGTGTTGGGGCTCTATTGCATTGATCAATTCAGTAGCTAAATTTCTCTTTATTCATATATTCATGGCAGTAATGCAGGTTCCATTTTTCACATTTCATCCTTACATACAGCTATTGAATTTTTCATGTCAGTATTCACACAGCAGTTTCTGCTATTCCATGTATTCTCCTTACATAGTCACTGGTGTGCATACCTTATCTCCCCATAGTGTTTTTTTAGGTTTTTGCACCCAGTTCAGACATAGAATGGAGTTCCAAACGTTATTTTGTATTTGTTAGTAGTTTTTCGTTTGTGAACCCTCCCCATACACACCTATTGCCAATCCACATCGTATATATAGCCTGGGTCTCAGCTTCCCATACACGGTAAGTTTTTTAACTGCATGAGAGGACACACACAAGCTAGGGACCCCAACGTAGAGAAATACTTTGGCGTAGTGTTGGGGCTCTATTGCATTGATCAATTCAGTAGCTAAATTTCTCTTTATTCATATATTCATGGCAGTAATGCAGGTTCCATTTTTCACATTTCATCCTTACATACAGCTATTGAATTTTTCATGTCAGTATTCACACAGCAGTTTCTGCTATTCCATGTATTCCCCTTACATAGTCACTGGTGTGCATACCTTATCTCCCCATAGTGCCCTTGAGTGTCAGCTGACAGCTTCCAATTACAGATGCTATGTGCATTTATCATAGTATAAATAAATAAAATTTACGTAGAGTCCACACATATTATAATACCCAGCACAGATAAAGCATACGGCTACAGGCTGCAGCCACCAGCTGTGCGTTTATCTTGGCTGTGTATCAAAATAAGAGGAACCGCATGCGACTTTTTTTTAAAAGAAAAATATTTAAAGAAAGTATTTAAAAAAAAGGCATGCTGTGTCACCCAATTTTGATACCCAGCCATGATAAAGCCCGATAGCTGGGAGCTGGTATTCTCAGGTTGGGGAGACCCTTGGTTATGAGGCCCCTCAGTCTAAAAAAAGCAACCTGCAGCCATCCAGAATTCCTGATTGCTCTGCTGCGGTGTCACTGGGGGTAATAAGGGGTTAATGACATCTGACAGCTGCCACTAAGCCCTAGATTAGTAATGAGAGGCATCTATGAGACCCCCATTACTAATTTGTAAATGAAAAGAAATAAAACACTGACACCAAAAAATCCTGTACTTGAAATAAAATACAAAAATCACTCTCTTTCACCACTGTATTAACCCCAAACTACCCCTGCAGGTCCAACGTAATCCACACGAGGTCCCACAATGATTACAGCTCTACTACATCTGAAGTCAGAGCACATGATCATGGAATATGACCACCCACTGTAGACTTCAGGCAGAGACTGAGCCTCAATGATGAGCGGTGACATCACTCAGGTTAGTTGCGGTCACTGCTGGATGTTCCCATGGCCCTCCACCTATGACTGCAGGTATCTTGATCTCAGGGTACTTCATTAAACTCAGTAACCCCACCTGAGGTGAGCTCACTGACTTTACTGAGATCACCTGAGGTCAGGTTAGCTATGGTTACAGGTGGAGGACCATGGGAACCTCCACCTGTGTCCACAGATTACCTGAGTGATGTCACCACTGATTGCTGAGGCTCAGTCTCTGCCTGAAGCTCACAGCGGGCGGTTATGTTCTATGGCCATTCGCTGTGACTTCAGATGTAGCAGAACTGGATTCATTGTGGGACCTCATCTGAATTACATCGGATTTGCAAGGTTGATTTGGGGGTTACTAAAGTGGGAAAAGGGGTGTTTTTTGTATTTTATTCCAAATAAAGGATTTTTTTCGCTGTTTGTGTTTATTTGCTTTCACTTACAGATTAGTAGTGGGGGTCTCATAGACACCTTCCATTACTAATCTAGGGCTTATTGCCAGCTGTGAGCATAAACATAGCTGCCCTCGCGAGATTATGGGCGGGTACGAGCATGGCGCTGGTGAGGTCGGTGCTGTGCATGACCTCACCAGCGCCATGCTCGCACCCGCCCATAATCTTGCTCCTGCTCATATAGCTCAACGGCGTGAGTGAGGGCAGCTATAAAGTTTTCTGCTCTGAACGCGATATGGCAGAGCGAACTGCGCCTGCGCGAGCCGACCTAACTGCACAGGCGCAAGATTTGAAAATGCGACGAGGATGATGACGGAGGGCATCATCCCGTCAATCAAGAAAGGAGGACGGCGATCAGCAGCAGGAGGGGGTCAGGAGCAGAAAATAAGCCCGCCCATCTGGCCAACACAGGTAATTAGCATACCTAACGGCCAAGTTTTCTAAAGTTATTTTGTGGGGTCTGGCAGGGGAGTCAGGGCCAAGGTGCACCTTCATAGAATGCAGCCCAGGAGCTGCAGAACGGGATTCTTTTAGTTTAATAGGGAAAAATCTGATGTCGGGTTCCCTTTAATTTTTTCTTTAAAACATATTGTGCTGCCTTGTTACTGGTTTCTAGTGTGCAATGAATTATGCCTGAGGTCCCATAGCCATTTTTAATCTCATTTGCACAAATCGGATCACAAATTGCTTGAATTCTCTGTGACCTGTGAATTTCATTACATTGGACTCATAGTCATGAATTGCTTCATTCATCTCTAATTACAAACACATAATAACTGACCTTTTGCTTCTCAAGCATATCTAGTTTGTCTGTCACATTGACTTTTTATGTTCATTTTGAAGCAGATTCTGCTTAAAAATTCATATCAAAGTCCACTTCAAATACTTTTTAAATACATTTTATGTTGACTTTAGGCCTCTTTAACACATATGTTTTGCAAGGTCCATAGTGAAGGTGCGTATGTGTGTCTGTGTGTGTTTTCTATGTGTGCTGTCCCTGTGCTATCCATGTGACATCGAAATCGCATACGGACAGCATGAGCTGGTATACTTTTCTGTTCCCGGCGTTGCTGACTCCAGCGCTGCTGTTACTGTCAGGTCCACAGTGAGTGCAGTAAATATGCAATGAGCATGATGAGCGGGCCCAGAACAGCAGCAGCGGAGCAGAGACAGCAGCAGCGGAGACTGGCAAGTATAGAAAATTCTTTATTTTTATGTGACCTCTGTTTTCACCGGGACGTGTCACACTGATGTCACATGGATCACATCAGTGTGCGGTCTGTGTGTCACCCGTGCTGCCTGCAGAATATGGACATGTCGCCATGTGGAGGACACAATCATGTATGTGCTCCACACAGACATATGGTCCATGTCAAAACATGGATGTGTGAACAAACCCAGTGATTTTAATGGGTCTACGTGTGACCATGTCTCTGGTATATGTGAAAACGGACGTCATACGTACCGGAGACACGGATGTGTGAAGGAGGCCTTAAAGGCACACTACATTTTATAGAGTAAGTTTTTTTTCCCCGCTTGGTTTAACAAACCGTGCTGCAAAAAAAAGAGAATTGACGTAACGTTTTTGTTATTTATTCCATTATAGTCAAAAGGCTTGGGAAAAAAAATATATATATATCCAAAACCGTAACAAAACACATAAAAAACTGGAGACAATGTTTAAAAAAAATAGATGGATTTCTGATGTGGTTCGAAGGCACAGAGGTAGTCATTACAGTCCATTTAAAGGACAAGTTTTACTTGTGAATATTATGAGGTATGGTATGTGGATAATTTTCATAATAAAACAAAGTACCATATTTTTCGGTTTATAAGAAGCTCCGGATTATCAGATGCACCCCAAATTTAAAGGAGGAAAATAGGAACAATAATTTTTAGTGTTAAAATGAGGGTCCGTCTTAGTCCTAATGCTTACCAGGGGCAGCGACAGTGGTAGAGCAGCTCAGGAAGATCACAGGCAGGGTCAGCGATGCTGCGGGCTCAGAGGAGGGGGTGTTGCATCTCAGGAGGGTCAGTGGATGGAGGATTGGCTATAGGGCGGCCTTGGGGTGCCATGGCGGCGGGCGCCATTGATCTGCCGGCGTGCAGCGGGCGTGTCACTGCAGTGTGGCGACTCCAGAGGGTCAAAGGACAGCGTGTCACTGCAGCGGTGGGCGCCTGATCTGACTGCGGGCTCCATTGAATAGCCCGCAGTTGACGCAATGGACTACAAGAAAATGGCCGCAGAGGTGGCGCATGCGCAGAAAGGCCTGCACGGCTATTTTCTTGAAGTCCATCACATCAATCTGCACACGCGCCATCTCAACAGCCATTTTGTTGAAGTTCATCGCATCAACAGTGGGCGATTTAATAGAGCCCACACTCAGATCAGACGCCCGCTGTCACCGCGACACTGTAGTGACACCCTCAGTATCGCTGAGCCTGCTTCCTATGACCCGATGCACGACCGCTGCCCCAGTAAGCCATATCTTCATTGTAAGACACACACCTTTTTTACCCCTAGTTTTGGGGGGAAAAAGTATGTCTTACAATCTGGAAAATACGGTGTAAATGCTGTAAAAAAATAAAAAATCAATGCTTTCTTTTATCTGCTGGCTTGTCAAATCCGACAATCGAAAAAATAAGAACATGAGCTTGGACACTAAAAAAATAAAAATTAACTTTGAAACAACTACAGCCCTTAGGTTCTGTAACAGAACGATGCTCAAAATAAGGTAAGGACTAACACCGACATAGGCTGGCCCTTCACAATACCCATAACAGCCAAATGTTCTTCTACCCCTGGCATTAAAGGAGTTATCCACTTATAAATACATTTTGCCAGGTATTACATAGTTACTTAGGTTGAAAAAAGCCCCTGGTCCATCTAGTTGAACCTTCTTCCACCAATTATACATTTTGTCATTAAGTCATTTATAACCAACAATGTTGTGTGTACTGAAGAAATCATCCAGCCCTTTTTTAAAAGCTGTTATAGTATCTGCCATTACTACCTCTTGTGGTAGGGCATTCCACAGTCTGACTGCTCTAACTGTAAAGAACCCTTTCCTGTATTCTAACTTGGCAAAAAAAATTCGAAATCATATTTATAAAAAATAAAACGTATCTTTGAAAGGTTGTTGTTTTTAGCTCCATAATGTTAGGTTCTTAGATTCCTGCCACTTTCAATGATGTTTTGCTCAAAGTATTGAACAGAACATTAACACAGATGTCACTTTTAGGATATGTGGACACGGCATCTTATAGCTGCTGACGTACATGCATAATTTTTTTAAGCTGAAGACTCTTCACGGAAAGTATGTTTTTTCTAAAGCGTCTTCTTTGTCATCTTTTTTGTGGCTTTTCATGGCATCTTTGCAGTAGAGTTCTTTTTTCAGGGAAGTTAACCAAGCTTCTGCTTATAGGCTACTCCAACTTATGCTCAGTATGTGCTCTGTACTATGCTAGCACCACGACTTGTTATAATATGCCAACTAGAGATGAGCAAACCGGTCCCAGTTCGGCTCGAGGTCGGCTCGACGAACGGGGGTCCCGTTCGAGTTCGGTTCGTCGAACGTTCGACGAACCGAACTCGAACGTATAGGCTAGAATGGGAGGCAATCACAAACACATAAAAATGCATTATAAATGTACACAAACAGTTAATAAACATTGCCATAACACTTACCGGTCCTCGCGATCCCTTCTGCACTCTGTCTCCTGCCGCTATTCCATCCGATGATCGCTGAATCCTCCCGGTGACCTGCACTGCCAGCAGAGAAGCAGGACCTATCGTGACGTCAAAATAGCCATGTGACCAGTCACGTGGCTATTATCTCATTGGCTACAGACTGGTCACATGACTATGACACGTCATGTAGGACCTGCGAGTGCATCTCTCCGGTACACGGTGCACATATGTGTATCGCCGTGTACCGGCGACATGCTCTAGCACACGGTCGACTCCCCGTTCCGTTAGGGACCGGCTGACACAGCCGGTCATTAACGGAGATCACCGTTGCCATAGCAACGCAGTTAGCGGTGACGTCACCGCTAACCGCGGCTCCGAGAGCACCGTTGCTATGGTAACGCGTCTGTCAGCGTTACCGCTAGCAGCCAGCAGTGATCACTCACGGAGTGAAGGCTGCACGCTGCTGCACGATTGTAGTGAGCATTGTAGTGAGGATGGAGGTTCCCCAGCCCCAAGTGATGCCCCTCACTACAATCGTCACTACTACTACACTAGAAAGAAAGAAGACAGAAGAGCAGGATCGTGGAGGGCTGACAGGGGGTAATAAAGATGGAGTCTCTAATGTGTCTGTGTATTTATTTCTATTAAAGTATTTTTTCTCTGTGTGGTGTCTTTTTTTTAACCCTTTATTGGAGATTCTTAATGGCCGGGTCAAACGTGCCTGACATTAAGAATCTCTGGCTTAATACTGGCTGGTAAAACAAAGCCAGTATTAACTCATGATTACCCAACAAGCCACCCGGCTCCAGGGCTGTTGGAAGAGTTGGATACAGCGCCAGATGATGGCGCTTCTATGAGAGCGCCATTTTCTGGGACGGCTGCGGACTGAAATCCGCAGCAGAGGCGCCCACAAACCTCGGGCTAACCTGTGCTGCGGATTCCAATCCCCAGCTGCCTAGTTGTACCCGGCTGGACACAAAAATAGGGCGAAGCCCACGTCATTTGTTTTTTAATTATTTCATGAAATAAGTGCAATAATTAAAAAAAACGGGCTTCCCTATATTTTTGGTTCCCAGACGGGTACAAATAGGCAACTGGGGGTTGGAGGCAGCCCGTGGCTGCCAGCTGTACCTGGCTAGCATACAAAAATATGGCGAAGCCCACGTCATTTTTTTGGTGGGCAAAAAACTTCTGCATACAGTCCTGGATGGAGTATGCTGAGCCTTGTAGTTCTGCAGCTGCTGTCTGCTCTTCTCCATACAGACAGACAGCAGCTGCAGAACTACAAGGCTCAGCATACTCCATCCAGGACTGTATGCAGAATTTTTTTGCCCCCTGAAAAAATTATGTGGGCTTCGCCATATTTTTGTATGCTAGCCAGGTACAGCAGGCAGGTACGGCTGCCCCCAACCCCCAGTTGCCTATTTGTACCCGTCTGGGAACCAAAAATAAAGGGAAGCCCTTTTTTTATTATTTCATGAATTTCATGAAATAATTAGAAAACAAATGACGTAGGCTTTGCCCCATTTTTGTGTCCAGCCAGGTACAACTAGGCAGCTGGGGATTGGAATCCGCACCACCGGTTGGCCTGAGCTTTCTGGGCCCCACTGCTGCGAATTGCATTCTGCAGCCACCTCAGAAAATGGCATTTTCATAGAAGCGCCATCTTCTGGCGCTGTATCCAACTCTTCCAGCACCTGCCTGCTATACCTGGCTAGCATACAAAAATATGGCGAAGCTCACGTCCTTTTTTTGTAGTTTTTTGGCAAAAAAAATAAAAAATGCTTCCCTGGATTTTCCATTGCCAGTGAAGGTAACACCAAGCAGTGGGGGTTAGCAGCCAGTAGCTGCTTGGATTACCCTTAGCTAGCAATACAAAAAATGCAGCGGGAGCCCATATATATTTTTTTTAATTATTTATTTAAATAACTAAAAATAAAATGGGCTTCCCTGTATTTTGATTGCTGGACATCACAGTGCTGTAAAAATAAATCTTTAAAAAAATGACGTAGCGCTCCGCGGTATTTTTGATTCTCAGCGCAGATAAAGCAGACAGCTATGGGTTGCCACCCCCATCTGCCTGCCGTTACCTTGGTTGTCAATCAAAATACAGGGAAGCCCATTAATTTTTTCTATTTAAAAAATAGTTAAAAAAAAAAAATTACGTTGGGTCCCCCCATTTTTGATAGCCAGCTAGGGTAAAGCAGACGGCTGTAGCCTGAAAACCACAGCTGGCAGCTTTACCGTGGTTGGGGATCCAATGTGGAGGTCCCCTCAGGCTCTTTTTTATAATTATTTTATAAATATTAATAATTACACAATAAAAGTAGGGTCCCCCCCAAATTGGATCACCAGCCAAGGTAAAGCGGACAGCTGTGGTCTGGTATTCTCAGGGTGGGAAGGTCCATAGTTATTGGGCCTTCACAGCCTAAAAATAGCAGGCCGCAGGCACCCCAGACGTGGCGCATCCACTAGATGCGCCAATCCTGGCGCTTCACCCCAGCTCATCCCGTGCCCTGGTGCAGTGGCAAACGGGGTAATAAATCGGGTTGATACTAGCTGTAAAGTCACCTGAGATCAAGCCCAGCAGTTTGTGATGTCATGGCGTCTATTAGATACCCAACATCATAAACTGTCAGTACTAACAAAAACAAAAAATCGACAAAAGAAATTTATTTGAAAAAACAGTCCCCAAAACATTTCCTCTTTCACCAATTTATTGTAAGAAAAAAAATAAAGGGGTCCCACGACGACTCTGGACCGTCTAGAATATGGGGGGGAGACACTCAGGGAACGTATCCCCCATTTTCTAGGAGTGCGGACCCTTCATGTGAGGAGTGTGGGTGCAATGAATCTGCACTCACTCTCCCCGGGTCCACAGCAGCAGAGTCCATGTCGTAATGGTTGCTACCAAAGCTGCAATGCCCTGCTCATGAGGTAAGGGCATGCCTAATCAGGAGAACTACTGTAGAGGAAGCTCTGCTCACTGGTATATAGGTGCTCAGAGGTAATAATAGATAAAATTAGTGAGTAACCTCGGCACTCTAAATCTCCCAGACTAAGTCAGTAAGTCCCAATGGATAGTAATGCAAAATCACTCTTTATTGGTCCGTATTAAGAACATTTTTTTTTCATAAGCATATATGTTTTTGTCCAAAACAAGTTACAAATGACGTTTCGGCCTGAGCCTTCGTCAGATTGGACTTATCTGCATGTAATCATGAAAAATGACAATAATCAGTATCACATAAGAGTGAGAGACAAATAACATAAACTCGAACAATGTAGAGGTACAATTGGGATGCAGCAAAAAAATTGCAACACAGCAAGAAATGAAACACATGATACAAATGTCATAATACAGTACAAGGACAATATAGTAATGACAAATATGGGGTCAGAGTAGGCTTAGACAGCTCTGGTACGAAAGAGATGTCAATCATAAAGTAACATGTGCAGTAGGTGTAGAGCTACAGTATGCATGGCAGAGCTAATGGGTAGACCGACCATAGAAAAAGAACGGAGAAAAAGTGGAGAAAAAGTGGAGAAAAAGTGGAGCATAAGAGGAGAAAAAGTGGAGAAAAAGTGGAGAAAAAGTGGAGAAAAAGTGGAGAAAAAGTGGAGAAAAAGTGGAGCATAAGAGGAGAAAAAGTGGAGAAAAAGTGGAGAAAAAGTGGAGAAAAAGTGGAGCATAAGAGGAGAAAAAGTGGAGAAAAAAGTGGAGAAAAAGTGGAGAAAAAGTGGAGCATAAGAGGAGAAAAAGTGGAGAAAAAAGTGGAGAAAAAAGTGGAGAAAAAAGTGGAGAAAAAAGTGGAGAAAAAAGTGGAGAAAAAGTGGAGAAAAAGTGGAGAAAAAGTGGAGCATAAGAGGAGAAAAAGTGGAGAAAAAGTGGAGAAAAAGTGGAGAAAAAGTGGAGAAAAAAATGGAGAAAAAGTGGAGAAAAAGTGGAGAAAAAGTGGAGAATAAGAGGAGAATAAGAGGAGAATAAGAGGAGAAAAAGTGGAGAAAAAGTGGAGAAAAAGTGGAGAAAAAGTGGAGAAAAAAATGGAGAAAAAGTGGAGAAAAAGTGGAGAAAAAGTGGAGAAAAAGTGGAGAAAAAGTGGAGAAAAAGTGGAGAATAAGAGGAGAAAGAGTGGAGAATAAGAGGAGAAAAAGTGGAGAATAAGAGGAGAAAAAAATGGAGAAAAAGTGGAACACCCTTTGGTACCTTTCATGTGGCACTAAGGGGTGCTTAGCTTTGTATTTAGCCAAAAAAATGAAAAAAAAAATGACGTAGGGTTCCCCCTAGTTTTGTAGCCAGCTAGGGTAAAGCAGACGGCTGCAGCCTGCAGACCACAGCTGGCAACCTCACCTTGGCTGGTAATCCAAAACTGAGGGCACCCCACGCTGTTATTTTAAATTAAATAAATAATTAAAAAAAAAAACACGTAGGGGTCCCCCAAAATTGGATCACCAGCCAAGGTAAAGCAGACAGCTGGGGCCTGATATTCTCAGACTAGGGAGGTCCATGGTTATTGGAATCTCCCCAGCCTAAAAATAGCAGGCCGCAGCCGCCCCAGAAGTGGCGCATCCATTAGATGCGCCAATCCTGGTGCTTCGCCCCAGCTCATCCCGCGCCCTGGTGCGGTGGCAAACGGGGTAATATATGGGGTTAATACCAGATGTGTAATGTCACCTGGCATCAAGCCCTGGGGTTGGTGAGGTCAGGCGTCTATCAGATACCCGACATCACCAACCCAGTCAGTAATAAAAAAAAATAGACGACAAACACATTTTTATTTGAAAAAACACTCCCCAAAACATTCCCTCTTTAACCAATTTATTAGAATGAAAAACAAATCCAGGTCTGGTGTAATCCAAGGGGTTGCCATGACGATCCACACTGTCCCAGTCAATGAAGAGCAGGATGTTCCCCATTGGCTGGGAGAGCAATGCAGTGACCTGAGCTAACATCAATGGGTCAGCCCAGGTCACTGCAGGGGATGACAAGTGCTGCTGTCAGCGAGGTACATTACCTGCGCTGATCTCCAGCACTGCCGACAGCACCTGTCACTGAGGTCAATATCCGGCGCCTTCACATCAAGTATCGCGAGAGGTCTGTGACGTCTCGGGTGGGAAGCGAGAGGTGATGTGACAAGCGGCGGCCATGGAGGACAGTGACAGCGCTGAGGTCGGGATGGTGGGACTTCATCACCGCAGGTAAGCCGAGCGGGAGGGGAAGGGGGGGTGCGTGTGTGAGAGTGTGTGTGTGTGTGTGTATATGTGTACATGCCGCGGGCAGGAGGGGGCGGAGCGAGCTGAGCGGGGAAGTGTGGGCTTCCTGCACGTAACTAAGATAAACATCGGGTTACTAACCAAGCGCTTTGCTTGGATACCCGATGTTTATCTTGGTTACCAGCTTGTGGCAGGCTGCCAGCGATGGCTCCTGCACACTGTAGCTGTAAAAAGCCCTGCTTTTTGCTGCTAGAACCGTTCTCGAACGTATCTAGAACTATCGAGCTTTTGCAAAAAGCTCGAGTTCTAGTTCGATCTCGAACAGCCCCAAAAATCACTCGAGCTTAGAACTGGAGAACCTCGAACAACGAACTGCGCTCAACTCTAATGCCAACACACGTATACATCATTCATCCATTCCACTTCTCACTCATATTTAAACATTACATGTGCTAATCTTCAAACCCTTGATACAGAAAATGAGTGCCACATGACCTGCTCACGCTCTTTCCTATTCGACTAATAAAAGAACTCAGTATAGGTTAAAAACTACTCTGTCTAGATTGGATATAATCAGATGTAGCTGGAAAGAGTAAATTGCACAAATAGGGTGTTATCCAATGTATAAATTAAGAGAAAATTCCTGGAGAGACTCACCTCCTATGGTTGTGAGGGTCACAACCTCCATGAACGCCTGTAGGCCACCGCAGAACCCACGTGAAGATCAAACAATATAGTAGGAGAAAGGGTTAATCTTCCACACAGCCACACAGTTCAAACCATGTAGATCAAAAATAATTTATTAGTCACCGTGTTTCAAAGTCATTACAGACTTCTTCATCAGGTGATATGAGTATCCTGATGAAGAAGTCTGTAATGACTTTGAAACGCGTTGACTAATAAATCATATTTGATCTACATCATTTGGACTGTGTGGCTGAGCGGAAGATTAACCCTTTCTCCTACTATATTGTTAGACTGGATGTAAGAAGATGGTGCTGGATGATAGAGTGCGTAATGGAGACAGAGCTGCATGGAGCCATGAAGCATTGCATTATTGATATTGTAGCCTGAAATTAGCAACAAGCTGAGTACAGAAGTAGGAAATGATTGATTATGGCTGAAACAAATTGACAAAGACCTAATTCATGTTAAGAGAGTTAAAGGCGGGATAGTAACAAACTTGGAAAAATTTGGATAACATTGAAAAACACCTTCAGGCACTAAAATTAATTCATTAATTCAATATCGGGATCATTGTGTAGAAAGGGATTGATGTCTTTCCCTCTCGGCTTTATTTGACTTCAGTTTACTTATTTGACAGACTGTTTAGATACCAAAGATGAATACGATTTTTTTTTTCTTTACATGGTTCGGTCTACCCGCATAGTGACTTTTCTAGTTCACTGTCTGTGCAGGGAATTACAACACGTCCTGTTCACTGAATGGGGTTGCGTTGTAGTTCCCTGCATCGCAGTCAATTCTAGACCATGATCCCTCCGTTCAGAATCAACGGGAGTCACATCCAAGCAATTTGACATAACATTAACAAAATACCCCTTTAAATATATAAATGTGTCTGTACAATGAATGATCGCTCTGTATTCCTCAGTCACAATGAATATATCACATTTTTTACAAGCCGACAAGATAAGATACCAGTAAATGTTCGGCTATCATATGACAAGCCTGTTATTATTGAATTATACACATTGTCAAAAAATAGATTCCGTTAACCTTGTACAGCATGCAGTTTAATGTCGTGAGGGAAATTTTAAAAGACTGATAAGCACATGCAAAAAATTCTGGTAATTGCATTTAGTTTTTAACACTGTATTTACATGAATTTGTGTTTGTAGATTGTTAAATTGATGTAAATTATGAATATAGATGTATGTGTCTAATGGGACTCACACTGTGATCGCACATAGAGCAGTTGAAATCGGTTATTCTAACACAACTAAGAAAAACGGAAATATCCAAAATAATAGGAAATAATGTAATGTCTTAAGTTCTAATGTAAGGCTGGATTCACTCGAGCCTATGGCATCCGATGCCAGTGCATCAGATACGATATGCTAACGATCCTTGGCTCCCACTGTCCTTTGATCGGATCACAGCTGCAGAGGAGAGGGCGGGAGCTGCGGAGGAAAGGGAGGGATTAATTTCCCCATCTCCTCCATTGTCAGCTGATGCATTATCGCATTGCACTTGGATGTCATCCGTTTCCAGTCTGATGTTTCCCTTGCACCCATAGACTTGTCGCTAATAAATTGCAGCATGCTGCGACTTTTCGCTCATCCAGAATCTGGATGAGAATAAAGCTGACCATCTGCACTCTCTCATTGACTAACATTGGTCCGCGTGCAATGTGAGATTTTCTCACATTGAATTAGTCCGAGTCATATGGTCGTGTGAGCGTACCGTTAGGGGGATTTCCAAGGGCGTAAAATATATAAACTTATAATACCAAAATTAGACTTTGGTCACAGCTCATCTAGGTTCACTCATCATCACATTAAAAATGATTTTTTACAAAATGTAGGTTTTTTTACATCATTAAATTTCTAATCCTATATTTTTTTTTTTCTGCCGACAGAATCATGTGAGGTCTTGTTGTTTTTTGCACGATCAGTTGTTAGAATTTGGGCCACATGATTTTTGTTGATCGCTTTCTGTTCCACTTTTTGTGCAGCAGAATCAAAAAGAAACAGCAAGTCCGCTTTTTTTAAAAAAATGTTTACGTTGTTCACTGTGTCATAAAAGTGATGATAGCTTTATTCTTCGGGTCAGTGCAATAACATCAATGCAAGATTGATAATTTGTATGTTTTGCTGCTTTTACACTATAAAAACTATTTTATAGAAAAAAAACTGTTTTTCCATTGCTGTATTCTTAGAGCTATAGCTTTTTTTATTTTTTTGCTGATGGATCTGTATGGCAGCTTGTTTTTTGTGGGACAAGATGTCATTTTCAGCGGTACCAGACTTATTTATATTTAACTTTTTTATTGCATTTTATACCACTTTTTTGTCAGCTGTATGATGAAAAGACTTAGTTTTTGCTAGATTTTTTATTTTTATGGTGGTCACTGAAGGGGTTAACTAGTGTGACAGTTTTATAGAGTGGTTTGTTACAGATGCTGTGATATCAAATATGTGTACTTTTGTTTATTTTAATTTTTTTACAGAAAAGTAAGTATTTATTAGAAATTTTTTTCTTCTTTATTTTCGAAAAATATTTTACCATTTTTTTACTTAGTCTCTACATGGGACATTACCTTTTGCCGATCTGATTGCACCTGCACTGTACTGCAATGCTTGATCTTTGCAGTACAGTGCAGATGTCAGAGCTGCACTCAGAAGCTTCAGTGAAGTGATTGATCACTGAGGCTTCCCATAGTCTGGTGACTTAAGGGCCATTTACACGCTGCGACATCGCTAACGATATATCGTCGGGGTCTCGGTGTTTGTGACGCACATCCGGCGCCGTTAGCGACATTGCAGTGTGTGACAGGCAGGAGCGACCTTAAATGATCGCAAAAGAGACAAAAATCGTTGGTATATGAGAGGTCGTTCATTTACCAAAAATCGTTGTCTCGTACGCAGTGAGGTTGTTCCTCGTTCCTGCGGCATCATACATCGCTATGTGTGATACCGCAGGAGCGACGATCATCTCCTTACCTCCGTCCACCGGCAATGAGGAAGGAAGGAGGTGGGTGGCATGTTTCGGCAGCTCCTCTGCTATTGGACGGCCGTTTTGTGACGCCGAACGCATCTCCCCCTTGAAGGAGGGATTGTTCGGTGGGCACAGCGACATCGCAGAACAGGTATGTGCGTGTGACGCTACCGTAGTGATAATGTTCACTACGGCAGCGATAATGTTCGCTATGGCAGCAATCACCACATATCGCACCAATGACGGGGGTGGGTGCTAACGCTAGCGATGTCACAGCGTGCAAAGCACCCTTTAGAGTTTGTCATGACAACTTTGGGTCAAAATGGCAACAATTTGCTCCTCACGATTACATCGTAAGGGCACCGATCGGAGGGGAGAGGGAGTGCATTCCCTTTCCCAATCTCCTAAGTGCTGCAATCAATATCATTCACTGTATTTAGGGGGTTAAACAGCCAGGGACAATACAGGAACCATCCCTGGCTGTGAGAGCCGGGGCTTGCCTGTTGGGAAAACCAAGTCTTTGGTGGGGATCATGCTGGGCACGGCGGCAGGACATCCTAGGTTGGTAAATACTTCCAATCTAGGCTGTAAAGGTACATCCAAGGTCATGACGTGGTTATGAGCATAAAAATGAAAAGTTTGAAAATTGCGAAATTTTCACCTAATTTCTGTTATTACCACAAATAAACGCAACAATTTACCACTAACATGAAGTACAATATGTCATGAAAAAACAGTCTCAGAATCACTGGGATCCGTTAAGTTATTGCAAAGTTATTATCTCATAAAATGACACTGGTCAGAATTGAAAAAATTGTCTGGGTCATGAAGGTGAAAACAGGCTTGGGGGTGAAGGGGTTAACAAGACTGGTGAAAACCCCACAGGGATGGGATCTCCATAGTTGCTGTGTTAGCAAACAAGAAAGTCATGAAAATTGGATTGAAGTGATGACAAGGAATATGTTCAGGTCAAAAGCATCATCCGTTGCGTATGTCACTGATAAGCCCTGCTTCATGCTGCTACACGACTGTCAGGACAAGAGCCTAATACATGGAAAGCCTCAGGGTATCTGTTCATGTACGTAGTGTTTAGCCTACAACACACTATATGTGTCAGCAACCACTTCTGCCCTCACCCCCTACAGCCACGGCGCCATGTCAGCACTATACAGCATGTACTCATTACCATAACATTTATTCTTCTCTTCATTTTCTGTAGTGATCCAGGAGGACCAAAATGTTAATCTTTCTCCCAAACACATATTACTGCTAAGGAAGATGGTTCTAAAATGATTTTTATATTTTTATATACTTCGTCATATTAAATGTTCACACTTGTTCAGAAAGGAATAGTTTTTTAACATAATTTTTAAGGAAATAAAAAAAAAATATCGACTTTTTTTATTTAAAATAATACAAAATAATGTTCTTCTCTAGCAGTGATGAGAGGGACAATAGGGTAATCCCAGTTTACAGTTAAGGTCAGTTTAATTGCTACGCCAATCAATAAATATATATTGATTGTTTAATAGTCTGTGTACACAGGCAGACTGCTCATAATGTGCACTGAATGGCCTGTAATAGATCGCTAGTGCACATAAGCTACCATTGGTGTCCGCTATAATTCTGGTTACAAGCGACTGTGCATTGCTGAGAGTGCCGGTGTTTTTTGCAGCTCAAAATACCATTTCACCCAACGAACAAGCATTTTGTTCATTTGTTGATTTGACTAACGATTACTGTGAAGTGAGTGTTCCTACTGCGTTTCCCCGAAAATAAGACACGGTCTTATATTATTTTTTACCCCTTGTGCTAGGGCTAATTTTCGGGGTAGGGCTTATTTTCAGAGAAACATGGTTGGGGTAAGTTCAGCCACCTGAAAAAGCAGTCCCCCCCTTCCAAAGAGAATCATACCAGACTCCAGATGTCTGCGTTCCTCCCAGGTCCTCCTGCAATTTTCGTCGGGTGCTCCCACCAGGTATGCTTCACAGCGGTCCTCCCCGGCTTCTGATTGACTCACTCACACATCAAATCACACACACACACACACACACACTCATACATGCACACACATCAGATTGCACACACATCAGATTACACACACAATCAGTCATCAGATTGCACACACACAACATCTGGTAATACCTATTGCTTCTGGCTGGCAGGGAAACCTGGGACACAGTGTAGTGGAGCAAAAGTACCAGGGGTGGAACACCTCCATGCGATCTACCACAGATTCTCCATGTGTTCCACTGCAGGTCTTTGTGCTCCACTTCACTGCATCCCAGGTTCCTCTGCCAGCCAGAAGCAATCGGTATCACCAGATGTGGTGAGTGTGTGATGTGATGTGTGATTGTTTGTGCGATCTGATGTGTGTGTGTGCAATCTAATGTATGTGTGATCTGATTTGTGTGGGTGTGTGATCTGATTTGTGAGGGTGTGCGATCTGATGTGTATGGGTGTGCGGTCCACTTCAGGTCCTTAATGCATTCCATTGCAGGTCCTACCATTTGGCATCTGGTGAGTATGATTGCAGGGCCTTCTATCTTTCTTTTAAGGGAGTCTGCTTGCTATAATAAAGTTTCCTGCAGTATTTTTTTACTTTTTTAGCTGCATGGACACTTCATTATTGCACCGCAACTAGGGCTTATTTTCAGAATAAGGTTTATATTTAAGCATTGTAATGACCGAAGGTCCAATAGGGATCCAGCGAGTCATGAGACAGACACAGGCAGAAAGTTAACCAAACTGAGTTTACTGACAGGGTAATGGAGAGGGGATGTAAGATAAAGAACAGTATGCAAACTCTTCCCCTAGACTACAACAGTAATACCGTACAATGAAATATTCTCATAGGTCAGTGTGTCAGCCTCAGAGTTGCCAAATTTATGTTTTACAGCAAACCCAGAACAAATTTACCTAACAATACTCAGGCTGAATAACTAGCACAGCAACAGGGGAGTGTAAATCATTTGAGTGCAATTCAAGGGGGATCACTGAGACTTCACAACAACTTACAACTTGTCTGTTTTTAACTACAACACAACACATAAGCAGAGACACAGCATACGCCCATATACACTAGCAATTTTTTTACCCAGGTATAATTGAACTGAAGGTACCATCTGCTCTGTCAATGTCCATCACAGGCCTGTGAAGGGTCCCGATCGTAGCCGCTTCCGGGGTATTTTGGCGCCAAACAGAATCCAATGTGCACACAAATCTGTCCTCTCTATTCCACAGCATTAAAAGGCCTTCACCTAAGAAAGCAGTGCAGCCCACTACCGTCTGAGCTCCTCACAACAGGCCCGCACAGTCTTTTCTCCTGTTTCCTGCATTTGAGAATGCTCATCATATCCTGCCTGCTCCCTCTCCACCAGGCCTCCACCTTTGTCAAGGAACAAACTTCTTGGTCTCAGTGCCTTCTCCACAGCTGATGAGTCACACACAGAGGTTTTCTAGCACAGCTCGTAGCACTTTCCACAATGTCACAGCCTTACGCCAAAAAAGCTGAAAATTTCTGCTAGGGCTTTTTTCAGGGAAACAGTAGGAATGCTTGTTTTCAATAATCTTTCAGAATAAATGAATCTTCACTGTAAAGTAATCTTAAAGGGGTGGTTCACCCATATTTGTTATTGTCTAGTTCGATATTATATTGAGAAACAATGTTTCTCTCAAATACCTTATGTTGGCAATAGTGCCTGTGAGAGGCGCTATTGCAGACCACTGTCCCTCGCTCCGGTGATGTCACATCAAGTGCCGCACACGTCACATCCATGCGGCCGGCTGCAGTCTTTCTGACTCACTGGGCTATGAGCGGTGTTTCACCGCTCGTCACAGCCCATCTGTTCTCTGCTCCCTCCTCCCTCACAGCAGAACGCTGCAAGCTGGAAACGCGCTGTGCTGTGACAGTGGTGAAACACCGCCCACAGCACAGTGAGTCAGGAAGATTGCAGCCGGCCACAGGGATGTGACGTGTGCAGCACTTGACGTGATGTCACTGGATCAGGGAACAGCGGTCTGCAATAGCGCCTCTCACAGGCACTATTGCCAACACAAGGTATTTGAGAGAAACATTGTTTATCAATATAATATTGAACTAGACAATAAAAAATATGGGTGAACCACCCTTTTAACATAGTAATAGGTGGAGGATTGGAATGACAGCTGTTTTTTTTCACTTGATGAAACTAGATAAATAAGCTACATTTACATTGAAAAATAGTTATGAACAAGTGTTCTTAAAACTCTTGTTTCATGAATATCTTGCAGTGTAAACAAGCTGCAGAACATTTGTTCATCAGGTGCAGTGCAAAAGATCAGGACTCACACTTCCGAGTATAATGGCAGACTATGTGCACTGATCAGTGTTTACAGATTGCTCAATGTGCATCATTTACTTAGGTCTGCCTGTGCAAATAGGCTATTAACTTACCATCGATAGGTAAAGGTTTATCAATCGGCCATTGTTTAGTAACTCTTGTCAGTTTGTGTAAAGACAGTTTAAGGCCGAGATCACATTAGCGTATAGCATCCAAAAAGTCTCTCATGCCAGAGAATTGGATGTGATATGCTAATGACACTTAGCTCTGTTATCTGATTCTCTCACATACGGGAAGCTGATCATAGGTGAGAAGAAGATGGAGAGCTTAATTTCTCCACCTTCTCCACTCGATGTCTCTGCATATATCGGACTGCACTCACATGTCATCCGATGTTTCACACACACACCCATAGACTTGTATGGGTCCACGTGACTCGGGATACGCTGCCAATCACAGCGAGCATCGATTTTTTTTCTCATGCCGAATTGTGCAATTGGTAAGTTGTGAGTGGTTGTTTCAACTGTGTTTTGCCCCTGTGCTGCCCCCACCTTTATCATGGAAGCCTTCTGCACCCTGCTAGCCTCTCTTCAAAGTTTGACAGTGCATGGTTTGGTAAACACTGGTATGGGAACGTAATTTCCATGTTGTCTTGCTATTTCCAAATCAGGATAATCCCACCGAGCTTTCTTGAAATGACTAAAGCCTTTAATTTTCACAACACAAAAATAACAATCATCATGGTGGGCTTTCAGTTCTCTCCATACCATTGGCACACCGAAGTTTAAGCTTTTTCTTTCTCCATTTGTCTACTGTTCTTTGTGCTCTACACATGTTTGCAAACAATATAGGGAGCCCAAGACTTAAGCCTGCTTTACACGTTGCAATTTCGCATACGATATCGTATGCGATTTGTAACGCCCCCATCGTATGTATGGCATGTTCAATTTGTTGAACGTGCCGCACAAACGATTAACCCCCGTCACACGTACTTACCTTCTATACGTCCTCGATGGGGGCGGTGAACGTCCACTTCCTGGAGTGGGAGGGACGTTCGGCATCACATCGACGTCACGCGGCAGCCGGCCAATAGAAGTGGAAGGGCGGAGCTGAGTGGGACGTAAACATCCCGCCCACCTCCTTCCTTCCGCATTGTGGGCCGGGAGCCGCAGGACGTAGGTAAGATCTGTTCATCGTTCCCGGGGTGTCACACACTGCAATGTGTGATACCCCGGGTACGATGAACAATCTGACGTGCAATTCTAGAGAAAGGTACGATGTGTATGCGATGAACGTTTTAACGTTCAATCGCAATCGCACGTACCTGTCACACACTGCAATGTACCTTACGATGCCGGATGTGCGTCACTTACGACGTGACCCCGCTGACACATTGTAAGATACATTGCTGCGTGTAAAGCGGGCTTTATCCTGGTCTGCAAACTGTGCATTAAGTATGCCTGGCTTATTTTTGAGTACAAAGTCTGTGATATCTCTTCTCTGTTTTTCAACCATGTAGTCTCCACAGATGTAGCAGAATACATCAGCATTGTTAATGCAGGCTCTTCTTGATGAAGTAATATTTTTACATGTAATTATATACATATTAAAGCAGAATGTTTTGGGTGTAAACCAAGACTTGGTTGACAAACTTTTTCTGTAGCCGACTTTTTTCCTCAGCAAATTCACAGTTGAATTCTAGCTTCAAAAATTCCCTTTTATAGCATTGTTGGCCTACAAAGTAAAATACAAAAATAATTATATGGGATATTTCATTACCTAAGACACTGTTAGAGTCAAAAGATAGTCCAAAAAAATGTTTGTGATCAGTGATCACACACAAGATGCATTGGGGGAATGCATTATCATGGATGTCCTTTATCTCAAAAACTAGAACCAATTCAGCAAATGTAATCGGATTTTTTAATTCAACAACACAAAATACCCTAAATCCACTCAATAAACCTAGGCACTGAAAAATGTTTTTTCTTGTAGAACTGTGTAATCATTATTCTTGCCAGCACTTTTTCCTGTACTTCTTAACTGTCCCCCAACAGATGATATTTATTTTCTGGGAAAAAGAGCCATTGCCAGTAGTGTCCTCTCATCCTATTGAAAACATATGAATACTATGTCAACATCGATCTGTGTATAACCAGCTAAAAAAGTAAATGCACATATACAAATAGCAGCACTGTCTGTTCCTTGCCAGCATAAGTAGCCAAAAATGCAAAGTGGGGCGTGCACCCGGATTTGACCCATAGGCCCCAAACTTGTGTACAAACTTCGGAAAGACTCATTTAGAGTTAAAACATTAGTTATATTTTTTATGGAATAAAAGATATAATGCTCTATCCATTGGAGTGCTGAGTTAAAACCCTTTTGTAGTATACAGCTATTAAGAGGCACGGAGACAGCTGTCTGTAGGCCAGACTTATCCACACAAGAAAACCTATATTTAAGCAATAAAGTCCAAAGATAGACAAAAATTATGCAAAAATTCTATACATTTTATTTGTGAAGCCAGAGCACACAGCACAGAATGTGTTACTCGGTAAAACCATCAGCAAAGAAAAACACAGGGCAGTGTGGTAAATCCATTAAATATACAGTTGTAAGCAATATCATGATTGGGAATATTCAATGACACATGACTTATATAATAATATCAAAATCTTCATTTAAAGTGCTTTTATATAGTGCATTAGATCCTCACCACATGACTGATTGTACGAGTATATGAGCGTTTGTGCATATCATGATAGTCAGTGTAGTCAATCTATGTATTTAAAGTGCTAAAGCGCAATGCATAATTTACTAATTTACTAGATACTTGGTAGAAAACTACATCAGCACTTATTATTAGAGACATGTACAGTATGCAAACACACATTAGACATTGGGAAAAATAGTTTTGTTTTGAAAGAATACAAGAACTCTCATGTGTTGTGTATATGTGGCACCCCTGAGGCTTCAGTCGCCACAGGGTACTGCATCTCACTTAAGGTGTAGTACTCATCTTGGGTAAGGAAGAGGTTAATCGCTGGTGTTTCTCACATTCACACATCACATACAGTTAGGTGCTTTCCCACTGGGGACTGGGCTAGGGTAGACAGGGTGGTGACCATCACGAGGCATGGGACTTTCCCGGTCACTAGAACAACCACCTGGGGGGCGGGCACCACTTGGGGCAAAGGGAAGGAGCATCTTCACACTTAGTCAGATTCCCCCCGGGCACAGCTTGGGGTGCGGAGCACAGTCGGGACTTCGATCCATTTTACTTTTACCTCACACTTCTGGGAGCGCCATAGGACCCGCGGCTTGGAGCAGGCAGCTCAGCTCAGGTTCTCCACAGCTACACGGGATTCCAGGGTCTGCGGAGAGTGCAGGAAACACCCGCAGCCCGTTCCATATTCTACACACCGGGATTGGAGGGACCCCGACCAGAAAGGACTCACAGTGGGAACACCGGCAGTGACCTCGAATTGCTCGGGATTGACAGGTTCCCAGAGACCGGTACTCCAGGGGTGGCAACCGGACTGTGAGTAAAGAAACCGCAAAGACTGTGTCAGCCTGTCCTTGCCGTCACCGTCACCCTGCGCCATTGGCCACTACTCTCCTCATCATCTTCCCCGGGGCCTGCTCCACCTGTGGGGAGCAGAACCATTTTTGCTGTGACATCATCCGCACTGGAGAACAGGGACAGCAGCGATGGCTAATTCCTGGCCTCATACTGCAGGTGGCATCACGAGACAATCATCCTCATCCACTACTACCCACTTCATCCCATCCATTCCCCCTTCCGTGATATCCTTTGACCCTTCACCAGCCTGGTGACGAGTAACCCCTCAGGCCTCATGAGGTGCTCCGTATATACCAGTCAGTGGATTCCACTTCAATAGAAGGTACATGGGTCATAGATGATAAAGAAAAGGCCAACAAGGTCAATGTTAAATATAGCCTGAATACTGACCTTTGACACATCAATACATTCATATACAAATAAAAAAATATATATATATATATATATGTATATGTATGTATATATATGTATATATATATATATATGTATATATATATATATATATATATATATATATATATATATATATATATATATAATATATATGTGGCCACAGTCTGTAATAAATACCAAAATACCAGAAATAGTGGCAGCACAAAATTGTGCCTTATGTTCTAATGAATAAGAGAGTCAACCATAATGATTCCAGCTTGGACATATATATATATATATATATATATATATATATATAACATGGCCTAACAATGCAGACCCCGCAGTCGCCATTCTTTCGGAGACCACACTGCCCTGCACTTCGACGCATTTCGCTAGCTACACAGCATACCGCCAGTTTTAAAAAGGAGGTAAGCGCTCACGTGCGGTGCATAGCACAGCTTGATGTCTGTCACTATATGTCTGGTATGATGCACTACCAAGCACAGCACAGCCTGATGTCTGTCCCTATATCCCTAGTATGATGCACCACTAAGGTGAGAGTAATTCCTATTTGACAGTGTTTCCATTTATTGCATATGTGGGGAGATTTGTACTCATGATGCATTATATACTTTCTAAGGCTAAGTTCACACAGGGCATCTTTTGGTGTGTTTTTGATGTCACAAATATGCACCAAAATGCATGCATTTCCTTCTCCCAGCAAAGTCTATGAGATTTCTATTTTGCTGTCCACACTGGGAATCTTTTGTTGGCTGCATCTTGGCTGCTTTTTTGCAGATGCACCCCAGATGTCAATTATTTTTGCGTTTTTACCATGTTTTTGAGCCCTTCCAGTCACTAGATTTGACTTAAAAAAACACATTGGGCAAAATGCGGTAAAAGGCGTAAAAAACAAACGTGGTAAAAACACATTGCGTTTCTACCGTGGTGCGTTTTTGGTGCATTTTAAGACGCACTCAAGATGCACTGACAAAAAGATGCCGCGTGTGAACATAGCCTAACCGTGGATTAATTTTGCTTTTCCGGCCGCTGTCTCCCCTCATAAGTGTTGCAAAAGACATTGGGAGGTCCAGGAAATTGTGTCATTGAGGTTAGAGGGTTGCCGCATATGAGGGTATGGTGTGGCCAAAAAATGTAAGCCCCCCCTCGGATATATGGCGGTAACACCAATTGTTGTTTTTTCAATGCTTCTTGTGCATGTTAATGAAATTTCCTATGGTTATCAATGCTATGTCTGTCAGTGTTCTCTAGCAGCTTTAATTATGATGAAGATATCATTATCCTCCATTTTTCAGAACAAGACACTTTGACATTTTGTGAGTCATTAACCCCTGAACCATAGGTCGTGCTTTATGTGTGAGCTGTTTATTTGGCAATTCCTGCAGGGGTACTATATCAATTATTATATAGCCTGAAGTTTTGGGCTTGTATAAATTATTTTAAAGCGGGATGGTCCTTCCAGGCTACACTCATAATATACATCTTCGCTGCTATTTTTCTAATTAGTGCTTCTAATTAAGCCTGTTGTGAATTGCTGTTGGGAGATTTAATAATAGTTCTTTATTAATAACTAGATTTGGGACTTTTTCTCCTTTGTGAATTGTTGTGACTGTTTCTATATACAGTCTTTTAATTGTTTGTTTAGTGTGCCCATCTTTTAAATGAATTAATAAAAGTTAGGTTTCATATTTTTGCACACACTTATTGGCATTACCTTGCTAAAGTCTGAGGGAATCAAGACAAGATAAATCTAAATATGTATTAAAACTTTTTATTGATTGGGAATAGTAGAAGGGTTTTTTGGTTTCAAGAGAAATTTCTGCATGAACCTATTTGCTTACTTGTCTTCTCCCTCCTATAGATTTACATCTGCTTCTCTCAATGTTGTCTTGAGAGAAAAGGATGAGAGTCTAGTTGGCGTGTGATCGCAAATATGCAAGTCACATGCTGCCTACTCACGCTGGAAATAGGGGGAGTTCTGACAGTGTGCACTATGCATATGAGTAGAGAGCGGTGGAGAAGAAGCGCAATAGGGTTTTACCCCAATAACACACGGCGTAGAGACAGGGAGCAGTAATACTCACCAAGTGAAGTTGTGAAAGTCACACCTACTGTACAGGCATGGAAAACATGGATCAAGGCAGCAGCAACCCAAACAACATATAACAGAGAACAATAGAGGAAAATAGTGTTTTTATCAGCCGCGCCAATGATCACTTCTCAGGTATTCAGATTAATGGATCTTTATTTTGCACAGGTCTGCGCATTTCTGGAGTCTCAGCTCCCTTCCTCAGGAACGTCAGGCACAAGAACACATCAAATCACTGAGATTTGAACCCTATTTTCCTCTATTGTTCTCTATAGTGTGCACTATGCAGACTGTCACAATTCAGCCAGCTGCAGTGACATTGTGACTGTATAAATTTCTCTTGAACCTAGAAAACACATTTAAAGGGAACCTGTCACCAGATTTGGTGATTATTACTTGCGGCAACCACCACTGGGCTCTTATATACAGCTTTCTTAATCTGCCCTAAGCAGGGCAGATCAAAGTATTGTAGTGCGCCTGCGCAGGACCTCAATGCCAGCACGTGTGCCTGACATAGGACGCGTCATGCACTATAGAAGGAGGACAAAGATGGCCGAAAGAGCGGGTGCCGCACCCGGAGAACAGAGCCACCCATCTAACCAGTCTGCACAGTACTGACCGCTTAGGTAAGTATTATAAAGTCATTTTTACGTTATACACAGTGGCCTGGGCTCTTATATACAGCATGTTAGAATACTGTATACATATAAGAGCCCACTAGTGTTTGCCGCAGCTTATAGCCACCAAATCTGGTGATAGGTTCCCTTTAAGTAGTGATCTACTCTGGGAAAGTTGAGTGATCTACATTCTTAAGTATTTGTCATAATGATTTGCATCTATAAAAATGATAGCCAGGAATGTCATTGTTTTATCTCCACAGATCTCCTAAATAGTGTCAAAATTACAAGACTGATACATTTTCAAAATTCATATAAGTAGACTTTGTATACACCATATATAGTTTTGAATGAAGGAAGCCTTTATATTAACCTCTTACTTATCACTGTAAATAAGAAGCTTATTGGAAACCAAGTCCATGACCTCTGTCTATTAGATCTCACAATCTATGAAGAGCTGCCAACAGATGCAGGTCCCTCGTTCCACAATAATAAGGTCATAGGCTATCAGTGGATGACAGCTCTCGCTGGGTCAGGTGCTCCCAGACATCAGCTGTGACATCTAGGTAGCAACAAAGCACAATAACATAAAGTATGCTGAAAAATCCAATAAGAGACAATGCAGAAAAAAACATGCACATGTTCTAAAGGAAGAAAGGCCAAGAAAAACTCCACACACGTCTTATACAGTGCCTTGAAAAAAATATTCATACCCCTTGAATTCCACATATTTTATATTTACACCCATAAATGTCAATTACAAACACAAAGTATCAGGTATTTGTGATGTATAAAGGAAATTTTACATGGTTTTATAAATATTTTGAAATATAAATCTGAAAATTGTGACGTGCATTTATCATTTTCTTATTGCTTCACAAATACCTGCTACTTTGTGTTGGTATATCACATATAATCCCAATAAAATGCATTTAAATTTGTGGGTGTAATGTGAAAAATGTGAAAAAGTTCACAGGGCATGAATAATTGTTATCACATTGTATATCATATAAATATTTGCCTGTGTGTGGAGTGTCATGGATCTTTGCATGGTCAGGTCTGTGAGGCATCTGCTGGTTCTAATTGCATATCTTTACCAAGTTTTTAAACGTTATTAATGTTTAAGTTTACATTCACATACGGTACAAAACATGTAGCCAAAAATAACTTTGATATGTTTTGTAGATGTAGAAATGAGTACAAAGGCCTATTGAGTATTAAAGGGGTTGTCCAACACTATAAAGAGGTTTTTGAGACAGCACTATAGCCAAATCCTTATTTTAGCAATATACTATGATTACCCCAGTGTCCTTGTATAAATCAGCCTTAGGTCACATGACGGCACTTTTTGGGTCTTCTGAACACTTCCACTGAGATCACATTCAGTGGTCCAGAGAGAGCCCAATTCCAACTTGGGAAAAATCGGCACTGAGTTGCTTTGCTTGTCATGTGGGTTTACCATTGTTCTCCAGGTTCCTACTGCACATCCAAAACATTTTGACAAATTGACTTAATATAAAATTGGCCCAAAATTCTGAATGGGAACTGTTGGGTTGAAGTGTTAGCCCAACTGTGTACTGAGATTTATGGGAATGAGGAAAATGTGTTTATACAGCTTCACAGTTTATATTGTTGCTATACACTGAGAGAACTTGCTTCATTGCTATATTGAATGACTTATTGAATTTACTTTGTTCAACAGAGGACAGGAAACCCAAATGAAGGTTCCACAAAGGAAGAGAGCGCCCAGCTGTTTAGGATATGGTATGGTTTTGATCACAAGTATCCTTTGCCGTGTATTATGGTATTATTGCTTCACTTTCATAACTTCAATATCTGTATCATCTGCAATTACAATGTTGCTCCCTTCTTCTGAAGTGATCGTGAGATAATTTGTAGTAAAGAGTGTAATGGTCTGCCCAGAGATGGAACAAGATCTTCTAGGTGTTCAATTCTTAAGAATAGGTTTTATTTGCTTGTCAACACATTTTCAGATTGCTCTGATCGTCTCCACAGGACAAAACAACCATAGACACATACAAAAAAATAATTAGTGGAAAAAAGCCACCAAGGAGGAACAAGAAAAAGTACTGCACAGAAATAGGGAGCACAACCAATATATTATATAATAAAAGGCAACCTTTATTTGTAGCAATTAAAATAAAAACACTAAAAACAACACACCCAATAGCACAGTATGCAGCCACCACCCAACCTCTTAATCATTAAATAGTATGAACAAAAGCAATTTATACAAAAGCACAATATGACCTAACCATTAGACACAATAGTAATCACACGTAATAATGGTTATAGCAACATAATAGCTCAATAATTGTGTACAGCTATAATGGTGCCGAAATAAATAATATCAGCCAAACCTGTAGTCACCCACATGTGCAAAATAGGGGGGGGGGTGACGTAACTCACGGAGAGGATGTTAATATAGCAATAAGAGGAACCAAGGGGTTCTAAGTATCCTGACAAGATTCTATATCAAACTGAATGGACCTCTAATAGGTCACCAAGAGTCCAAGGGACCAACACTTTGTCAGGAATAGTCAGGTGAGGGTCAGGAGAAGAGGCGGGAGGGGGAAGCAAAGGATCCTGTGGGAAGGACCCACACATATCGCTGCAGGGAGCGGCTTCTTCCTGAAGGCAGAGCTAGGCAGAGCTTCTGGGCTATGCTAGTACTGGGTTCACTGGTGGTTAGCTGGTGGAACTCCAAAGTAGTCCTTGATAGGAGCTAGTGGCCTCAATGACTCCTCTACACACTCTTTGAGTCTCCTCCATTGTGGGATACGGTTAGTGTCCACTAAATACACCCTATTCGTACTGTGTACGCCACATATATATATTTGCTTCTGTGAAGTAACAGAAGTGATAAGTCGTTACTTGACGCTGTAATATAACAGTGCTTGGTAGAGTTTATATTAGAGCATCCGTGTGATCTGTAACACGAGATCTCAGGCTTTGGCGCCCTGTGCAGTAACAGAGTTGCCATTACTATAGCTATAGCCCATACCTCTCTGTGTTGTAATAGAGTTCGTGGTCTAACCTTTACTTTCCTCCATGTGGGTTCTTTAACTCAGGGGACTCTGATATTTAGTAGCATTTGCCTAGTTGCAGTTCAGGCACCTATCTACAAGAAGCAGCCATAACATCACTGCACGGTGGACCCTGACTTCTGATAGGCGTATTTTTCCATCTATTCGTCTATCAGCTAGCCATACTGTAACACACGTAATGAAAATGTAAAATAGATAAATGAAAAAGAACACTGATCAAAATTAGAGAACACTTTCCGATACCTGCAAGTTATTGGTGTTAATCTGGCACCTGGTACTAATTTCCTTAAATATCTGACAAACCCTATTCAACTGGCAGCCTAACTTTCCAGTTTACACTGATTTTGCAAAAAGTCGTTTCAAAGTGACTGAAATACTCTGGCAGCAGGTTGTCCAGATGAAGGCCAAAAGGGTTGACCCTATCAGCCATAGCAAGTGAAGTTGGCCCTTCCAAGCCTGTGATTTCTAAAATATTGCATCTTTACAACATCACAAACTCTTTCAAGTCCCCCAAGAAGGCTAGCCGCCCTCGAAAGACAAATGCAAGAGAGAACAAGATAATGTGGAGAATCTCCAGGGGTAATCATTTCAACACTGCAGCTGGAATTGCTTGCTAGTTCAAAACTGAACAGGGTAAGGATCTGTCTCATCATACAGTTTCACACTGTTTAAGAGCATTTAGACTGAAAGCCCACTCTGCAGTGACGAAACCTCTCATTAGCAGAAAGAGACAAAAGGCTAGACTCATCTTTGGTGAGGAGCATGTTTGTAATACTATTGTATGTTCTGAGGATTTCGATAGCGTTAGGGCAATGACAACCAGAGACGAGTTCTTGGTACAAGATGTTTATAATATGTAACCACGGTAGGTACAGAACGGAACAAACAAAGCAGAACAAACACACGAAATACTTTCCCGAAACGGAGCGAAGGGAATTCCCGGGGCCACGCACCGGACTCCCCCAGGGAGACCACCAGAGCGAACCCCTATACAGGGACTGTCCGGCAATCACCCCGGAAGGCCTAAATGCGCAGCAGCCGGGACACAAGGGGCAAGTGGTAGAGTCCAGGACTGTCCGTACGGGATGATAGTCCAGAGTAGTTACAAACCGGAAGGAACCGGGCAGAAGTGCTGACCACAGACGGCAGACGGAGTCCAGGCACAGCTTGAAGAAACCGGGTATGGTCCAGAGTCGGTCGGTATTCTTTCAGGAGGATCCAAAGGCAATCAGGAATTAGAAGCAGCAAGGCAGGAGCACACAGCAAGCAGTATACTCAGGCACTGGACTAGGCTTAGAGGCGGCCTTTTAAGCAGCTGGACAGGAAGTAGGGCAACGGAACAGTAAACTCCATGTTAACCGAGGGCAAGCTCTTGTCAAAAGAGAACTGGAAAACCCGGAAACCTGACATTACTCCCCCCCCCGAAACGGCCTCAGGACGGATCAGGGCCAGGTTTGTCCGAGTACCGTCGATGAAACTGAGCAATCTTCCTGGGTGCCCGAATGTTACCCACGGGTTCCCAGGAATCGTCCTCGGGGGCGTACCCCTGCCAACGTACCAGATATTGAAGCCGACGACGATGGATCCGGGAGTCAATAATGTCCTCAACCACGAACTGCTCCTCGCCATCGACCATCACAGGCGGAGGAGGAGGCACGACACGACCATGAAACGTATTAGGAGAAACGGGTTTGAGGAGAGAAACATGAAAGACCGGGTGTACCTTCAGATGGTGCGGTAACCGCAGCCGACAGGCCACAGGGCTCACGATCCTGGTGATCTTAAACGGACCGATGAATTTTTGTCCCAGCTTCTGCGAAGGAACACCCAACCTCAGGTTTTTGGTGGATAACCATACAGAGTCCCCTACCTTATACATGGGTGCCGGTTTCCGGTGAGTGTCTGCCGACCTCTTGTAACGCTCCTGAGCCGTAGCCACAGTGTCCTTTAGAATCTCCAGATTTTGTCGTAGCTCTGTCACTCGGTCCTCCACCGCTGGCACCGAAACTGCTACGGGTGACCTAGGCAAAACATTCGGATGGTAACCCAAGTTAGCAAAAAAGGGCGTTACCTTAGTGGAGCTGCTCTGAGTGTTGTTATACGAGAACTCCGCCAACGGAAGCATCTTCAACCAATCGTCCTGCAGATGGCTGACATAACATCGAAGGTATTGTTCCAGGGTTTGATTAGTCCGTTCGGTTTGTCCATTTGTCTGAGGATGGTATGCAGAAGACAAACAGACATCAATCTGGAGTGCAGTACAAAACCCCTTCCAGAACCTAGACGTGAACTGCACGCCCCGGTCAGAGATGATCTCGTCCGGTACCCCATGCAATCGGAATACGTTCTGGATAACCAAATCCACTGTCTCTGCGGCTGAGGGAAGACCGGTACACGGAATAAAGTGAGCAGCTTTTGTCAACCAATCCACCACCACTAAAATGGTATTGTGACCACCTGAGACCGGCAACTCCACAATAAAATCCATTGAGATAGACCCCCAAGGGCGAGATGGCACGGGTAACGGTTGGAGGAGTCCCGTAGGAGCCACACGAGGGACCTTGCACCGGGCACAAACCACACATGAGTGGACATAGTCCTTTACATCCTTTAAACAGGTAGGCCACCAGAAAAAACGGCTCAAAAATTCCTGCGTCTTCTGTACCCCCCTATGACCAGCCAACACGGAGTCATGGACTAACTTGAGAACCCGAAGTCTTACGGCCTCCGGGACATAAATGCGTCGCTCTCTCAACCACACACCATTCCGAAGAACAAGAGTTACATCATTCGGGGGGGCAGCAAGAAATACGTCACCATCATAGGCCAGCTTGATGTCCTTCCACAAGTCCTGGTCCTGGATTACTCCAACGAAATTGGCATCCGATAACACGGTCTGAGACGGGGTTCCAGGCACGGAGTCCACGGCGTGGATTCGGGACAAGGCATCGGCTTTCCCATTACGTGAACCTGGACGGTAGGTAACGATAAAATTGAACTGGTTAAGGAATAGGCTCCAACGGGCTTGCCGTGGAGACAGGCACCTGGCAGACTCAAGAAATTCCAGATTACGATGATCTGTGAGTACTATCACTTGCTGCGCGGCTCCCTGTAAGTGGTGTCTCCATTCCTTAAAAGCTGAAATAATCGCCAACAATTCCTTGTCCGCAATGTCATAGTTCCTTTCTGCAGGGGACAACCGGCGGGAAAAGAAAGCACACGGATGCAAGAGACTCTTGTCCCCAGTCCTTTGAGAAAGGATGGCCCCTAATGCATAGTCGGAAGCGTCGACTTCCACGATAAAGGGAAGTGCGGGATTCGGATGTACTAATATTGGCGCTGAGGTAAAACAAACCTTGAGACGATGGAAAGCTTCCTGGGCCTGGGTGGACCACACGAACTTCTGTCCTTTCTTGGTTAACAGAGTGATGGGACGAACGATCTCTGAAAAGTTACGGATAAAGCGTCGGTAACAGTTGGCAAAACCGACAAAGCGTTGTACCTCTTTGATGTTTCCCGATTCCGGCCAGTCTAGAATTGCTTGTATCTTGCCAGACTCCATGTTCAGTCCCTGAGGAGAGATGACATAACCTAAGAATTGTATTTGTGAGCAATGGAATTCGCATTTCTCCAGCTTAATGTACAGGTGGTTTTCCCTCAGCCGGGTAAGTACGGTCTTGACGTGCTCCTGGTGTTCCTGTAGGGAATCAGAAAAGATTAGGATATCGTCCAGATAAATCACCATGAATTGGTCCATTATATCCCTAAAAATATCGTTAACTAGATGTTGGAAAGCCGCGGGAGCGTTACAAAGTCCAAAAGGCATCACTAGGTACTCAAAATGTCCATACCGACATCGGAACGCGGTCTTCCACTCGTCTCCGGGACGTATGCGAAGTAGATTATATGCCCCACGGAGATCCAATTTAGTGAATATTTTTGCCTGTTGGACCCTCTCCAATAGCTCAGGAATCAACGGTAACGGATACCGGTTCCGGATGGTTATTTTATTCAGTTCCCGGTAGTCAATACAGGGTCTCAGAGTCCCCTCTTTCTTTTTCACGAAAAAGATGGGTGCCCCTGCTGGTGAGGTAGACGGGCGAATAAATCCCTTGGCTAGACTTTCATCAATGTACTCTTTTAGTGCTTCTAGCTCAGGTGCCGCCAACGGGTAGACATGACCAAACGGGATCTCCGCCCCTGGGAGTAAGTCTATGGGGCAATCATACGGTCTATGCGGGGGAAGCTGATCGGCTTTTCTTTTGTCGCATATATCTGCGAAGTCATGATAAACCGGGGGTAAAACAGGTACCTGTACAGTGCCCTCCGCATTCGGTGTTACTGGAACCGGAACAGTTGGACTAATGGTCGGACCACTCTGCGGTGGAAAGGATATTTCCTTAGTCTCCCAATCGATGACAGGATTTGTAGACCGTAGCCACGGAATACCTAAAATAATCGGAAAATGAGGAGAAGAAATTACCATGAAAACAAGGGTCTCCTGCTGACCTGGCTTCATCACGCATTCTAGCGGTACTGTTTCCCGATCAACTGGTCCAGAGATTAACGGAGATCCGTCTACCGTCTCCATGGTAACCGGTGAGGATCTTTGCTGAGTCCGGATACCGTGTTTCCTGGCAAAAGAGGAGTCCATGAAATTTCCCCCTGCCCCAGAGTCTATCATTGCAGAGGTAGGTATTAGCTGTCCCTCCCACCGGATCTGAATGGGAAGCGAGCAATGGGTATATTTCCCTTCTGAGTCCTTCGGTGAGGTTGACATTACAGTCAAGGGAAATACCGCATCCAAGTGTCCACTTGCCTCAGAGATATCGGACTCTGCGTCCGTGTTGTCACACTCTGCCATGGCTGCCAATACCTTATTTGGGCGATTTGGACGTTTCGGGCAGTCGATCAAGAAATGGTCCGATTGACCGCAATAGAAACACAAACGCTCACGGAGCCGGTGTTCACGACGTTCGTTGGTCTCTCACTTTTGCAGAGAGTCCACTTGCATAGGAACGTCCTCGGCCTCCCGTGGCGTCCTGAGAGCGGGTTCTCTGGAAGGAAACGCAAAGTTGTTTACACGGTTTACAGCTGCCCATTTGCCCATTTTTCCTGTCTACGTTCCGTCAAGCGGGTATCAATACGCACACAGTGCTGGAGAAACAGTTCAAAATCCCCTGGAGATTCGGAACGAGCTAACTCGTCCTTGATGGTACCGGACAAACCTTTTCTGAAAGCAGACAATAATGCATTGTTTCCCCAGTCGGTGTCTACCACTAACCTCTTGAACTCAGTGGCGTATTCCACGACAGAACGCTTTCCCTGACGTAAGGAAAGGAGAGCCGATTCAGCGGTAGCACGGCGATTCGGATCATCAAACATTTGCGCCATTGCGGTCAGAAAGTCATCCAGGTGATTTAAACGAATGTCCCGATTCTCTATCATAGGATTAGCCCAAGCCAGTGCTCGTGAGGTTAATAACATGATTATACATAACACTTTTGACCGGTCAGAACGGTAATAATCAGCATGTACATCAAAAAACAGTATACATTGTTTAACAAATCCACGAAACTGACTACGATCACCATTGAAACGGAATGGGGGTAACCTAGGCATACCGGCAGCTGATACGGACGTAGTGGGGACGGCTTCCTGAGCCTCCACTCTGACTTGCAAATCCTGAATAGCCGGACCCAGTACCTGGTGATCATGGCCCAGCTGTGCCTTCACATCTCTAAGTTTAGTTTGTACCGCCTCCATCTCCTGCTGTAAGGAGTTAATCATGGAAAAGAGCTGATCTACTCGTGTCTCAGTCATTGCCCCAGCGAAATCCTCTTATGGCCTGAGTATAATGTAATACTATTGTATGTTCTGAGGATTTCGATAGCGTTAGGGCAATGACAACCAGAGACGAGTTCTTGGTACAAGATGTTTATAATATGTAACCACGGTAGGTACAGAACGGAACAAACACAGCAGAACAAACACACGAAATACTTTCCCGAAACGGAGCGAAGGGAATTCCCGGGGCCACGCACCGGACTCCCCCAGGGAGACCACCAGAGCGAACCCCTATACAGGGACTGTCCGGCAATCACCCCGGAAGGCCTAAATGCGCAGCAGCCGGGACACAAGGGGCAAGTGGTAAAGTCCAGGAGTGTCCGTACGGGATGATAGTCCAGAGTAGTTACAAACCGGAAGGAACCGGGCAGAAGTGCTGACCACAGACGGCAGACGGAGTCCAGGCACAGCTTGAAGAAACCGGGTATGGTCCAGAGTCGGTCGGTATTCTTTCAGGAGGATCCAAAGGCAATCAGGAATTAGAAGCAGCAAGGCAGGAGCACACAGCAAGCAGTATACTCAGGCACTGGACTAGGCTTAGAGGCGGCCTTTTAAGCAGCTGGACAGGAAGTAGGGCAACGGAACAGTAAACTCCATGTTAACCGAGGGCAAGCTCTTGTCAAAAGAGAACTGGAAAACCCGGAAACCTGACAATGTTGTGTGGACAGAGGAGAAGGGGTCCACAGTTCATTTTGATGAAAGCAAGTTTAAGTTATTTGGGTATGATGGGAAACAATATGTTCATCAACAAACTGGGGAAAGACTGAACCCAAAGTGTGTTAAGAAGTCAGTGAAAGGTGGTGAAGAAAGTGTCATTGTTTAGGGAATGTTTTCTGCAGCAGTAGTTGAACCTCTCATACAGCTACATGGCAGAGTGAATGCAATGGTGTATCAGAATCTTCTGTGGTTCCTTACTTGTGTTCATCACTCAATCAGCCAGTAATTTTCATGCAGGACAATGCCCCATGTCACACACCAAAATGGGTAAAGCAGTTCCTTGAAACAGAAAAAAATTGACAGTGACATGGCCAGCCCATAGTCCTGATCTAAACCCAATAGAAAACCTCTGGAAAGTCCTTGGTGACAAAGTTATGGCCAAGAAACCCACAACAGTCAAAGAACTGTGGAAGAGTCTGAAAGAAGAGTGGATAAAAATCACACCAGAGCAGTGTGAGAGACTAGTGATGTCCTGTGGCCACAGATGTGCTGAAGTCATTCAAAGCAAAGGCCTGTACACGTCCTACTGATTGGTGACTGTTGTTACCTTCAGAATATTTACTTATTATCTATCTCTGTGCTACAGTCATTGTTATTCTCTAATTATGATCATCATGTTTAGGGCAAAATAAAGGTTTCATGTTGATAAGCTTTGGATCTTTTGTAAAACACTGTTCTAGTGGCATGGTGCACCCCTTACAAAAAACCTTCAACTATTGACCAATGTAGATTACAATATATACATTGTTCTGCAATTTTGTTCTCGTGTGAGTGTGTGTGTATGTATATACATACAGAAATATATATATATATATATATATATATATATATATATATATATATATATATGTGTATGTGTCAGCTTAAAAATATTTATTAGAGTTTTGTGGTATTTTTTATATTCCCACTATATTTATTAAATCACTTTGCTACGACTTTAAACTGTTATTACTGTTCACCTAAAAGACTTTTTTTTCAAGAGATAAGCATACTTTCTATATTTCTGGAAATATTTTCCTTTGATGTGACCATGGAACCTACATACATTTCCCTTAGAGTAAAATCAAAGAAACCATTGGATTGGTGCTTTAAAAGGATGCATACCCCAGAGGCATACTGTACTTTACCAGTATATTTCTGTATTAAAACTTTAGGTGGGGGTAAAGAAGTGCATGAATCAGCCACTGCCTGACCCAGATTGCTGCATCTTAGTTTGTACATTTTTTTTACTATGTGATGTATTAGAAATTACTGTGTTGTGATTTGGTTTCTCATTTCGAGATCTTGAATGAAAGTTACAGTATGTGTTTACACAGTCTAATCTTCTTTAATCATGCTGCTTTTCCAAAAAAAAATAATTTTGCCTATTTTTTGTTTCTATAAATATTGTAGTTATTTGTCATCTTTTGTAGTTTTCTTGTTTGTCTGCTCCTGTGCATGAAGTTAAGACTTTTGTTGTTCAGATCCATCACATAATGGAAAACAACAGTGTCTAACGAACCCCATACTGGGTGGCCTGTGATGTTTCCATAATAGAGTCGATCATCTTACAGTGTTGAATAAAAACTGGAGGGACAAAAGAAGCGCTAAATAGGGCGTTATTCAGACAATAGGCTTTTAAATCCTAGCAAACTGCTTAACTAGTGGTGTTGCGAGAAAGCACAACTCTTAAGGCTGCTTTACACGCTGCGATCTCGCTAGCGAGATTGCTAGCGTGCGTACCCGCCCCCATCGTTTGTGCGACATGGGCAAATTGCTGCCTGTGGCGCACAAAAGTGTGCGGACCCATCGCACTACCTACCTGCCTAGGGCCTTCGCTGTGACCGGCGAACCACCTCCTTTCTAACGGGGTGGTTCGTTCGGCGTCACAGCAATGTCACTAAGCGGCCACCCAATCAAAGCGGAGGGGCGGAGATGAGCGGGACGAACATCCCGCCCACCTCCTTCCTTCCTCATTGCGGGAGGCCGCAGGTAAGGTGAGGTTCCTCATTGCTGCGGTGTCACACATAGCGATGTGTGCTGCCGCAGGAACGACGAACATCATCATATCTGCAGCAGCAACGATAATTGGGAATAGGGGGGCATGTCACCGATTAGCGATTTTGCACATTTTTGCGACGATTCAAAATCGCTCATAGGTGTCACACGCAACGACATCACTAACGCGGCCGGATGTGCGTCACAAATTCCGTGACCCCCAACGACATCACTTTAGTGATGTCGTAGCGTGTAAAGCAGCCTTTAGAAGGGCGCAGAAATAAGGGTCCAGCTGCTGCTGTTCCTTGAGTAGGTAGGCCAACTTGGAAATGAAGAGATGTGGTGATGCGGATATGTTGCACAGCTAGCATTTCTTCATCAGGAGATCAAATTGGTTCTTCTGATAAGCGCCAGCAGCACAGCATATCCGCTTCTCCACATCTTTTCAATCATCTTACAGTTGCATATAAAACCTCCAAATGTAGAAACATTGGAAGTACAATTCTATCCAACTTTTCCAATAAAAAAGAGCACTCCTGAAAGAGTTAGAAAATTCCCTGGGTTATGAAAAAGTCTTTCTCTTAATCTAGTCCTACTAACCAGGTAGGTCCTCCAAACCAATTATATCCACATTCTTAAGATGCGTGTCCAATACAGTTTGGCCGCTATCAGCTCCCTGCATGGAAGCTTGGCACCTTCACTGTGTCAAGCAGTGTTATGACGTCATTGAGTCATTCTGCAAAGACTAAGGCGGGCTTTGCACGTTGTGACATCGCTAGCCGATGCTGTGATGTCGCACGCGATAGTCCCCGCCCCTGTCGCAGGTACGATATCTTGTGATAGCTGGCGTAGCGATAATTATCGCTACGCCAGCTTCACATGCACTCACCTGCCCTGCGACCGTCGCTCTGGCCGGCGACCCGCCTCCTTCCTAAGGGGGCGGGTCGTGCGGCGTCACAGCGACGTCACACGGCAGGCGGCCAATGGCGGCGGAGGGGCGGAGATGAGCAGGATGTAAACATCCCGCCCACCTCCTTCCTTCCGTATAGCCGCTGGTGGCAGGTAAGGAGATGTTCCTTGCTCCTGCGGCTTCACACACAGCGATGTGTGCTGCCGCAGGAACGAGGAAATACATCGTACCTGTCGCGGCACTGGCATTATGGAAATGTCGGAGCCTGCACCAATGATACAATAACGACGCTTTTGCGCTCGTTCATCGTATCATCTAGGATTTACACACTACGACATCACAAGTGACGCCGGATGTGCGTTACTTTCGATTTGACCCCACCGACATCGCACCTGCGATGTCGTAGTGTGCAAAGCCACCCTAAGGCAAATCTAAAAGACTGCAAAGCAACATAAAGAAGGTATATTTAACCCCTTAACAGCTTATGACAGACTATATCCCTCATAAGTACGCTTCCCTTCCTTTCTTTGATGCGGGTTTTGTGTGCGAGTCTGTATCTTTCGGAGCAGATGATGGCTGTGTTAGTCAGTCATCATCTGCCTCTCACAGTCACTGATGGAGTGAAGTTAACCTCTTCAATGCATCTTTCAATCTGCGACAGTGACATTTAAGGCATGCTGGCAGGGGGCGCACTGTCCTGTCCCTTTATTGGTGGTCCCGCGAAGAGATCGTGGAACATTGATGTGTTGCCATGAAAGCCAGGGATCTGCTGAAGAACCCTGTTTCTGTCATCATGTGCTCCTGTGAAAGCCAACCCATAGACCTAGCAGGGGTTACAAGGTTATCAGCTTTTATACACATTTGCTCATTTTAGAGAGCACAGGAATAGACTTTTAAACAAGAGAAAAAAGAAATCTGAGTACACACTTAAACCGCACTTCACACCAGTTTGAGCAATGTTAAAGCAGCCCATCATGGAATCGTGCCTACAAAGCTAAGTAAAGCTGTTCTTATTTTTTACTTTCCCCTTTCCATTCTGGAGATATTAGCTTGTAAAATTTAGGTTAGAATTTATGTTATAGATCTGAGTGTTTCCAGAGATTTATCTTTGAGGAGCATGTGCTTCTTTCTCTACAAGAAGGGGACCAATCAAAAGCAGGTAACAACATACAGGGAAAAAAATGCCCCCATAATATGTCATAACAGGCTTTATTAGTATAAGACATGTAATGACAGACAGTACAAAGGAAAAATTATCTGAGAGTTAGAGACGCTACAAGGAACCTATGAAGAATATGGCGGAAATAATTTTGTGTAAATCGGCTGTGCTATATCTGGTTCTAGATTATAGGCCTCCTTCAAAATGTGAAACTGAGACAGGAAACCTGGCTCAGCAGGTTGTCCAGCTTCAAAAGCTCAAAAGGGGAAAAACTCATACCCCTAACTGCTTTGCTGAGACCAGGGCCTTCTGGCAGGATGAATACCTGCCAGGAGCCCAAGTTGCTTAACTGCTTCAAAGAAATCTTCCCATACATATTGGAACCGTAATTTCATAAGGACTTATAGTTATCATACATCCTAGCCGTATATCAATTACATTTTTGAGACCTCAGGAACAGGACGAACACCAGTCTGGGTCTTGACCCATTCCAACACCCTGGGGTAGGGAGATACTTAGATTGGCTAGTACAAACCAGATAGAAAAGCCATGTTTGGTCCCCAGGCATAATGGGGGCTTAGCCAAACCGCCTCCCTATGACCTTCAACTGAGAAGCTTTGATCAATCATAGGTTTTGAAGTTTCTTCTTCAAGACCCAAGGGGACTAGGATGACACCGGGTGCAGAAAAAGGAGTGACCGACCAAGTGGTTAATTGCTCATGCGGTACAGTAGCCCAGTGTTGTCTTCTAAGAGAGGTCACATTGTCATATCATGTTGGTAGAAACCAGAAACCACTGGCACCACACACCTACCAAGTGGCTGCGCAGCACCATGACCTAACATCCAACTGGTTACTGACTTTTGTATCCTCTACTTATAGTTATTGAACTACCACCAACATTTGCATATCTGAAAATCGTATTTGTATATCCGTTGTGTATATAGTGTTTTGTCTAGTGGGCATTTAAGGCAATTAAATCTCCAATTTAACCTTGGGCTGCTTTTTTATTTCGATCTTTGAATCCACACATCCGTGTTTTCGGTTTAACGTCACATGCTATCACAGCTGTTTTTTGGCCTGATATAATCTTAATAACGGACTGGACTTATATCTGAGAAACTAGTGGCAGTCCTACCGGGCTGGCAAGGCTCTATTTTACTGGTGCTAGGGAAATGGGTCTCTCAGACTGCTAGGTTTTTTGAGCGAGTGTTTTGCCATGGCGGCAGATGCATGAACCACCCTCTCTCATTCCTCGTGCCGCCCTGTGCCGTGTGGACAAGGGGCGTCTGTGCAAAACTGTGCTAAGCTGACATTACGTAACCCTAGGTGGTGCAGAACATGAAGTGGGGAGACCGTATTATGTTACCTTGACTTATGGGTGACGTCAAGTGGAGCTGGGAGGTGTTGTAAAAAAAGACAGTGTCCAAATCCAGGGTAAAAACATAATACGTACTTGAGAAAGACCTCTCAATAGGTTGAAACGTTGTTACCTTTTTCAGGGCAGAGTAAACTTTGGATTATTTTTTCACGCTGGATTTAGACACTGTATTTTCTTACCTATGTAATGACAGACAGTCTGCTCTCCCTGATCTCACTACAGAGCTGAACGTTATTACAAAGTGCTGGGAGCAGAATAGAGATGAGTGTTATTAGTAATAGTTTACTTTATTTTCAATGCTGCCATTGTAGGGGCATCGAAATACAGCAACACTAACAGAACTGGGAAGAGAGGTGCTATAGCTGTCTGTAGCAAGACAAAATTCAGCTTTGCTATACTTCCTCCCCCATATTGCCTGATATTTGATGAAAATTGAAAGGTGTCTTTAATCACACTCATCTCTGCTTTACTTCAAGTACACTGTAATCACACGCTCTGCTGTTAGATCTGGATCGCAGACTCTCCTTTGTGAGACGTTATGAGAAATGGTTCCCTCACACTTGTGCCTTGAGAAGAAGTGTTGTAACTGACTTATGTCTGCTCTGTTCCGGTCTCTCTGTAATCATACTCCGCTTTCCAGTAAGATCAGTGACAGACTGTCTGTCTTTCCTCACGTACCGAAGACACGGGCACACGTAGACCCATTAAAATCAATGAGTCTGCGCTCATGTGCGTGTTCTGCCATGGACCGTGTGAACATGTGGAGCATACGTGTGTCCGTGTGCTCCACAGATCAACATGTCTGTTTTTCTCCGGCATCACGGGTGTCACACGGAACGCAAACGGACCACATGGAGGTGTTCCGTGTGACACGCGCCGGAGAAAACACATGTGTTTAAGAAAATAAAAACAAAACTTTACTCACCTTCTCCAGCCCTCCTGTCTCTGCCGCTGCTGTCACTTGCTGCCGACCGCCACTCATTATGCTCATTGAATATTCACTTCACTGCGGCCGGAAGCAGCAGCAGCGGGGAGTCGGCAGGACCGGAGACCGAAGATCAGCACCACGGACAGCGATGCCAGGGACTGGCTAGCAGAAAGTTCCTGTTCTCCGTGTGTTATCACGGACAACACACGGAGAACACACGTAGGCCATAAACACGGCACACGGAGGGCAAAACGCACCTCTGACACGTCCGTGAAAAACGTGCTTGGTTTTTCACGAACGTGTGAAAGAGGCCTAAAGGGAAGCTATTATCAGAAAATTACCTGTTGTTTAAATTAGATATTTGTTTTAAATGTATTTATTTTTTATATATATTTAATATTTGGCAATATTTTTCTTGAAAGCATAATCCTTATTAAACATAAACACTAGAAATCTTGTAATTTTCACACCGGAATAATGACTAACTTCCTGTTGTTTCAGGAAGCAATACATGTTCATTACCCACAATAAACAGACACCTTATGTTTTGTGTTGAAGCATCTGATGTGCTTATGCAGAGGTCACTTTTATCTAAAGATCTCTTTATCTATGCAAGTGTATACAGGGACTGTTAAGCTGGGTTCACACATAGTGACGGCAACAACGACGTCGCTGTTACGTCTTCATTTTCTGTGACGTAACAGCGACCTTGTATGTCGCTGTTATGATCGCTGCTTAGCTGTCAAACACAGCAGACGCAGCAGCGATCATAACGTCGCTACATGTGCAGAGAGTAGGGAGCCGCGCACACTGCTTAGCGCTGGCTGCCTGCACTCCTAGCTACAGTACACATCGGGTTAATTAACCCGATGTGTACTGCAGCTACATGTGCAGAGAGCAGGAAGCCAGCACTGGCAGCGTGAGAGCGGCGGAGGCTGGTAACGAAGGTAAATATCGGGTAACCACCTTGGTTACCCGATGTTTACCCTGGTTACAGCTTACCGCAGCTGCCAGATGCCGGCTCCTGCTCCCTGCTCGCTTCATTTAGTCGCTCTCTTGCTGTCACACACAGCGATCTGTGCGTCACAGTGGGAGAGCAACAATAAAAAAAACGAACCAGGGATGTGTGTAACGAGCGGCGATCTCACAGCAGGGGCCAGATCGCTGCTCAGTGTCACACACAGCGAGATCGCTAATGAGGTCACTGCTGCGTCACAAAAACCGTGACTCAGCAGCGATCTCAGCAGCGATCTCGCTGTGTGTGAAGCACCCCTTAGGCCTAAGCCACACGGCATGAAAATCGGTGTGAGTGGAATGCGATAAAAAAATCGCATTCCACTCGGACCAATATTAGCCTGTGTAAGCACACATGAGCGATTATTTTCTCAGCCCTAATCGGACTGAGAAAACAATTGCAGGATGCTGCGACTGTAATGTGAGACTCTTTCTCTCGCACACATTCAAGTGTATGGGGCAAGAAAAAAAATCGCACTGCACTCGCGGTACACCGGTGTACCACGAGTGCAGTGCAAGAATTGCAATAGCGGGCTATGGAGGAGAGAGGGAGAGAAATCCCTCCCTCCCCTCCTCAGTGCCGGCACGCCCCACGCAGCTGAGGTCCGCTCACACGAACGGACCTCGGTCGCAGGGACACTTGCATGACACTCGGCCCTGCAGTCCTGCCAGCGCGAGCCCAGTGTCATGTGAGGGGATTGCAGTAATACCTGTGTGGCCCCAGCCTTACGCAGGGATTAGCAATATGCACCCAGAACTGTTCGTGGTTCTGGGTGCACATTGTACCTGACAGGTTCCCATTAAAGCAGGAAAAAAAGACAACAGCAACGAATCTGTCACAAAGACAAGGGAAGTGACGCCAATGAAGACACATTAAGAAACATTGCCGCACGTATTTCTTGCAGTGTTTTCACCTTGGAAAACTTGGAGGGTACACCTACATTTAAAAGACATTGTATGCCTAAAAAAGCCTCACTGGCCGGCATAAAAATTCCAAGGTTACTAATTTATTTATTTATTAATAAATATCACATTCTGAAAAAATCCATTCCAAAAATGGTTTAAAACATACATAGAACTCAGAAATCCTGATTTAAACAATATGTTCTTTTCTGATGATCGCTTCTCTTCAAGTCTGATATTAGATTCAGAAATAGTTCCATTCGCTTTCTTTTAAAGATATGCCTGTTTCCTGAAGCAAAAGACTTGGTATGTGCCCCTTGATCTTTAAAAAGTAATCTCCACTGTCTTTTATAACATCAGGAGCAATTCTGCTTCTTGGTGAATTCAGTACAAGGTTTATGGCTCCCAGTCATCCAAGGTAACACGACCTGAGAGATTTCAATTATAGCTGCTTAGCCGAAACTTGCAAACGTGATGCTTATCCTTTCCTGTAATGAGCGGAGAAAGGTGAAGATTCCTCATCTCCCTGATAACCGGAAGACAGATTTTAGTTTCTAGAAACATAAAGTTTATTTGTGTAATTCCATTTGCAGCTTGACTGCAGAAGGTCATCCATTGTGAACATGATTTTCTTACTAACATATATCTAGCTAATATAACTGTCACAAATATTTTCTTGCGTCTTCCTTACTGACATGGGTTGCAGAAGACAAAAGCTGTTATAATAGGTTATAACCTGGAGTGCTACAAGAAACGTGCGTTAGAGCGGTTTTACCACCATTTACATGTATTGTTACTTATCTAAATGTGATTGCGGAAAACTAATTTTAAGTATCTAGGGGTGAGGGAAATAAATCCTAATTTCGCAGTAAAAGTTTAAAAGAATATGCAAAATACATGCAGGCAAAAATCATGGTCAGCAGGACAATGATTAACGTTGTTAGTATAACGAATATTCTTTTCTGGCTGAATTATTAGTGTAGTCCCTATTCTGAAGCCCTGGTGGTGCAGTGCCCAGCATGATAGAGACACCGCCCTCTCCATCCATGGCGGTGATTGTATATTACATACTGCTCCTGTTATTCTGTCTTATAGGGAATCTGTCAGGTCCCCCATGCCCCCAGAAGCACCAGCAGCTCTGTCTACCTATCTAAATTCCCTTCCTAACAATCCCTTTATTACATTAGACACATAAACAGATCTTTAGAAAAAGTATTTCTAAAGTCCATTTATGATATGCAAATGACCTCCTTGACTAGTCGATGGGGCGTTAGAGCCCCAGACTAGTAAGCCTACTAAGCATGTTATCATGTCCATTTGCAAAGGGGGGATTGCTTGGCACCACCTGAATTATTAGACAAATCATGTACCATGTACCTATCAAATCACCTGAACACACAAGCATATTGAGGGTAAACACAACAGTCTCCTGATGAAGCCAGCGTGACTGGCGTAACGCGTCGGGCTCTCACACTGTGACTCCGGGACCTTGTATTGCAGTTTTTGGTAACCTTCCTTAGTGACTGTTTGGACTCATTGTTATTATTTTTGGCTAGTTTAGCCTTTATTATATACCATTTGGTGACAGTCTCAGGATACCCAGTAACAACTTGATGCAATACAAGCACATTTTTAGCAGAGATGGAGTATATACTTGATTTTGTATAAGAATACCCAGATAGGGGGCAGTATTGTTGTGTTTACCCTCAATATGCTTGTCTATGCAATTCACATGTCTCATGTTGGAGGCAGTGTTTAGTGTTTATGTCTGATTTTAAATGATTTTAAAATTGTGAGTGTTTTGCCACCCTTTATATATATATAATAAATAAATATTGTATTTTTTGCACACATCAAGGTCTATTCCATATTAATTATTTATTATTCATAAGTCTGGTGCCTCTTTGTGCCATATTGTGTGATCATGTCCATTTGGGCATGATAGCATGACTTACAAGAGCCACCGCCAGTGCTATACAAAGCTTGCGCATGCGTGCGGTGGTTTTCTTTCCTCACATGATTCAGCTCCTGAAGCCAGGTATATGCGTCTCGTCTTCAGAGAGGAGCTCTGAGCATGACCGGAAGTCTTCTGAAGACTGCCAATCATGCACAATGCACCTCTCTGAAGCCAAGTGTACACATTCTGAACTATGCCCTTCACTGCCCTATGTCACCTCTATCTGCAGGATGCGGATAACGGTGAATGCATTGGTTGAGGAGGCTATGTGGGTGGGTCATAAATTATATACAAGGCTATATGGGGGCTTATGCTGTACATAAGAGGTTGTGTGGAACTCATGTATAGAGGAGGCTATGTGGAGCTCAAAGTATATAGGAGGCTATGTGGGGCTCAAAATCTATATAAGAGGCTATATGGTGCTCAAATATATAGGAGGCAATGTGGGGCTCATAAAGTATATGATGCTATGTACGGCTCATGATGTATATCGGCTTTTATGTGGAGCTCATATTATATATAGGAGGATATGTGGGGCTCATACTATATTTAGGAAGCTGTGTGGGGGCTCATACTGTATTTAAGAGGCTATGTGGGGGCTCATACTGTATATAGTGAGGCTATGCAGAGGCTCACCCTGTATATAGATAGGCTATGTGATGGCAAATAATCCTTTCCACTTGCCTGTGGACTTACCATCCACTTTGTCAAAACAGTTGAAATCCGTTCTGATCAAAGCAAGATGGTGTGACACAGTGAGGTCAGGTACACTTCCTAATATTCTCTATGTAGAGGATAGGGGGGAAATAGAGGAAACAGGAGCACTCTGTACAGTGAGACACAGACAGACACGTGTAGATGGAGTTTCAGCTTCAAGCAGCCGTTGTATCTAACTTCAGAGCTGGATTCACAGCCACACAGCTCAGTACTGCTGTACAATGCCCTCATTGCTGTTTTAGCTACATGTGTGATAGTGAAAACTGCAGGATATAAGTTATGCAATGACCCTAAATGTTATTTATCATATACACATACATGAGAACCTATTTAGAAAAGTCACCTGAAACAACAACAACTGGTACACTTTAATTTTCATTTCAATATATTATCAGACAAGTGGAATTCTTATATAAGAAGATATTAGCTACTGCATATAAATAGTATCTTTCAGGTGACAGTTTCTTCTCTGCTCTTATAAGATGATGTCTTTCATTATTTGTTACTAGTTGTATTACCCAACTTCGCCCGGGTTAATAACTGTTGTTAACAAAATAGAATGTATTAACAAAAATGTATTCTGCACACAAAAACCACAAAACAAATAGATAGAAATGTAATTATTAAAAGGCAAAAACTAAGCTAATAGAAGCATTTCACAACATATATTTCAACACCACAGATATTCCACACAGATTTAACTAAATTGGCCAAGTAATGTGCTCCGTCTGTCTTTTCCAGGTCTGTCTCTTTCCCCGTCTGTCTCTTTCCCCATCTGCCTGTCTCTGTCTGTCTCTTTTTTTGTCTATCTCTATCTGTTTCTTTCTCCATCTGTCTCTTTCTAGGTCTGTCTCTTTCCCAGGTCTGTCTCTTTCCCCATCTGTCTCCCCGTCTCTTTGTCTGTGTCTTTTCCTGTCTGTCTCTTTCCCTGTCTGCCTGTCTCTGTCTGTCTCTTTCCTTGTCTATCTCTAGTTCTCTGTCTCTTTCCTCGTCTGTCTTATCAAGGTCTGTGTCTTTCCCCATCTATCTTTGTCTGTCTCTTTCGCTGTCTCCTCCTTCCCTGTCTGCCTATCTCTGTCACTGTCTGCATGTCTGTCTATCTCTTTCCTAACCTGTCTCTTTCCCCGTTTGTCTCTTTCCAGGTCTGTCTCTTTCCAGGTCTGTCTCTTTCCAGGTCTGTCTCTTTCCAGGTCTGTCTCTGTCTGTCTCTTTCACCGTTTGTCCCTGTCTGTCTCTTTCCCTGTCTGTCTCTTTCCCTATCTGTCTCTTTCTCTGTCTGTCTCTCTGTCTGTCTCTCTCTCTGTCTCTTTGTCTGTCTGTCTCTATCCGTCTCCCCACCGACATCTTATTACCTCACATATAAGCTTCTAATACTATGAATGTCTTTTGTTCCTATAGCAACCAATTACAGCTCCTACTAATAACCTGTAGTTCCAGGCTCCATTTACTTTAATTGAGGCATGTTTTTTGGAGAGTAACTGTAAAGCGCGGGGTTAAATTTTCCTCTCAAAACATAGTCTACAACGTTCCCTGGGTCACATGAGTTGTCTGTGCAAAATTTTGTGACTGTAAATGCGACGGTGCGGATACACTTTTTGTTTCACTTTTTCCCCATTATGTAGATAGGGGCAAAATTGATTGGTAAATTGGAACGCACGGGGTTAAAATGTCGCCTCACAACATAACCTATGACGCTCTCGGGGTCCAGACGTGTGAGTGTGCATAATTTTGTGGCTGTAGCTGCGACGATGCAGATGCTAATCCCGGATATACACACACACACACACACACACACACACACACACAGACACACACACACACACACACACACACACACACACAGACACACACACACACACACACACACATTCAGCTTTATATATTAGGTTTTGGGATATACAATATTCTACTCAGTTAGATTTATTAGAATTTTTAAAGACAGGGCTCTGTACATGTTTGACATATAGATAAATTACTTATTGAGTATAACATTAATTAATTCAGTGATAGATGATTTTTGAAGCGTTTTGCATATATGATGGATATAATTGAGATTAAAGGATTGCAGCGTGTGATATCATTGAAGGTGACCTCCCTTCACCATTTAATATGGCAATACATACGGACAGGAAATCATTTGTTAAACACTGGAAATGTTATTTGCTTTAATCTTATTTTCTCTTCATCAATCATAAGGAAGTCATATAATTTCAGGGAAGCAGTTCTTAAGTAGATTAGTCTTTCCTGAACTGTAAAGGACAGTCAAACATTATTGAATAACTGCATGTAATGGTGCTAGACCACTAAGATTGAACATTAAATAAATACCCCTCTTTTTTTCTAGTTCTGACCTCAATGACTCCTACTTGTACTTTGCATATATTGGTTTCTTTGAATCCATCTAGAGATTTGCCAAAAATTTAGACATGAGGCATGGTTCAGTAAGTTTAGTGTGGAAGAACTTGACTGATCCACTCCGAGCTCTGACCTCAACACACTGAACACCTCTGGGATGAACCAGAGCAGAGATTGTGCGCCCTCACCTCCAACATCACTGTCTGACCTCACAAGAGCTGTTCTGGATGAATGGCCGAGTAAAGGGGATGACATGGGATAAAACCTTGAGTAGGTGAGACGAATATAGTGCATACTTAGTAGAAATTGCCAAACTCTTTTTTTCTCATCAAACTGACAATCACTAAAGCGAAAACCAACAAACTCTAACTAATTATTCTTGAAATTCTGGGCTACATAAACCCTGGCATCTGCCCGGAGATGCTACAAAAGCTCCTGTAAAACATTTGTCAGATTTCTTCATTTATATCCAAAAAGAAAAGAGTGAGAATTTGCATCTTCTCCCACACATTAGAAAAAAAAAATTATTAGTATCATAAAAAAAACTTTCTATCAACCCTTTTCCATTTCGTAGAATATTTGATGTTCATCCTAAGTAATAAGACCTAAAAATGTGAAATTTGGCTAGTAATCTGATTCCAATCCTTTCCTCCAATAAGTGTCATGAAGTGACAAGGGAACACAGGGAAACCTATACTGGCCCTAAGGATGGGGCCTCTGCGCTCACCCTAACACCCAGAGGTACCCTTGAAGGTAGGGAGGTCTGGACTCCCAACCTAGGCCCTATCTCCTGTCCTTGTCCCTAATGATAAGACTCCACCTCCGCAACCCACCACCAGGGGGAGTGAACAAGAACAGAAGTCTACAACCCCACCAACAAATAAAGACAAAACAGAGGTAACAACGACAACAACTCATACATACGGCAGCCACAAAAAAAAGCCACTAAAAGTGTACAAGGGGAAACAACATAAAAGGGGAGTAAGACAACAAACTACTTGGTAACATCCATACTGTACAGCCAGCACACCTAGAAATGCTGCAGCAAGCACCAATGCTGCAGCCCACAAAGCGACTCTCAGAGAGAGGGTTAATCCAGCTCCTTTCTCCTCCAGGTCAAGCTTCCAAATGAGTGATAATAACTCTCACCCTCTGCTGGAAGTAGAGGGTATTTATAGAACCTGGACATTATTATTATTATTATTATTATTATTTATTATTATAGCGCCATTTATTCCATGGCGCTTTACAAGTGAAAGAGGGTATACGTACAACAATCATTAACAGTACAAGACAGACTGGTATAGGAGGAGAGAGGACCCTGCCCGCGAGGGCTCACAGTCTACAGGGAATGGGTGATGGTACAATAGGTAAGGACAGAGCTGGTTGCGCAGTGGTCTACTGGGCTGAAGGCTATTGTAGGTTGTAGGCTTGTTGGAAGAGGTGGGTCTTGACTGGTCCCAACCAGAAACACCTGACCAGGAGTCAGGAGCTGTTAGAAAATAAACTGACATTAATCCTCTCCTCCCCAAAGGAAAGGGAATCCATTTAATCAGAAGAGTCCCACAAGATAAAGTGAGACTCTGACCCTGAACCTGTCACAAAACTCTGCAACAGATGAAATACCGTGACAATAAGTATATACAGTGAAGATTTTTCCTACTTAGGATTTGACCATCAACCTACCAAACTAATCTTACTATTTATTTTTTTTAAAGTGTAATATGACAGAGTGGGCTTCAGTAAAGTGTTGGCTGAGTGGCACCAGTCATGCCTTACACATCCACTGACAACCATTGCAAATGATCACTTGCTTATGATCATTAAAGTTGTCCAAATGGTTCAAAATTGTCCATTTTCTATTTTGGTTCCCAGGTATTGGCTTTAGACATATCAGGTTCAGTTAAATCAGTACTTAGTTATTCTGATATAGAGATGACGCCGGTGTGATGACAATGCCTCCACTTTGTGCACCATAATGAGAATAGAGAAGTCCAGTGGAAGGAATTATTTGTTCTCTTCTAGTGAAGAGCTTTACTTCATTATGTGCACAGACTGAAGGAATAGTCTGATTCATGTCAGCAATATGTGGTTACCTCACTTTATTTCCATAATCAACTTTTACATAATTATATTTTCGCTAGCGACACAGTGGTAGCACCAGTAGACACAGAGCTTCTTATTTCTGGTAATTCACATGATCCTCCAGCTCTGCTGACCAATGCACTTTATACTTTAGAACCCCCGTTTAGAATGGTTCTTTTTTTTTTTTTTTTACATTTATTTTAATTATTTATTCATTTATATATTTGCTTATATAGCACCATTCATTTCAACAGATATTTTACATACACTAGTGACAGGGATAAAACAGGAAAGTAACAGGGAAATTGTGTATTTTTGCTGTAGTCGCTTTGTAACTTGCTATATAGGTGTCATGCGGTATTCAGATCCAGACTCATTAGGTGTCACGGTGGCACCAGACTGTGTTCACACTGCAGAGCCTGACAGGCAACCTGATGTCTCCTAGTTTTTCAGCCAGAGCTGGGCATCGGCTGTTTCATGTGCTCTGTTCCTCAGTCCTACAGGAGTTTATTCCTGTTGACCTGGGTGAACTCTGCTAGGAGCTCAGGTTGTCAATGGCCAATCAAGGTCATCTACTTCCTATTTAAGATCCTGGATCTTGATACTCAGCACTGATTATAGCTTCAGTATACGCTCCAGTGATACCGGTCTTGTTGGTGAATCTGTTTATGATGATCTTTGTTGCGATATTGAGTGGTCTGAACGTTCCAGTGTTGTGTGTTACTTAATTTCCTTTTTCTTTGTTCCCCTATACACATATGGTCTCCCTTGTGTGTTTTGAGTGCAGTGTGTATGAGTTTATATTCTTCCTTGTCCGTGTTGTTTTGGGTTTTCTGGCCCGCCTCAAAGGTGGAGAGGGGGAGTAAGATCAGGGCTTGGACAGGAATCAGGGTCATGCTGGGGGCTCAGACCTGGCTACCATCAAGCCTACCTCTGAGACAATGGACAACACAGGGTCTCAATTCTGAGGACCATCCTAGAGGCCCCTGTCATGTCATTACATACTCTGTGATAATAAAAGTTGTTAGGTGTTTGTGCTCATTGTTGTGGAATATAAGCATTCTCATATTTGATGGGCATTAAATAATATATTTGTACTGCAAAACATATAGAGGATAAATATACATTTTGTGCTAAATATGAGTAGACCAAGGGACGGGCATATTTTACATGGGAATGTATTGAACGGATTAGACTCCGCATGTTTAAAGCACGCCAATCACCAGGATTTTCCTATATAACCTAAAGCCAGTGCTATACTAGCGCTATCATGCTGATTCTCATACCTTTAGTTGTCAACTTGGCTGTATAGTTTTTGAAACACAAGCAAGTAAAGTTTGTGAACTGTACTGCTTTTTGATTGGCAGCAGCTGACGATCAGCTAATAGCCAGGGTGGGTTTTCATAGTAATTTCCGCCCCTGCTTTTCCGTCCACCTCCTTTTATTTATGCTAATTCTATTATAAAAGTGTTTTACTAATGGTTGTGGCTAAATCAAAGTGGCTAAACAGACCTTGCTGATGTAATACCCATGTGACCAGAAGGGGCGGGGCCTCAGCCAACATAGCTGATATCAGGAAGCTACATTATTTTTCTGTTGGCTGAGACCCAACTCCTTCTGGTCACATGGGTATGACATCAGCAAGGTCCATCTAGCCACTTTCATTTAGCCACAGCCATTATTAAAATGCTTCAATAATGGAATTGTAGTAACACCTATACCGCAATCTCAATAGTGGGAACGCTTAACATAATACATAATGGCACCAAGAAAGCACTTATGCAACTGCATAAAATATTTAAATTTTATTGAAATGTCGTAAGAATATAAAAAAATATGTAAAAGATTGTCTCATAAAAGGAATCCCCCAGGGGGTGCAGATGGAAAATATTGGGAACACCTGGTCGGACCCCCTACAGAGTATATATACAGTATAAATAATAACTCGGGACTAAAAATTAATCACCATTCATATGAATAGACATGCTTTCAAAATTAAAGAACACAAGTATAAAATAATAGTTTCAGACATGTATCGGTCAGAAAACATTAGAAAGACACAAGTGTGCCAAATTAGTATTAAACAAAGAAATACATCACTAGAGGAGGTCCTAATATAACAGAGTATCACTGTGTTTACCTACATAGGGAATTGGCAAGAAGGATGTACTGTAGCATTCCTACATACCCGATGCACGTTTCGCATTAAAATGCTTCATCCAGGAGCTCAAATCTTCCTATTCTTCTATATAATATTAAACTATATATACAGTTAGGTCCAGAAATATTTGGACAGTGACACAATTTTTGCGAGTTGGGCTCTGCATGCCACCACATTGGATTTGAAATGAAATCTCGACAACAGAATTCAAGTGCAGATTGTAATGTTTAATTTGAAGGTTTGAACAAAAATATCTGATAGAAATTGTAGGAATTGTACACATTTCTTTACAAACACTCCACATTTTAGGAGGTCAAAAGTAATTGGACAAATAAACCAAACCCAAACCAAATATTTTTATTTTCAATATTTTGTTGCGAATCCTTTGGAGGCAATCACTGTCTTAAGTCTGGAACCCATGGACATCACCAAACGCTGGGTTTCCTCCTTCTTAATTCTTTGCCAGGCCTTTACAGCCGCAGCATTCAGGTCTTGCTTGTTTGCGGGTCTTTCCGTCTTAAGTCTGGATGTGAGCAAGTGAAATGCATGCTCAATTGGGTTAAGATCTGGTGATTGACTTGGCCATTGCAGAAGGTTCCACTTTTTTGCACTCATGAACTCCTGGGTAGCTTTGGCTGTATGCTTGGGGTCATTGTCCATCTGTACTATGAAGCGCCGTCCGATCAACTTTGCGGCATTTGGCTGAATCTGGGCTGAAAGTATATCCCGGTACACTTCAGAATTCATCCGGCTACCCTTGTCTGCTGTTATGTCATCAATAAACACAAGTGACCCAGTGCCATTGAAAGCCATGCATGCCCATGCCATCACGTTGCTTCCACCATGTTTTACAGTGGATGTGGTGTGCCTTGGATCATGTGCCGTTCCCTTTCTTCTCCAAACTTTGTTCTTCCCATCATTCTGGTACAGGTTGATCTTTGTCTCATCTGTCCATAGAATACTTTTCCAGAACTGAGCTGGCTTCATGAGGTGTTTTTCAGCAAATTTAACTCTGGCCTGTCTATTTTTGGAATTGATGAATGGTTTGCATCTAGATGTGAACCCTTTGCATTTACTTTCATGGAGTCTTCTCTTTACTGTTGACTTAGAGACAGATACACCTACTTCACTGAGAGTGTTCTGGACTTCAGTTGATGTTGTGAACGGGTTCTTCTTCACCAAAGAAAGTATGCGGCGATGATCCACCACTGTTGTCATCCGTGGACGCCCAGGCCTTTTTGAGTTCCCAAGCTCACCAGTCAATTCCTTTTTTCTCAGAATGTACCCGACTGTTGATTTTGCTACTCCAAGCATGTCTGCTATCTCTCTGATAGATTTTTTCTTTTTTTTCAGCCTCAGGATGTTCTGCTTCACCTCAATGGAGAGTTCCTTAGACCGCATGCTGTCTGGTCACAGCAACAGCTTCCAAATACAAAACCACACACCTGTAATCAACCCCAGACCTTTTAACTACTTCATTGATTACAGGTTAACGAGGGAGACGCCTTCAGAGTTAATTGCAGCCCTTAGAGTCCCTTGTCCAATTACTTCTGGTCCCTTGAAAAAGAGGAGGCGATGCATTACAGAGCTATGATTCCTAAACCCTTTCTCCGATTTGGATGTGAAAACTCTCATATTGCAGCTGGGAGTGTGCACTTTCAGCCCATATTATATATATAATTGTATTTCTGAACATGTTTTTGTAAACAGCTAAAATAACAAAACTTGTGTCACTGTCCAAATATTTCTGGACCTAACTGTATATTCCCCTATGGGTCAGTCTAAGTCTGATTATATAAAATTCAAGTTTATGGACCTGTATATTGGTACAATTGTAGTGGTCTGGGTGTAAGAATATCTATTTTACATCCAAAGCTGGATATGAAATAAGCTACATAGACTGACATTTTCCACTGCAGAGGGTTAAGATTAAGTTTAAGAAATTTCTATCAAATACTTCCAACAAAGACATAAAAACAATTTATCTTGAAGCATGTCTTGTCCTGTCTGTCGGATTTCAGGAGAGATATGCCACTCACAAGACTGGATAAGAATTTTTTTGTCTGTAATATGTAACTTCACCTCCTTTAAATGAGTTTCTCTGGGTGTTGCAAGCTAACAAGCTGAGCTTTATAGTCTAGATCAAAAGTTTAAAGAGATTACACTGGTATCTTCTGGCCAAATAAATACCGCTGTCACTATTATAAGCAGAGTGTATTTTATCTTGCTTCCTTCTGTCATGCCTCATATAAGTCATTCTAGTGATCACCTTTTGACTTTGTGCTGTAGTTTTATCAGTTCTCTAAATAGGACAGGCGCTCCAGCATGTCATGTACAAAGTAACACATCCTGACAAACCAAGAAAGGCTTTTTTTATTCCCATTACCTCCATATTTCATGAAGGGCCTCAGATCGAGTTCTGAAAGTACACTGGATATAAAAACTCTACACACCTGTTAAAATGCCAGGTTTTTGTCATTTAAAATGTCACACCAAGAAGAATAATTTCAGAACCTTTTCCTTTTTTATTGTCTCCCATAGTCTCTCTACAATGCAATTGAATAACAAGCTGAAATTTCTTTGGGTGGAAAAAGAAAGAACTATAATAATGTGGTTGCATCAGTCTTTTTGGATAGGAGTCTATCAGCATGCCACTTCTAGTATGGCAATCTTGGACACTCATCCTTGCAGTAGTGCTGAAAATCTGTCAGATTAGGAGGACAGCTCCTGGGTACAGTACCCTCTTTAGGTTAATCCCCTGATTTTCAATTGTATTCAGGTCTGGGCTGTGCCTGGGCCATTCTAAAAGTTTGATCTTCTTCTGTTGAATCCATTTTTTTGTTGATTTGGAGGTATTCTAATGCCGGCGTCACACGGGACGATCTATCGTGCGATCGCACAAGCGATCGTACCCGCCCCCATCGTTTGTGCGTCACGGCGAACATCCTCTTCTTGAAGGGGGAGGGACGTTCGGCGTCACAAGGCAGCCGGCCAATAGAAGCGGAGGGGCGGAGATGAGCGGGACTTATCATCCCGCCCACCTCCTTCCTTCTGCATTGCCGGCGGGACGCAGGTAAGCTGTGTTCGTCGTTCCCGGGGTGTCAAACAGAGCGACGTGTGCTGCCACGGGAACGATGAACAACCGGAGCACAGAAGGAGGACTGACATTTTGAAATTGAACGACGTGTCAACGAGCAATGATAAGGTGAGTATTTTTGCTCATTCACAGTCGTTCAGAGGTGTCACACGGTAAGCTATCTCTGATGATGCCGGATGTGCGTCTCTAACGACGTGACCACGATGACATATCGCCCGATATATCGTACCGTGTGACACCGGCATTAGGGTCGTTGTCATGCTGAAAGATGGAAGTCCTCTTCATTTTAAGCTTTTTAGCTGGGAATTGAACATTTTGACTATGTGAAACTGTTCACAATTCCCTCTACCTTGACCAAAGCAGAGGTGTAGCTAGGCTTTATGGCACCCGGGGCAAGAATACTGTTTGGCGCCCCCCGACAGTTTGGGTAGTCATCATGTGACCGCTCATTCATATATGATTTGCACACTAAGTCACATGCAGACAAGCTGCTCTTCCTTACTCTCTCAATGTTTAATGGAAAGAGAAGCTAATTGTCTCATGACTAAATATGAAAATTGCATATGAGTGGAGTGGCTATGTGATAACTGCTGAAACCAGAATGCAGAGCTGAATCCTGACAAGGAGTATATTACATGTTGTTAGGATTAGGCTATAGTGCTTAATTTTATAATTAAAGGGTTTGTCCAAGTTCATGATGAAAGTCTGCAGTCACTCCAGGTGACTGCAGACTTTTGAATTCTCACAACACATGCACACTTTTAGGATTCTCCCATGCCAGTGGCAAGAGAGGACGATCATGTGAGCATAAGTATGCCAAGTACTGCACCTCTACCTCATTGATTTGAATAGGAGCAGATATGCAGTATCAAGCTGCAGCCACTATCAGAAGAAGGAGCAAATCCGGCTTTGAGCACTCCGGCAATTTGCTGCTGCCAGTACCTACAACATCCAATTGGCAGTGGGGTCAGACCCCATCCGATCAGACATTGATGACCTATCCTAAAGATAGTAATAGAAAGACAGCATCCCAGGGGTTAATCTTCAAGGAAAAAAATACATCAAACAGCAGACAGCAGCTGCTGTTTGATGGATTAAATTTTTCCTTGAAGATTAATCCCTGGGACGTGGTCTTTCTATTACTATGTTTATTGCCAAGAGGATTCCTTGGTCTATAGACCTGAGTCCATACTTCCATTTTTAGGAGTTCAACAGAGGTGCTGCAAACAAATTGCCTTTTTCTATCCTAAAGATAGGTCATCACTGTTAAAGTAGTGGACAACCTCTTTAATATAACCATGTATAACATAATCTTACAAGTTATGAATTGTTACTTGTGTACTGGATCAGAACTAATAACAGCATTGGTATTCAATCACCAAAACCACCAGAGGTACAGAAATACATAAATAGAACTCCCCATCAGAAATGAAACACAGTATCAGAACCACGAGCAGTACAGAGATTCCTCACCAGAACCGCCAGCAGTACAGAAATACATCCATATAATCCCATCAGTACAGAAACACAGCATTAAAACCCTCATCAGTACAGAAATATATCACCAGAACCATCATCAGTATATGGTAAATCAATTGTAATGTGAGATCCATATACATTTGTCTGGCATGAACCTACAACTTTCAGTACATCCTTATCAATGGTAAAGAGATAGTGGGATTTGTTATCAGTTATCATCAGTCTGCTGTCATACAGGAACCTCAGTACTGATATAAATTAGTCAGTATCACAAATAATCATTTACATTCAGGTACCTTAAAGATGAAGTTGTCTGTGATCAAAGTCATCTCTTTTTTTTTCTTCATCTTGTCCAGACACCATGAGTATTTTTCACATCCACAGCTCATCTTTGCAGACTTCCATCTTCTCCGGTCTTCTGCAGCACATCCAGACACGATAGCATTAAAAAGCATACTGTGATCACATATACATTCCTCCTTTCCTCCCATACTATGGCCAAATATACATTCCTCCCCCTCTCTTGTTCCTCTTTGGTGTCTTCAGCTGACACTGGAGCACTTACCACCAGTGTTGTCTGCCGCCTCTACGGCGCCGACAAGTGATGTCAGCAGTGTGATCAGCTGACCTGATAACACTTCTGATATCCACTGTCCCGGGTGCCGGTGGTCAGGGTTTAATTATACTCTCGTCTGAAAGACCCAAGCGCAATTGATCACAAGGAGCCTAGCGCTGCACTTTCTCTGAGTCTGGCTGTTAGCTTGACAGCCGGATTCAGAGAATAGCTAGCTTCCACTTCAGGGGGTGGCAAAATGCAGGAGACAATCAGAGTACTGCATCAGGCAGCCCAATGGCTCCCCCTGACAGCTGCACCTGGGGTACATTCCCCCCCCAGCCCCCCTAGATATGCCTCTGACCAAAGCACTAGTTCCAATTACTGATAAACAGTGAAAAACATAATACTGCCCCCAACATGTTTACTGTGGGTATTGTGTATTTTTGGTGACGTGCAGGGTTTGCTTTTTGTCAAACATGCCTTTTGAATTATGGTGAAAAAGTTCAACCTTTGTCTCATGAGACCATAACACATTTTCTGACATGCTTGTTTGAATGTTTTTCTTTGTGAGAAAATACTTCCATGTTGCCATCCACTTCCCAAAGGCCAGATATATGAAGAATGCAAAAGATTGTTCTCAGGTGCAGTACATAACCAGTACTTAACCAGCTCTTTTATTGTTGCTGTAGGCCTCTTGGCAGCCTCTTGGACCAATTTTCTTTTTAGCTCTTCATTAATTTGTGAGGCACATGCAACTCTAGGTAATGTCACTATTGTGCCAAATTTAAGCAACATCTTGATGAAGGGCTTAAGATTAACAGCTGAAAAGATGAGGAAATCCGCAGGGATAAAGGGATAAACCCCAAGCAGGGAAAAGGAGAAAGTCAGAGAGCAGTAATATATATCCAAACACTGCAACCTTCTACAGCTGGAAACTATAGGAGTGTCTGTCAAGCATGGCACATCCAAGACAGTTAGGAAATGTGAGAACAGGTTGTAATTTGTAGTATATAGGAAGTGAAGATTTTTCTACTACCAGGAGCAAAACAGTAACAATGCAGTGACATGACAAGAATCTGCATAACTAATCATATGCTAAATAGTTGCAAGTCAAATTTATGAATAAGATACCTGTAGTGATGATTGTCTATAAAATTATGGTAGTCTCACGTTCAAAGCTTTGGAAGATGGTGAGATATGAAACCTGAACGTGAAAAGTTCAAAACATTGTTACCCTTTTGCTCAACAGTGTATGACTCTTGTTCTAGAGTGAGGTAAAAATCTTATTTTAGGAAAGCAATGTTAGCAATTGATGTAGTAAAATGGAAGGGAGAGAGAAGGGGAAAGACTCCAGCCTTGATCACCTTTGACGCAGAGAAAGCATTTAACAACATGAGGTGGTCATGGTTGAAGGAGGTGATGGATCACCTGGGCCTGCACGGAGCTTTTAGTAATTTTGTGAAGGTTCTTTTTGCAAACCCTCAAGCGAGAGTGAGTACCCCGGGATTTTTGTCAAAACGTTTCCTTTGATGAAGGGAACCAGGCAAGGATGCCCGATGTCACCACTACTATTCAACTTGGCTATTGAACCACTGGCTAGACGTCTGAATGAGGGGAGGTGGTTTGAAGGGATTAAGGTAGAGGGGAAGTCACTGTGCTCTACTCTATTTGCTGATGATATTGTTCTGTTTATGTGCAAACCCAAAACGCAATTGAGTGGAGTCATACCACAAAATAAGATGTTTGGGAGGGTGGCGGGGTTTAGGCTTAATAAAAACAAGGGTGAAATTCTCTTTTTGGAAGGAATGAGAGCAGAGGGAGAGAGGAGTGTATTATGTGACATTCCTATAGCAAGACACACAATTAAATACTTAGGAGTACAGGTTGGGAGGGATACAAAGACCATATATTCACTAAACTATTCCCCATTGATTGACAAAATTGAGTGTGAATTGCAGGGATGGGTTAATCTGCCACTGACTCTTTTGGGAAGGAATCATCTAATAAAAAGGATGAGCTTCTCCAAGCTTTTATATCCAATGCAGACAATCCCATTGCTTCTTAGACATTCAGATGTAAACAGACAGTCAAAGGCGTTCTCTTGCTTTTTGCGGTAGGGAAATAGGCCGAGGATTAGTGCTAAAAAGTTAATGTTGCCGACGGAAAGGGGAGGGATCAGATTACCAAACATTAGGGGTTATAACCTGGCTTGTATTTTGAGACATGTAGTTGACTGGGTTAGACGAACAAGTAGATACTCTGACTGGGCTTTAGAAGCTGAATTCTGTAAGCCATGGGACCTGAGTTCAATCTTACATACATCCATACCAAATTTGCCACCTAATATTAAACACTCACTGATTTGTAGAGACACAGTGATGACTTGGCAGGTGGTAAAGAAAAAGTTCGGGCTGGCCTGGAACATCTCAAAATTCCTTAACATATGGGCCATGCCGGACTTTCCGCAGGGAAGGGAAAATGATCTTTTTAGGGAATGGAGGGAGAAAGGGATAAGGACTTTAAAAAACCTGATGCATGACATAGAATGGAAATGGAAGATGTGTGAGGAGTTGACTTGCGCCCATTTCAGGCTCTCCACCTGATGTGTGATGTAAAGTCTCAGAGGGGAAGGGGAGTACTGAATTATAGGTGATGTGAGGCTATAGAGCTGCACTGTGCATCCTAACTTTATCGTTTATGAGGGCAGGGCCAGTAGAAGAATTTTTTATCTTCCCAGAGTACCCCTTTAAAGGGAACCAATCACCAGGATTTTGATATATAACCTATGGTTTATATACCTATTTAGTATATAACTATGAATATCTCCCAGATATTATATGCTCCTTGCTGCTTTCACTCAACAAGCAGCTAATTTTATAAACTTTACTTTCTTGGATTTCAAAACCTAAACATTCGAGCTGCCCACTACAGGTATGTATAGAATCAGCCTGATAGTGCCAGTATAGCACTGAGTTTAGGTTATATACGAAAATCCTGGTGATTGGTTCCCTTTAAAGAGTCCAGTACAATCTTTTTGTGTCAGCTTCTACTTGTTTACTCACCATGCTCCTCATTCCTTTCTCTTCTCCACTCAATGTAATGGACTGGGCCACATGATGACACATTATGTCTTAAGTCCGTCTGTTTGAGCAAGTTGTATTTGAGCTGTTCAGGTTTTTTCAGATCAGATGGTAAGGTCAATTGTCCTGTAGGCGGAAAAGGAAGCAGATTTGTCTAATAACCTATATTACAATTTCTTATATTTGCCTGTATTATTAATTTTTGTAAAGTGGGTTGAAAGTACAGTTCCAACTAATAACTAATATCTGTGATGCTAGACAATACGAGCAGTATGAATAGAAGGGTAGTCAGAGAAGTCGGTATCATAAGCCAAGATTTAACGTATAAGGTTCAGGGAGCACACAGAGACGTGATCAGGAAGAGGTCCGAGGTCAGAAGCTGGGAGGTAAAATATAAGGTTTAGAGAGCAGACAGAGACGTGGTCAGGAAGAGGTCCGAGGTCAGAAGCCAGGAGGTAGCGTATAAGGTTCAGGGAGCAGACAGAGACGAGGTCCAAGGTCAGAAGTCAAGATCAGAACACTTACACCAAACAGGAGCCAAGAGAACTCTGAGAAAACAGGAAGTACAACTTGTGAAGTTATGACAGAGCAAGCCTTGTAAAGAAAAAGAGCAATCACCAGGAACGAGGCGTATCTGTGAAGGCACCTCCCAAAACCAGCATGGACCCTAGTGCTGAAAGGCAACCTGTCAGCAAGTGCACAGGACACGTAGCAGAGCATTTTGAAATTCAAAATGCTCTGCACAGCGGAGCTGTGACAAAAGCATTCCAAGTGCAAAATGCTCTGCACAGCGGATCCGTGACAATATCGGTTTGCAATTTTTAGTGTGTAAAGATTTTGTCAGCTCCTGAATTATTATTATTTTTATTTTTTTTGAACCTCTGAAATAAAAAAATTAGATGTATAACGTCCTCACCTTACTGGTTCCCTGACGCTGTTTTTCCAGTGGTGCCTGATTGATTGTGGTGTGTTTGTGTTTTCTCTTTTTGGCAAGTTGAGAAGTCATCCCAACACTGCATGTTTTTTTTAGAAAACATTTAAAGAATGGAAATCTTCTTTAACATACAGTATTAACCATGTGTGAATTGACATAAACACTGAATAACAGTAAAAGTATTGTAGCTTTGACCTTCTTGATTTACCAGTAACAATGAAGAAAATAAAGGGTCTATGGTGCAAACTAAAGCAGATTGACATGGTTCTGTTCTCCATGCATACTATGTATTTTTAATGTATGATAGACAACAATGGTACTCTACATTTATGAAGGCTAGAAATGTTGTATTTAAAAAATGAAGGACATATTCTTTAGCAATTTGAACTTTCTTTTACTATTTGTTTTCTAGCTGAAGGATTTTTTGATAAAAGTCTGTACATGTATTTGTAATAAAAATAATATATGACACGTAAGAGACAATAATACTATTTCATGATGTATGTATCATAATTGTGCTGTCACATTATTAAGCCTCATCTGTTACAGTCATCTATATAGCATTGGTCTGGTGTTTTGGGTTTTTTCTGAGTGTTTGCAGTGGGTATAATAGTCATTTGGAAAACACAGCATGCTACATTAGTTCTACCAGAAAACTGTCAGCTAGTTATTGATAATGTAATTAGTGACTCAAAATTATGTAAAATGATTATTATTACATTATAAAATTTTTATGCCAAGAAATCAGATAGGATAGAAAAAATCTAATTAAAGTGGATTTCAGACTAATTAATTGTTTCGTATATGACCCATTTTCCTGGACATCACAACAATTGTTGAAATTGGCAATTTGTCAAATATGATTTCTATTTTTAATTTTAACATTTAGATAACCAAGCATTCCTGGAAGTATGGTACCAAAGAAGAGTCCCACCATTAAATGTATAATAAGAAAAGACTGGGCACTCGGTGCTGAAGTGATCCACACTAGAGAACAGAACATCTTTTGAAATTTGAATTCACTGACTTCACCGAATTGTCCCCAAAAATGTGATTCACAGCGAATAAATTTGCACGAATCTCATTGCTGGAAACTTCTAATTGCTTATAAAATACATGTCGGGGAGATGAGAGAGAGAGAACCGCGCTGACCATAAGAGCTTACACCTTACAGCAGAGAGAGAGGACCCTGCTGACCATAAGAGCTTACACCTTACAGCAGAGAGAGAGGACCCTGCTGACCATAAGAGCTTACACTTTACAGCAGAGAGAGAGGACCCTGCTGACCATAAGAGCTTACACTCTACAGGAGAGAAAGAGGACCTCACTGACTGTAAGAGCTTACACTATATAGAAGAGAGAGAGGATATTGCTGACCATAAGAGCTTACACTCTACAAGAGAGAGAGAGAGGACCTTATTAACCATAAGACCTTACACTCTATAGTACAGACAGGGAGAGAACCCCGTTGACCATAAGAGCTTACACACTACAGGAGAGAGAGATATCCTCACAGAGCATAAGAGCTTACACTTTACAGGAGAGAAAGAGGACCCTGCTGACCATAAATGCTTACACACTGCATAAGAAAAAGAGTTGTACTGAACATAAGAGCTTACACTCTATTGGAGAGACTTAAGGGTGCTTTACACGAGACGATCTATCGTGCGATAGATCGTCTGGTGTTACGAGGGGGACCCGGGGAAGCGTGCCAAGATGGTATATGGACAGCTTCCGCCGGTCAAGGTCCACTGTGCGGTGTAAGGGACCGCTGCTATGGTGGGAGAAGAGTGAGCGGGTTGCTGCTAGCGATCGTCTGGAATGTCACAGACGATCTGCGTACACCTGTCCGCCCTAACCCGTGAGGGTTGTATGGCACGGGGCTCACAACTCGGTGTACCTGTTGCACGGGGACGCACAGAAGTGCCTACGCACGTGTGCCAGCGGGAGTCACAGGAATATGGCACGAGGGTAGCACAGAGGTGCCCACGCACGTGTGCTTCAGAAACCAGGTGAGTCCGACAGAGATTCAAGGAGCTCACCTGGGACAGGAACACAGCCTGTTAAACGGAATACTGCCGGAGCAGCAAGGCAGGGGCGAGACCTGCAAAATACAATGACGTCTGTACAGTGGCGTGGCAGCACGCTGCCAGACATCCAAACATAGAAGGATGGTCGCGCACTGCCATGATGGCAGGAGGGGTTTTTAAGGAGATGTAGCTCCAGCCAAGGGCGGGCGCGAGACGGATGTGACCCAATCATGATCTGTGACGTCCTGGCCCGGCCAGTCAGGATTCAGCACATCACCAGCCTCGTTATCTGGCCGTGTGATACCAGTGAGCGAATCAGAAGACGTCACGTGGGGCACATGCTCAACCTCCTGCCTCTGGGTCATAAAGGCGGGATCTTCGGTTTCACAATGTGCAGAGCTAAGGGAAGTCTTGCTGCTTCCCTGAGCATCTATCCTTTGCACACTGTGCAACCACTCCGACCCTCTGCGATGCCGAGCAGGAGGGCATGTGGCAGGCAAGGGATGGGAGACCACTCCATTCCTTACAAGGAGTAAACCACTAGGTGTCACCCTTCTGCTGCATCTAGGAGGAGGAAACTCTTGCAGTCTCCCAGACCTTTGGCGCTGCTGAGCAGGAGGGCTCGCGGCAGACAAGGAATGGGGGACCACCTCATTCCTTGCAAGAGGAGAGCCACGAGATGTAACATTACCCCCCCGCCGCCTGTGCTCAAAGGCTGCTACCAAACCCGGAGCGTGGACATGATCCTCCAATTCCCAGGTCCTATGCTTCGGTCCCGACCGACCCACTCCACGAAGAAGTACCTCTTGCCCTGAACGATTTTTGTTTTAACCAACCTCGCTACTTCAGGGTTGTCGAACGAGGAGTCGGCCGTCGGCCACCAATCATGCCTGGCCTCTAGAACTCTGGTCCTTTTGGACCTGAAGAGGCCCACGACCTTGGTGGTATGGTCCCAGGAAAGTACATCGTTCCGTAACCTAGGGGGAACGAGGGTCTGGCCAGGTGGCACCAGGTCTAGGGGAGTGGCTGACCCGGTGGTCCCGAGGTGTTCCTTACATGACCCTGCCCAGGACGAGATTTCCCCTGTTGTCCAGTTGAGTATCGGAGCATGCCGTTTCAACCAGGGGAGTCCTAGTAGGCTCTCATCCGTCCCTTCTGGAAGCACCAGAAAGGACACCTGCTCATGGTGGCCTGGTGGTACATCCATCATGAGAGGGACGGTGATCTGGGTAATGGGTTTGACAAGTAGGGACCCGTGGACTACCTGGACACTGATTGGTTTAGGCAACAGGACCAGGGGAACAGAGTACCTAGTTGCCAGGGAGGCTGAAATGAAATTGCCGTCAGTGCCAGTGTCTAAGCAAGCCAGGGCAGGGAAGACAGTGGTGCCGAACTGCAACTGGGCGCTGAGGGTTAATTTAGAAGGAGAGGCAGCGTCTAGGGTTCCTCCTCTGATGGAAACCAGACACTGTCTCTTTTCCGATGGTTTTGAACATCGGGTAGCTACATGTCCCCTCTGCCCACAGGCAAAGCAAACGACCGGCGGCCGAGAGCCTGTGGTAGAGGAGACCACTTTGGAGACTTCCATGGGCTCCACAGAGTCATCAACAGAACTGGCTGGGAGACTGGTCTGGTGGGGAAGGAGAGTCAGAGGCTCTGTAGGTCAGGTAGACGTGGGTACCGAAGAGACCTCGAGCCTCCGCTCCGCGTGGCGGATGTCTATGCGAGAAGCAAGCCGTATCAAGGCCTCTAAGGTGGTCGGCACATCACGCGTGGCCAGCGCGTCTTTGACGAACCCTGCCAGACCCTCCCAGAACACAGGGACAAGGACTTTATCTGGCCAGTCCAGCTCTGCGGCGAGTGTCCTGAACTGCACCGCAAAGTCCCCGACTGAAGTGGACTTTTGCCGAAGGCGTAGGAGTCGCAGCGCGGAGTCATGGGTGACTTGAGGCCCGAGGAACACCTTTCTCATGGCCTCAAGATAAACTGGAAGGTGATTCACCACCCGATCTCCGCGCTCCCACAACGGCGTGGACCATTTTAGCGCTCTCCCTGTGAGCAGGGACTGGACGAATGCTACTTTCGCCTTCTCAGTAGCATAAAGAGTGGCGGACATCTCCAAGTAGGTGGTAACCTGGTTTATGAAACCACGGCACTCGGAGCTGTCCCCGTTGAAGCGCTCTGGGAGCGCAAGGCAAGTCGACTTTCCGTTCAATTCCACAGCCTGAGTAGCCGCTTGGGTGGCAATTGTCGCTAGAGCAGCCTTATCGGGGGAAGACCGCTCCACAGCTGCCAATCGTGACTCCAACTGCTGCACATAACGCAGCAACTGCTGCTGCTCTTCTGCCATAGCCAGACCTTTGGCGCGACCGTAATGTTACGAGGGGGACCCGGGGAAGCGTGCCAAGATGGTATATGGACAGCTTCCGCCGGTCAAGGTCCACTGTGCGGTGTAAGGGACCGCTGCTATGGTGGGAGAAGAGTGAGCGGGTTGCTGCTAGCGATCGTCTGGAATGTCACAGACGATCTGCGTACACCTGTCCGCCCTAACCCGTGAGGGTTGTATGGCACGGGGCTCACAACTCGGTGTACCTGTTGCACGGGGACGCACAGAAGTGCCTACGCACGTGTGCCAGCGGGAGTCACAGGAATATGGCACGAGGGTAGCACAGAGGTGCCCACGCACGTGTGCTTCAGAAACCAGGTGAGTCCGACAGAGATTCAAGGAGCTCACCTGGGACAGGAACACAGCCTGTTAAACGGAATACTGCCGGAGCAGCAAGGCAGGGGCGAGACCTGCAAAATACAATGACGTCTGTACAGTGGCGTGGCAGCACACTGCCAGACATCCAAACATAGAAGGACGGTCGCGCGCCGCCATGATGGCAGGAGGGGTTTTTAAGGAGATGTAGCTCCAGCCAAGGGCGGGCGCGAGACGGATGTGACCCAATCATGATCTGTGACGTCCTGGCCCGGCCAGTCAGGATTCAGCACATCACCAGCCTCGTTATCTGGCCGTGTGATACCAGTGAGTGAATCAGAAGACGTCACGTGGGGCACATGCTCAATCTCCTGCCTCTGGGTCATAAAGGCGGGATCTTCGGTTTCACAATGTGCAGAGCTAAGGGAAGTCTTGCTGCTTCCCTGAGCAGCTATCCTTTGCACACTGTGCAATCACTCCGACCCTCTGCGATGCCGAGCAGGAGGGCACGTGGCAGGCAAGGGATGGGAGACCACTCCATTCCTTACAAGGAGTAAACCACTAGGTGTCACCCTTCTGCTGCATCTAGGAGGAGGAAACTCCTGCAGTCTCCCAGACCTTTGGCGCTGCTGAGCAGGAGGGCTCACGGCAGACAAGGAATGGGGGACCACCTCATTCCTTGCAAGAGGAGAGCCACGAGATGTAACAGTCTGGGTCACATTTTTTGTGACGTACATCCGGCCTTGCTTGCAACGTCGGGCTGTGTGACACCTCCGAACGATGCAGTAGCGCTCACAAATCGTGAGTCGTGTACTCGTTGCTCGGTTTCATAATGTCGTTTAATTAAAATGGCGCCGGTTGCTCATCGTTCCCGGGGTAGCACACGCCGCTCCATGTGACACCCCGGGAACGATGAACAGCAGCTTACCTCCGTCCCGCGGCATCCGCCGGATATGCGGAAGGAAAAAGGTGGGCGGGATGTCCCGCTCATCTCCGCCCCTCCGCTTCTATTGGCCGGCCGCTGTGTGACGTCGCTGTGACGCCGAACGTCCCTCCCCCTTCAGGAAGAGGATGTTTGCCGCCCACAGCGACGTTGCACAGCAGGTAAGTGCGTGTGATGGGGGTTAATAACTTTGTGCGCCATGGGCAACTAATTGCCCGTGACGCACAAACGACGGGGGCGGGTCGTGAAATTGCACGATAGATCGTACTGTGTAAAGCAGGCTTTGCCCAGTGACTCTAGAGCAGTGTTTCTCAACTCCAGTCCTCAAGACCCACCAACAGATCATGTTTTCAGGTTTTCCTCAATCAGGTTTTCAGGATTTCCTTAATGTTGCACAGGTGATGGAATTATTCCCTGTCTAACATTGAGGAAAACCTGAAAACATGATCTGTTGGTGGGTCTTGAGGACTGGAGTTGAGAAACACTGCTCTAGAGATTGAAAGCGACTATGTTGTACAAACTGCTCGACTGGGAACTGCTGATCTGTGATGGCCGAGATATTAATACCACTGTACAAGGGATGATAATCTGTAAAATATCATATATGCAGGGCACTTTCGGGAGACCTGTAGGAAAATGATGTTACCCTAATCTCTGGTCCTTCAGCAGTTTGGGAAATAATGGCAGGCAAGTTTTAGGCGCACCGTGAATCAAATATAAAAATATTTAAACTTGTGTAAAAGCACAAATTTCAGCAAGTTTGACTTATAGTTGACCCTTCGCATATTGATTGTCTCATTCCTAATCAACCTGTTTTATATATTATGTTTCAGTTACAATTGACCTTCTTCAGATAGATGGAGAATGACAACCAGTGGTAACCCCCTAAGGGTATGATCCCACAATGTGTTTCTGAGTTTTTTATGTTATAGAATTTCTGTACCAATTCTGCACTTTAGTTTACTTGAGTTTTTTCCTTGCGTTTTTGTGTGCATTTTTTTGTTTCATGCATTTATGACGCATTCGTTTTTGTCTCTCTTATCAATAAAGTTGGTTGAAACACAGGCAGCAGAGCAAACAGGAAGTTTCCCAAAGCAAAGAGTTAAAGTAAAACAAATTTATTATTACAGATTATAGTGGTATAAAATCTTGCATACTAATAATAACTTCAACATGTTATAAGCAACACTATAACCACCCATATCCCAATATACACAAATGCACATATACAGACACTCGTAAAAATATCCAGAAAGAGCTAGAGAGATACTAGAAATATATTAGATACAATAGATAGAGAGGTAAATATCTTGCAGCTATCCAATCTCCCAGCCCCCTTACAAATTATAAACTTGCACCCTTTAGTGATTTTCATTGGGCACTAAAGGTTGTTTAGCCTGGTTTAACCTAATAAATGAATACATTTAAAAAAGCGATGTGGGGTCCTCCCTAGTTTTGATAACCAATAAATCAGACATCTGTAGACTCATGTTATCAGGCTACGAAGACCCATAGTTATTGTGCAGTTTCCAGACTAAAAATACCAGCCTGCAGCCACCCCAGAAGTGGCTCAGCACATAAGATGCCCCAATTCTGGAGCATTGCCTTGGCTCTTCCCAATTGCCTTTGTATGTTGGCAGTTGAGATAATGGTACTTAGGGTTCATGTCAGCTATGGAGTGTCAGCTGGCATCAGACCTGATAGTACTAATAGAGAGGTTTTTACATACCTCCCAACCGTCCCGGATACAGCGGGACAGTCCCTCTTCTGAGCCTTTGATCCCGGGTCCCGCCCGTGAGGCTGTTTATCCCGGGCTCCACCCACCCACTGTAGCCCCGCCTCGCTGTTTCTCCCTTCTATTCATTACAGAGCCGACCGCGCACCTACTCCTGTGACTGCTGCTGAGGTATGAATCACCCCCTGCAGCAGAGCGACCCCTCCCTGCAGCAGAGCGATCCCCCCTCCCCCAGAGCCGACCCCCCCAGTCCTGGAGCCTGCGTTTCTCTGCAGCTGTTCTCTGACTCCCCCTGTGCGGCTTCTCACTTCTGCAGATACACGGGGAGTCAGGACGCTGAGGAGACCGTGCAATCAGCACTTCTCTCTCCTGCAGATAGCACTGGCCAGTAATAACCTATGCAGAGTGACATCTGCAGGCTTCTATTAGCTTACCGATCAGTGGTCTCCTGCCTGTGGAGCAGAGCTGCTGGGTCCTAGCTTCCCAACAACTTCAGCTCTGCTTTATCCTGGCTGCCCTACCAGTTAAAGGGAACATGTCAGCAGAAATTTCACAATAAAAGTAATAGATTCCCCTCTCCAGCTCCTGGGCTGCTTCTAGAAAGGTTCCTGTTGTTATTGTGCCCCCTTTGAGACCTACAAAAATACTTTATGAAGTCTTACCTTTTTGTATGCAAATGTGTTTTTATGGTCACGGGGGCGGGCTGTCTGGCGTCCGTTATTCCCCCTCCTGCCGCTTTACGCAGTCCCCCATTGCTCATTTACATACACAAGAACGCCTTCCTCATGTAACTGTCCTCCCGAAGATTTGCGCATGTGAACGCTTTTTCAGGTGATTGCGCAGGCACGAGATTATGGGCGGCGCTGTGATTGTCATCAACAGCGTTAACCAAGTACCCGCCCATAATCTCGTGCCCGCACTTTTCCCTCTGACTCCACCGTTATGCGCAAGTGCTGGCCATATGAACCATGTTACCTATTACCGCTTGCACGAGATTATGGGCGGGTACTTGGATGACTTTGCTGATGACAATCACAGCGCCGCCCATAATCTCGCGCCCACGGTAATAGGTAACATGATTCATATGGACAGTGCTTGCGCATAACGGTGGAGGCAGAGTGAGAAGCGCGGGCACGAGATTATGGGCAGGTACTTGGATGACGCTGCTGATGACAATCACAGCGCCGCCCATAATCTCGCGCCCATGGTAATAGGTAACGTGGTTCATATGGCCAGTGCTTGCGCATAACGGTGGAGGCAGAGTGAGAAGCGCGGGCACGAGATTATGGGCAGGTACTTGGATGACGCTGCTGATGACAATCACAGCGCCGCCCATAATCTCGCGCCCATGGTAATAGGTAACGTGGTTCATATGGCCAGTGCTTGCGCATAACGGTGGAGGCAGAGTGAGAAGCGCGGGCACAAGATTATGGGCAGGTACTTGGATGACGCTGCTGATGACAATCACAGCGCCGCCCATAATCTCGCGCCTGCGCAATCACCTCAAAAGCGTTCACACTTTGCACAGTGCTCAGTCCCGCGAGAGTGGCACTGGGCATGCACAAAACTTCAGGAGGACAGTTACATGAGGAAGGCGTCCTCATGTATGGAAATGAGCAATGGGGGACGGCGTACAGCGGCAGGAGGGGGAATAACGGACGCCAGGCAGCCCGCCCCCGTGACCATAAAAACAGATTTGCATACAAAAAGGTAAGACTTCATAAAGTATTTTTTTAGGTCTCAAAGTGGGCACAATAACAACAGGAACCTTTCCAGAATTCATCCCAGGAGCTGCAGAGGGGAATCTTTTATTTTTTTTGCTAAATTTCTGGTGACAGTTTCCCTTTAAAGGGAACCTATCAGGTGCAATCTGCACTCAGAGCCAGGAGCAGTTCTGGGTGTATATTGCTAATCCCTCCCTAACTGTCCCTGTATACACTAGCATAGATAAAGGCATCTATAGAAAAAGTATTTTTAAAGAGCTTATATCTTATGCTAATTAGCGCGGGGACTAGTCCCAAGGGCGTTACTTCACTTGGCTAGTCGGCTCACATAGCGTATTAGTACTCACACAGGGGCGTAATAACATGCTAACATGCTATGCGAGCCGACTAGCCAAGTGAAGTAACGCCCTTGTGACTAGTCCCCGCGCTCATTAGCATAAGATATAAGATCTTTAAAAATATTTGTTCTTGATCTCTTTATCTATGCTAGTGTATACAGGGACGGTTAGGCAGGGATTAGCAATATGTGCCCAGAACTGCTCCTGGCTCTGAGTGCATATTGCACCTGACAGGTTCACTTTAAAGGGAACCTGTCACCAGATTTGGGGCCTATAAGCTGCGGCCACCACCAGCGGGATCTTATGTACACATTCTAACATGCTGCATACCTCCCAACCGTCCCGGATACAGCGGGACTTTCACGCTTTACGTTGTTTGTCCCGTTGCCACGGGCGGGACGGCCGGCTCCCGGGCTCCGCCCACCCACTCTCTCTCCGCCTCCCTGCTTTTCCCTCCTACCATCCTAGTAGACGTGGCATAGAGAGGAGCGCTGCCTGTGCTGCTGCTGGTACAGTAAACTAATCTCCCCAGCGCTGATTTCCCTCCCTCCCCCCTCACCCCCGGCCGGAGCCTGTCTGTGCGGTCGGCCGGCCGCCTGTCTGTGCGGTCGGCCGGCCGCCTGTCTGTGCGGTCGGCCCGCCACCTGTCTGTGCGGGCGCCCCCCTGCCGCCTGTCTGTGCGGGCGCCACCCGCCGCCTGTCTGTGCGGGCGCCCCCCGCCGCCTGTCTGTGCGGGCGCCCCCCTGCCGCCTGTCTGTGCGGGCGCCCCCCTGCCGCCTGTCTGTGCGGGCGCCCCCCTGCCGCCTGTCTGTGCGGGCGCCCCCCTGCCGCCTGTCTGTGCGGGCGCCCCCCGCCGCCTGTCTGTGCGGGCGGCCCGCCGCCTCATTGTGCGGGCAGCCGGCCGCCTCTCTGTGCGGGCGGCTGGCCGCCTCTCTGTGCGGGCGGCCCGCCGCCTGTCTGTGAAGGCGGCCGGCCGCCTGTCTGTGAAGGCGACCGGCCGCCTCACTGTGCGGGCGACCGGCCGCCTCACTGTGGCTGCCTGCGTGTCCGTGCTGGAGGCCCGCCGGCTGCCTGCGTGTCCGTGCTGGAGGCCCGCCGGCTGCCTGCGTGTCCGTGCTGGAGGCCCGCCGGCTGCCTGCGTGTCCGTGCTGGAGGCCCGCCGGCTGCCTGCGTGTCCGTGCTGGAGGCCCGCCGGCTGCCTGCGTGTCCGTGCTGGAGGCCCGCCGGCTGCCTGCGTGTCCGTGCTGGAGGCCCGCCGGCTGCCTGCGTGTTTGTGCTGAATGGGTGTGGATGGGGAGTGGATATGGGCGTGACTGTGAAATGGGTGTGGTTAGGGGGCGTGGCCTAAAAACTTTGTCCCTCTTTTCCTTCTTTAAAAGTTGGGAGGTATGTTTTTATCAGACACCCCAAGTAAAAAAAAGAACACGCACAAAAATAATGTGAAAAGATAGTCCCCGACTTTTTCCCTGTTAGCAAATTTTTTTTTATTTTTTTTTTTAAAAGCCGTTGAGATCCGCTATAGTTCAAGGATTCTGACATAGTCCAGAGCATTCAACATAGTCCACAAATTGAAACCTGAAGGACATAAAAAGAGAGAAAAAAACCCCAAGAGATTGTCCCTCGTTTACCAATTTATTAGAAAGCAAAGTTCCCAGGTCCGACGTAGTTCAGCGGTTCCCATGACAATCCTTAATTTTGTTGATCAAAGGCTATGGAGCCTCAGAAAGTGGCTCCATAGGCTTTGAACAGCAACTACTCCAAGCTCACAATGTGCTCCACGAGACCCGGCGCCTTTGATGAGCAGTGACTAGTGATGGGCAAACCCACAGATACCCAGGATTGGCAGGTCCAACCGGGTTTAAAAAAAACCCTGGTTTGGGTCCAGATTTAATCCTGGATATCTGGCTGGACGCTGGTCCCCATATAAGTCTATGGGGACCCAAATCAGACGCTTAAAATGGTGGTAGAAGGTATAGGGGGATTAGAGCAAGTGCTTTATACTTACCAGTCTCCGTGCAGCTGTAACTCTGCTTCCAGGCCAGTCATTCTATTTCTGGGGCCGCTCTGTATCTTCATGCATATGCACTACTTTCCACGCTCATTGGCAGTCCCGACGTCTCTGATTAATTACAGTCAGACAGCGTCTCCACCCTGTGTGACTCCATGCCTGACTGCAACCAATACCAATCACAGACACTGTATGTGTGTGTCTAGATTGGTGTAAAATTAAATAAATAAAAAAAATTGGCGTAGAGCCCCCCATATTGTGATACCCAGCACAGATAAAGCATACGGCTACAGGTTGCAGACCCCAACCGTGGGCTTATCTTGGCTGTATATCAAAATAAGAGGAACGGCATGAGGCTTAGATTTGACACAATTGAATTCATGGAACTTTACTCAGCTCATCTCAATTGCCCTTGTGCAGTGGAAATCGAGATAATAAGGCCTTAATGTCAGCTCACAACTGCCACTAAGCCCTACATTAGTAATGGGAGGCATCTATGAGACCCCTTCATTACTAATCTGTAAGTGAAAAGAAATAAACACAAACACCCAAAAAATTAATTATTTGAAATAAAATACACACACCCCCTTTCATCCCTTTATTAACCCCCAAAACACCAAGGTCCGACATAATCTCTCTTCCCTTTACTGTTTCGGTATACATTCCCCTCTTACTCCTCATAGTGTGCATACATTCCCCACCTTGCTCCCTATACTGTGTCTGTATACATTCACCCCCTTGCTCCCCATACTATATCCACATACATTCCCTCCCTCTTCCCCATACTGAGACTGTATAGATTCCCCCTTGCTCCCCATACTGTGTCCACAGACATTCCCCCCACTCCTCATACATTTACCCCTCGCTCCCCATTCTGTGTCAGTATACATTCCCCCATCGCTCCCCATACTGTGTTTATATACATTCTCCCATCGCGCCCCATACTATGTATACATTAACCCCTCACTCCTCAAACATTCCCCCATCGCTTTCAAACTGTGTCTAAGTGCTTTCTTCCATCGGTCCCCATACTGTGACTGTATACATTACTCCCTTGCTTCCCACACGGTCTGTATACATTTCCCCCAACCTCTTTCCCCATACATATTTCTCAAATTCTTCCCCCTTCTCCTAATTACAATAAATCTTTAGTGTCTTCAGTTCCACTGGAGCACTTACCACTAATATCAGCCACCTATGTGGCGCTGACAAATGACATCAGCAGTGTTGTCAAATGACCTGATCATAAAGCTGATGTCACCTTGGCCCGAAATTGCCGGTGAACATGGATTTAATTGTTCTCTTGTCTGAAAGACTTGAGTACAATTAATCACTGGGAGTCGGCGGGAGCTGCATCTTCTCCCAGCCAGCTGTCAGCTTGATAGCAGCCGACTTCCACTATGAAGGGGGTGGCAAAACATGGCCCCTGGGGAGACATGCTCTGCTTGCTCCCTTCTGGATACAATACTGCAATAGGTGGCTATGTGATGCTTGCTGAGTGTGATGTGAATTGCTGTCTGTCTGAGGCTTTGCTATTGTAATGTATTGAATTTGTTTAGAGAGGAATTTGATGAAAGCTTCAGAAAGGGGAAGGAGGACACGTTTAGCTTTGCAGTGCACCACATTGCATTTGGTGAGTGTTATCTCACAATAACACCCAACTGCGTGATGCCGGCAAATGTGAAGTAGAGAAAGGTCATGAGATTATTGTGGTTGTTGAAAACATGAAAGACTACTGAGCTCATTTGGTGGGAAAATTAAACTATAAGTGGCCATATTGTACAGTATAAATCTCTTTGTCTCTTGTACATGGCAGCAGTATTTTTCTTTATTTTTCTTCATTTTGCCATCGTATTTTATATACATGTCATATAGGTTTAAAAGGAATTAGGCCAATCAAGTTCAATCTTTCTCCATTCTCATTCACTAGATTTTATATGTTTCATAATGCTTTAGAAAAAAGTGCATACAATAAAGTGTGGAAGGCATTTGACATTATGCAGCCTACAGTCTTCTTAATTATGGGTTTGTTATTTCTGAATTAGAAACTACCCAACTTCTCCTGCATTGTGAGCCTGTGCGTATATCGCACTGCACTTGGATGTCATCCGAGTGCAGTACGATGTTTCACTCGCACCCATAGACTTGTATGAGTGCGAGTGATGAGAGATTCGCAGATAATCACAGCATGCCGCAATTTTTTCCTCAGTCCGATTAGGGCTGAGGAAAAATCCGCAGATCTGAGCTGCAACATTGTCATTGTAATGTGAGATTTTCTCGCAATTACACTTGGGCAAGTCATGACTCTACCCTTCAACACTGGTACTGGTTTTACATGTACATGTGAAGGGGGCTTAAGGAGTATGATCAGTGGGAGTCAGCTATTTTCATAGTTCAATAGTTATTACCGTTAATAAAAAAGACAGACAAATCGAGTCCAATCTACAAACCCAATGTCTTGGTCCAGAGGAAAGCAAAAACTTCATAAGGCAAATACTTAATGTTCTATATTAGGAGAAAAATTTCTTCCCGACTTAGAATATATTACTGGATTAATGTCCTATATGCAGAAACTTGATGCCCCCTTAAAGAAAGAAAAGTATTCGTGAAAAATATTGATATAATTAAATTCATCCAAGGTTATTGCAAAGAAAAAACCAGGAGAAGAGCATTGTGTACGGCATGAAATAGGTCATTGGTAACACAACTCCTTCCCGCTTTCATCTCACCATAAGTGAATTAATTAATGGCTGGGATATGCATTCAGCTATTGAAAAGAAATAAAAAGTAGAAACATCAGAGGTTCATATTGTTTTTCCAATCTATTGATGTCCGTCTGAAGAATGTCCAAAGAGCGAAAGAAAGAAGCAGACAAGTTTGAATAGATTTTCTTGTTGGAGGCCTCCGGTTGCTAGTCAGGTGTCACCTCCTTCACATAAAGCAGAATCATGATGTGACAGCTGCTGAATAATGAGCACATTGTACCGAACCTAAGTCATTAAGAAATGTGTTCACTGACTTTGGGATGATAAGCCTGGTCGAATAGGGAAAACACTGAATAGGCAGAAACAAAGGACTGAAAAGTGCAAATGAAATAAGTTGTGGTGATGATGAAAAGTCTTTAGGCATAAGTAATGCATCCAAGTTGTACAACAACCCTACAGTCTCCGGGGTTCGGTTAACTATTATCAGACAGACTATTGATATTCTCCAGGAGCTTGGTGATGTCTTCAGCTCAAGTGTTGACAATGTCAGCTACACACTGCAATACCTCCAGGGCATTTACAAAGGCTTTCAATTATAAAAGTTTCACTTAAGTAAGATATTGAAAGTCATAAGAAACAAATCTGTGAGATACATGGAAAACATGACATGAATATGGTGACGACAGTCCATGTGCTAGCACTGCAGTCTTGCAGCGCTGGGGTCCTGGGTTCAAATCCCACCAAGGACACCATCTGCAAGGAGTTTGTATGTTCTCCCCGTGTTTGCGTGGGTTTCCTCCGGGTACTCCGGTTTCCTCCCACATTCCAAAGACATACAGATAGGGACTCTAGATTGTGAGCCCCAATGGGGACAGTGTTGCCAATGTATGTAAAGTGCTATGGAATTAATAGCGCTATATAAATGAATAAAATTATTATTATTATTATTATTATGTGCTGCATCTGATATTGCAGATCATGCCCACTAAAGTGAATAGGAGAAATAATGAGACCCCATGGACCGCAGTGGTGAAACTTTGGGGAAATAATTTCATAAACTTCATAAATACGCAGTCATAAAATAATTACACTACCCCTTTCGGATAGGATGTTTATGTCACAACCCAGATACCACTGTATGGAGCAAGCTCAGAAGCTGAACCCTCTCCACACTTGGCAGGTGCCAGCAGTGTTACACAGCTGGCGCCTGCCACTACCAGCAGCAACTGTTGTTTAACAATTTAAATGCCGGTATCAATCTTTGACAGTAGCATTTAACGGGAACCTGTCAGGTCCAATATGCACCCAGAACAATGAGCAGTTCTGGGTGTATATTGCTTATCCCTGCCTAACCGTTCCTGTATACACTAGCATAGATAAAGAGATCTTTAGAAAAGTACTTCTAAAGATCTTTTATCATATGCTAATGAGCGAAGGGACTAGTCCCCTGGGCATTGCTTCCTTTGCTAGTCGACCCCATTAGCATGTTAGGGGCGTACTAACATGCTAATGGAACCGACTAGCCAGGGGAAATCACGCCCAGGGGACTAGTCCCATCGCTGATTAGCATACAATAAAAGATCTTTAGAAATACTTTTTCTAAAGGTCTCTTTATCTATGCTAGTGTATACAGGGACGGAATTTTTTTTATTTTAGACTACCCCTTATTTGTCCACATCTCCACTGATGCACGGCCTGAAAACGGATATCACATCCGGAAAATGGCAACAAAAAAGGGAAAAACAGCCAGCACCAAAATTCTCAAGAATAAAAAACTTTTCTTTATTTCTTCATTTTAGACCTGACAGGGTCCTTAGTCATAGGCCTATGACTAAGGACCCTGTGAGGTCTGAAACATGTAAGGGTACTGCCATGTTTTTTTATTCCACATTTGCACACTCTTTTTTTAAAATAAAGAAATAAAGATAAGTTTTTTATTCTTGAGAATTTTGGTGCTGGCTGTTTTTTCCTTTTTTTCTTGCCAGTATACAGGGACGGTTAGGCAGGGAATAGCAATATGCACCCAGAACTGCTCATGGTTCTGGGTGCATATTGCACCTGACGGGTTCCTTGTAAATGGTGTGATTGCTCCTCAATCGGTTGCTATGGAAGCTGGGGATCTACTGAAGGCCCAAATCACCATCTTCTTAGTGCTCCTACATCTGGACTTCATAGGAGATCAGTAATTTTACCATATAATAATAGTATATAATCTATTGGCCATGGTGGAGAGGTTGCAGTGTGATTGAGTGTGTGGACAGGTGTCTTTTATACAGGTAATGAGTACAAACAGGTGCAATTAATACAAGTAATGAGTGCAGAGTAGGAGGGCTTCTTAAAGAAAAAGTAACAGGTCTCTGAGAGCCAGAATTCTTGCTGATTGGTAGGTGATCAATACTTATTCTATGGAATAAAATGCAAATTAATAATTTAAAAATCATACAGTGTGATTTTTTTTTTTATTGTTCTTTTTATTCTGTTTGTCAGAGTTGAAGTGTACCTATGATAAAAATTACAGATCTCTCCATACTTTGTAGGTAGGAAAACTGCAAAACAGTGCATCACATACTTATTTTCCACACTGTATGCAGTATATGCTAATTAGCTATTATATATAGATTTCTATTTAATTATTTTATATATGAATTAATTTAATTCACTATTATTTTTGATGTGGTCTCATTATTATTATTATTTTTATTTATTTTTTCTTATGTTTCTCTATTTGTATTGACAGTATTTGTTTTTTGGTGACTTTCTGCTTCCCCGCCTACTTCCATTGTAACACGTCTTCTGTGTTTATGTTTTTATGTTTTTATCTCTTGTTTGCATAAGTAAGACATCATTAATGATTACTTGGTCTTATAATCCTTTGTTTACTGAAGTATATTCATATAATACAGTTGTGCAATACAATCTGCAAACATTATTAAATAGATGTTAGACCTGATAATGCTTGTGTACTCCTTTTGCATATGCATGTCTTAATAGCTATACAGTGTGTTCACCAATATCCTGTCCACCACCATTAACTTGAGAATGGCGGCAGTTATAGGCATAGAAGTGGTGTCTAGGTATAGTAAAGTAGCGATGCGCTACGCAATGAAACCACCTATAGCGCCACCTGGTGGAAAACAACGGGGTTAGCATTTTTATCTCGAAAACGGAACGAGATAGAGAAAAAAGTGAATTAAAAAATTGTAGGGCATCATCAATTCAATACGAATCGACACCTTGCATACAGAAATGCTACGATTAGAATGTGTAAAACTCACAAGGCTGCGGACGTGAAGCAATACCTCATGGAGACCTTCCTACAAGTCACTGGCTATGGTGGCTGTATGGAGTGGCCTCCACGCTCACCTGACCTGACCCCAGTGGACTTTTTTCTGTGAGGTCACATCAAACAGCAGGTGTATGCGACCCCTCCACCAACACTGCAGGACCTATGACGACGTATCACAGATGCTTGTGCAAACGTGTCACCTACCATATTGCACAACGTGAAGCAAGATACAGTATGCTGTCCAGAGTCCAGATGTGCATTGCAGCTGACCATGGCCACTTTGAGCATCAAAGTTAAATGAGTGCCATATGCGTGACCAGCATTCAGTGTTTTGGGGGGGGGTCATGGGTTTCATATCATAGCATTTCTGTATGCAAGGTGTCGATTTGTATTGAATTGATGATGCCCTACAATCTCATTCCGTTTTCGAGATGAAAATGCTAACTCCGTTGTTTTCCACCAGGTGGCACTGTAGGTTGTTTCATTGCATAGCGCATGGCTACTTTACTATACCTAGACACCATTTCTATGCCTATAGCCGCCGCCATTCTCAAGTTAATGGTGGTGGACAAGATATGGGTGGACACACTGTATATTCTTGATATTAAGATGATAATTTTATGGGTCCAGCTATCAAGTAAGAGAACTCATGAGTCCGAGTGTTTTCAATCTCTAACCACACAGTCGAATGGCAGCTGCAACTTGTACTGATCAGCAGGAGGGAAGAAGGACACTGATGAGCTGTATGAGCTGTCAATCAGGCTAGGTGGGCAGAGATTGAGTTAAACTTTTACAAAGGGCTATACCGCTATACTGACATGGATTTCCAAAGTAAAATACTGCTTTCTTACTTGGACAAAGAGATCTATTTAGTAATATATGCAATTTGTAGTCAGAAATTGGAAAGTATTCCGCCTCAGAAATATACTGGATACATTATGCATAATAGAGACTTAGCCATTGACTTGATCTGACGGCTTAAAAACATTTTCATCTGCATCCCTAATTTCATGAAGTGACAAGGCCTTTGAGTGGTTAGTGCATATCTGTCTGCATTAGTCTGACATTTCACACTGTTGTCCTGTGCAATGGAAAATGTAACAAGACATGCAGTGTCAGAACATGGCAGCTTAGAAAAGATGCTGTTACGGGAGGGGACGTCACATCATAATAGTTCACAGCACATGAAGGTGTTTCTGCAGGTGCAAATTACGATGCTATTTTCTATTGTGAGGGTATAGAAGACACATGCTTTGTTATTCACTTTGGTTATATGACAGTGGGTCACATCATAACACACGGCTGACTGGAGTTACACTACAGCTCAAGTAGGTCAAGAAAGAAGTAAAACAGTGTTAAAGATTCATTAGTACAAGAGTCACCACTTAAAGTAGTTTCTTTAGGGTAGTTTAAAAAATGCCACTGCAGTTGTTTTGATCCAAAGCTAGAAGAAGATCAGGAAATAAGCATGGTAATTTCTTCATTTATATTTATTTCTTTGAATTTCACTGCTGGCTTAGGCTAAAAAAAACTGCAGCAGAAACCACTTGATACACAGAGAGCTTAGGGAGTCTGAGACACACCCCCTGGTCTCAGCTCGGCGATCCGGAGTGCAGAGAGGAGTGTTTTAGACTACCAGCACACACAGAGTCTACCAGCACATAGAGTCTACCAGCACATAGAGTCTACCAGCACATAGAGTCTACCAGCACATAGAGTCTACCAGCACATAGAGTCTACCAGCACATAGAGTCTACTAGCATATAGAGTCTACCAGCACATAGAGTCTACCAGCACATAGAGTCTACCAGCACATAGAGTCTACCAGCGCACACAGTCTACCAGCACACACAGTCTACCAGCGCACAGTCTACAAGCGCACACAGTCTACCAGTGCAAACAGTCTGTCAGCCCACACACTTTATTAGCATACATAGTCCACCAGTGCACACAGTCTACCTGCCCACACAGTCTACCAACACACACAATCTACCAGCGCACACAGTCTACCAGCGCATACAGTCTACCGGCGCACACAGTCTACCAGCGCACACACTTTACCAGCGTACATAGTCCACCAGTGCACACAGTCTACCTGCCCACACAGTCTACCAGCGTGCACACTTTATCAGCGCACACACTCTACCAGTGCATACACTCTACCTGCCCACACTGTCTACCATCGCACACAGTCTAGCAGCGCACACACTCTACTAGCGCACATGGTCTACCAGCGCACACAGCGTACCACTGCGCACAGTCTACCAGTGCACACACATTATCAGTGCAGTCAAGCACACAGTCTGGCAGCGCACACAGTCTGTCAATGCACAGTCTGCCAGTGCACAGTCTGCCAGTGCACAATCCAGTCTGAAAAACTCCCTACTCTTATATGGACCAGTCAAGACCAGAGGAAGTCTCTGAGAGTGAGACTACCAGACAGCAGTGTGTGTAGAATAGTCTGAAAAGCTGGCAGCTTATTTGCAGATATACAGAGTTGACTGGGAATCAGAGGCACAGTCCCAGAACAATTAAAGATGACATCAGGAATTTAACTATATGTTTTTATTGTGTATTCTGTATTAGGAGACAGAGGGCAATACTATAGATCTTGTAGAAATAAAGTTTCGATCTAAAAAGGCTGCACATGTTCTGTTAGGCTTATAGGAGTTTTAGTAATCATTTAATATTAAAAATGCATTCAATATGTATGCAATGTTTGTAGCAGAATACACAATGTTCATCTGGCTTAATAATCTGCTGACTTTTTAGGAAAAAGTAAAAAATTGAGCAATTCTTGTCAAGCCTTTCTGCTGTATTATTCTATTGGCAAAATTACTTTTCGTTTCCTCCTGTTTCCCCAGAGGACTAACAGTAGAAATTAGATAACTTCATCACTAGTTTAGTAAAATAACCTAAGTTTAGTATAATTAATGCTGACCTTGGGGCTGGCAGTAAGGCATGATATGGACGGCCAAGTATTAAAGTTTATGACCACCACAAACTTAATTATTATTAGTATGGAACTGTTGTTAAGCTGGCCATACACATTAGATGGCTGTCGGTGAATGAGCCAACACTGTCATACTCAGAAGTGCTCGTTCGGCTGAGAATTCCTGTGTAGAGATGAGCGAACCTGAATAGTAAAGTTCGGTGTTTGTTCCGAATATGAACTTTACAAACAAATCAGTGTTTGAGTTCGGAGTTCGGGTGCTTTACGTATGCAAACTACTTGAACAAGCATTGCTGAGCTCAGGTACTCTCGGTGCTCGGCCATGTGGGAGCCGCTTGCAGTGTTTGAATGGCTCACACTAGGGGGAACAACAGCATGATCGGATGTAGTGTGCACAAAAAAATAAATCCTGAAAAAACCCACCTACCCTCCCTGGAAGTGTTTTGTTTATGGATGGCTGTATGTGGGTGGAGACCTGGATTGCCCAATTAGTGACTTCCAATGGGGTTCAGGTCAAGTCTGAGTCCCAAACTGGGACCTGCCGAACCGGAACTTCCACTGGTCCACTCATCTCTACTCCTGTGTTAACTTTGAGAAATCATCCAGCTGACACGTCTGGCGGCGGCTTATCTTCATAAGAATAATGCAATCTGCAGTCCGAAATCGAACAAGCGCGATCGATCAGCATCTCCTCCGACCTTCAGTTGACCGGCGCTCCTGTACACAGATTTACAGTTGAACCTGTCTATAATGCTGGGTTTGGACAAAATTAATCTATTCTGCTCACTTTTTGCCATCCATTTGTTATCAGATAAGTAACACATGACAAATCTTCTTCTTTCCTTTGCAATGTGAATTACGGACTTCACACAGGGTGCACACTGATGCCAGCCGTCTGCTGTCCAAGATTTCCATAGACTTGAATTGGTAATTTTGGTCTATGATGTGGAACAAAACCCGTCATGGCTCTACAGTCTGCAAAAAAACAACAGACACGTGAACAGCTCTGTTCTATCTGTAAGAAAAACACAGATAACTCACATACGTGAAAACCAGATGTCTGACCAGGCCTGTCACTTTGAAGATCGTATTTTTAATACTTCTTTTAAGTTGTGTTTCACATATCACCTGACCCTAAATAATTCATTCTACATACAGCACTTAATGAGATCCCATTTTTCAGTCCTTGTCCTTTTTTCAGCTGCACCATTCATATTTGAGCAATAACTGAAATGAAACGTTATTCCATTTTATACTGTTCTGCTGAGTTCCCACTTTGTTCTCCTTCAGATTTAGAACATAATCTCTTCCTCTGTCAGTGCTCGAGATTGTGGGTAATAAGGTTTTAACATTCAGATATCCCAATTACTGAAATTCTGATAGAATGGGTCATAAATGATGAAATACTGGAAATCGCTAATCTCTCTTTTTTTCTATAGCATTGCTATGTGATGAATGTTACTTATGTTTTTATGAATAAGCTTTTCTTCTCTTTTTTATATTTTGTTAGTTGTAATAGTATTTTACTGGAGGATATCGTGTGTTGTATGTCCTATAGATTTTCGTAGCATGGCACTATTCTCCCAGGGAAGTTGTACAGAAACATCGTATAAGAGCACTGGAGAGCCTTGAGGTGCATTATTCCCTATGTAGATGTTGGGAAAACTTCACACTACACCTACAGGAGCTTTTATAACATCACATTCATTTCATTCTGTAGAAATTAATATGGAGTTTGGTCCTCACGTTGCATCTATAATAACATCCACTCTTCTATAAGATTTTTGGAGGGTGTCTGTGGGAATTATTGCCCATGTATCCAGAAGAACATTTCTGAGGTTAGACACTGATGTTGGGTGAAAGGACCTGGCTCAAAATCTTTGTTCTAGTTCATCCCAAAAGCGTTCTATGGGGTTGAGGTCAGGGCGCTGTTTTTAATCAGTCAAGTTCTTCCACACCAAACTCACCCATCCATGCTTAGGCCTTGATGGGAGCAGTCATGCTTGAACAGAATAAGGCCTTCCCCAACCTGTTGCAACAAAGTTGGAAGTATACAATTGTCCAAATACTGAAGTATTTAGAATTAAGGACCTGGGACAACCCCTGAGAAACAGAACCAGTGCATTATACCGCCATCAAACTTTATAGTTGATAGGTAAAGTCCTGGAATTCACCAAACTCTGAATCATCCATCAGACCATCCATCTAATAATGAAGAATTTGGCACTCCAATATGACCAAGTGTTACTTTTTGTTCATATTCCTTATAGTGTAAGAATGTGTGTGTAATTTTGGTCCACAATATTGGACCTCTGAGCCTTTACAGAGGATTTTGAATAACACCTTCAATAGATAATTTGGGATATTTAAGAGAGAAGGAATTTCACCAACTGTTTTATTACAAGGGTGACATCCTATTACAGGACCATGCTCTTTAGAAAGCCCTATTCTTTCATAAATGTCTGTAAAGGCAGACTGCATAAAACAAGGGCTTGACTTTAAACTCTGGGGCTGAACAAAAAAACCTAAATTCACTGATTAACATGTGTGTCCAATATAGTGGATGTGGATATAGTTGAAGGATTATACAGACACCGGGCGGTAGGGGCTTGCATGCCTTCGCCAGAGAGAGTCAGTGTGTGTATGACTTCGGAAAATGTGTGCGACACTTAAGGGTGCTTTACACGCTGGTTCATTTTTATAGCGCCAGTCACATGTGCGATCTCGGCAGATTGCATCTGCGATCTGGAGTGTCACATCGCTAACGAGATCACTAGCGATGTCGCAGCGTGTAAAGCACCCTTTACTGTTTCCTTCAGGTTGGTACCCATCACCCCGCAGCCAGTCCCCATCATAGATGCAGTAGACAAACACTTGACACCGGAGTTCTATTGGCAAGCCAAATTTGAACAGTTTATTCTTTCCACCGCTATGACAGACTCCTTACAGTTCTGTGGTTACTGTATTTTGAGGTACTCTCACTCGACCAATCATCATCGCTGTCTTGGATCTCGTCCGCAAGCTGTCAGGCACCAGTATCTTTGTTCCCCTACACTTCTTCTCACCACTGTCCTCTTCTGGGCCTCGACAGCTGTCTAGTTGCATGACTTCTCTGACTGACTCCTGAAGTGTTTTTTTACTCCTTGAACCCTTCTGCATAACTCCCCTCACAAGGCCCGTCTCTCTAACAAACCTACTGGCCATATGTCAGTCCTCTATCTTATCTAACAACTCCCCTACCACTGCTCTTGCCCGACCACTAGGTGGTGTTGGCCGCTATATGGTCCCAGCTCTGTTACATCGGGACCCGCACTTCACTAGCAGCAGTAAATTTATCAAATGCATTAATGGCATACTTGTATCACATCTCCACCTAAGTCAACTTCTGCTTCAATCACCAGACGCTGCCATGTCACCACTGTGGGAGGCGCTGGGGACGAGGGAGCAGTGGCTCTGCTGAGCGCAGGCTCCGCCCATCTATTAGGCTGGGTTTCACTAGGACCTGCAGTACCACTGATTGACTGTGGTGGTTTGTGCCTTCCGGCTTGAGTAGCTACCTTTCAGCTGGGGCCAATGGGAAGGCACCACACCCCTCTTATGCTTTCTCCCTTCTGCTGGCAGGTGCCAGATGTAGTCCTGTAATTCCCTGCTAGACTCTGGTTCCTTGCTGCTTGTTTGTATTCCCGTATATTGACCTTAGCTTGACTACCTGACCACTCTTCTGCCTGCTGTTCCTGTACTTCACTACTAGCTCCGATTTTGACCCTTAGCTTGTTTGCCTGACCACTCTTCTGCCTGCCATTTCTGTACTTCGCTGCTAGTTCCGGTTTTGACCCTTACCTTGATATATGACCACTTTCCCATCTGATGATTTTTGTCCCTGTTCTACCTTCTGGATTTAACCCTGCCTGGTTACTGCTATTCTCAGGACCGCAGTCTTCCATGGGCAGTGATCACCTGGACCCTGTCGTAATTCCATATCACTGTATAGGAGTTAAAGTGTTGCGGAGTCCTGGTTCCTGCTTTGTGGGTGGTTGCCTCTATTCACCTGTTTCACCGATCCTGAGTCAGTGGCTCCAGGCAGGCATCACAACTTGGTACCTAAAACACATTATCTTCACAACACAGATAAATAACAAACATTTGTAGGTGGAGGGGGGTGGCGAGACCACCTCCTACATAGTTTCTCAATAAGCAACTGGAAGCCCCATGGCTCTTGTCAGCTATTGCTGGTGAAAGCTGTGGGCTGCATGGAGTTGTTCTCATGTGCTGTTTGCATAGACTAAAGGAGTGAATAGCCATGATTCTGCGTCCAGGCATTCAGCAAATGGAGAGCTGGCATCCATCCATAGACCAGAGACCTGATGGCGCAGTATGTAAAAGAGACTTGTTCCCAATGCTGGAGCCATGTAATATTCCAGTGCTCATTGCTCTACCTTTCACATGGTTCTTCAGACAAACAGCGGTAATAGGAGAACCTTTTTAAAGATTTCTTTGAAGCTTTGAACAGAATTTCATCAATCTGTATTGTCCAGCTTTAACGTTTTCCTAAAGTGCTTACACAGGCAAAGCAGCAGTGCAAGGAAAGCAAGAATGCAATGAACTATAATGAAATTTATGTGCTACAGGAGTAGTAGCGGCACTAAAGAGCCTGGGGGACGCCATGTGCTATTGTATGGTGGGTTCGTACAACACTGACTTTCAGTGATATGCTTATGGCAGTGCTCGTTGGGGGTAATACTCTTGTAATATGTTATTTCATGAAGCATGTCATTTTTTTTCGATCCCTACAAGTTTGACCCACAACTTATATCACGGTTCTGTATAGCTCTGAGGTGGTAGGATCTGTACAGTGTGCTTGGGTTCTAGGAGAGGGTAGAATGCAATCTATTTTCTGATAGTTGATTTAGGGAGAAATGCTCTTTAAAGCTATTGTAACCCAAAAACACCTGGTTATCCAGCCCCCCGTTCTTGTGCAGGTATTGTACACGTATCCTATTAATCAGATTAGCGCAGCAGTACTCCTTGTTTGGGCCTTTTGTTTCAGTCTTAAATCTTGTTCCTTTCTTCACAGAAGCTTTGTACAGATGGCCTAGGTATAACGTATACTCATCCTTCAACACACACAATATCACAGTGAAATCTAAGATTTATCCCAATCCTGCAATGTAACAAGATGAAACATTCCTCTGACGTTTATCTGTGCATTAAATAAAATTGCATGGTGCTTGACCACTTGGATAGTGAAAGGCTTATTATGTTTCAGACAGAAATGCTATTATAGATCTGAATAGTGACATGATGATACATGACTACACGATACTGATAGCAGGGTTCTACATGGTACAAATTGTGAAATCATAGTGGGGGGTGAAGCCGCTTATGGGATAAATGGTTATCTGATCTTTTACCATAGCGACTAAGCAATGTTTTGCCAAATCATGGGTTGTGCTAAGCCAAGATTCACATAGTCTGAAAGTCAATTTTATCACCCCTGTCTTAGATTTCGTTGTTTAGTTTCGTCTATCAAGCTACAGTTTGAAAATTGAATTATGTGAACCCTATGGTTATCTAGCATCATTATAATATATCATATTATCTGTTTTCTCTATTTGTTCACCTGTTTGTACTCTCGTTTTGTGTTTCTTCTGGAACATCATGCAACTTATGTGCTGTTAACAGATCCTCTTCATTTTATTTGCCTCTGTTTTGCATTTGTTATGGCTTTTGTCTGTATTTATGACAGTTTGAGTGATTACTACATAATCAGCTGGTGTCATTTGTTCATCTGAGTAAAGCTGGGTTTACACACTGAGACTTTCTAGCGATACAACCTGCGATCTCAACCTAGCCGGGATCGCTACAAAGTCTCTGGTAAGCTGTCAAACAGGCAGACCTGGCCAACGACCTAACAGCGATCCGGACCTGCAGAGCGACTAGCTGGTCGTTGGGGACGTGTCAAAAAAGCAGGTGAACTTCACCCGACTTCATTTAATGCCGCGCGGCTCTGTGTGCCGTTTAAATAAATAAATAATTAAAAAATCCGGCGTGCGGTCCCCCCTATTTTAATACTAGCCAGATAAAGCCATACGGCTGCAGGCTGGTATTCTCAGGATGGGGAGCCCCATGTTATGGGGAGCCCCCCAGCCTAACAATATCAGCCAGCAGACGCCCAGAATTGCCGCATTCATTAGATGCGACAGATCTGGGACTGTACCCGGCTCTTCCCGATTTGCCCTGGTGCGTTGGCAAATCGGGGTAATAAGGAGTTATTGGCAGCCCATAGCTGCCAATAAGTCCAAGATTAATCATGTCAGGCGTCACCCCGAGATACCTTCCATGATTAATCTGTAAATTACAGTTAAAAAACACACACCCGAAAAATCCTTTATTAGAAATAAAAAACACTAACAAATTCCCTCATTACCAATTTATTACCCACAACAAAGCCCTCCTTGTCCGGCGTAATCCACGGTCCTCCAGCGTCGCATCCAGCTCTGCTGCATGCAGGTGACAGGAGCAGCAGAAGACACAGTCGCTCCTGTCACCTGCACGCAGCTAATGAAGAGAAAAAGGAAAAGCCGCTGGAGCAGAGTGAAGGCCGTGCAGCGCCGGTGATCGGGGATTGGTGAGTATGAGAGAGGGGGGGACACTTCAGTCACTCGGGGGATTAGCGGTCACCGGTGAATCCTTCACCGGTGACCGCTAATCAGGACGCTACACAGACAGAGCCGCGGAGTCGCTGTAAAGTCCCCTTTACACACTGAAACTTGCTAGCGATGCATGCTGCACAGCGGGAAACAAAGGACCTAGGAATGGTCCTGAACGATTTGTAGTGATCACAACTTCACAGCAGGGGCCAGGTCGCTGATAGGTTTCACACACTGCAATGTCGCTGGGGAGGTCGCTGTAACGTCACAAAACCGGTGACGTTACAGCGATGTCGTTTGCGATGTTGCAGTGTGTAAACCCAGCTTAATGCATCAATGCCTGAACTGGACAATCATGTGATATGTGTGACTCTGTAGGTGTTCATAAACTTGAGACAGAAAGACAAAAGCAACTTTGTGAGAGTTTCCATTGTATCTACTAACAGAATTACCAATATTAATGGGCTTGTCTGGTCTTCTGATGAAAGTCTGTAGTAACTCTATGTGACTGCAGTCTTCTGAATCCTTACAGAGCGCACACCGCATGTTGTTAGAATTCTCCAGTGTTGCCGGTGAGAGTGGGCATTCACTTGATATCAATTTTGCAACTTGCATAGATGAAGTCATGTGTCAATAAGACATGCTGGACATCCCTCAATGCAAGTGAACTGAGCGAGGCCAAGCACGTCTCGTCTGAATGTGGCTGGAAGCGTGGAAATCACAGGAGCGCATGCTGCATGGATTCAGAAGTCTGCAGTCGTATAGAGTAATTGCAGACTTTTAGCAGAAGACCGGCCAACCCAATTTTATTGAATTGTGGGTCTTAAAGGGTTATTCCCATCACCAAGATCCTATCCCAATAAGTAGTGGGTGTAATAATAATATTATTGGCAAAAAAGCACAATTTTCTGCCAGGAAATGCAGGTCTGAGGGGAGTTCACTGAGCTCAAAGAGGTCACCTGAGGTCAGTTTACCTGCAGCCACAGGTGGGGTACCATGGGATCGCAAATAAACTGAGTGATGTAACCGCTCATCACTGCAGCTCAGTCAGTCTCTGCCTGAAGCTACAGTAGAATGTGACTTTATTCCGCATGTATGTAGCAGAGCCAGAGTCGTCATGGGAGCTCTTATGTATTATGTCAGAATTGAGTGTTTGGGGTTAGTAATGGGGGGAAAGAGGGTGGTTTTTTTTTTAATTTAATTTCAAATAAAAGATTTTTTAATTTTGTTGTGTTTTATTTATTTTCACTTACAGATTAGTAATGGGGGGGTCTCATAGACTTCTCTCATTACTAATCTAGGGCTTAGTGGCAGCTGTGAGTGGTCATTAACCCCTATTACCCCGATTGCCACCGCACTAGGGCAATCTGTATGAGCCGGGTAAAGTGTCGGGATTGTCGCATCTAATGGACATGCGGGCATGGGGTCCCTCTTATTTTGATACACAGCCAAGATAAACACATAACTTGGGCTGCAGGCTGTAGCCGTATGCTTTATCTGTGCTGTGTATCATACTATAGGGGAATCTATGCTAATTTTTTAATTTATTTTACAGCACAATAGAGATGTACGCAGCGTCTCTAAGATTACAAGCAGCCAGACACACTGTCACACAGGGTGGGGGCGTTGTCTGACTGCAACAAATCACAGATGCCGGGACTGCCGGTGGGTGGGGGAAGCACTGCATATGCATGAGGGTGATGAGCGGACCTGGAAGTATTGTTACAGCCTCACAGAGACTGGTAAGTGTAACGCTTCTGCTCTAATCCCCCTAGTGCTTTCTATCGCCATTCTAAGCGCATGATTCTGGTCCCATAGACTTATTTGAGGATCAGCATCCGGACAGATTTCCGGAATTAAATTTGGACTGAACTGGGTTTTTTTTCTTAATCTGGTTGGACCCGCCGATTCCGGTTATCTTTGGGTTTGTCCATCTAGGTTTGTGCAAACCTTTCTGTCTCAACATACCACCCTAAAGATTTGATTATGTTGAGATAAAGTGTTACACGTCGTGGCTCTCTTGTTGCAAGGAATGAGGTGGTCCCCCATTCCTTGTCAGCCACGAGCCCTACTGCTCAGCAGCACCAAAGGTCTGGGAGACTGCGCAGTCCGCAGGAGTTGCCTTCTCAGAGACACAGCAGAAGGGTGACACCTAGTGGTTCTCCCCTTGCAGGGAATGGAGCGGTCTCCCATACCTTGCCTGCCATGAGCTCTCCTGCTCAGCATCACGGAGGCTCTGGGAGGTTGCGCAGTGTGCAAAGAATAGATACTCAGGGAAGCAGCAAGACTTCCCATGTCTCTGCACATTGTGAAACCGGGGATCCCGCCTTTATGACCCAGAGGCAGGAAGATGAGCATGTGCTCCACGTGACGTCTTCTGATTCGCTCACTGATATCACACGGCCCCATGACGAGGCTGGTGATGTGCTGAATCCTGACTGGCTGGGCCAGGACGTCACGAACCCTGATTGAGTCACGCCCGTCTCGCGCCCGCCCTTGGGTGGAGCTACACCTCCTTAAAAGCTCCCCCTGCCATCATGGTGGTGCGCGACCGTCCTTCTATGTTTGGATGTCTGGCAGCGTGCTGCCACGCCACTGTACAGACGTCATTGTTTTTCGTGGGCTTTGCCCTTGCTGCTCAGGCAGCACCTGGTTTGCAGGCCGTGTTCCTGCCTTGCTGCTCCGGCAGTATCTCCTTCAACAGGCCGTGTTCCTGTCCCAGGTGAGCTCCTCGAGTCTCCACCGGACTCACCTGGTTATTGAAAGCACACGTGCGTGGGCACCTCTGTGCTACCCTCGTGCCATATCCTGTGACTCCCGCTGGCACACGTGCGTAGGCACCTCTGTGCGTCCCCGTGCAACAGGTACACCGTACGAGAAGCCCCGAGCCATACAACCCTCACGGGTTAGGGCGGACCGGTGTACATAGATCGTCTGTGACGTTCCAGACGATCACTAGTAGCAACCCGCTCACTCTTTCCTGACCATAGCAGCGGTCCCTTACACCGCACAGTGGACCTTGACCGGCGGAAGCTGTCCATTTCCCATCTTGGCACGCTTCCCCGGGTCCCCCTCGTAACAATAAAGGCTCTTGTTCTTTCATGTATGATCTTAAGTCATGTGCCAGTCTGATATATATTGACCACATATGTATTTTATACATATAAATGAGATTGTCATCTGAGGCACTTTTTTCTAAGCTAACCCCAACTTTTCCAACCTCTCATTACAGGAGAGGCCTTCCATCCCTTGTAATAATCTAGTTGCCTTTGAACTATTTTAACTTCTGAATATTCTTTTTATAATGTATTTCTCAAAACTAGATCCCATATTCCCGATGTGGCCTTAAAAGTAATTTGTAAAGGGGATTGGGATCACTGGATTTTATTTCTATTCTTAGACACCCTAAAATCTTGTTTGCTTTGCAGCATTCTTTTTCCCATTTGCTTAAAATCTTTTCACAGTACTGTATACATCTATATCTAAAACTATCTAAAACTATCAATAAATCAGTCTATACAACTAGGTATCTTATGTATATATATATATATATATACATATATATATATATATATATATATATATATATATATATATATATATATATATATAAATAAAAATACATATGTATATATACACATATATATGTGTATATATGTGTGTGTGTGTATAAAATATATATATATATATATATATATATATATATATATATATGTATATATTATATATTTATATATATATATATATATATATATATATATAATACACACACACATATATATATATATATATATATATATATATATATATAATATATATACATATATATATATATAATATATACACACACATATATATATATATATATATATATATTTATATATAATATATACACACACATATATATATATATATATATATATATATATATAATATATACACACACATATATATATATATATATATATATATATATATGCCCCCATACAGCATAATACCAGTTGTTAAGTTGTAATGTCAGTAAATAGCCCAACTGTGTACGTAGCTGTCAGTCCACCATAGCAATACATTAACAGCTCTTTCCCTGAGATCGTATCTGTGTTAACAGCTCTGTCAAGAGACACTTTAAAATACCAATTTCAGTGGTTTTGACATAAATAGCTTTTACTCCTACACAATAAGGGCAATGCATCTCATTTAGAGGTCACCTGTCAGTCACCAGGGAAGTGTTCTGTGTTTAAAATGACAGTAAAACCGGCCCTTTTACAGCAGCGTCTAATCACCGGTAGCCACCTGGCGACCCGCTCATTTTTTTGTCTTCCAAATCTTTTAACTTGAGCATAAGAACATATTATCAAGTGCATATGTTGACAGTAATTGCCACCTAAATTGGCTTTTACTATAAGCACACACAGTTTTTATACCCCAGTTTTTATGGATATGAGAAATACAAGTTTGGTTTTTCTTTTCTAGGCATCTAATTCTGGTCATACATAGTCACTCATGGCTGCTTCGGTTTACCTTGTCAGGGTACGGTTCCACTTGTGTTTTGCACGGATGAGTGCAATACGATAAAACATCAGACTGCACTCGAATCAGTGCAAAACTATGGGGCAGTGTCCATCTGCGATTGATTTCTCATGCCATAGCGGCCTGAGAAATAGATTGCAGCATGCTGCGTTTGGCAGCGATTCTTGGCTCACGCACCCCCATTCAAGTCTATGGGAGCGTGTGAAACATTGCACTGCACTCACATGTAATCCGACCGCAGTACGATGTACGCAGAGACAGGCCGGGGAGGAGATGGGGAGAAAGTGCTCCCTCCCTCTTCTCCACAGCTGTGACCTGATCACAAGATCGCATCACGCTCGCATGACCCTCGGCTGATGGTCACAGGAGGGGGTCATTAGCATATCGCTCCTGATGTTCTCGCATCGGAAGCTATACACAAGTGGAAGCGTCCCCTCACCACTGGTATAGTTACAGTTTGTAGCGGCTTTTGTCACGGTTGTGATTAATTCATTGCCTAGTAGATATTAATTCTCCATCACCCAATGGAAAACTAAGGGGGCTTTACACGCTGCGACATGTCGATGTCGCGTGCGATAGCACCCGCCCCCATCAGTGGCACGATATGTGGTGATCGCTGCCGTAGCGAACATTATCGCTACGGCAGCGTCACACACACATACCTGCTTAGCGACATCGCTGTGACCGGCGAACCGCCTCCTTTCTAAGGGGGCGGTTCGTTCAGCGTCACAGCGACATCACAGCAGCGTCACTGAACCGCCGCCCAATAGAAAAGGAGGGGCGGAGATGAGGGGCCGGAACATGCCGCCCACCTCCTTCCTTCCTCCTTTTCCGGTGTACACAGGTAAGGAGATGTTTGTCGTTCCTGCGGTGTCACACGTAGCGATATGTGCTGCCGCAGGAAAGACAAACAACATCGTACCTGCAGCAGCAACGATAATTGGGAAGAGGGGGTGATGTCACCGATAAGTGATTTTGAACATTTTTGTGACAATTTAAAATCGCTCATAGGTGTCACACGCAACAACATCGCTAAAGCGGCCGGATGTGCGTCACAAAATCCGTGACCCCAACGAGATCGCTTTAGCGATCTCGTAGCGTGTAAAGCCACCTTTAGGCTTAGTTCACACATTTCGTATTCACAGCAGATTTTCCTGCAAAATTCAAACGGTGGATGTAAAATATGTGCATTTTTTATGCATTTTCTACACTTTTTTATGCATTTTACTTGCATTTTTTTCTGGTTCATTTGAATGGTGAAAGACAATGCAAAAAAACTGTAAAAATTGACATGCTGCAGATTTGAAAAAACAATGTGATGGTTAAAATCTGCAAGGAAAAAATAAGCATCAAATGCATGAGATTTCACAAGTCTCATTCCCTTTGCTGATACTGTAAAGTGCAGTTTTTTACTCTTAAAAATTGTGCAGCAAAAAACGAGGCAAAACGTAGTTTGATACCAATGGTTAGCTCCAATCTAGTAAAGTCCATGCTTCAATGTGGCTCTATTCACATTACAGATGGATACCACATGTGAAGGTAGAGACTTGCTCCCATGCTAAGTAGATACAGTATGTATTGTGCAGTTTGCTGTACTTTTTTGTGGGATGCTCTTGTATGGAAAATTATGGAAAATTGTAGAATTTCAAGTACACGGAACAGTAAAGAAAAAAAAAAAAAAACTTTGGCAACAGAATGTTGCAGAATGACACTCTTTTCATGTATCTTGGACATATCGGCCCACATATCTCAAAAGTGGCATCAATTTTGCAATATTGTCAGCAGCCTCATTAACCCCTTCACAATCAGACGATTTTTCACTTTCCGTTTTTTTTTTTGCCATTCTTCTTCCGAGAGACATAACTTTTTTATTTTTCAGTCAATATGGTCATGTGAGGGCTCATTTTTTGCGGATCGAGCTGTACTTTTAAATGAAACCATAACGATTACCATATAGTGTACTGGAAAACGGCAAAAAAATTGCAAATGCGAAAAAATTGCAAAAAAAAGTGCGATAGCACTATTGTTTTTGAGATATTTTATTCACTGTGTTCACTATATGGTAAAATGTATGTATCATTGTGATGCCTGAGGTCGGTGCTAGTTCGTAGATACCAAACATATATAGGTTTACTTTTATCTAAGGGGTTAAAAAAAATCAGAAGTTTGTTCAAAAAAATTGGAGCATGTTTTGCGCCATTTTCCATGACCCATAGCGTTCTCATTTTTTGGGATTTTTGGCTCATTGATGGCTTATTTTTTGCGTCTCGAGCTGACATTTCTAATGGTACCATTTTTGCGCAGATGCTTTTTGATCACCTGTTATTGCATTTAGCGCAAAATTTGTGGCGACCAAAAAACGTAATTTTGGTGTTTGGATTTTTTTGCCGCTACGCCGCTTACAAATCAGATTAATTGATTTTATATTTTGATAGATCAGGCATTTCTGAACTCGGCGATACCAAATATGTGTATATATATTTTTTTAATCCTTTTATTTTCAATGGGGCAAAAGGGGGGTGATTGGAACTTTTAGGTTTTTTGTATTTTTTTAAAACTTTTTTTAACTTTTTTTTTATTTTACTAGTCCCCCTAGGGGGCTATATGGTTCAGCAATCTGATCGCTCTGCCATATCATTCCTTTCCCAAGAAGCTTCAAAAACCCTACCTAGTACATGCCCTTATTATCTCCCGCCTGGATTATTGCAACCTCCTGCTCTGTGGCCTCCCTTCTAACAGTCTCGCACCCCTACAATCTATTCTAAACTATGCTGCCCGGCTAATCCACCTGTCCCCCACTGCTCCCCAACCTCTACTCTCTGCCAATCCCTTCACTGGCTTCCCATTGCCCAACGACTCCAGTTCAAAACACTAACCATGACATACAAAGCCATCCACAACCTGTCTCCTCTCTACAACTGAGACCTAGTCTCCCTGTACTTACCTGCACGTAACCTTCGATCCTCACAAGATCTCCTTCTCTACTCCCCTCTCATCTCCTCTTCCCACCATCGCATCCAAGATTTCTCCCGTGCCTCCCCCATACTCTGGAATGCTCTGCCACAACACATCAGACTCTTGCCTACTTTAACAAGCTTCAAAAAGAACCTGAAGACCCACCTCTTCTGACAAGCCTACAACCTGCCGTAACCCTCAGTCTGATATAGCGCCACAGAACCAGCTCTACCCTAACCTATCCCTTGTAGACTGTGAGCCCTCATGGGCAGGAACCTCTATCCTCTTGTACCAGTCTGTGCCTTGTATTGTTTATGATTATTGTACTTGTCCCTATTATGTATACCCCTTTCACATGTAAAGCGCCATGGAATTGATGGCGCTATAATAATAAATAATAAAAATAATAATAATATCTGCTGATCACAGCTACACAGCTGTAAACAGCAGATATGCTCATTTTCTGCCTCACCCAGCTCTGGGCCGGTAGAAACCGAAAGTAAATAATGTGAGCTACAGGAGTCATCACATGACCCTGTGCTACCATGACAACCACCGGAAGTTACGTGATCACGTCACATGACTTCTGGTATTGGCCAGTGAGTAAATGTTTACCGCCGATGACGTTATAATGGCGCTGTCACATATTGACAGCGCCATTTAAGGGTTTAAACAGCACGAGCAGATAACGATTCTGCTCATGCCTGGGAGGCACATATCTCAGCTGTGAAAATCAGCTGAGATGTGTGCCGATTGCTGCATGCTGCTGGCGGCAGACCGCGGACAGTAACACTATGACCGCTAGGATATAATATTACTGCCCGCGGTCGTTAAGGGGTTAAACTTCATTCCATTCTGAACATCTAAAGGAAGAACAAAGACACTTGAATTTGGGATAGCAAGAACACTGTCTTGGTGCTTGAGCTGAAATCACACTTGCAGTTTTTGAGACAAAGCTAAACTGGATCTAGCAGGTCGGAGAAGTATTTTAATCATTTTGTTCTACTTCTTCTTCCTTTTGGATTTACTTCCAAACATGCATCAAAAACTGTGTATTATTATAATTATTATTATTTATTATATTTATAATACATTTATTAACATTTATTCCATGGCGCTTTACATGTGAAAAGGGGATACATAAACAATACAATAATCATGAACCATACAAGGCACAGACTGGTACAGGAGTAGAGATGACCCTGCCCGCGAGAACTCACAGTCTACAAGGGATGAGATTTATAGTTTCAACCTTTAAAGTAACTAGTTTTGCCAATGGTTGACACAGACAGAAGAGGGCCCTTGTGCAAGAACCTTATATGGGCTCTTTGCAGCCCAAAACATCATCATAATGCACAATTCCTCCAGCTTTGGAGTTAGTAATGGGCCCTCCAAACTCTCGGGCCCCTGTGCAGCTACACAGGTTGCATCAATGATTTGTCTGCTGCTGAATAACGCAGATAAATTGGGTAATGCAATGTTCTGCAATTTTCATATTAGAAATATTTCTAAGTTCTCGCCATGTTTTAAAATATCTGCTTTTTATTCGTTAATGGGAACATTTTGTTCACATTCACATATGGAAAGCCTATACTGAGTTTGTACTGTAGTCTTGGTAATCCTCTGTAAGCTAAAAAGTTGAACCCTACATGCAGGTTTCTGTACTGGAACACAATTAATGAAATAACTAGCGCAGTTGTGATTAAAGCCTGATATGCAAATGAGCTATTTTCAGGAAGGAAGAAAACTCTCTCCAGTGGCTCCTCTAAGCAGCTACTTTGGAAATGAATGTCGATAAGGCCTAGGACACACAGCGAGAAAAACTGTGCGAGTGGAATGCGATAAAATAATCGCATTCCAGTCGGACCAATATTACTCTATGGGGTTGCTCCCATGAGCGATTATTTTCTCAGCCCCAGTCGCACCGAGAAAACAGTTGCAGCATGCTGCGAGTGCAATGTGATCTTGTTCCACTCGCACCCATGGAAATCTATGGGGCGAGAGAAACATCGCATTGCTCTCACGTTACATCAGTGTAACGCGAGAGCAGTACGATTCTCGCATCAGCCGGCAACGGAGGAGATAGGGAGATAAATCCCACCCTCTCCTCCGCAGCCCAGTCCCTCCCCTCCGCAACGTCGGCCCTCTCCTCCACAGCTGTGGTCTGATCGCACAATTGGACCACAGTCGCATGTCACTCGGCTCCCGCTGAGCTGCGAGCGCGTGCCGAGTGTCATGCGAGCACTCGCACAAATCCCCGTGTGGCCTCGGCCTAAAAGACCTGTCATATCAGATACACTTTCCTGTAAATAGCTCTCTTATAAAGGTTTTACTACTCATAGAGTAGGACTCTGGTTGGCTGGGTAAGATGCCTTTTCTTGAAATCGCTTGTGGAGATGTAGGTGATGGAAAAATGTCTTACAAGAAATGCACAGGAAAAAGTATACAGCAGTAAAGTGTCTCTAGAACCACCTTGAATTCAGTGTCCAGAGATCATTACCTATAAGATTTTCACACAATCTGAACCTAAAGGAGAACCAGCATCTTTTAAGACCTGCAAATTATCTTGGCAGGAGAAGGATTTTGTTTGGTAAATTTGGTAACAAAGGGGCTGTCTCATGTATTGGACCCAGCATGTCGATGATATTGTCATTTAAATGCTGTCTTGTACTAACCTGCTGGAAAATGTTTGACAATCCACATACTATGGATGATCAGATCCAATTTTTTTTTTAAATTGTAATTTTTATTGAAAATATTTCATTTTTAACAGAAAAATTAACATCAGAGACATGTAATTTTGTCATTTTTGACCCCAGACCTGTTGATGGTTGTCCTCTTACGGCAGCTTCAACCCAATTTAGCACAAATGTCTTTACAATTCCTGCTATAATATTTTATTGTACATGACGATTGCAATTGTTTCCAGATAGTTTTTCTCATAACCATTGATTGAATGCTCATTAAAGGTTATTCAGATAAGCAGTCTCCAGACGGAATAGAGACTTTTCTGTGCCTGTGAATATGTCTGATACCTTTGTCTCAGAGGTGACAGTTATTTATTCAATTCTCACGGATATATTGAATTGCCTCCATTACCACATTTGCATTTGTTTCATAAATACGTTCTGATGTTATTAAAGGACGGAATTAACTCGGAGGTAAAGAATCAGTACATTAAGATTATTACATTTCTCAGCAAGATATAAAAAGATCTTTAATAATCTTGGGGATAAAAGGATAGATCATTTAGAGCATTTTAATTTAGTTCTGCTTGTTCTGAATATTAATTACTAATGTTTTCATCTCAATATAAGAGGATGTTATTTTATTTCTGAAGCCGGAGCTCCGATTTGCAGGCCATCATCTCTGTAGAAAGCCAGCAGTCTGTCCTTTATTTTATTAAAAGCAAGTCCTGGTCAATGTTTCACATGGTGTTTTCTTATTATAATATCATCACTTTTATGTATTTATTTATTTTTATTTTATAACATTATTAACTCCCATTTACCTTTTTTTATCCCTAAGGCCTCTTTCACACGCCCGTGAAAATCACGCACGTGTTTCACGGACGTGTCAAAGATGCATATTGCCCACGGTGATCTGTGTGTATGGCACACATGTGTTATCCGTGTGATAACACACGGAGAACGGGAACTTTCTATTCACCTGTCCCTGGCGTTGCTGTCCGTGGTGCTGCTCTTCGGTCTCCGGTCCTACCGACTCCCTGCTGCTGCTGCTTCCGGCCGCAGTGAAGTGAATATTAAATGAGCATAATGAGCGGCCGTCGGCAGTAAGAGACAGCAGCGGCAGAGACAGGAGGGCTGGAGAAGGTGAGTATAGATTTTTTTTTTAATAGGCACATGTCTTTTCTCCGGTGCGTCCGTGTGGTCCGTGTGTGTTACGTGTGACACGTTTGCGTTCCGTGTGACACCCGTGATGCCAGAGAAAAACAGACATGTCGGCGTGTGGAGCACACGGGCACACGTAAGTACGGAATGGACACACGTTCCGTGCAAGAATACTTATGTGTGCCCGAAACTATAGGAAAACATATGTCAACGTGTGCCCGTGTCTCCAGTACGTGAGAAAACTGACCATACACGTACCGGAGGCACGGACATGTGAAAGAGGCCTAAACCTGTGTAAATGTTAGTGTAGCGTCAGTGTGTTAATATACTCACCGATCACCATCTTCTTCAGTATCCGGCACCATTATAGAGCGTCAACATGAAACTCAATAGACTTTATTGTAAAAGCCACTTTCAGCTCATACATAGAGCCCAGTATGATGATTTTTATGGATATATTACAATTCTGTAGCATAGGAAATTACAAAGGGTCTTGTGAGTTATTAAACAGAACCTGTCAAGTGGATAAATGTTATTAACCTGCATATATGGAGTTAATCTGCAGGTTAATACCTTTCTGAACCTGCCCGGCGCCTTCCCATTGAACCCCGCTGCCAGAAGGAAATTAACTTTACGCCTTCCGGCAGCGTTCTGGTTTCAGTCATGCATGGGGGCGGCGCCGGTGTGGGATGTCATCTTGTATGGAGAGCAGTGGTTGTAATCACATCCCCTGCACTGACTGACAGCTACTCAGCATTAGAACCAGCTATCAGTCAGTGTCAGAGGCATGGCTACAGCTCCCGCTTACTATACAGAACAGTGAATGAACCCGCGGCGTGACTGAAACCGGTACACTGCCAGGAGGAATTGAACTTTAATCTTCCCAGCAGCATTCTGGTTTCAGTCAAGGAGGCTGCACCAGCGTGGGTTCAGTCATCGCTCTGTGTATAGTGAGCGGAAGCTGTAACTGCACTGACTGATAGCCGCTCAGCATTAAATCCAACTGTCAGTCAGGGGGGGTTACAGACACCGCTCTCCATATACAGTGTGGTGGTTGAACCTGCATCGGCACTGCCCTGTGACTGAAACCTGTACACTGACAGGAGGATTAAAGTTAATTTCTTCCCGGCAGGGGGGTTCAATGTGCAGGCATCAGGCAAAATTCAAATGCTATTAACCTGCAGATTAACTCCATTTATTGTCATGGTTCTCTCTCTGCTATCGTGTTTAGGGACAACTTTTGGGTCTGAGTCTCACTTTCTCCTGTGAGACTCTGGTATTTAAACAAGTTTTCCTTTCCTTTTGCAGTTGTAGGGTTAATGGCAGTATTCCTTGAAAGCAAGCAGGCCAATTACCTCCCCAGGTGTTTCCAGTTTGGGACCAGTCTGAGCCCTTTATATGCCCTTTGCTAGTAGCAGAAGGTGCCGGTTATTCTTGATTCATTTGAATTCTGGTGTTGGAGGAAGAAGGAGCTGCTGTTACCCTCTGCCGTAGTTGCTGTGGTGGCTGCAGTCATGGTTCAGACAGCAGCATTCTGTTGTTGTTTTTCCTGCGTTTGTCTTCCTTTCCTGATGTGTTGTTTCAGTGCAGCGGTGGGGCTAGCGTCCTTCACCTGCCCATTCCGTAGCCAGGGACAATCGTAGGGTCATCTCAGGGCTTCAGGTTCAAGCTTGGCAACAGATGAGGAACCTGTATAGGGACTGGCTAGGAGTGCAGGGTACAGCGGCAGGTAAGTAGAGGAGGTGTCCATCTTTCCTTTCACTAGTGCTAGGGCCCACTGTTGTTACAGTGTCCCCAGTGTACCCCTTGTCTTGTCGTGGTGTTTTCCCCGTTTAAGTTATGTGTTTGGCCTCAGACTGGACTCTCCCCTAGTCCATGCGTGACATACATGTAGGTTAATAGCATTTTTCTATGTGATAGGTTCTCTTTAATAACTGCTACTGCAAAAAAAAATGGAAAATGGATGAGAAGTGAGAAAAAAAATCGCACCACTTTTCTAGATGAAAATCGGAACAATTTTTTTATACTGTCATGTTACTCCAGCCATATTCTGAGTTTTCACTTTGCTTTTGAAAGTGTGGAGAAGCTGATTGGCTGTGGATGGAAGTTTGGAATATATATGACTAGTAGGGCAGAGACGTATGGATTCTATAATGGCTCTTACATGATCACAGCTGTGTTACTGCCTAGTACAAAACCATACATCCTCGGTTACTGGCTCTTTCCGCTGCTGTACATACAAGGCTGTTCTTCCCTAGAGTCCTGCAGTACATATAGCATCTAATGGAGCATGTCATGTTTATTTCTGCTGAATTCTGTACCTCTGCTTATGACATAAGAGGTTTTTAAAGGGAAAGTAGACGCTCCATACATCTCCATAGGACTCCAAGTAATACAGCCATGTGAATAAGCTCTAATATTGATCCCTTACAGGCAGTATTTGTTTAGAATATCTAGCAATAACTTGAAGACTTTCCATTTACATTTACAGTCATATGAAAAAGTTTGGCCACCCCTATTAATGTTAACCTTTTTTCTTTATAACAATTTGGGTTTTTGCAACAGCTATTTCAGTTTCATATATCTAATAACTGATGAACTGAGTAATATTTCTGGAATGAAATGAGGTTTATTGTACTAACAGAAAATGTGCTATCTGCACTTAAACAAAATTTGACCGGTGCAAAAGTATGGGCACCCTTATCAATTTCTTGATTTGAACACTCCTAACTACTTTTTACTGACTTACTAATGCACTAAATTGGTTTTGTAACCTCATTGATCTTTGAACTTCATAGGCAGGTGTATCCAATCATGAGAAAAGGTATTTAAGGTGGCCACTTGCAAGTTGTTCTCCTATTTGAATCTCCTATGAAGAGTGGCATCATGGGCTCCTCAAAACAACTCTCAAATGATCTGAAAACAAAGATTATTCAACATAGTTGTTCAGGGGAAGGATACAAAAAGTTGTCTCAGAGATTTAAACTGTCAGTTTCCACTGTGAGGAACACAGTAAGGAAATGGAAGAACACAGGTACAGTTCTTGTTAAGCCCAGAAGTGGCAGGCAAAGAAAAATATCAGACAGGCAGAGAAGAATGGTGAGAACAGTCAAGGCCAATCCACAGACCACCTCCAAAGACCTGCAGCATCATCTTGCTGCAGATGATGTCAATGTGCATCGGTCAACAATACAGCGCACTTTGCACAAGGAGAAGCTGTATGGGAGAGTGATGCGAAAGAAGCCGTTTCTGCAAGCACGCCACAAACAGAGTCGCCTGAGATATGCAAAAACACATTTGGACAAGCCAGTTACATTTTGGAAGCAGGTCCTGTGGACTGATGAAACAAAGATTGAGTTGTTTGGTCATACAAAAAGGCGTTATGCATGGAGGCAAAAAAACACGGCATTCCAAGAAAAGCACTTGCTACCCACAGTAAAATTTGGTGGAGGTTCCATCATGCTTTGGGGCTGTGTGGCCAATGCAGGCACCGGGAATCTTGTTAAAGTTGAGGGTCGCATGGATTCAACTCAGTATCAGCAGATTCTTGACAATAATGTGCAAGAATCAGTGACGAAGTTGAAGTTACGCAGGGGATGGATATTTCAGCAAGACAAGGATCCAAAACACCGCTCCTAATCTACTCAGGCATTCATGCAGAGGAACAATTACAATGTTCTGGAATGACCATCCCAGTCCCCAGACCTGAATATCATTGAAAATCTGTGGGATGATTTGAAGCGACTGTCCATGCTCGGCGACCATCAAACTTAACTGAACTGGAATTGTTTTGTAAACAAGAATGGTCAAATATACCTTCATCCAGGATCCAGGAACTCATTAAAAGCTACAGGAAGTGACTAGAAGCTGTGATTTTTGCAAAAGGAGGATCTACAAAATATTAATCGCACTTTTATGTTGAGGTGCCCATACTTTTGCACCAGTCAAATTTTGTTAAAATGCGGATTGCACATTTTCTGTTAGTACAATAAACCTCATTTCAATCCAGAAATATTACTCAGTCCATCAGTTATTAGATATATGAAACTGAAATAGCTGTTGCAAAAACCCACATTGTTATAAAGAAAAAAGGTTAACATTAATAGGGGTGCCCAAACTTTTTCATATGACTGTAGATTGGAAAAAAAAAAGAAAAAAATTATACCATATCATTATACTACATTTTAAAACCCTATTTTTATTTGCCCTTATAAAGCATATTCCCATGATAACATGGTCGGGGAAGGTACCTGACAATAGTTTATTCAATAAAAGTTTACAACCTGCAGAAACTCCTAATTCACTTTTCAGCAGAGGTTTTCTGTAACAGGCGAGAACAAGAGTTAAGAGTTCCTGATATTGATCAGCCGCCTCGACATTCAACCTCCTGATAAGTCAGAGCTTTTATTGATGGGTTTCTAATTAAGAGCTATGAGTCTGTGGAACGGTAGCGGGGCCGCATTACGATTTGTTATTTTGCACATAGATTGTCCGTGTCATTCGGCTTGATTTTACACTCTTATCTTTCGCGTGACGGCAGACACTGTCTACATAACTATTCTTTAATCCTTTCAGAACAGAAAGACTTTACTTACTTTACTTCTATTGACAGATGGCTTCTCTTCATCTGTGGTTTCTCCAGGGAATGAAAACCGACTGAGATGTATTCTCAAGGGCTTTCACAAATGGAATGTGAGCTTCATGACTAAATAATGCAATAGGTTCCTATTTTGTGGATGTAGCGTATAACAATCTATGATTTCCTATTTCTATCAGCTGGAGAGTAGAGTACATTAGTCTTTAGGCTCTCCAGACATTAGCTAGAATAAGTAGACAGCATATGAAAACAGAACACTTATGTGTGCTTTCTTGACAATGGGCTTATGAATGCTGTTTTGTGGTTGAATGCTGTTTTACAGTTGAATGCTGTTTTGTTCAGAGGTTCTGAGCTATACAAACTTTAAAGGGCCTCTATCAGCATAGAATGACTTTTCAAAGAAAGCAAAGGCACTTGGTGCATCATGACAGGGTCAAACCTTTAAATGCACCTTCCCACCTGATTGTTTTCCCTCTACCTTCACCCTCTTCTCTTCTTTGACATCTCTGGCTTCATAGAGCAGAAAAGGATGGAGATAGAGGGAAAATAAGCAGGTGGGAAGCTGTACTCAAAGGTTTGGCCCCGCCATGATGCACCGAGCGCCTGTACTTTGTTTGAACACTCATTCCGTGCTCACAGAGTCCCTTTAAAGGGGTTGTCTGGTCTTTTGGTGAAATTCTGCAGTCACTCTATATACACCACTGTCGCACTGCTCTGTACTGCACAAATTACAATCTCCTATGAATGCTGGCTTTTAGCCGGCATTCACAGGTTGATTGTGATCACATACACAGGGTTCGTCAGCTGACCTTTGGCTGCATGACAACCCATCAGTGCCCCATGATCTTGTGACTGGGATGCTGATGGGCAGAATCAGTGAAGTGTCACCTGTTAGCGTGTGTGAAATACATCATCGGTCACGAAGGGGTTAAACTCTCTGAGTAGCGTTGGGGAGGCTGTGGTTGGAGCTGCCCAAAAAGGCGATCATAAACAGATCAGAGCAAACTGACAGCCTCCATTCAAGAAAGACGTATGACCGTTATTGGAGAGAGGGGCGTCATCATTGATCACTGATATATATTACTTGAAATGTCAGAAAAATATTTCTCTACATTCTGAGTTGATTGGCTATTATTCTCCTTCTTAAAGAGATGAAAATAAACTAGATTTTATATATATAATATATATATATATATATATATATATATATATACATATATATACATACATATATAGATACATATATAGTGCCTTGCTAAAGTATTCAGCCCCCTTGATTTTTTTCAACCTTTTCCCACATTTCAGGCTTCAGACATAAAGATAACAAATTTAATGTTATGGTGAAGAATCAACAGCAAGTGGGACACAATTGTGAAGTGGTACGAAATTTATTGCTTAAATTCAACTTATGTAAAAAATAAAAAACTGAAAATTGGTGCGTGCAATATTATTCAGCCTCTTTACTTTCTGTGCAGCAAACTCACTCCAGAATTCATTGAGGATCTCTGAATGATCCAATGTTGTCCTAAATGACTGATGATGATATTACATTAGTAATTGGGAGGGTCTATGAGATCTCGTGCGCAGGTGAGATCTCAGCTTGTCATTGAGCCGCTGCATTGCCCTGCTCCACCACCACCTCTGCCTCCTGCATCCCCTATCCACCACCACTGACTCCCCCCCAGTAAGACACCACTGGATTATAAGACAAGCCCCATTTTTTTTTTATCTTTTTTTTTGTTCTCTAAATTTGAGTTGTGTCTTATACTCCAGTGCATCTTATAAGACGAAAATGATGGTATTTATTTATTTAGTCTCCAGCAGTGACCTAGGAGAGCAGGCGTCTTCCCCTTGCTGTTTCCATCAATATCAGCGATTTTCCAGCTCCCCCAGCCCTCATGTTAGGAAAATGCTCGAGTTCTCCATTGATTTACATTATACTCGTTACTCGACTCTAGCCCGTCCGAGCGTTGGACTTGCTTGACTCGAGTAAAGAGCACTTGAACATTTTTGTGTTCCCTTATCACTACAGGCGACATTTGCGGTTGTGTTCACATGCTTTTTTTTTTTTACTACTGAACAAACTTTTCATTATTTTGGGAATTGTAATTCATGGTTGTTTTGAGGGCATAGTGAATTCCTTTCAAAATTTTGAACCATCCATGAATTTTGGTAAAGTTGTACCTGAAAAATTCAAAAGTATATTGGCAACCCTGCTCCAGATTAATTAATATTCTCACTCCCGCCCCATCAGCAATGTCATACTCTGACATTTGTGACATGTAGGGAAACTGGAGATGAATGTACTATGCTCCTCAAAATCATGACTTTGTGATAATTGCAAATGATGGACATTACAATGCACTCACTGGGTGTCAGACAGTATGTGAACGCTTTTACTTTACGAGTGTGTTTTCTAAGTGCATAACAGTTGACATAAGACATACAAATCATATTTCCATGCTACTCTGTATATATTTCCATAAACATTGGCTTTCTATATTTATGGTGGCAGGTGCGGTGCATCACTTACAGGGTAAACATTTGCTGTCACATCTTACATTGTAATGTAAGTACAGTGTTATTTAATCTGTGTTTTCCCACAGGATCACTTCTGGTCTAGGTTTTACTTCAACCAATATTAGGTTTACTAATAAAAACCGGAAGAATTTCTGCATTACAATACTTATGTGTGCTGTTAACAGCTGGAAGATCTGCTAAATAACCCTGCATAAAATGGTATAATAGTTTCACAGCTTAATTTCATACTTTGTGTGCACTGTTCATTGTTTTCCCATATCAGAGCCTCTTACAGGGTTAAGAAATGTTAGAAAACGACAACTGATGTTGGCCATTATTATGTCCATAGGGACTGCCTCTAAGATTTTCACATAAAATGTAAATCTGCATTATTACATAATTCTCCACTATTTCTCCTATTGTACTGTCTGCCAGAACCATTGCTGGAGGCTTAAAGGGAACCTGCCAGGTACAATATGCACCCAGATCCACAAGCAGTTGTGGGTGCATATTTCTAATCCCTGCCTCACTGTCCCTGTATACACAAGCATAGATAAAGAGATCTTTAGAAAAAGGATTTCTAAAAATCTTTGATCATATCCTAATGAAGCCAGCGACTAGTCGCAAACGTGTTACTTCCCCCGACTAGTCCACCCACTTAGTATGGTAGCACGCACACATGGCATCACCATCACAATGCAGCATCACCAGCGGTGACGCATGTACTTGTGTCCACTGTCTCCGCTGTTCAGAAGTGCCCGGCACTTCCGGTCATGCGCACTAGACCTCGCTGAAGCTGGGTCGCATACACCCAGCTTCATAGTGCGCATGACCAAAAGTGGGCGAGCATGCTTGGCACTGCTTGGCATTCAATCGAGCATTGAAGTGCTCGAGACGCTCAATACTCAGTCAAGTATTCAGTCACTCAGGTGTCATGCATTCGTCCCTGCCTTGCATGTTTTGTGGGGTTTTTTCAGCCTCTAAACATGCGGGGATTGTATGCCAATAACGGTAATGCCGTAGCCATGCTCCATCATCGGGTCTATATAAGACCTGGTGATGCCATGCTTAACGCACTGTATCCAGAAATAGTGTAAAGAGAGCTGCTGGAGAAGGGACGGCGTCTTATAGCGTCACAGTACCAGCTAGTGCAACATTAAACTGATAGGCTCCAAAGACATACAGATAGGGACTTTAGATTGTGAGCCCCAATGGGGACAGTATTGCCAGTGTATGTAAAGCGCTGTGGAATTAATAGCGCTATATAAATGAATAAAGTTATTATTTTTATTATTATTATTATTATTATTTTTATAGGCCTTTTCAGGGCTACTTGAAATAAATTCTATACTAATACCGGTGTTATTCTGCACTTAGTGTGGGTTTAGCTTCTGGATTAGGGATAGTGTATTAGAGGCAGGTAGGCAGGGATTCTAGCCTTACAGACCTTGCTGCTGCTACATTAACCCAAAAATACTTTTCTCTAATATTACCTCTCTTAGCTGTATTTAGTGTAGGGCTATCTGCTGGAGAAGGGATTATGTATTACAGGCATGTAGGCAGGGATTCAAGCCTTATAGACCTTGCTTCTATTACATACAACCAACAGACATTTACAGGGCTAATTTAAATAGATGCTATTATCTAATAATACCGGTCTTATCTGCATTTAGTTTAGGGCAAGCTGGTGGAGAACCTGTTTCATACTTTATTGTGGCCCCCACAAACATATAATTAAAAAAAAAAAAAGATTATACTCACGTAATCCAGATTCCTGACACCACAGCCTCCATCTCCTGTCCTACAGTGGGCCTGCAGAAGCAGCGCGATGCATTGATGTGTCATAAACTACAAGCTTGTAGCAGTCTGCAGATTAGGAGATGGACAATGATAGAGGACAGAGCTTTTGCTCAGTGCTCTATCACAGCATTGAACTGAATCGACGGCAACATGATGCCAATACAGTTCAATGCAGCGGACAGATGAGATCTGGGAGTCTTGGCAAGAAGTGTGGGGCCAGATATCGGATCTTCGATACTAGCAACGTCCGTGCTGTCCGCCAATGTATAGGATAAGTCCATACAGTGATGCAGATATCAACATGTTCAAATAGACAAAATCTTGCAAATCTCGATATATGTACCATATTTTTCAGATTATAAGACGCACTTTTCCTCCCAAAAATTTGGGAGGAAAATGAGCGGTGCAGCGTCTTAAAATCCGAATGTAGGTTACCGAGAGGTGGAGAATGGGTGCTGTACTGGTTGCGGGGCGCTGTGCTGGTTGCGGTGGAGGCTTTGTGGACCAGGGTGGTGGGGTGGGTTAGATGCTCTGTCAGCAGCGCGGGGCTGTGCTGGCTGCGGTGGGGGGGGTGAGGTTGAGCAGGGCGATGCAGCAGGTGAGATGCTCTATCGGCGGTGTGAGGCTGTGCTGGGACCTGTGTGGAGCAGGGCGGTGTGGCGGGTGAGATACTCTGTCGGTGGTGCGATCTTCAAATAATGCCACCAAGAGCTCAATTCACGCAGGCACCGATTCCGGGCGGCATTATTTGAAGATCGCACCACTGACAGAGCATCTGGAACACCCACTGTACCACCCTGCTCCACACATCCAGTACAGCTTCCCAAGACAGCACAGCTGGCCCCACCGCAGCCAGCACAGCCGGTCACACCACAGCCAGCATAGCCAGTCACACCACAGCCAGCATAGCCAGTCACACCGCAGCCAGCATAGCTGGTCACACCGCAGCCAGCACAGCTGGTCACACCGCAGCCAGCAAAGTGGGCCACACGACAGCCAGCACAGCTGGCCACACCGCAGCCAGCACAGCCGGCCACAGCACAGCTGGCCACCCCACAGCCAGCACAACCGGTCACACCACAGCAAGCACAGCCAGTCACACCGCAGTCAGCACAACCAGCACAGCCAGACACACCGCAGCCAGCACAGCCAGCCACACTGTAGACAGCATCACCCTACTCCAGCACCCCCCGCCTACTGTGACCCCGCTCCACCACAAATGTCACCTTCCCTATGGTAAGACACCACCGAAGTATAAGACGGGCCCCTTTTTTACTTTTTTTATTTCTAAATTTGGGGTGCATCTTATAATCCGGTGTGTCTTATAAAACAAAAAATATGGTATTTTTGGAAAAGTCTAGATAGAAGTTTTAAATATCAAATTCACTAGTGCTAGTTCCTATGTTAAAATTATTAGCACAAAAATATTATTTTATTCCACTTTGCTTTAATTGTTCCCGTGGTTCTTCATGAACCACATACATACATTTTCAAAACTGTTTTTTTTTTTTCTGTGTGTAAATTTACAAACCCAATCCTAAAGTAAATTTAATATCCTAAAGAATTACATTTTATTAGGATTCATTCGCTTTGTGTGTTTGGTAAGTGAAAATCACAGTATCCGTGGTAAGTAAAAGACTTGTAGAACTGAAAAAAAAAAAGCAAAATAAGTTAGCTTTCAGACCCTGGTCTATGGATATATCTGGTATTGCAGCTCAGTGCCATTCAAGTATAACCTGAGGCTCTGATAACTCAGCAAGGAAGATATTTTCACATTTTTCATATACAAAAAGGCTTTTATATGTTTCCGGCTAGCTCTCCTTTGTCTGCTCGGAACTCGTAAGCCCTTTTTGAATTGGAGAACTGAAGACGTAGTGAACTCGAATACATAACGTCTTAATAATTAGAGCCTGAGGATTAGGTGTGCAATTTGAGAGACAGTAGACTGTACACACCTCGTGGTATTGGTCTCCCATGGGCTTTAGGCCTCCGCTGTGATGTTTCCTCTAGATAGGTTACCAGAAGATGGAAAATATTATTCTTACAAAGGTAACAAGTAACTTTTGGAAATCTGAAGCACAGCAAATACATTGATTGCAGTGACCTCACTAGAAGTCATTTACAGCTCACTGGCACATTACAAATTAGCTCCGTGTAATGGAATTTTCCTAAAAGGTTATGTGCACGTTTGTGGGCTTTTATTTTTACTACTCTTTAACATCTAAAGTCCAAATGAAGCAACTTTGCAAATAGTCAATATAAATATCCTACCATTCTCCACTTACAGCTCCTATAAGGCTGGTTTCAGACGTCTGTGTTTAATCAGGTACCAGTCACATGCATTGTTATGGTCACACATGTGTCATACATGTGTCATACGTGTGTTGCACATGTGTCTCTGCAATGAAAAGATGTTCTATATTTATCTGTATCCAGCGATGCTGTCTTTTGCTCTGCTGCCTCCCGCTCCTAACCCCCACTCATTATTTACATTGATTATTCACTGCCCGAGGATTTGGAAGCCAGAGCATCGCGGGGACAGGCTGGGTACAGCACCACCGAGGACAGCACCGCCGGGAACATCGCTGGTGACAGGTGAGTATACAGCAGTTTGTGCAGTGACATCCAAGGGGTCATTCGAGTTCCCAATGAACTCTCATGAACCCCTGGAAGTCACCATCGTGACACTCGCTGTAGCGCAGTTGTCGCAGGGGTGTCATCAAGAGGTCATCAGAGTTCATTGGGAAATCCGATGACCTCCTGGACGTCCCTGCACACACACTGCTGGCAGGATACTCACCTCTCACTAGCGATGTCCCTAGCAATGCTGTCCTCGGCGGTGCTGTCTCCAGCGCTGTTACCGCGATGCCCCTGCTCCCAGCTGCTCACTGCGGTGAATAATCAATGAAAATAATGAGCGGGGATCAGGAGCGGAAGGCGGCAGAGCCGGAGACAGCATCGCTGGATAAAGGTAACTATAGAAAATCTTTTTATTTAAAAACACGTGTTTTTTCCGGTCCGTGTCACACTGATGTCACACGGATCAAATCAGTCCGTGTGACAGCCGTGCTGCTGAAGAAAAAACGAACACGTCTCCGTGTGAAATAGCGGGGCCACACGGTCCATGTGAAAACACGGCCGTGTGAATGCACAATAGGGCAACATTGGGTGCGTGTAACATCCGTGTTAAAAACGGATGTCACACGTACCTAAAACACGGACGTCTAAAACCAGCCTAAAAAAAGTGTCTCCTTGGTTCCAGTCTAAAAGCAAACACTGTGGCCCTGGTTCAGCAAAGTAATTTTACCAGAATTTGGTTGTAAATTGCTTTGAAAGATACCAACTCCAAGTTGCACAATTTTTTTGAGATTTTTGGTCATTTTCATGTCATTTTTCCGAGCTTTACCTATTTTGCACAGGAAGGGGGCGCTGCGGTAAGTTTGACACCGTAGCTCATCTAATTTATGAGGAGCTGTGTTATTAGGGACTGAAGTAAGATTTCTGGTGTGGCGCATGCAGGTGCACACCACTCATCAGACACTCCTAATTCATAAAGAGGCGCATGCCACTATATCGTGGATTGGTGCTGATAGTTTACTGTTCACTCACTTGACTTGTTTACTGTCCATTTAAGACCTATCCGCTTTCATAGATTGTGTATTTTATCCCATAATACAGTGTTCAAAATGCGAAATTCTGTTTTTGTAGAGGAAAACTCCTAGTTCTCCCCTTCCACCAATTTGTCTTATTTATTATCCCTATTTATAATGTATCTGATCAGACACATTACATTTTTTAAGATTGTTGCAATTAATTTTCCATTGCTAGTATACAGTTTTTTGACCCTCCAGTGATACGCGCTCATCTGTTTCCTGGTTGTCAGCACCTGTTTTAATCATTGACATTTGACTGATTTTATCCAGCCAGAGTGCCATTTATAAACCTATTGGTAATGTTTGCTGTAAGTACAGACCCTGAACTAATCAATACATAAGCTGCCTACAGATGTGGCGTAGCATAATGCATTATAAAACCCTTGGATGAAATTGAAAATTAATTCAACCTATTGATTTTCCCTTACCCTACTGGCTCTTTGAAGTGTGCAGTACACGAGACCTTGATCTTATGAGAGTGCTGAATATTTATATTTGCCGATTAATTTGGACTGCAATTTTTCTTCCTTACTTTCTACACTGAGCAAAAATATAAATGCAACACTTTTGTTTTTGCTCCCATTTTTCATGAGCTCAACGCTAAGATCTAAGACTTTTTCTATGTGCACAAAAGGCCTTTTTCTCTCAAATATTGTTCACAAATTTGTCTAAATCTGCGATATTGAGCACTTCTCCTTTGACGGGATAATTAATTCACCTCACAGGTGTGGCATTTCAGGATGCTGATTAGAAAGTATAATTATTGCACAGGTGTGCCTTAGGCTGGCCGCATTAAAAGTCCACTCTAACATGTGAATTTTTATCACACAGCACAATGCCACATATGTTGCAAGTTTTGAGGGAGCGTGCAATTGGCATTCTGACTGCAGGAATGTCCACCAGTAGAGATGGGGGAACCTGCAGATATTTGGGTTCGGCGGGTCCAGCCTGTTTTTTTTTTTCTTTAAATCCAGATTGGGACCGGACGTGAACCCAAACATCTGCATGGATGCCAAACCCCATATAAGTCTATGGGGACCCGAACATTGTGCTTTACAATGATGGTAGAAAGGGCTAGGGGGCTTAGAGCAGGAGTGTTATATTTACTGAGTCTCCCGAGCGGCTGTAAAGGTCCACTCATTAACCCTCATACATATTCACTGCTTCCTCTGCCCACCGTCAGTCCCAGCATCTGTGATTGGTTACAGTCAGACTGCGCCCCCACCCTGTGTGACAGCGTCTGTGATTGGTTGGAATCGCACATGCTGTCTGCATCTGTATAGTGGTGTAAAAATAAATAACTTGGCATAGGGTCCCCTCATATTGTCATACCCAGCGCAAAAAATCGCATCAAAGCGGCATCGCATCTTGATGCATTTTTTTTACCAGGAGATGCAGGAATTTGCCAAGAAGTCACAGTGCGTGGGCCCATCAAAAAACATGTCTGCACGCTGTGGCTTCTGGCAGACACTGACTGAGCTGTAGCTGTGAGCAATGACATAACTCAGTTTATCTGCAATTACAGCTGTAGTTTCCCATGGTACCCCACCTGGGACCGCAGGTAAACTGACCTCAGGTGACCTCATTGAACTCAGTGGCCTCACCTGAGGTGAACTGAGTTCAATCAGACCTGCATCTCCTGGCCGAAAACTGTAGGGTTTTTTTGCCAAAAGATGCAGATATAGTACTGACATTTTTACACCAGATTCCTGCACCAAATCTGTATTTTCTGACAAAAAAACGCATCAATATCGCATCAAAACCACATTGGTTTTAGATGTGTTTTTTGCCAGAAAATACAGTATTGGTGCAGGAATTTGGTGTATAAATTTCAGCACCATATCTGCATCTTTTGGCAAAACCCCCCACAGTTTTCGGCCAGGAGATGCAGGTCTGATTGAACTCAGTTCACCTGAGGTGAGGCCACTGAGTTCAATGAGGTCACCTAAAGTCAGTGTACCTGCGGTCACAGGTGGGGTACCATAGGAACCTCCAGCTGTAATTGCAGATAAACTGAGTTATGTCATTGCTCACAGCTACAGGTCAGTCAGTGTCTGCCAGAAGCCACAGCGTGCAGACATGTTTTCTGATGGGCCCATGCACTGTGACTTCAGTATGTAGCAAAGCTGAGATCATCATGGGATCTCGTGTAGATTACGTCGGACCTGGTTGTTTGGAGTTAATAAGTTGGAAAAAGGGGGTGTTTCTTTTTTTTTTTATTTCAGATAAAGGATTTTTTTTAGTATTTGTGTTATTTTCCTTTCACTTACAGGATTCATAATGGGGGATCTCATGGACTCCTTCCATTACTAATTTATGGCTTAGTAGCAGCTGTGAGCTGTTATTAACCCCTTATATTACCCCGATTGCCACTGCACCAGGGCAAATTGGGATGAGCCGGGTAAAGTGCCGGGATTGTCGCATCTAATGAATGCGAAAATTCTGGGCAACTGCAGGCTGCTATTTTTAGGCAGGGGGCCCAGTAACTATTGACCTCACCAGCCTGAGAATACCAGCCTCCAGCAGTCGGTTTTATCATGGCTGGGTATCAAAATTGGGTGGACAGTACGCCATTGTTATAAATGAATTATTTAAATAATAAAAAAAAGCTGCATAGGGTCCCTCTTATTTTGATCCACAGCCCAGATAAGCACACTGATGGGGGCTGTAGTCTATATATGTATGCATTATCTGCACTGGGTATCACAATATGTGGGGATCCTATGCCAATTTATTTATTTATTTTTACACAATGATAGGGATGCAGACAGCATGTGTGATTCCAACCAATGACAGATGCTGTCACACAGGGTGGCGGCGCAGTCTGACTTCAACCAATCACATATGCTGGGACTGACAACGGGTGGGGGAAGCAGTGAATATGTATGAGCGTTAATTAGTAGACCCGGAAGTGGTGTGACAGCCAGGGGGAAGATCAGTAAGTATAATGCTCCTGCTTTAGTCCTTATTTTTTTTTCTTTTTCCTTTTATTTTTTTTTTTTTTGTTATTTGGGTGCCGGAATCCAAAATGTTACACAGAGTTCCCTGAGAACTTCATGTTTGTGGGTCTGTGCACGGACACAAAGTATCATGGAACGGACTCTGAACTTTATAGTTCAGGTTCGCCCATCACTATTCACCAGCGCTATTGCCCGTAAATTGAATGTTCATTTCTCTACCATAGGCCATCTGTCAAAGGCATGTTAGAGAATTTGGCAATACATCCAACCAGCCTTAGAACTGCAGACTACAGGTAACCACACCAGCCCAGGACCTTAACATCCAGCATCTTCACCGCCAAATTTGTCTGGGACCAGCCACCTGGATAGCTGCTACAACAATCGGTTTGCATAACCAAAGAATTTCTGCACAGACTGTCAGAAACCTTCTCAGGCGTTTTTTATTGACGATGAACACAAGTGCATTTATCAATGCCATTTTGAATGCACAGGGATATAGTGACGAGATCTTGAAGCCCACAACCATCAACTCATGTTGCAGCATAATAATGAAGAGCCCCATGTTCATGTTGAAATGATCTGTACACAATTCCTGAAAGCTGAAAACATCCCAGTTTTTGCTTGGCTAGCATACTCACTGAACATGTCACCCATTGAGCATGTTTGGGATGTTCTGAATCAGCGTATACAACAACGTGTTCAAGTTCCTGAAAATATCCAGCAACTTTGTACAACCATTGAAGAGGAGTCCACGATCAACAACCTGATCTATTCTATGTGATGGAGATGTGTTGCACTAGTATTCACACCAGATACTGACTGGTTTTATGACACGCCGCCCCCCTTAATACTCTAAATCTGCACTTCTACCTTTTATTGTGGCCAGTCTAAAGGCACACCTGTGCAAAATTAATGCTGTCTGCTCAGCATCTTGATATGCCACACCTGGGGGGAATAGGATTTTCTCAACAAAGGAGAAGTGCTCACTAACACAGATTTAGTCAAATTTGTGAACACTATTAGATATAAAAATGCCTTTTTTGTACGTAGAAAAATCCTTAGCTCTTAGAATTCAGCTCATGAAAAATGGGAGCAAAAACAAGTGTTGCGTTTATATTTTTCGTCAGTGTCGCTTCCAGCAAACATAGCGTCACATAACCCCATTGCACTGTAGTTATTTTATGCTACTTTGTTCTCTAATTTATCTTATACTGTCCATTGAGGTCCAAGCGAAACAGACGTTTTAAAGGGATGCTTTAGTTTCATCAAATAAAAACATTTTATGTGATAATGGAAACATATATGACTATCACTCTAATTTTAGTATCTAGTTACTTGCTGTTTCCAAGATCTCTGCATGCTAATATCAACCGGGATCCTTCATTGGGTAATCCTAGAGGATAAGCATCTATCCTGTTCTTGTGATGGCCACATGGGTGCTCAACACTGTTCTGATAACAGTACTGGAACTGTAGGAAGGCATTATCTCTTCTGTGGCAGGTTAAAGACTTTTACATAGTTTGTATGTCGTATACTTGTTTACTATGCTTGGCAGGTTGTAGGAAATATGTAAAATACAAAAGAACAAAAAAGTACTTTATAACAAAGTGATGATGAATAAAGCAAATGCAAAGATGCAGCAACACTCCATGGATGCTAATATTTACAATGTCTGAGGAATCTGTATACAGAGATTATTTTTTTGCACTACCACCACCTGTGTATTATATAGGCCGTCGAGCAATTGCAGGGACTAATTAACAAAGAAGAAAAAACAAAAAAAAGCCAGCTCAACTAAAAAATGGCATGTATTATAAAATGTGCACTGCGCTAAAAAATCCAAACTGTAGTATTTTAAAATTTTAGATTTTTGGCAAAAAAATTGTAATTTCTTGAGCTACCCCGCCACGTCACGGCAAATCTCTTTGGGGCACGCCTACTCTAAAATATTTTTATTTAAAATGTGCCATATGGCCTCACATATGAAAAAGTAGAACTGTTTATAGCAGCACTTACTTGGTGCTTTTCAATTCCGTACCCATGACTGAATCATAGCTGTAGGTGGGACAGGCCCAAGCAAATGCTGCATAAATTAAATAGCTTGTGGACAGGGCTTGATGACTAAGTAACAATGTAAAAAACATTTAAAAATATATAAAGTCACTCCTCTTCCCAAAGTAAAATAAAAAATGTGCATACTTGGTATTACTGTGTGTATAATCACCTGACTTAAGAAAACAAATACATTTTATATATATATATATATATATATATATATATATATATATATATATATACAGTACAGACCAAAAGTTTGGACACACCTTCTCATTCAAAGAGTTTTCTTTATTTTCAGGACTCTAAAAATTGTAGATTCACATTGCAGACATCAAAACTATGAATGAAAACATGTGGAATGAAATACTTAACAACAAAGTGGGACACAACTGAAAAGATGTCTTATATTCTAGGTTCTTAAAAGTAGCCACCTTTTGCTTTCATTACTACTTTGCACACTCTTGGCATTCTGTTGATGAGCTTCAAGAGGTAGTCACCGGAAATGGTTTTCCAACAGTCTTGAAGGAGTTCCCAGAGATGCTTAGCACTTGTTGGCCCTTTTGCTTTCACTCTGCGGTCCAGCTCACCCCAAACCATCTCGATTGGGTTCAGGTCTGGTGACTGTGGAGGCCAGGTCATCTGGCGCAGCACCCCATCACTTTCCTCCTTAGTCAAATAGCCCTTACACAGCCTGGAGGTGTGTTTGGGGTCATTGTCCTGTTGAAAAATAAATGATGGTCCAATTAAACGCAAACTGGATAGAATAGCACGCCGCTGCAAGATGATGTGGTAGCCATGCTGGTTTAGTATTCCCTCAATTTTGAATAAATCACCAACAGTGTCACCAGCAAAGCACCCCCACACCATCACACCTCCTCCTCCATGCATGGGAACCAGGCATGTAGAATCCATCCGTTCACCTTTTCTACAAAGACACGGTGGTTGGATCCAAAGATCTCAAATTTGGACTCATCAGACCAAAGCACAGATTTCCACTGGTCTAAAGTCCATTCCTTGTGTTCTTTAGCCCAAACAAGTCTCTTCTGCTTGTTGCCTGTCCTTATCAGTGGTTTCCTAGCAGCTATTTTACCATAAAGGCCTGCTGCACAAAGTCTCCTCTTAATAGTTGTTCTAGAGATGTGAAGGTGTGTCCAAACTTTTGGTCTGTACTGTGTATGTGTGTGTATATATATATATATATATATATATATATATATATATATACAGTGTATATATATATATATATATATATATATATATATTTACCAAGTGATGGAATAAAAGTGATCAAAGGGAAAGGAAAAATAAATATGGCGTAAAAAACAGCAAAAAACAACAAAAGCCAACTTAAAGGGAACAAATCATCAGGTATATAACTTAAAGCCAGTGGTATACTGGCACATATGGTGATTCTATGCATACCTGTAATGGTCAGTTCAGATGATTAGGTTTTGAAATCCAAGAAGGTAAAGTTTATAAAATCGCCAGCTTCTTGAGTAACAGCAGCTGAGGAGCAGATAATATCTGGGGGGAATATTCATAGTTATCCCCTCCCCCTGTTAGAATTAGCATAAGAATTATACAATTGATGTAACTTTTCACTTCCAGGACTTGTGGTGAGGTCATACCCATGTGACCAGAAGGGGCGTGGCCTCAGCCAACAAAGCGGATATCAGGAAGCAACATTTTCCTATTGGCTGAAGCCCTTCCCCTTCTGGTCACATGGGTATGACCTCACCACAGGTTGGTGCGGTGGGTGTCCCAGATGCTCGCGGTGGGTACAGTGAAGCAGGCAACTTTCAGAACTGTCGGTGGTGCAGACTTCAAAGAAATGGCGCCTGGTGTCAGAGCATGCGCAGATGGAGCTCTCGGCTCAATATCTTATCTGTGCACTCTCCACGTTCGGATGCCATTTTCCTTAAGTCCACTGTTGGGAGACTAATGGGCCGAAGGCGGCTCTTGCGCAGATGAGATCTTGAGCCGAGCACTCCATCTGCCCACGTGGAAACTCTGGGCGCCATTATTTGAAGTCACTGCCGAAATAGTCAGGATAGCGCCCGCAGCCCCAGCATAGTACCTGCTGCCTCAGCACAGCACAGCGCTCGCAGCATTGCTCCTGTGACCCCTCTCCACCAACCCCATTAAGCAACATTCGGATTATAAGATACACCCTTAATTTTCTTCCCAAATTTTAGGGAGGAAAAGTGCGTCTTATAATCGTAAAAATACGGTAATTCTTCAGGTCAATATGATTACGGCAATTCCAAACTTGCATAGATTTTTTTCATTCAAATAGTGAGGAAATATCAGAAGTTTGTAAAGGAAAAATGTTTTTTGTTTGTGTCACTGTAGTGTTTTTTTTATCCGTCGATGGAGCTGTGTGAGGGCTCGTTGTTTGCATGTTTAGCTGATGGTTTTATTGCTAACAATTTGGATTATATACAACATTTTGATCAGTTTTAATTGCATTTTTTGGGGAGATATGGTAAGTGACAAAACACAATTCTGGCATTTTGATTCTTTTAATTTTCATGTTTACTATATGAACTAATTAATTTTATATTGTGATAGACTAGACTTGAACAGTCATAGTGAAATAAAATATGTTTATTTTTATGTCTTTATTTTTAATGGAGGAATGAGGGGTGATTCATTTTTTATATTTATAAAATCTTATTATTTTTTTTTTACTTTATTTTGCAGTCCTGTTTATTGGACTTGAACCTTAGTATGTAGTAAAAATCGGTTTCCTATGTAGCTTAGCTTGTGACTAGAGAAAGTAAAAGTTGTAACAAGGTTTCCATAGGTGAACTTGCTGAAGGCAGCCATTGTAACCCATAATCAGTGACTTGCAATCATGTCAAAGAGGGTCGATGGAAGCGGTCAATTTATAAGGAACCTGTCAGGCGATTTATGCTGCCCAAATCATGGTCAGCATGAGCACAGCCTAGCTGTACAATTGCAACCAGGTATAATATTCTCTGAAACACTTAGACCTTTAAAAAAAAATATACTTTGAAAATCCAACCGGGGAACATAGACAGAGACTAAATTAGTCCAGCTCGAACTAGTCCAGTCTACACCCGGGGTTCCCCAGTCCTATTCCAAACCATGTTGCAAGTAATTGACAGGCCTCTACATGTAAGGCCTGTTTCAGATGTCAATGATTCTGGTAAGTATGTTGCTGTTTTTTTACATACCAAACTGACTGACATACGCAGACCCATTGTAATCAAAGGGTCTGCACACACATCAGTGATTATAGTGGGGTCCGTAAAACATGTACCAGAAAAAAACGTATATTGAAAATAGAAATCATTTTCAACTCACCCGTCTCCAGCGACGCTGTGTTCTGCCTCTGCTCTCTGCTTCTTCCTGGCCGGCTCATTACTGACATGCATATTCATGTATGAAGCCAGAGCCGACCCGGAAATAGCTGCAGAGGTGAAAGACAGCAGCAACCAGATGCAGCAGAGCCGGAGAGTTCAGCACCACGGACAGCAGGAACGGGACAGGTGAGCTTATCGCCATGTGCAATCACGGAGTACGGATCACGGATCGCACATGGACAACCCACGTGTGCCATGAATCCCGGCACACAGAGGGACATAGGCGTTTTTAACATGTCAGTGAAAAAAGTCTGTGTTTTTCACTGACGTGTGAAACAGGCCTAAGGGAGAGCTCTCTTAATCACATGTAGTTACGCTAGGAAAAGCTAGCAGGGCAAAGCTGGACTAGTCTAGTCTATGACTATGGTCCCCGGCAGTTTGGGCAACATGAGTAGCCGGACAAGTTCCCTCTAATTGCCCCTGTCAGAGATTGATAGCAGCATCTAAATGGTTAACAGCAGTCACCAAAGCTCAGCTGCAGCTATTAGAGTGTAATATAACCAGTATCTACCGCATGTGGTGGAATCTCAGGTTCTAACTTAGCCCTCTTTATGCACGGTTAAGGCCGCTTTACACACTGCGATATCGGTCCCGATATCGCTAGTGTGGGTACCCGCCTCCATCTGTTGTGCGACACGGGCAAATCGCTGTCCGTGCCGAACAACATCGCCCAGACCCGTCACACATACTTACCTGCCCGACGATGTTGCTGTGACCGGCGAACCGCCTCCTTTCTAAGGGGGCGATCCGTGCGGCGTCACAGCAACGTCACTGAGCAGCCGCCCAAAAGAAGCAGAGGGGCGGAGATGAGCGGGACGTAACATCCCGCCCACCTCTTTCCTTCAGCATAGCGGCCGGGAGGCAGGTAAGGAGAGGTTCCTCGTTCCTGCGGTGTCACACGCGATGTGTGCTGCCGCAGGAACGAGAACAACTTCGTTACTGCTGCAGTAACGATATTTGAGAATGGACCCCCATGTCACCGATGAGCGATTTTGCACGTTTTTGCGACGATGCAAAATCGCTCATCGGTGTCACACGCAACAACATCGCTAATGCGGCCGGATGTGCGTCACAAATTCCGTGACCCCAACGACTCAGCATTAGCGATATCGTAGCGTGTAAAGCCCCCTTTACCCGAGCGCTGATGTACATTTACATCACTTTGTGCTAAAGGTGCTCAAAATTTTGTTTGTAGGATTCTAATAAAAATGCATTACGACATTTCTGTCAATGCAATATAATACCTCCAGATCAGAAATAGCATATTATACTCTTTACAGTTACTACTAGTCTTAATTCTACCAACAATCCAGGTTACATTAAAGCATGATAAAGTTTTTATTTGTCAACCAGTATTATAGGCACAAAGTAGGATCCTTTGAGTTATACAATAATTTATACACTGCAGAACTTTTATCTTGGGTATGTATGACATTTTTATTTTGTCCATCCTAGCTCTTTAGTATATGAACACTATATTCAATATTATAATATTATTATTATTATTATTATTATTATTATTAATATTTATTTATAGAGAACCATTGATTCCATGGAGCTGTACATGAGAAGGAGATTACATACAGAACACATATACAAATTACAATAGACAGACTGGTAGAGAGGGAAGAGGACCCTGCCCTTGCGGGCTTACATTGTATAGGATTTTAGGGAGGAGACAATAGGTGGGTTGTTGATTGGGCGGCGGTGGCTTCGCAGAGTGGTGAGGCGGCAGCGGCTCCGCACGGTGGTGAGGAAGCGGTGGCTCTGCACGGTGGTGAGGCGGCGGCGGCTCTGCGTGGTGGTGAGGCGGCGGCTCTGCACGGTGGTTAGGCGGCGGCGGCGGCTCTGCACGGTGGTGAGGCACAATATAGGCACAATATGGTGGTATTATTTGGGCACAGTATATTAGTATTTCTGGAGTACAATATTTTAACAGTATGTGTTCATTGTACTTTCATAGCCTATTGTTGTGATGTTTGATAACCCGCAATGTTATCCGCCAAGTCCTAACTATGTCTACAATGTCTACAGTACACTGCAGGAAAACAGTCAGTAACAGATTTTTTTTTAGCAATACTATTTGAAAATAGTCTTCCAGTAAATGAATGTCTTTTTCATAGACTCTTTCTATATCTTCTTCACCATAATTGTGACCCGCGGCAGTTTTTATGCATACATGAAATAAAATAAGACATTTCCTTTATTCATTGAAGATGTTACATGGAGTACAGCGTGTGACTGTGATGTCAGCCCCCGTTAAGCGATCATCAGTAAATAAAACAAGCTGTTCATGGCAGTAGTAAAAGGCCGTTCCAGGAAAGGTCTTGTGACTGTGCTGCGGGCTCCAGCATTTATACTAACCACAAAATATTCCATTAGTAATAATTAATCTGGAAAATTAAATATGACAAGTTTGTTTTTTTCCTATTAGTCGACATCAGTAACTATCTAGTGCTGAGTCACATTTATTCCTTCCTTTATGTGGAAGCATTTCAGAAATTCTGTTTTATAATGTGTATCCAATGTAATATTGTATAACTATGAAAGTAAATGATGCAATCAGTGGTCTTTAGATTTCTACATTAAATATATAAATTATAAAACCTTTAACACTGCGGATGAGTGAACAGAAACGGTAAAGTCTTTAACTCGAACATGGACTTTAAAAAACCCCAAAAACTTATTTTTCGGATCATAAGATGCACTTTTCCTCTTAAAAGGGCAGTGGGCGCTGCTCTCTGCGGCACTGCTCTGTGCTGTGCGGCTCTGTGTGGTGGGCGATGAGGCACAGGCCATTTTGAAGATAATGCCAGTGTGGGCTTCAAATAATGCTGCCCAAAGTCAGCGTATGCGCAGATGGAGGTCTTGGCTCAAGCTCTCATCTGCACACGTGCCGCCTCCGGCCCATTGATGTCCCTGCAGCGGACTTAAATAAAATGGTGCCCGCTGCCCCAGCACAGAGCAGCGCCCGCAGCCCCAGCACAGTGCCGCCGCCCACAGTAAGCATCTGGGACCCCCTCTGAATAACCCGCAGCATCAGCCTACTCCAGCACCACCCCTGCGTCCTGTGACCGTCACTCCACCACCACTGCTGCCCCCTCTCTGGTAAGACACCACCAGATTATAAACCGGACCCCATATTTTTTTTTTCTCTAAATTTGGGGTGTCTTATAATCCGGTGCTTAATAATATAATAATAATAATAATAATAATAATAATAATAATAATAAAGTTTATTTATATAGAACCAACATATTCCGCAGCACTTTACAATCACGTGGGGGCTTGTATAGACAAAAACAAAGCAAAATAGTAGATAATTCAACAGCTACAGTAGGAATGAGGGCCCTGCTCAAAAGCTTACAATCTATGGAGAAGAAGGGGGACACAAGAGGTGAAGCACACTTGTAGAACTGGCCGACCATCATTATGCTAGTGTATTAGTTACATATAAAGATGAATGATCTGGTCTTTAGACAGTAACCTTTTGGGTGCCCTTACGTGCTTTTGGTTGTATGTAGGATGTGAGGATAGAAATGGGAGAGAGAAGGTTACGAGTAGTATTTAGAAGGTTGGACAGGGGAGAGTTAAGGGTGCTTTACACGCTGCGACATCGCTACCGTTATATCGTCGGGGTCATGTCGTTAGTGACGCACATCCGGCGCTGGTAGCGACATCGCAGTGGGTGACACAGATGAGCGACGATCAACGAGCACAAAAACGTGAAAAATCGTTGCTCGTTGACACATCGTTCATTTCCTTAATATCGCTGCTGCAGGTACGATGTTGTTTGTCATTCCTGCGGCCGCACACATCGCTGTGTGTTACAACGCAGGAATGACAAACATCTCCTTACCCGACTCCACCGGCAATGAGGACGGAAGGAGGTGGGCGGGATGTTACATCCCGCTCATCTCCGCCCCTCCGCTTCTATTTGCCGGCCGCTTAGTGACGTGGCAGTGACGTCGCTATGATGCCAAACACACCTCCCCCTTGAGGGAGGGATTGTGCGGCGGTCACAGCGACGTTGCTGACAAGGTATGTGTCTGTGTGACGCTGCCGTAGCGATAATGTTCGCTATGGCAGCGATCATCACATATCGCACAAGCGACGGGGTCGGGTGCTATCGCACACGATATCGCTAGCTATAGCTAGCGATGTCGTAGCGTGTACAGCACCCTTTAGGTTAGTAAGTTATTATGATCAGCTTGTCTGAAGAGATGTGCTTTTAATGCACGCTTAAAAACCTGGAGGTCGGATATAAGTCGCATTCTTTGGGGTAGTGCATTCCAGAAAACTGGCGCAGCACGAGAAAAGTCTTGGAGACGGAGGTGTGAGGTTCGTATTATGGAGGATGTTAGTGTAAAGGGTGCTTTACACGCTGCGACATTGCTAGCGATCTCGTTAGCGATGTGACATGCCAGATCGCAGATAAGATTTGCCGAGATCGCACATAGGTCATTTTTGTAGCACCAGTCACATGTGCGATCTCGGCAAATCGTATGTGCGATCTGGCGTGTTACATCGCTAGCGATGTCGCAGTGTGTAAAGTACCCTTAAGATCATTTGCGGAACATAAAACAACAAATACGGTATTTTGCAGCGCAGGAAATGAACAAGCTTAGTTGCATGCGGAAGATGCCTGTACACTTTTGTGAACAGTAAAGAAAAAAAAAAAAGTGGGCACCTATTTTTAATAGCCAGTGTAAGTAAAGTAGACAACTTCAGGCTGCTGGCTGGTTATCAAAAATAAAAGGGATCACTCACTTTTTAAAAATTATTTAAATAATTTAAAAAACTTCCGCTATCTGCTTTACCTTAGCTGGTTATCAAAAATGAAGAAGTTCTGTCACTTTTTTAAATTATTTAAAAAAATAATTTAAAAAAAATGGCTTGGAGTCCTCCCTATTTTTGATAACCATCTAAGCCGAGGGTTGCAGCCACCAGTTATTTGCTTTACCTGTGCTGGTTCTAAAATAATAGGCAGGAGCCCACATCATTTTTTTATAAAAATTATTTTTTATCTACATTTGTTTGCATGGCAATTGCCCCCCTTTTGCTTCCTTTTGCAGCCCACTAGCCTTTACTACAACCATTTTAAAGCCATTCTACACCACAGAAGTTCGGGTCCTCATTGACTTACATTAGAACCAGGGTCAACTCCGGGTCTCAAAATGAACTTTTAAGTAAATTCTGGCCGAACCCAGCATACCGAATTTCCATAAGTCCGCTCAACACTTTTATGATGGAACAATTTTCAGTTTTTGTGTTTTGGATATTTTCAAGAGCCATAATTTTTTTTATTTTTGTCATTGCGATAGCCTTATCAGGGCTTCATTTTTACTGGATGAGTTATAGTTTTGAATGACACTATATAATGTACTGACAAATAGGAAAAAAAATTCAAGTGGAGTTAAATATTTAAGAAAATACAGCTCCACCATTGTTTTTTGGGGGGTTTAGTATTTGCAGTGGTTTTTTTGTGGTAAAAACAACCTAAGGCCTCTTTTAGACGTCCGTGAAAATCACGCACGTTTTTCACGGACATGTCAAAGGTGCGTATTGTCCTCCGTGAGCCGTGTTTATGGCACACATGTGTTCTCCGTGTGTTATCCGTGATAACACACGGAGAATGGGAACTTTCTACTCACCTGTCCCTGGCTTCGCTGTCCATGGTGCTGATCTTTGGTTTCCGGTCCTGCCAACTCCCCGCTGCTAATGCTTCCGGCCACAGTGAAGTGAATATGCAATGAGCATAATGAGTGGCGGTTGGAAACAAGTGACAGCAGCGGCAGAGACAGCAGGGCTGGAGAAGGTGAGTAAAGTGTTGGGGTTTTTTTTCTCTCAGACACATGTGTTTTCTCCAGTGCGTGTCACACGGACCACATCCGTGTGGTCCGTTTGCGTTCTGTGTGACCCGTTTGCGTTCCGTGTGACACCCGTGATGCCGGAGAAAAAAAGTACATGTCTATGTGTGGAGCACACGGGCACACGTATGCTCCACACGTATACACGGTCCATGGCAGAACACGCACGTGAGCGCAGACCCATTGATTTTAATGGGTCTACGTGTGCCCGTGTCTCCGGTACGTGAGGAAACGGACCAAACACGTACTGGAGACACGGACATGGGAAGGAGGCCTAACAGTTTAATTCTTCTGGTCAGTATGATTAAGGCCATGCCAAACTGAAGACTTATCATGCATTTTACTGGTTTAAAAAAATTCAGAACCTTATTAAACAAAATGATTAAGGGGAACCAAACAATAGGTGTTGGCACTGTAAACTAGAGGCAGTGCCATTATGTTGCTAGGATGCTGGTTAAAATGATATTTTTATATAAGAAACCTGAGGATTGATTGCAGAATAATCCTTGCTCAAACCATCAGAAATGATGTAATTTGTGCAGAGGCTTGAGCATCGGAGTGGGACTTTGTGGGTTGGGACCTCTGTGATGATTCCTCCTCCTACCTGGCCTCCTTTTCTTCATTTAAATTTTGCACTGCTGCTGCCATTATTGCTGTAGGCGGCGCTTGCGTATTGCGATTGTGACCTTATCTTCAAGAAAATGGCACCGGAATCAGAACATAAGTGTACCATGATCTCCAGAGCCATTTTTTTTAAGACACTGTGGAGATGAATGTGAGCGGCGGTGGAGCATACGCAGATTGAATTTTTTCATCAGCGTGTAAAAGCTTACTGTCATTCAAAGTGCTGATGTGTGCTTACGGCCGCTCCTGACCGTGTACTGATACAGACTGAAGATGCATGACTGAAAGCCGGCAGCTCACGGGAGGAATAAGAATAATTTTCTCCCGCGTGCCATATGTGCAGTGGCTATCTATAATAAGCAATGTGTATTTAACTAAAATGTTCAAAGTGGAAGTTCTTCTACTGTTTTCACCCTATTGAAGTAACAATATGTTTAAGCAGGTAAAATCTTTAGTAGTAAAGTCACCGATGATTAACATTACAAGTCCATGCACTGTAAAAAATTAATTCATAGAGAAAATCAGAAGTTGAAGAATATAACATTATTAAGCCTGCTTTATACGTTGCAATTTCGCATACGATATCATATGCGATTTGCAACGCCCCCATCGTATGTGTGGCATGTTCAATTTGTTGAACGTGCCTCACAATCGATTAACCCCCGTCACACGTACTTACCCGTCCATACGACCTCGATGTGGGCGGCGAACGTCCACTTCCTGGAGTGTGAGGGACGTTCGGCGTCACATCGACATCACGCGGCAGCCGGCCAATAGAAGCGGAGAGGCGGAGATGAGCGGAACGTAAACATCTCGCCCACCTCCTTCCTTCTGCATTGTCGGCGGGAGCCGCGGACGGAGGTAAGCTGTCGTTCAATGTTCCCGGGGTGTCACACACTGCGATGTGTGCTGCCTCGGGAACATTGCACAACCGCACGTTCAATCTTTGAGGAATGAACGACGTGCATGCGACGAATGGATTTTCGTTCAATCGCAAATGCACGGAGGTTTTACACGCTATAATCATACTTACGATGCCGGATGTGCGTCACTTACAACATGACCCCGCCGACACATCGTAAGATTTATTGTAGCATGTAAAGCGGCCTTTGGAGGGGTTATCTACTACATGGACAACCGCTTTTTAATTGTTGTAGTTTCCCATGGGAAATAAAAAACTGTTACACTCACTTCCTGCACCGGCACCATTCCACCAATGTCATCATCAATAGGTCTGCCGCTACTTGTGAGATGTTTTGTCACATGACCGCTGCAACCCATCAGTGTCTTCTGATAGGCTGCAGTGCTTTCTTATATAACAGTGTCAAGCAAGCGCCAGCAGACACAAGACTGATATAACTGGAATGGTGCCAGTGCGGGAGAGGAGTATAACAGTTTTTATTGTACACAAGGGACTAAGCGTTTAAGAAAATATATTTAGTGGATAACCCCTTCAAACTGTGCTAGAAAGGCACCTTACAGGCAATATTGCAACATTTTTTCCTTCGTTTTAGTTAATGTGATTTGTTTCTATATTTCAGTGTATGTACATGAAGAAAATGCCATGCAGGTTACGTTATGCATGCTGCTCTACATAACTGTCTGTGCCTTATCTAAATTATGTATAATCTTGTCCCAGCATATGCTTGTGACACAGGACAGCAGAAAACCATAAGCCTGATACTTTTTCCATACATATGTAATTACTCGAGACCTTGTATTTGGTAAGCATGCAGCGTTATCTACGAGCAGAATCCACATTATGGCTCTAAACTGGTAGGTGGAGAGTTCACTTCCAGCTGTTGCTCTCTATCTCTGATCTCTTTAGACAGCACATTTGCAATGTTTATTCAAGCTGATAAAAAATACATCTAAGCATAGAAAACTCATGAATACTCATAGATGCGTTAGTAATCCTTTCTAATATGCAGGATACATGTAACTTCACTTTAAAGCAAAAATCACAGATCCGGAGGTGGGCAACTGTTGACCTGTGATAAATTCAAACCTTGCAAGGGTCTTTCTAAGTCAATAGGGCTAATTGGTAACTAAGTAGAATATTTAACAAGACTATATGCTCAAATATCTACGGAATAGATAGGTTCAAAACAGTAACCAAGGTAAGGCCACACGTGGCACTTAGTTTTACTGTAAATCTACAGTGGACTATCATTTTTTCATAGTTTTAAATACTGAAAGTAGACCATCAAGCTCAACTAATAACCTACCATGTTGACCCAGAATAAGGCAGAAACCTCATGAGAAAGATGCTAATTGTCCTATATGAGGGGGAAAAAGTCCTTCCTGTCTTCACATATGGCAATCAGACCTGGACCAATGTCCCATCACAATATCTAGTACTCCTAATTTGTAGTATAATGATCAAGAAAGGCATCTACCCAACAGCATGAAATGCTCGAGGCAATATTATAATGCAGTGGGAAGATTATATTGTGGTTGTAGCGAAAAATCACAAGCAACTTATTATCCTTTTCTAGATCAGTGGCTCTCAAACTTTGAGCTCCGTCCCCAAGGAGTTGTTGGTGAGGCAGGTCTAGGTAGATTATTTCGATAGATGTTGATCAATTCTTATACACAGTCAGCAATCTATTATATGCTAAAGTTATACAGCAGCTTTAAACTGGACAATGCATGACAATTCCCATTACGGACTGTCAGTCTCTGCAAGGAGAACATTTTTTCCCTTAAACCCCATCCTAGCTTCTCATAAAGCCAGATCAGATCTTATGGTTTGCACTGACAAGGGGCAATCACCCGAAACACTGTGTCTGTAAATTGAGATTCTGATCTGGCATACATCCTAAAGGCCCTGTCACACGTAGAGATAATTCTGCGGCAGATCTGTGGTTGCAGTGAAATTGTGGACAATCAGTGCCAGGTTTGTGGCTGTGTACAAATGGAACAATATGTCCATGATTTCACTGCAACCACAGATCTGCCAAAGATTTATCTCTGTGTGGGACAGGGCCTTTAGTCATATGACAAGGCTCGTTAAAGGGTCACTTTTGACTTTTAGGATTGCTACTTCCAATAGGTGGCACTAGAGTTCCTAGAGTTTGTCTCCTTCCTCTCTGAAGAGACAATTTGAACTAACTCATTGACGTTTGTGAGTTTGATCCTTTTTTTTTTTTTAAGGACCGTTGGATGGCTTACATTTTTTAAGTATGGACTTGTGAAATCAACTTTGACTAGTGAAATCAACTTCTTATAATAGCAATGAATTGAGGAGAAACAAAAGATTCAGTCTTTAGTTTCTTTAATGAAGTGATAGATTTCAGTTATTGATAACATCAATCTACCAAAGTTTTTGGCTGGTGGAGGGGACAAAAATCAGCATTGTCTTATTGAACACTAAAATTCTAAAAGACAGCTGCTAATACAGATGCATAGTTGAATATATTATTTAAAAAAAAAGCCCAGGCAGATCAAGTCTAACCTACTATCCCACATTCCTTAATGTTGGTCCACAGGAATGCAAAAGTCCCTTCAAAAAGTTGCCCATTGTCTTTTATTAAATGAAAAAAAATCATCTCTCCAGAGTTCTGAAATGTAACGGTGAATGGAACTTATGAAGTACATTGTAGAATATTTGGTGTGTTTTCCTACTATACTGTATAATCATTTGACAATGAAGGTTATATTGGTGAAAGATCAGGGGAATGAACTCTAAGGGGTACTTTGCACATTGCGACATCGCTAGCATCGGCTAGCGATGTCCAGCGCGATAGTATCCGCCCCCGTCGCACATGAGATATGTGGTGATTGCTGCCGTAGCGAACATTATCGCTATGGTAGCGTCACACGCACATACCTGCTCGGCCACATCGCTATGACTGCCGAACAATCCCTCCTTCAAGGGGGAGGTGCGTTGGGCGTAACAGCGACATCACCGTGACGTCACTAATCGGCCCGCCAATAGAAGCGGAGGGGCCGCCCACCTTCTCCCTTCCGCATTGCTGTCGGGACGCAGGTAAGGAGATGTTTGTTGCTCCTGCGGGTTTACACACAGCGATGTGTGGAGCTGCAGGAGCGACAAACAACATTGTACCTGCGGTCGACCCGACATTATGAAAATGAACGATGCTACACAGATCAGCGAGATTGTACGCTTCTGTGCTCGTTCATTGTTCCATCTAGGATTTACACGTTGCGATGTCGCTACCGGCGCCGGATGTGCGTCACTAACGACGTGACCCCGACGATATATCGGTAGCGATGTCACAACGTGTAAAGTACCCCTAAGTGTTATCTAAGCAAATTAATACAGTATAATTCATGTAAATATCTATATAAAATAAAAGATGAATATTCTGCCAGATGAGATTAATCTTATATATGTTATTCCAAACTTTGATCTAGATTCGATGTGCTTCCTGCTGTGTTTACAGTCTCATTAGGTATATCATTAACACTTCTAGGTGTATGAAATGTTCCTTCCCACTTATAGCTGCTATAATTACTTCAAATTTATGTTTCTACAAATTTTCAAAATGCCAGAAAATCAAGTTGATGATGCTGCTAATTAGTGAAGGATTATGTTTAACGTTGACATATCGGTATATATATTTTCTATGTAATTAATCTTGCAAAACAGTCCGAAATACAGTCTAGGTATATGTTTCCCCACTCTGAAATGGCACTTCCCATTATAAATAACTTTCTGCAGATGAAATATTAAAAGCAAAGATAAGAAACTTTATATGTTTACTTATTTTAGAAAGATTTTTCCACTTATTTATCTCCTGTTTACTCCCCTGACTCCCTCTGAATTCACTGGAACTAAGGCGGGCTTTGCACATTGCGACATCGCAAGCCGATGCTGCGATGTCGCACGCGATAGTCCCCGCCCCCGTCGCAGCAGCGATATCTTGTGATTCCTGGCGTAGCTAACATTATCGCTACACCAGCTTCACATGCACTCACCTGTCCTGCGACGTCGCTCTGGCCGGCGTCCCGCCTCCTTCCTAAGGGGGCAGGCCGTACAACATCAGAGCGACGTCACACGGCAGGCGGCCAATCAAAGCGGAGGGGCGGAGATGAGCGGGATGTAAACACCTTCTTCCTTCCGTATAGCCGCCGGCGGCAGGTAAGGTGATGTTCCTCGCTCCTGCAGCTTCATACACAGCGATGTGTGCTGCCGCAGGAGCGAGGAACAACATCGTACCTGTCGCAGCACCGGCATTATGGAAATGTCGGAGAATACACCGATGATACGATAACGACGCTTTTGCGCTCGTTAATCGTATCATCTAGGATTTACACACTACAATGTCGAAAGTGATGCTGGATGTGCGTCACTTTCGATTTGACCCCACCGACATCGCACGTGCAATGTTGCAACGTGCAAAGCCGCCCTAAGGCTGCTTTCACACATCCGGTTTTTGCTGAGCGGCACAATACGGCGCTGTGCAGAAAAAACGCAACCGTTTTTTTGCCGCTGGTTGCGTTTTTTCTGCATAGACTTGCATTAGCGCCATATTGTGCCGCATGGCCTTGCGTTGCGTCCGTTTTTTGCCGGTTGCGGCATATTTAGCCCATGCGGCGGCCGGATGGAACGTTGCCTGGCACGTTTTTTCCTACGGCGAAAAAACTCATCGTGCTGGATATGGCGCGATTTACAATCCAAGCCTGTGGATGCCGGATGCGGCGTCCTGCGGCAAAAACCGCATCCGCCCGTCGGATGCGGTTTTTTGCACTGCGCATGCTCAGTATCAAGCCGCATCCGCCAAAAAACAGACGGGCCGCATGGAAAAACGTATGCAACGGATCCGTTTTTTTCGCCGCATCCATTGCATAGGTTTTTGAGCCGGATTGAGCCGCACTGCAAAAACCGGATGTGTGAAAGCAGCCTAAGGTAGCAAGAAGGTGGATTTTCAACTTGGCTGAGAGATAAGGCTATGGTTGATGCTCATAGATGTCTTTGAGAATGAAAGGAGTTTAAGAGATCATGTCCTCCTTGCTACTGTTTCTGTGTATGAGAGATAGACGTAAGGAGCATGTTCCACTCTTCTGGGTGCAGTGTAACATCAGGACTTGCAGAGCAATACTGAGCAATATTGCTGTGACACCCAGCATTGGATTTAAAAGCTAAACCACAAAAAGAGGAATTAAATTTTACCCAAAAAATTCAGAAAAATTCACCGCAAGAAAGGGCAATAATGTTTACCTGCCCAGGCCACAGAAAACATTACTGCTCAATTAAATTCCTCTTTTTGTGGTTTAGCTTTTAAATTTAGTGTAGGGACTCACAAGCATGAGGACCCTTGACGTGGGTTGTGAGCATCCGTATTTTGGCCAAAATATCAACTAATACCTCATATACAGTATATATCATACATATATATTTTTTTGCACTTGTAAACCAGGGTCTCCGTTCCTGTGTGGTGCACTTATATAGTGCTGGACAGCCCGCCTAGTCTAATAGTATGGGTGTCATCAATAGGCTGTAAAACAGACACTGTGCACCTACATGTGTGAACGGCGCCCTATACAAGCAATTTGTGTACAATTTTAATACTAAGCAATCACCCCCTCCATGGAGTGGCAGTGTGTGAGTGATTGTTTCATCAGTATTTTGTACCTGTTGCCTCCATCCTTATTAAGAGGTTTTGCTGCATCCTGTGAGTGCATTTGTTTCTGTGACCCATGCAGGTAAACATTAATGCCCTTACTTGCTCTAACTCCAGCATTGGAGTAGAATTGTACAAGACCTACTGAAAGCAAGAACACCATGCATTTGTGAGTATGAACAGCAGCTCTAGCTAATTTTCCTGTAACTTTGAGCATTGTCTCATCTGTTCCCAATGTGCACACATCAGTCAATAGAATTATCAATGCAAGAGGCATGGGGGAACAGAAGAGGAGAAAAATAGGCATTGAGAAAGTTTTTAGATTTGGATGTACACCTCAAGCTGCCAATACACATTAGAACTAATGATGGAAACTTGATAACACTCATTTATATTACTGGTGATACTAGTGGCGTCGTAAAGGGTGGCAGGGAATGACTAAAAAATACAATAACCAATGCTTTCTTTAGGGTGCCATTGCTCCATCACGCCACTAACAGTGTCACTCCTAGCTTCAGACTACTTCCATGCCACTGTTCAGGCATCAGGTGCCATCTAAGCATGTGACTGGTGTGACCAATCACTTGCCACAGGGGTGACACTGAGCAGAATCAATGCTCACTAGCCTTTACCCAACCTTTTAAATAACAAAAATATATATTTAGATAGCCCCTGTAATATGTTCTTTAAAGAAGCTCCCCCATCAATGTTTTTATCCTCTTAATATATTGCAATCATCATATTATATAGCACTGTGTTTTTACAATTGCTCATTTTGCCCTTCTACCCAGTTAATTCTTCTGTTTTCTATTAGGTTTATGACATCACAGGATTAATACCTGAATCCTTCTAAGCTCTGTAAAAAGGAGGGATCAGATGGGTCAAGAATTGGAGAGGGGGATGTTTCATGCAGGGACAGAGACTTCTTGTTTTTATATAAAGAATAGAGAAGATTTACTGGTTAGAAAGGCAAAATGAGTAATTTTACATACACAGTGCTATATAATATGATGATTTGCAATATTTTAAAGGGAATCTTTCAGAAGGATTTTGCTATATATTCTGAAGACAGCATACTGTAGACATTAAAACACAGAATTAAGAAATGTGTCTGTTATCAAGGTATGTAGTGTTGTATACTTGCAATATTATTTTTAGCACAAGGCTCTTATCATTGCTCAGACTACATCAGCTACAGCAGCATGTCAGCCCTAGTCAAACAAAGCCCCCTGTTGTGATAAGCAGTTCACTGTCTATAGCCATTGTACATAGAGAGCCTGTTGTGGGCAGGCCAGCTTTCTCAGCTGTAATACCTTGTTAAATCGAAAAATTCTGATTGTGCCACAATGGCTGCACCCAGTAAACTAAGTTATACATCTTTTGAATCAGGGTCTCTTTTTCTACATTATATATATATATTTATTCATTAATATAGCGCTGTTAATTCCACAGTGCTTTACATACAATGGCAACACTGTCCCCATTGGGGCTCACAATCTAGAGTCCCCATCTGTATGTCTTTGGAGTGTGGGAGGAAACCGGAGTACCCGGAGGAAACCCACGCAAACACGGGGAGAACATACAAACTCCTTGCAGATGGTGTCCTTGGTGGGATATGAACCCAGGACCCAGAACCCAGGACCCCAGCGCTGCAAGGCTGCAGTGCTAACCACTGAGCCACCGTGCCGCACATTATGCTGCACTCACATGAAGTATAGCAAAAATATGCTGACAAATTCCTTTAAGAGGATAAAAACTTTTATAGAAGTACTACTTAATTAGATTTTTTAATTTATTTGCAATCCACAATTATATAGAGACTTTTATCAAAGGCTGTTTGCCATGTACAGATAGGAGGATAGGCTATTGTTACAGAGTTGAATGCTCACTGTTTGTTGACTTTTGTATTTTTAGTGAAAGGTGTTTTTCCGCAAGTTTTATGTTTCCAAACAGTTGTATACCTCTATGAGAAAACCGCTTGTTGACAAGTTGGACATGCACAAAATCTAACATGCTCGATCAACATCTCTGCTTCCCCATATATATTAGACTATTGGCCAAACCAATCGATGCATAGGTCTAATGTGTCTGGAGGCCTTTACACATTTTCCCCAGGTCTTCACTTGCTTTTAACGGCTGCTCTGGTCTTTGTTAATTGGCTGCAATGATGATATCATGATAATAGTGTACATCACTGCTGCATCCAATCACTGAGCTTTGCAGCTATGCAGAGGTAGATTGCAGATGGTAGCTGTGTCACTGAACCCAGTGATCATCACTGTACTTTTTTCATTACTGGTATTAAATAAAATCAGGAGAAGGAACCGGTATCTTGCCGCGCTATCACCAAACCAATCAATGTGAATTAATTATTCCATGTCTTTATTTGTTTGCACAGGTCAAAGGGTTTCGGAGATCGCAGTCTCCTTCATCAGGATATCAAGCAAAGGACAGATTTATGTCCTTTGCTTGTTGTCCTGATGAAGGAGACCGATCTCTGAAACGTGTTGACCTGTGAAAAAAAATAAAGTCATGGAATAATTAATTTACATCAATTGGTTTGGTGATAGCGCACAAGATACCCGGTTCTTTCTCCTGATTTTATTTGATTCCACTTGAGGCTGCAGCTGTTCGCCTTTGTACAACGTGATTACCGGAGTTGTGACTATCACAACCCCTTTAAGTGAGTTTTCTACTTTTCCTAGCCTGTTGCTCTGCCTGGTAAGACCCTATTGAGCTTTCTTCCACAGTCTTATCTCCATAACTGGTTTTAGAAACAGTAAGTTAATATTCTGGTTATTAAGCAATGATAAAAAGACAAAAAGTTAATGTCCTATAGGCAATTAGGTGTTTATAGATGTCTACTTTTGTGATGACTTAACCAAGTTTATGATGATCTAAAGTACTCATTGTTTGATTAGTCTAAGCAGCCGAGTTGCTGAAATGACATGGGATCTCTGTCTGGCCATATCGTAAACTGGTTAAATCATTATTGTTAAGAAAATGAATTCCATTTGTAGTCAAGGGTTTCTGTGCACCACTCCCTGAGTCTGTGCTCTCTTCGGGCAACTCTTTACCACTATTGCCAGGACATCCACAGAAAAGTATCCTAGGCACCGGATGTACTCCTCCTCAATAAACTTCTTTATTAATCATACCATACAGAATCCAAAGAAAACATGATGTTTTTCCAAAAATAGCATTTAAGCTTTATGTCTCACTATGCACTATACACTATGATGTATTTTTCTGTAAATCTATTACTTTTTAAATCTATGGCTTGATGAAGGCCATTTGTGGCTGAAACATAGTTTTTTCTCTGGATTTTATCTACTGTGATTAAAAAAAGATGTTTATAGAGAAGTATACCCAGTGCCTTGGATACTTTTCTTAAGAAAATAATTCAAGTCACCTTATTGCATACATCTCACCCTCTCGTTCACTATACCTGGGCTATTGACAGAATGTTCTGGTCTCCTATTTTCTTAGTTTGATATAATGTGACAGTAATGGCAGCTAAGTTAGAGTCACTACATACACTGTATATGGACATAAAATTCAAAATCCAGCCAAAAATGCTGCAAATGTATAATGTATCGTGGAATGTAGAATGTCTTCATTCTCCATGCTAAATTCAGAAGAGTACATCATTCCAATATGCCTGAGCAATATTATGGCCATTTTCATTTTATATTCTTCGACTTAAGTATGTGAATATGCTAACTGCACACTTGATACATATTTTATTAAAACTTGAGCTGCCATGTAAAGAGAATGTAAAATGTTCTTATAATACCTACTCTATTATTAATAGGTTCCGTGTAACTTTTTCCGATGTGAAATACAGGAAATTATTTCCACGACATGCGCTGATTCATTGTTATAACTGGTGACTTTATTACAATTTTTATGGAACGTTCTATATATTCTGTTTTACTAAAATATAAAATTACATTTAGATTTTGAAATTTACTTGGTTGTATAGTTAAACACAAGGTGGATAAAAAACATTGATAAGCCTCAATTGTAAATGAACTAATCTGTGTAAAAAGTATAGGGTTAATATTTGCCGGCTTTTTCTACCAAGTACTGTTGCAGAAAAGTATAGTCCAAGACTGGATTTACAGAGTCCATAAATAAGTGATTGGAGTGACACATCTGCACTCGGGGCCTGTTAACCAAAAGGACTCACATCTTTAAAGTCTGCTCAATGACAAAAGCCCATTGATCATCCATCATCACATGACTAAGACTCTTCCCTTGTGTTCTGTCTGGATCCTTCACATTCTCGGAGCTTAACGCCGGCATGTTGAGAGTTTGCTTGTACTTTTGTATTGCTTTTATTTAGTACGCACAGCCAGTTTACTGGCAAGGGAATTTGTATGAAAATAATGCCAAGTTTAATGAACATACCTCGCTAAGAGCTTAATTAGATATTTACTATGCATGCACTGAATTAATACAAGTAAACTATAGTGATTCTCTCTGAAGTCATAAAAAACAGTTTTGGAGAAGTTTTCGAATTTTACCCGTTAGAATAAATAATTATTATATTTTTCAGATTATAAGACACACTTTTCCTCCCAAAAAGTTTGGAGGAAAATGAGGGGTGCAGTTTCAAATCCAAATATAGCTTACTAGGAGGTGGAGAATGGGCGCTGTGCTGGCTGCAGGATGCTGAGCTGGCTGCAGAATGCTGTGCTGAGTGCGGGGCACTGTGCTGACTGCAAGACACTGTGCTAGCTGCGGTGGGGGGTGCAGTGGGAGCTGTGCTGGCTGCAGGGTACTGTGCTGGCTGCAGGATGCTGAGCTGACTGCAGGGTGCTGTGCTGGCTGCGGTGAAGGCTGCAGTGGGAGCTGTGCGGGCTGCAGCGGGGTCTGTGCTGGCTGCTGTGGGGGCTGTGCTGGCGGCTGTGCTGGCTTCGGTGGGGGCTGTGCTGGGTGTGGTGGGAGTTGTAGTGGGAGCTGTGTGGAGTAGGGCAGTGCAGTGGGTGTCCCAGATGCTCTGTCGGTGGTAAGGGCTTCAAATAATGGCGCCCAGACATTGTGCATGCACAGACCGAGCTCTCGGCTCAAGATCTCATCTGCGTACGCGCCGCCTCCAGCCCATTGATCTCCCAGCAGCGGACTTAAAGGAAAATGGCACCCAGAGGTGGTGCACGCGCAGATGAGATCTCGGCTTGTCATTGAGCTGAAAGCTCAATCTGCGCACGCTCTGACTCCAGGCGCCATTTCTTTGACGCCTGCACTGCCAACAGAACATCTGGGACACATGCTGCACTGCCCTGATCCACACAGCCAGCCCAGCCTCTGCAGCCAGCAGAGCCCCCACCACAGCGCCTCCAGCATCGCCCTATTCCAGCACTACCAGTGCCTTCTGTGACACCACTTCACCACCGCTGCTGCCCTTCTTCAGTACGACACCACCGGAGTATCACCGGAGTATCACCGGAGTATAAGATGGACCCCATTTTTTTACCTTTTATCTCTAAATTTGGGGTGCATCTTTTAACCCGGTGTGTCTTATAAAACAAAAAATATGGTAATCATCGTTATTGCATGATGCCTATGTACTGCTTGCACTCTGTTGCCAGCCATTTTCTAATCTAAATATCATACATGTTCATACTCAACTATGGTCGGGCTTCCCTAGTTAATACAATATCTTTTTAATTTAATATAATTTTTAAGTTTGATATGGAAAATATTCCTTGTTTGCTACATGCAACAATAAGGGTAAAACGAGAAATATGGGTTTGATGCTGCGCTAGAAACCACAGGAATCCAAGGAGATATAATAAATTCCTTTTTCTTTATTTCTGCAAGTCAACGTGTTCCAAGACATATTTGTCTTCTTCATCGGGACAAAAAAACTAAAGTAACAATATCTTATTATTGTTCCTTTTGTTTGTGTTGTCCTGATGAAGAAGACTGATATGTCTTTGAAACATGTTGACCTGCAGAAATAAAGAAAAAGGAATGTATTATATCTCCTTGGATTCCTGTGGTTTCTAGCGCAGCATCAAACCCATATTTCTCGTTTTACCCTTAGTGTTGCATTGCTTCCTTCGGGGCTGCTGCTGACCACCATTTAAATACATGTGCATTTAAGGCGTTGTGCCTGACACAACTTCAATAGGTGAGTGTGTTTCTTGGCACTTTATTTCTAATCCCATACCGGGTAAGACCCTATGTGCGCTTTTCTCTTCCACAGATAAATATTTGTTTGCTACATGGTAAGAGGTAATATGTTATCATTCACTTGTTCCTCAATATAACTACTGGGCACCATTTAGGCCAGTGTTCCCCAACTCCAGTCCTCAAGAGCCACCAACAGATCATGTTTTCAGGATTTCCTTAGTATTTTCCTAGGTAAAATTCCATCATCTGTGCTATATTAGGGAAATCTTGAAAATAGGCACTATTGGTGGCTCTTGAGGATTGGAGTTTGGGAACACTGATATAGGGTGTGCTGCTTTCATTGGTCCCAGTGGTTGTGTCCACACTTCAGGAACTCTCTTGATGCCCCTTTGCTGGTCTATTGTTGTTGCCTCTAAATGGTGATATTTCAAATAAATTACCTGATAGGTAAAAGTTTTTCTTTGATTAATGGTGGTCTTAGACAAGCTGATGACCATTCTACACAAACACAATAATTTTTAGCACTATCCTTCTGTGCCCATGGAATAGCATAAGTATTTGCAACACATCTCTTGTTTAGAAAAGACAATGTACTAATGATAACAATGACTTTTAAGCTAGCTTAACAATAGTTGCACCTGAGAACCACCCAACAAACGAACAAATCTTAGGTGGTTGCTGACATGTTTAAAGAGGCCAGTTAGGGTATGTGCCCATGATCAGGACTCACTGCGTCCTGGACACAGCGGGTCCTGACCTGCGGGGTCGCGAGTTTCCTCTGCAGGAGAACGCAGGAGACTGCAACTGTTCATACCCACGATCAGGGTGCGCTGTGGTCCCTCGCTTGTGCTCCCTACGGAGGACGCATGCAAATCTGCAGCAAGAAATTGACATGCTGCGGCTTGGAAAGATGTACCGCAGGTCAGTGTTTGTTGTGGAAAAAAGAAGCACGGGATATCTAGAAATCTCGTCCACTATGCTTGTACTGTACAACGCAGCGTTTGGACGCAGCGAAAACACGCTACATCCAAAACGCTGCAAACACCGATCGTGGACACTCAGCCTTTGTCAGGAAACGTACAATACAAATGCTCCTTCCCTTTGTATTCTCATCTAAATGAGCAACTAGGCTAGAATTCTCTATTATGTATTGTTAATCTCTCAGCAAATCAGAGGCATGAGGTGTACCCATAGAACGTTGTAGTAGGGTGTTGTCCTTGACTACATTCATGGTGCTTATCGTTCAGTTACTACAAGCAGACATTAAAAATGGAAAATTAATACACATATTATACACTACAGTCATGGCCATAAGTGTTAACGTACTTGAAATTGTTCCAGAAAATGAAGTTGTTCTCCCAAAAAATTATTGCAATCACACGTTTTCACATGGCATTTTGCTTGCCGAGTGTCATGTTGGCATCAGACGCTGTTCAGACCACAGACTCTGACACTTTTCACTATACTTTGAAGGAAATTGAAAAGAAAATGTGAAATAGAAAAATCAAAGACATGGATAAATGATCCTAATGAGGAGGTCACACTGCTGTGGGTTGTAGTCATAGTCCATGGCAAAGTGACCACTTCATTGGGACCATTTATCCATGTCTTTGATATTTCTATTTCACATTTTATTAATTTTCCTTGGATTTTACCTCTGCACAATAAAGCTCAGCATTTTACTCATGGAGCTGGATTTTTTTTCCCTTTAAGATGTTCCACATGCCACAGAGGGCAATCCCCAAGCTCCATTTGAAGTACCCTGATTCAGGTGAGCTGACTATACTTTTTCACTCACTATACTTTCTGTGGTGCTTCTGAGTTGCACAGGCAGGCTCAGGGGTCGACCAGCTGTGTGCTCATTAGTGATGGACTAGCAGAAATTAATTTCTGCTAGCCTGCTGATTAACTTTTTGATCACATGTTGGAATAGACCTATCACAGGTACTCCCGCATTTTTAAGATGGAGGAATTTTTCTTCCTTTGCTGACTAAAGCTTTCGGCTACACTGGTCTGTGTGTTATAGTTTTCCAGTCTGGTGATTTACTGTGTGTTGCTTGGTGTGCAGTGTAATTCCTCCTGTCATCTGGTTATTTCCTCCCTGATTTAGATTTCCTCATTATCACTTGTTGTCTGATTACTCTGTGTGAGCATGCTGTATGATAGAGTTTTGGTTTCCCCTGTTTGTCTTAACTGCTGGTGTTTACATGATCCTGTCCCCCCCACGGGGTAGGGATGGAGGGGGTACTAGATCAGGGCTGGTCAGGAGCAGGAGTAGGAAGGAGGCCCAGACATCGTTACCATCAGACTTATCTCTGAGATCAGGGACAGCTAAGCCCCCCTAGCCGGTCTCCTGTTATTTCATGCCATCCCGTGACATTATAGTTGGCCCATACTTAAACTGTAACATGGACCCAGTTGTTGCACTCCATCTATACAACTGCAGTCCTTGTCCCTCGAGGAGCGGAATTAAAGGGGGCTGTACAGCAACAAGCACTGTTCGCCACTCCGGCGCTATCTGCATCAGTTGTTGAACCTAAACTGCCCTTCCTGTAGAGATTTCCTTGGGAGCGCAGCCGATTTGTTTCCTTCAGAGAACCATGCAAATTGTATTTCCATCTTCGACTCCACTTCTCTGGTGGTGAGGCGCAGCTGGTGGGAATTGTGGTCTCACTCCAGAGTGGGATCCACAAATTTGGGTGTTTTTCTTGCACCCTGAGTCACCTGTGTTTTTGTGTCCATGAACGGATTTTTCTCTGCACTTGGTCTTATATATGATGACTCCAATAGGGCATCTTTAGCTGAGTGAAAAATCCGTTCACTGATAAAGGGAAATCGACCGGCAGAGGATTATTGTGCTGAATAGCAGCGCTGATCCACGGTCACTCAGTGGAACTACCCGGCACTCAAAAAACAGTTTTGTGAGGATGTGTCCCAGAGGGTTAAGGAGGCATTGGTGATATCTGAAGCCCCACCTTCTCTTGAGTGTGCCATGTCTCTTGTAATCCGTATTGATCACTGTTTCTGACAGAGGTCTCGTAATACAAACACTCTTTGGAAGGGGGTTACTGTATTTACTTTACCTCCCAAGGCCTCACCTCAGCCCATGCAGCTACCATGCAAATTCCCCTACTTGCAAAAGGGGAGGAGTCTTTTATATTTGTGGTAAAAAGGGACAGTTTATTAGCATCTGTCCAATCGTGTCTAAGAAAAAAACAGCAGTCGTTAAAAACCTTTAGACCCGTGGTGTGTTGGAGATTCCACTCTTTGTCTAGGTATTTTCTCCATCCTGGTGTCTCACTGTCTTATACCTGCCAGGGTTAAAATAAGGGTCTGGGACATCCCTATTAAAGTATTTCTAGATAGTGGTACATGGGCAAACATAATTGACGAACAGTTTGCTTGTTTCTCCGGGATTAAGGATCAATGAGTTAACTAGTCTGGTCCGGATTTTTGCCATTGACTTCTCACCTCTCTTTCAAGGGGTCATTATGGAGTGTGAACAGGGGAAGGAACTCAGCATTGGGGTACTCCATTCAGAGCGCATTTCATGCTATGTGCTCAAAGATCTTACTGCACAAATTGTGTTATTCTTTCCTTGGTTTACATTACAAAACTCTGTTTTTGAAAGGAAGACCCAGGACATAATTAAATAGAGCATTTACTGTAACAAACACTGTCTAGTAACCTGTGTCTTAGCGATAACCACCAGTATTCCGGATCCTTTCTCAGAGTTTGGTATGTGTTTTCTGAGAAAGGTTGTCAGGAGCTGCCGCTGTACAGACCTTATGACTGCACCATTAGGTTGAAACCAGGGGCCAAGTTGCCCAAGTGCAGACTGTATAATCTGTCCAGTACTGAGAGACAAGCTCTCAAGAAATACATAACGGAGAGTTTGCCTCATGGTCACATTAGATCATCTTCATCCCCTGTGCCTGCGGGTTTCTTCTTTGTCAAAAGAAGGATGGTAGACTGCGTCCATGCCTGGATTTCCATGAGCTTAACCATATTATTGTTCGGTACCCATATCCTATGCCACTCATTCTGAACCTATTCAGTCAGATTATCAGTGTCAAATGGTTCTCCAAACTCAATTTCAAGAGGGCCTATAAACTGATTTGGTCCGACAGACGGATGAGTGGAAGATGGCATGCAACATGGCAGAAGGTCACTTAAAAATTTTGGTAATACTGTTTGGCCTGACCAAAGCACCTGCGGTTTTTCAACACTTTGTTAATGATGTATTTGCTCATTTATTGGGGAAATTTTTATCATTTACTTGGATGACATATTCATATAGTCAAAGGATTTTGGGTCACATTTGAAATATGTTAAATAGGTTTTGCAAATTCTCAGAGAGAACAAGTAATAAGCTAAATTAGACAAGTGTGCATTCACCGTTCATGAACTTCCATTTTTGGGTTATATAATTTCCGCCTCTAGTTTTAGGATGGATCCCTCTAAGTTACAGGCTTTATTAAAATGGGACCGTCCTAAGTACCTTACACTGTTGCAACATTTTGGGGGGTTCGCTAATTATTACAGGAAGTTTATTTAAAAAATTCTGCCATGGCAAGACCTCTGACTGACATGACGAAAAAAGGTATGGACTTTTTCTAACTGGTCTGAAAGTGCTTTATACACGTTTGACTGTCTAAAACAATTCTTTGCATCAGCACCCGTATTAATACAACTTAATTTGTCTGTACGCTTCACTGTGGAGGGTAACACATCAGAGGTGGGGGTGAGAGCTGTATTGCCTCAAGGTCTGTCTGTTGGTAAGCTGCATCCTTGTGCCTTCTTTTCCAAAATGTTATCTCCATCTGAACGCAATTGTCATTGGTACTAGGGAACTACTCGTCATCAAATTAGAGTTGGAAGAGTGGCGACACTTTTTGGAGGGAGCTACTCATCCTGTTACTGATATTACTGATAATAAAAATCTCCTGTACCTCAAGTTGCAAAATCAGCATATATTCCATTGAAAGGGAGATTTAACAATGATTTCCTTATAAATTCTCTGCAAACTTTTTAAGACACCTCTCAGACAATTTCTTTAGAGATGAAACAGCATGATCAAGTACATTTTTACTGCTCACAGAGCCTACTGTAGAACTGTGACTGTAGAATGAAAACTGCATAGTCTCCTCTATCCTCAGAAAGGGGTGGCTGAGTGCAACGAATATTAAAGGGTTAATCTGGTTCTGTCACTGTAATAAAATTATGCACAAATACATCTTAATCATACACATGTCCTAGTTTCTAATTTATAATCTAATAAAGCATCCAGTTGGCGCAGCTGCACAGACATAAGAACATAAGCACAAAATCAGATTTCTAGCAAACAATGACAGAATTATGTTGGTATTTGACAAACATTTGTTGACGTTTGCGGGTATTTGTCAAAATATTCATACACAAGAAAAAATGCACAAAATGAAAAAAATCCACAGTGATATGCAGTTATCAGTGTTACAATGAATAACGCGTGTAAGTCATTCCAATTTGTGATGTCAAACATCATATCAAGCCTGTGGTAGCTGTCAACAGATATAAGAAAGCAGAATTCCATCTCATTGTAGTTATTATAGATGCCGTCAGCAACGCATTATTGATAACATTAGTAGAGGTGGATAGAAAATGAGCTGAATATATTTGGCCCCTATCCAGACTATCTGGAATAAAGCGGGCTTTACACACTGCGATATCGGTCCCGATATCGCTAGCGTGTGTACCCGCCCCCATCTGTTGCGCGACATGGGCAAATCGCTGCCTGTGTCACACAACATCGCCCAGACCCGTCACACATACTTACCTGCCCGGCGACGTCGCTGTGACCGGCGAACCGCCTCCTTTCTAAGGGGGCAGTCCGTGCGGCGTCACAGCGAAATCACTGAGCGGCCGCCCAATAGAAGCGGAGGGGCGGAGATGAGCGGGACGTAACATCCCGCCCACCTCCTTCCTTCTGCATAGCGGCCGGGAGGCAGGTAAGGAGAGCTTCCTCGTTCCTGCGGTGTCACACGGAGCGATGTGTGCTGCCGCAGGAACGAGGAACAACCTCGTTACTGCTGCAGTAACGATATTTGAGAATGGACCCCCATGTCACCGATGAGCGATTTTGCACGTTTTTGCAACGATGCAAAATCACTCATCGGTGTCACACGCAACGGCATCGCTAATGCGGCCGGATGTGCGTCAACAATTCCGTGACCCCAACGAGTTCGCATTAGCGATGTCACAGCGTGTAAAGCCCCCTTAAGAATCATTTGAGTATGTGCCTAATGGATGGCATCGCTTGTTTCTTTGAAGATATTTCTGACTCCTGAGCAAAGGAAAAGTTCTGATCTCTCATCGTTACATATCCTCGAGCTGCGCTACCTTCTGAAGTTAAAGCAAGAAGGAGGGAGAAGCTATGGCGGCATATTCATCGGAGGGATTACGCACATGAAATGCCTCTAATTCAGACAAATGTGGCAGTAATACACAGGAGTCAATAATATTGAAAATGTTGCAAAATGCAATTGCACACTAGTTTGTAATCCAATTGCATGTCAGCCTAAGTAATCCAGTGTAAATAAATACTGTAACGAAGTGGATCTACAGTATGCTCTGCAGCAGTAAATGCAGTACTATATCCTGCTAACTAATGGGACTGTCACGGAGCCTCTGAATTATTGAGCTCTGTCCTTGGAAAATGCTGGAGGAGACATTAGTGACAATAAACAGTTAATTATTTTTCATAGAACTCGAAAAACAACAAGATCATAACATCCGATGCTGCTGATTTGTCCATAATCAGTGCCGTTCATCCAAGCCATAATTAGGCTGCAGCGTAACGAGGCCTGTTTCAATATTTAATATTTATCAGCACTACCCATGATGGTCGGCTTTTAAGAAGTATTCAAGGAATGAGATATGATTGCTAGAGATACTGTAAAATGTTAAGAGGTTTGATAATGACCTTCGGTTTTATATAATTATAGTTACATTAAATTGTTGCCTTTATTAGCTGTTATGTCAGTTTAGCTATTCGTAAATTCCTAGAGCTTTCGACCTCTTACAGGCGGCAAAGACGACAAATTAGATCCTGAGTCCCTATGTATTAGAGACTACAGAATACTTATAGTGGTGCAATCAGTATTTATAAAGCCCGCTTTACACACTACAATATATCTTACGATGTGTCGGCGGGGTCACGTCATAAGTGACGCACATCCGCCATCGTAAGGTACATTGTAGTGTGTGACAGCTACATGCGATTGCAAATGAACGGTAAAACGTTCATCGCACGCACGTCGTTCATTCCTCATGAATTGAACGTCAGGTTGTTCATCGTACCCGGGGCAGCACACATTGCAGTGTGTGACACCCCGGGAACGATGAACAGCTCTTACCTGCATCCTGCGGCTCCCAGCCAGCAATGCAGAAGGAAGGAGGTGGGTGGGATTTTTACGTCCCGCTCATCTCCGCCCCTCCGCTTCTATTGGCCGGCTGCCGCGTGACGTCGATGTGACGCCGAACGTCCCTCCCACTCCAGGAAGTGGACGTTCGCCGCCCACATCCAGGTCGTATGGACGGGTAAGTACGTGTGACGGGGGTTAATCGTTTGTGCGGCACATTCAACAAAATTGAACGTGCCGCACATATGATGGGGGCGGTTACGATAGCATACGATATCGTATGCAGAATCATAACATGTAAAGCAGGCTTTAATCCAGTCTGGATATAATTGATAACTGTCTTTTCAACAAACTTTGCTCAAATTAATAGTTTTAATTAAGAGATTGTCAGAAAATGTGCTTCTTTCTCCATTTATCAGCCATTTCTTTCCCTCCCCTCATGAACTCTTCACTCTGAAAAACGGCTGAAATTCATTTTTGTCACCAAAAAGAATTGCTAGCTCTCTGAAGTGTCAGATCACAGCTGCCTAATGGAGTTTATAGAGAGTGGAGCAGGAGGGAAACGCAGAGTGAGAAGCCGAGGAAGAGAGGCAGAGATGTAAACAGGTGCCAGGAATGCAAGGACACAAGAAATGCAACTCAGTAGTGACTCACAACAAGAATATATTTTGCAGCACAGGGAGTCAATGAATAGGCAATCAATAAGTGGTACAAACCAAGTCATACCAATTCACACTTGGCAATATATAGGATAACAATTGACTTATCTATTACATACTACTAAGGTTTCCAGTTAACAAATTACACTAATGTCAACCCAATCTGTCAGCGGGACGTCAGTGTTATTCTACTTCATCACAGTATACCCTTATGCAGGGAAACTCAAGTTTTATATAAGGTTATCTATCTTAATTAGTGATGGGTGGACCGGAACTGTAAAAGTTCGGATCTGCATGGGCTCACAAGTATCTGTACACCAACCTCAGGTCCAGGTTCTCAGGTAACTCCAGGTACCTATCCAGATCTAGCAACTTGGGTAATTAAGAACAACTAATGGAAAAAGACAGAAAATAGCAAAAAGCAGGCATGTTATACTTACCAGTCTACACGCTGCTGTAACACTACTTCCTTGGCCGCTAATTATACTTCATAAATATGCACTGCTTTCCCTGCCCACCGGCAGTCCCGGCATCTCTGATTGGTTGCAGTCAGACTATGCCCCCAACTTCTGTGACAGCATGTCTGACTGCAACCAATCACAGACACTGTGTGTGTGTCCTTATCATGGTGTAAAAATAAAATAATTGGCAATAAAGCTGACAGTTGGGGATGTAATTCTCAGGCTGGAGAGGCTCATGGATAATGGGAACCGACACAGCCTAAAAAAAATTGCAGCCTGCAGCTGACCAGGATTGTTGCACTCATTAGGTGTGACAATCCCGACACTTTACGCAGCTCATCGCAATTGCTCTGCCAATCCGGGTAATAAGGGGCTAATGTCTGCTCCCAGCTGCCACTAAGCCCTAGATTTGTAATTGGGAGGGTCTATGAAACACCTCATTACTAATCTGTAAGTGAAAAGAAATAAACTCAAACACCAAAAAAATCCTTAATTTGAAATAAAAAAAATTATTTTTTCATGGTAATTTACAAATCTTATTTTTTTAGGGATCTATTCAGTTTTGAAGTGACATTGGGGGACCTATATATTGTAAAACCCCTAAAAGTGATACCATTTTTAAAACAGCCCCCCACAACATATTCAAAACTGCTGTCAGGTAGTTTATTAACCTTTTAGGTACTTTTCAGGAATTAAATGTCATGACAGGAATAAAAATTATTATTTTTTACCACCTAAATGTTGCTAACTTCTGAACAGGTCATTACAGCTGGCAGACTCTAATACGGGCGTCACACGGGACGATAAATTGTGTGATCGCATAAGCGATCGCACCCGCCCCGGTCGTTTGTGCGTCATGGGCAATTAGTTGCCCGTGGCGCACAAAGTTGTTAACCCCTGTCACACGTACTTACCTGCCGGACGACCTCGCTGTGGGCGGTGAATATCCACTTCCTGAAGGGGGAGGGACGTTCGGCGTCACAGCAATGTCACACGGCAGCCGGCCAATAGAAGCGGAGGGGCGGAGATGAGCGGGACGTAAACATCCCGCCCACCTCCTTCCTTCCGCATTGCCGGCGGAACACAGGTAAGCTGTGTTCGACGCTCCTGGGGTGTCACAAGGAGCGATGTGTGCTGCCACGGGAGCGACGAACAACCGGCACGCAGAAGGAGGAACGAGATTATGAAAATGAATGACGTGTCAACGAGCAATGATAAGGTGAGTATTTTTGCTCGCTCACAGTTGTTCGGAGGTGTCACACGGTGCGATATCTCTGACAATGCTGGATGTGCATCACTAACGACGTGACCCTGACGACATATCGCCAGATATATCGTACCATGTGACGCCTGCATAAGGCCGCAATTTGGCCTTGAATGGTCAAAATCAGGACCACACATTCATGAACTCAGGATGCTGATGGGGATAAAGAGGAGCTCCTGCACTCTGTTAACCATCTAGAAGCTGTTGTCACTATTGACCGTAACATCTCAGGGGTTAAATGGCCATGGTCGGTGCTGACATTGTGACTGATGCAGGAGGGTGCTAGCTATAGTGTACAGCTGACATCTGCTGCCTTTTCACCAATTTTATATTTCAGGTCAGATGTAAATCATATTGGTGGTCACTAAGGGGTTTTAAAAAATAAAAAAATTATTTTATAGCTCGTCTAGAACATTATTTAATCTAAAATTGTTATGGCGATGTCTCAGCACCACATTTGTGCATTTTACATTGCAGATTGTCAGCACAGAGCTATTGGCATTTTGGGCTTATTAATATAAGGTTTCTACAAGTCCTCTCTAAGTCTGCGCCTCTCAGTGTGTTGCCTTTACTAACCAACCGTGATGCCTATTAATTTGAAACACTCTGGGAACAATTCACTATGCTGTTTAATTTATGGGTTGGAAAAAAAAGTCATTGCAAAAACATAGGGGAAATGCAAAGTACTGTTCAAGATTGGATTGAAAAGAAAATGTTCTTTTTATACAAGTAAAATCCATAATATAATGAAACCAGAATCACTAATGGAGAATTCATTATTAAATAAAAGGGGAAAGAAGTAACATTTTGGAGGGATTCGTATACAGTGTAATTGCCTTGTTTAGAGAGTGTAAATAAATAAAATAAGATTTGCAATAATTTCTTCTTAATTGTGCCAGATCTATGCAGTTTACGTAATTGCATAATAAAATTCTAGACCTCAATGAGCTCTGTCTAAACTCCCGTGTTTACAGGAACATATTGAGATACTTCTGCCAATGTTTCACTATAGACTTATTCAATTTGGCTGCAGACATTGTCTGAGTCTGGTAATGTAGAAAAAAATGTAAGACAGATCCAGGAATATGTACAGCGCCCTTCATAGAGCTTAAAGGAATAGTTGGTTTTATGGCTAATATAATAGATTCTACTGATTGAACTGTTTCTTTTTTGGCAGTAATATATAGCACATACTTGTCTTTTTATTGCTTTACACAACATAATTTCCTCACTTCAGTGTCTGTCTCACTGCAGTGAATTAAAGGGAACCCGTCAGGTCCCCTCTGCCCTCCAGCCCTGCAGCATTGTAACCTGTATGCCCAAATCCCTTCCCTAACCAGCCCTGTATAACGCTATTCACTAATATGAATATTTAAAAGCACTACTTATAAACTTCACTGTCCCTATGCTAATTAGGTCTGTGACTAGTCACAGAGGCGTTAGTTCCCCTGACTAGTCGCCCTTTTCCCAAGTTATCACACCCATGTTGGTGTGATAACATGATTTCCACAAGCCGGCGTCACCGCAATCTCCTGATAGTCTCGCGCATGCGTATGACTCATTTATGTTGCGTCAGTGTACCTCACAACCCAGTTGTAAGCTTCTCAGCTTCATTAGGCACACTGCGCATGACCAGAAATTCAGAAGACAGCTCATGTACATGTGAGCAGAAAACTGGCACAGCTATAGTGCTTAAAGTTCTTAATCCTTATCTTCCTAGTCCCAAACAGCTAGAAAACTTTGCAATATAGTCTGTGTTATTATGAAAAACCTTGTTTGGGCCCTACAGTTTAGTAAACCGATGTATGCTCTATGATTCATTCATATACTATACAAGCAGTAATTTTCTAATGTAGCAAAGCAAACACTGAGTGTTTGTGCTTGTGAGCAAAATACACTCCTTCTATGCCATTTGAACCCCAAATTATTAAATGGGTGGTTCATTAGTTTGCATTACTGGCCACATCAATATAATGTTCAGAAACACAGCTTTTCACAAATACCTTGTGTTGGCAATAGTGCCTCTGAGTGGTACTATTGTGGTCCGCTCATCCCCATCACATGACACCCGGGCTCCGTGACCTCTGAAATCCAGTGATGTCACATCAACTTCCAGTTGACCCGACATAACCGTGGCCGGCCCCAGTCTTCCTGAATGACTGGGCTGTGGGTGGAGTTTCACCGCACATCACAGTCCTGCCCATCTCCATCATTGAAATGACATTTCCTTTCCTTTGGCATCTCATGAGTTAATTTCAGGTTTTGTTACCAGCAGTGCAGAGCAGGGCAGGTCAGCTGTAGCTGCTTTGGGTCCATGCCTATTTAGGTTAAATACTGGAGCTTTCCCAGCAGACCCTGCTGCTGTTAGAATTCATTCTACTTTGGCCAGCCTGGTGGAAGGAGCTGCTGAGGTTTTGTCCTGTGCCAATCCACGTTCTACTTTAGAGTCCGTCTGCTGCTGTAAAGTGTAGTGTTTTGTATCTTTTGTTTATTCCCTCATCTGTCTTTCCTTTCCTTTACTTTACTCTAGTGTACTTTCCTTTACTTTCCTTTCCTCTAGTGTACTCGTCGGCTTACTCACTAGGCAGGGTAAGTTTAGGAGCAGCTGAGGGACCCAGGTATCCCGCTTGCCGACAGTTTGAGAGAACCTGTATAGTGACGCTAGGGAGCTCAGGAATCAGCTTGAGGTGAGTGCAGGAGGTGAACCCTCACCCCTCTACCTAGTGGAAGGGACCTCCGTTGTATTGTGACCCCCCGTCTTCCCCCCTTCCTTGTTTGTGTTATAAAACTGAAATTAACTCCTGAGACGCCAAAGGAAAGGAAACTTTGCTTAAATGAGGAGTCAAGATGTAGATAAGAGGCTCCAGTCCTAAGTCTGTCACTAGTCTCAAAACAGCATGGAGACGGCCGTGACACACTGTCACCAAGGGTATCAACAGAAGAAATCAACTCAGGAATATAGATATGATGGAATTATAGTTATACAATATTTGGCTCAGTATACTGAGCCATATGCAACAGTTGTATAAAGAAAAAAAATAGCCAGGATTCATTTCTACTATTAAGCCTGTGAAGTAAACGTCACATTTCTATTCTGTAGTCTGCAAGGAAGATGGTAGTTGCAGCACAAGAGAAGGATGATAATTGGGGAAAATCTGGCACAATAAAATAGACAAAACAGCGCACGTAAAGAAGCAGCGAGACAGCAATTCTGTCTGATCTTTAGAACTTGAATTTGAAGAAGAACCCTGGCAGATAAATGTAACCACAGCAGTGACTGGCAGCATCGTGTGCTCATTAGCAAAGACTTTTTATGTGCCAGTTATATTTGGCACTCATAGATTGAAACAAAACTGGCTTAACGATGGGCAGACCAATTAGAAACTGGTTGTACTAATTAGGATAATTTTGACATTTGAATTTTGTAATAGTTTTTTGTCTTTGTCAATGAATCACCTTGAGCCTGCTGACATTGTGTATTATCACACGAGATCATAGGTGATAATATCTTAACTATGAGTCAGACTTTAGAGACCTGGAGAATGTAAGGGTATGTGCACACGTTGCTTTTTTTTCCGCGCGGAAAAAAACGCACCCTCTGGCAGAGGGGAGAATTGTAAACAATGCTTTTTGAGAAACAACGCATCGAAAACGCATGCGTTTTTCATGCGTTTTTCATGCGTTTTCCATGCGTTTTTTAGGTGCGTTTTTTAAGACTTGGGTACTTAGTGACCCCATTTTGGAATCTGCACCCCTCAAGGATTTTATTCAGGAGTATATTAATCATTTTGAATCCACAGCTACTTCCCCCAAAATGTAGCTGTAGCAACAATATTCTCACTGTTGGGCTATGTGGCCATGATCCAGCGACACGGCGTCTAGTACACAGTGTTAGCCTTCCTGCAGAGATGTGAGTGTTTCCCACGGGAGAACGCAGCTGCCCATGCCCACGATTTGGGTTCAGGCTGCTGTGGAGCTCTATTCTACCTGCAGAGAACACTCATCTACGCAGCATAAATTGACATGCTGAGGCTCGGGAAGCTGCTTCACAGGTCGGTTTATGCTGCAGAGAAAAGAAGCACAGTGGGCATGAGATTTCTAAAAATCCTTCCACTGTGCTTCTACTGCACAACGCAGCGTCATGGACACAGGGAAACACTCTGCGCCCAAAACGCTGCAAACCCCGATTGTGGGCATCCAGCCTAAAAAGCGTCAATGGAGGTCAAATATATATACAACGTCCCACCCCCCTGCATATTCTAAGCTGGCACCTTTAGTACCTTTCATGTGGCACTAAAGGGTGCCTAGCCTAGTTTTTATCACAAAAACAAAAAAAAAAAATGGCGTGGGGTCCCCCCTATTTTTGATAGCCAGTCAGGGTAAAGCAGACAGCTGTAGCCTGCAAACCACAGCTGGCAGCTTCATCTTGTCTGGTGATCAATTTGGAGGGCTCCCCAGATTTTTTTTTTTATTTATAAATAAAAATAATAAAAAAAAAATAACATGGGATCCCCTCAAATTAGATCACCAGCCAAGGTGAAGCTGACAGCTGAGGTCTGGTATTCTCAGGGTGGGAAGAGCCATGGTTATTGGACTCTTCCCAGCCTAAAAATAGCAGGCCACAGCCGCCCCAGAAGTGGCGCATCCATTAGATGCGCCAATCCTGGCGCTTCGCCCCAACTCATCCCGCGCCCTGGTGCGTTGGCAAACGGGGTAATAAATGGGGTTGATACCAGATGTGTAATGTCACCTGGCATCAAGCCCAGCAATTAGTGATGTCACGGCGTCTATCAGACACCCGACATAACTAATTGACAGTAAACAAAAGCAAAAAAAGACAACAAAAAATTTTTTATTAGAAAAAACACTCCCCAAATCATTCCCTTGTTCTCCAATTTAATAAAAAAAATGGGTCCGCAGAAATCCATTTGGATGTCCCACGTCGGCTCTGGACCTTCTAGAATATGGGGGCACGTTCAGGGAACGTATCCCCCATTTTCTAGGAGGGCAGACCCTCCATTTGAGGAGAGTGGGTGCAAAAATCTGCACCCACTCTCCCCGGGTCACAGCTGCAGAGTGCCGAGCAGCCAGCACAGCTCACACTGAACACAGTGCTGGCTGTCAGCTGCTCGGCACATGTGACCGGCCGACGTCTGCTGTGAAGGAGGAGGGAGCCGCGGGGGATCAGCGCTGCGACCGGACAGGTATGTATGACACCGGGGGGAATTGGGGTGAACGGGCAGGGCCTGGGTGCATTTTTCTGTCGCATGTCTCAAGGCACATGCGACAGATAACATAGGAGCAGGGCGGCCGGTGCGCTACTGTGCGCACGGCCATGTTGGATTTTGTTGGGTCGGGGCGGGCACTTTGGCGACACCGGGGGCTTTCCTGAACTTTGCCAGGAAGTGAGGTCAACAGGAAACCTCTTGACCTCACTTCCAGGTAAATGCCTGCGTTCTGGCGTGCCGACAAAGCCCGCGGACCGCAACAAAAAAGCAGGTCACTGCGGTGTAGCTGCGTTCTGACCCCACATCATTGATTTCAATGGGGGAGAGAACGCAGCCACAACGCACAAAAGAAGTGACATGCTGCTTTTCTTTCCGCACCGATTTTTGGCATCAAAAACGCTGCGTTTAGAAACGCAGCGTGTGCACTGATTTTTCAGCTTTCCCATACACTTTGCTGGGAAAGCTGAACGCATGCAATTTGCCACTGAAACGCTGCGGTTCAAAACGCAGCGTTTCCGCGGTAAAAAACGCAACGTGTGCACACAGCCTAAGTGTTTTCCATATACATTCCATTGTCTAAGAATAAATCCTAATTTGCACTGTGCAAGAATCTCTTTATTAGAATATACTATTTTAGTATAAATACATTGAAAAATATGGCATCTGGAACACATACAAATGTGTCTGAAAAATTGCACCTAACACTACTCCTTTTCTAAAGCAGGAATGGGAAACCTTTTTACTGCCGGGGGCCATTTGTAAATTTCTCCCAACCTTTGGGGGCTGCACAAAATTATCAATGTGAAAATTACCCGGCTATATTTGATCATGCAATTAATTATTTCACCCAGAGCTGCTTCTCTTTGGTGCGGCGGTTAATTTTCGGTGATAATGATCACTTAACATTGCTTCTCACAACTACTTTTCCAGGTTTGTGTCGGCCTGTAGTGCAGTCAACTGTGATAATTGAATTGGTAAATGCTGAGACTTCTGTATATACATCACATAGGAAATGTTGGGACTGCTGTATATACATCACAGGAGACATTGGGGGCACATGCATCACACGAGGGGCTGGGAACATGTATATACCCCAGCCGCTCCTGTGATGTATATGATCCAGCCCCTCTTGTGATGTACAGCACAGACCAAAAGTTTGGACACACCTTCTCATTCAAAGAGTTTTCTTTATTTTCAGGACTCTGAAAATTGTAGATTCACATTGAAGGCATCAAAACTATGAAATAAAATATGTGGAATGAAATACTTGAAAAAATGTGAAACTGAAAATATGTCTTATATTCTAGGTTGTTCAAAGTAGCTACATTTTGCTTTGATTACTGCTTTGCACACTCTTGGCATTCTCTTGATGAGCTTCAAGACGTAGTCACCGGATATGGTCTTCCAACAGTCTTGAAGGAGTTTCCAGAGATGCTTAGCACTTGTTGGCCCTTTTGCCTTAACTCTGCGGTCCAGCTCACCCCAAACCATCTCGATTGGGTTGAGGTCTGGTGACTGTGGAGACCAGGTCATCTGGCATAGCACCCCATCACTCTCCTTCTTAGTCAAATAGCCCTTACACAGCCTGGAGGTGTGTTTGGGGTCATTGTCCTGTTGAAAAATAAAATGATGGTCCAACTAAACGCAAACCGGATGGAATAGCACGCCGCTGCAAGATGCTGTGGTAGGCATGCTGGTTCTGTATGCCTTCAATTTTAAATAAATCCCCAACAGTATCACCAGCAAAGCACCCCCACACCATCACTCCTCCTCCTCCATGCTTCACGGTGGGAACCAGCCATGTAGTGTCCATCCGTTCACCTTTTCTACAAAGACACGGTGGTTGGATCCAAAGATCTCAAATTTGGACTCATCAGACCAAAGCACAGATTTACACTGGTCTAATGTCCATTCCTTGTGTTCTTTAGCCCAAACAAGTCTCTTCTGCTTGTTGCCTGTCCTTAGCAGTGGTTTCCTAGCAGCTATTTTACCATGAAGGCCTGCTGCACAAAGTCTCCTCTTAATAGTTGTTCTAGAGATGTGAAGGTGTGTCCAAACTTTTGGTCTGTACTGTATATGTCCCAGCCCCTCCTGTGATGTATATGCCTCAGCCCTTCCGGTATTTTTTATGCCCCAGGCCCTCCTGGTATTTATATTCCCCAGCCCCTCCTGTGATTTATATGCCCCAGACCCTCCTGTGATGTATATGCTCCAGCCCCTCCTGTGATATATATTCCCCCAGTCCCTACTGTGATATATCTTTTCCCAACCCCTCCTGTGATATATATGCCCCCAGCTTCTCCACTGTAATATACATGCCTCAGCATCTCTAATGTGAGGTGTATGTCCCCAGCCTTTCTTGTTATATATATGCCCCCAGCCCCTCTTGTTATATATATGCCCCCAGCCACTTCTGTGATGTATAAGCCCTCAGCATCTCCAATGTAATGTATATGCTCTTAGCCCTCCTGTGATGTATATGCTCCAGCATCTCCTGTGATGTATATGCCCCAAGCCCACAAGTGATGTATATGCCCCCAGTTCCACCTGTTATGTATATGCCCCAGTCCCTCATGTGATGTCTATGCCCCCAGCGTCTCCAGTGGTGTATACACATCACAGGAGATGCTGGGGGCATACACATCACAGGAGACGCTCTGGGCATACACATCACAGGAGATGATGGAGTATATACATCACAGGAGAAGATGGGGCATATACATCATAGTAGGGGCTGGGGCATATACATCACATATACATCACAGGAGGGGCTGAGGGCATACACATCACAGGAGGTGCTCAGGCATATACATTACAAGAGTTGCTGGGGCACAGACAGCACTTTGGGAGCATGGACAGCTCTGTTGGGGCATGGATAGCACTGGGGAGCATGAACAGCACGAGGGGGCACAGATATCATGAGAGGGGCATGGACAGCACTAAAGGGGCACTGGTGAACACTGATAACACTTGCAGAGCACAGACTTCATTAGGGGAGCACAGGCATCCCTAGGGGGGAACTGGGAGGCACATACAGCACTTCTGGAGCACAGACATCACTAAGGGGCTTGGACAGCACAGGGGAACATGGACATCACTGCGTATTACAGCACTGGTGGTATACACAGCACTGGGGGTGGTACACAGCACTGGGGGTGGTACACAGCACGGGGGGAATAATGCCCCCAGGGCACCTTTGACGGTCACAATACCCTGAGTGCACTCCCCCATACACAGTATGATGGGCCAACAGTTCACCCAAAACAATAGTCCACACACTGTATAATATCCACAGAAGTAGCCGACACACTGTCAATGGTCCCCACATTGTGTAATGGCCTCTATAGTAGCCCGCAGACTGTAAATGGCCCCCATACTAGTCACCACAGTTCGACAGCACCTACAGAAGCATCCATATTATATAATTACCCCTGCATTAGCTCCCACGTTGTATAATGACCTCCACATTAGCTCCCATGCTTTATAATGGCCCCCACATTAGCTCCTACACTAAATAAGGGCCCTCCACAACGTATAGGGGCTTCCCACACTGTATGAGGGTCCCTCACAGTACTGTCTACAATGTAGAAAGGCCTCCCACAATGTATGAAGGCCCCCATACTACTCCCTACAATGTTTAGGGGCCTCCGCACTGTATAAGGGCCTCCCACAGTACTGCCTACAATGTATAAAGGCCTTCCACAATGTATAAAGGCCCATACTACTCCCTACTAAGTATAAGGGCCCCCACGCTGTATATGGCCCCCTCACATTAGCTCCCAATCTGCATAACGGCACTCCACAATGTATGTGTCCCTGTGTTTGTATAAGGACCCCCCACAGTACTCCCTACAATGTATAAGGGCCCCTCAACGCTGTATAAGGCACCCCCACACTGTTTAAAGGCCCCCACATTTTCCCTACAATGTTTAAGAGCACCCAACAATGTATAAGGGCCCCCACAGCAATCCCTACAAAGTATAATGGTTCCCCCACACTGTATGAGAGTCCAGCATGATGCCCCCACAATTTTGTTGTTAAGTATTTCATTCCACATGTGTTAATTCATAGTTTTGATGCCTTCAATGTGAATCTACAATTTTCAGAGTCATGAAAATAAAGAAAACTCTTTGAATGAGAAGGTGTGTCCAAACTTTTGGTCTGTACTGTAGATGGAAAACACGTACAGTATGTGAGAAGGTGAACTGATTTGCTCAGCCACACCAAGAGTGCACTAAGCACTTGTGCTTGGTTTGTATAGTCATTTTGTGCAGACAGACTCTTTCTAAACATCTTTCATGTGTTCGAGGGCAAAATTTAAACCTCAATCAGTAAAAAATCGTGGGTAATTTTTAGACTTTGGTATTACTTTTTGAATTTGTTATTCCCTTACTCTTCAATTAGGAAACCACAATTATGATTGAAACCACAATTATTATTGTATCCTAATGTTGTTTTCTAAAGTTAAGCCTGCTTTACACGCTACAATATATCTTACAATGTGTCGGCGGGGTCACGTCGTAAGTAACGCACATCCGGCATTGTAAGTTACATTGCAGTGTGTGACAGGTACGTGCGATTGCGATTGAACGTTAAAACGTTCATCGCATACACATCGTACCTGTCTCTAGAATTGCACGTCAGATTGTTCATCGTACCCGTGGTAGCACACATTGCAGTGTGTGATACCCCGGGAACGATGAACAGATCTTACCAGCGTCCTGCGGCTCCCAGCCCACAATGTGGAAGGAAGGAGGTGGGCGGGATGTTTACGTCCCGCTCAGCTCCGCCCCTCCGCTTCTATTGGCCGGCCGCTGCATGACGTCGATGTGACGCCGAACGTCCCTCCCACTCCAGGAAGTGGGCGTTCGCTGCCCACATCGAGGTCGTATGGATGGGTAAGTACGTGTGACGGGGCGTTACTCGTATGTGCGGCACATTCAACAAATTGAATGTGCCACACATACGATGGGGGCGTTGCAAATCGCATACAAAATCGTATGCGAAATTGCAACGTGTAAAGCAGGCTTTATAGTTCTAGAAAGATTTTTGTGAATATGGTTTTCGCGTTATTTCTGGAAATTGTGTAGACACCAAATCATAACCTAATAAGATATTTGTAATATATATATACAATGGTGTGTGGGCATTTATCTCTATATAATACATCAAGAAAATGCTTATTAGTGCAATTTTCTAATACTATACATAAAATGGTTTGGAATGAGAACTTTAGCTTATTGTACCGATTATATTCCACGACAATTATAGGTGATATTATGGTTGAAATATATAACTAAATTATCACCAAAATTAGATTTTATTTACCAATTCAGATCTCTAAAGGGGGCTTTACACGCTATGACATCGCTAATGCGAACTCGTTAGGGTCACGGAATTGGTGACGCACATCCGGCTGCATTAGCGATGCCGTTGCGTGTGACACCGTTGAACGATTTTGCATCGTCGCAAAAATGTGCAAAATCGCTCATCGGTGACATGGGGGTTCATTCTCAAAAATCGTTACTGCAGCAGTAACGAGGTTGTTCCTCGTTCCTGCGGCAGCACACATCGCTCCGTGGGACACCGCAGGAACGAGGAAGCTCTCCTTACCTGCCTCCCGGCCGCTATGCAGAAGGAAGGAGGTAGGCGGGATGTTACGTCCCGCTCAGCTCTGCCCTTCCGCTGCTATTGGGCGGCCGCTCAGTGACGTCGCTGTGACGCCGCACGGACCGCCCCCTTAGAAAGGAGGCGGTTCGCCGATCACAGCGACGTCGCCGGGCAGGTAAGTATGTGTGACGGTTCTGGGCAATGTTGTGCGGCACGGGCAGCGATTTGCCCGTGTCACGCAACAGATGGGGGCGGGTACCCACACTAGCGATATTGGGACCGATATCGCAGTGTGTAAAGCCCGCTTTAGACAGCTGCTTGGTTTTATATGCTGAGTTTGCCTTTTCATTAAGTTGCAAGACTTTTCAATGAAATCAAAGCCTGGCACTTCAGTCCGAACCACAGTGTCCCCTACTCTTGTACAGTGCAGAATGTCATTTTTCCACCATCTGTAATGAATGGTACACACATTTCTTTTCTTCTGTTCCTCAGTATCATTTCCAGCAACACCTTCCACACCCATGATTTTTAGGACCAGCAGTGTGAGGCCAAGTCTTGATGTGTCTGTCTTTGGCCTAGTTAAAATGCTTTAGTAATAACGTAGCACTGTGTTCGTATTGTTATGAGCTCATCAAGACCTTCAAAATATATAAGTAATGTCTAAACCCATAATTATACTGCACTTACAGAATAGGACAATCCTGCCATTGTATTTATTGGTGTCACATCAATATATTCCCTGGGCACCCATTAAAATAAATAGAAACATAAAGTATCGCAATAGCTGCTCATAAAAGAGAAGATCCGTGTCATTTTGGTACACTTTGGAAAGAAAATGTATTATTGATCCTGGCCTCCACGTCTAAATTAGATCCAAACGGTCTATGATATCATGGAGCATAATGATGTTTCACTTTTTATTTCTGCTTGAATTGAGCCGTATTTATTTGTAGCTGTGAGGATTGTACCTGGCACCTTTTATCATGATAAAATACTATGTATGAAGCATAGACATACTGTAGCTCTTCTATTAATAGTGTCTTCATCGCTTCTGAGCCTCAGACTATCATAAGCAATATAAGGTTTTTTTAATGACAACCCATATATATCAATCACAACTATTATCTCCTGTGATTGTAAAAATAAAATTGCATTTACAGATTTCCAAGTTCTTTTCAACGCCATTGTTGAGCCACACTCTTATGTAGGACACTACAAATTACCGTATATAGAGAAAACGAACAAGTATTATTATAATTGTCAAGTCCGTATATAGTTTGAAGATCGTTGGCAACATATACAAGGTTTACACAAGGAGCTGTGCTATTCACAACCATCATTGTTGGCATAAGAGAAGCCATCAGCTGGCAAACGAGTGTTGGCTTGTTTGTCGACTGATGGCTGGCATGTTTTACATAGACCAAAGAGCAGGAACAAGCAACCTGCTCAGCTAGTTATCGATTTACTCAAAATGGGTTTAAAGCTCTGTCCACATTGCGCTTATTGATTGTGTGGGAATCTGGAGTATGCATCTACTATACAGATATACAAGTGCCACTGTGAACCTTATAGTGGCATATGTTCTCCATACAACCACATCCAAAAGTATACTGTGTATATTCCCACTGAATTCGAAATTACACATTCCGATATAGTAGAGATAAACTTATATGAACGTAAAGCTGCCCAGGCCATGACAGGACACACTTTGGCCACTGCCAGTTCTATGGGGATTTATGGACCTGTTTACTAGATGTGACCTGCGCCTTTTTAATATTTTTATAACCGTATAATGTAGCCCTGGAGTACACATCTAACACACCTGAAATCTGTCCATTTTCTGGCCATTGGTTATACAGAATAGATTGTGTAGTCATGCCTGTATGTATTTGATCCCTCTATAATGTTCCATATTTCTGTAGAAACTCTCCTGGTTGCACTCCATCTGTCACTTTTAAACATCTGGCAAAAGGGACATAAGGCTTTATAATTTAAAGAACCTATTATTGGCAATATTTTTACTCCGTAAATATAATATAATGTATTTAAAATCTGTATAGTAGTGTATATATCTGGAAAAAATTAATTTCTCACGTTTGTACAATCATCCACTTCATATTTTGTGTTTACTGTCTATGATCTGTATATACAAGGGCATCTCAATAAATTAGAATAGCATCAAAAAGTTAATTCAGTAATTCAATGCAAAAAGGGAAATATATATATATATATATCTATATATATATATATATGTATATATATAGATATATATATCTATATATATATATATATATATATATATAGATATATATATATATATCTATATATATATCTATATATATATCTATATATATATCTATATATATATATATATATATACAGTACAGACCAAAAGTTTGGACACACCTTCTCATTCAAAGAGTTTTCTTTATTGTCATGGAAGTCTGGTGGATACACAGCTGATAGTCTTACTGAATAGACTGTTAGAATTTGTATTACGGCAAGAAAAAAGCAGCTAAGTAAAGAAAAACGAGTGGCCATCATTACTTTAAAAAATTAAGGTCAGTCAGTCCAAAAAATTGAGAAAACTTTGAAAGTTTACCCAAGTGCAGTGGCAAAAACCATCAAACGCTACAAAGAAACTGGCACACATGAGGACCGCCCCAGGAAAGGAAGACCAAGAGTCACCTCTGCTGCGGAGGATAAGTTTATCCGAGTGAATAGCCTTAGAAATCGCAGATTAACAGCAGCTCAGATTAGAGACCAGGTCAATTCCACACAGAGTTCTAGCAGCAGACATCTCTAGAACAACTGTTAAGAGTAGACTTTGTGCAGCAGGCCTTCATGGTAAAATAGCTGCTAGGAAACCACTGCTAAGGACAGGCAACAAGCAGAAGAGATTTGTTTGGGCTAAAGAACACAAGGAATGGACATTAGACCAGTGGAAATCTGTGCTTTGGTCTGATGAGTCCAAATTTGAGATCTTTAGATCCAACCACCATGTCTTTGTGCGACGCAGAAAAGGTGAACGGATGGACTCTACATGCCTGGTTCCCACCGTGAAGCATGGAGGAGGAGGTGTAATAGTGTGGGGGTGCTTTGCCAGTGACACTATTGGGAATTTATTCAAAATTGAAGGCATACTGAACCAGCATGGCTACCAAAGCATCTTGCAGCGGCATGTTATTCCATCCGATTTGCGTTTAGTTGGACCATCATTTATTTTTCAACAAACAATGACCCCAAACACACCTCCAGGCTGTGTAAGGGCTATTTGACTAAGAAGGAGAGTGATGGGGTGTTACGCCAGATGACCTGGCCTCCACAGTCACCAGACCTGAACCCAATTGAGATGGTTTGGGGTGAGCTGGCCCACAGAGACAGAGTGAAAGCAAAAGGGCCAACAAGTGCTAAGCATCTCCGGGAACTCCTTCAAGATTGTTGGAAGACCATTTCCGGTGACTACCTCTTGAAGCTCATCAAGAGAATGCCAAGAGTGTGCAAAGCCGTAATCAACGTAAAAGGTGGCTACTTTGAAGAACCTAGAATATAGGACATATTTTGAGTTGTTTCACACTTTTTTGTTAAGTATTTCATTCCACATGTGTTAATTCATAGTTGTGATGCCTTGAATGTGAATCTACAATTTTCAGAGTCATGAAAATAAAGAAAACTCTTTGAATTAGAAGGTGTGTCCAAACTTTTGGTCTGTACTGTATATATATACATATATATATATATATATATATATATATATATATATATATATATATATATATATATATATATATTCATTACAAACAGAGTGATTTGTTTCAAGTGTTTATTTCTGTTAATGTTGATAATTATGGCTTACAGCCAATGGGAACCCAAAAGTGATTATCTCAGAAAATTAGAAAAATTACCACAAAACACCTGCTAGGCTTCCTAAGCATTTAAAATGTTCCCATAGTTTGGTTCAGTAGGCTACGGCTACACAATCATGGGGAAGACTGCTGACTTGACAGATGTCCATCAGGGGTCTAGCAGGGGATCCACCAACTTCCTGGTGGGCTGGAATGCTGTGAAATCGTTCTCTTTACTAGCAACACAGCATTGTCCAGCAGCTACAGGAAGCTGGCAGCTGGGTGATCACTGTGCTGCTTTTAAAGAGAATGAATATTAACTGCCCACCCACCTCTCAGTACTGGCTTCAGGGGAAAGAGGTGGGCAGGATTATGGGAGTGGAGAGCAGTGAATATGCATTTTGTTAAGCAGCGGGTACAAGTCTTACCTCCAGAGCCGGGTGCTGCCTCCTGTGACCCTGCGCTGCTGTATCTTGCAGTGCAGGGACCCCATGGGTCTCTGTACTGCAATACATTTCAGCTGGCTGTGCGCACTTGGATGCACATCCAGCTGAAGCAGGCGATGAGGTCCGCGGACCCCCTGAACCCCTGGGTCCAGTTGCGGTCACAAACCTTGAGATTGTCATTGTTCCACTCCTGACTGTAGTCAATTTCGTTGTATGTGGCTACAAGGGGAAAATTGATGACAAATTGAAGAGTGGTAATACGAATGGTGACCAAAGAAAAAAGAAAAACTTTCAAAGAGATTAGAGGTAGACTCCAAGATCAATGTCAGATCGCACCATCCGTCTCTGTTTGGGCCAAAGTGGACATCATGAAAGACGACCAAGGAGGAAACCAGTGTTGAAAACAAATCATAAAAAAGTGAGACTGGAATTTGCCATAATGCATATTGATAAACCACAAACATCTAGGAGAATGTCCCTTGGACCACTGAGAGAAAACTGGGGCTTTTATGCATGTCACATTAGCTCTATATTCACAAATGCAAAAATGAAGCTTACAAACAAAAGAACATTGTACTTACGTAAAACATGGAGAAGGATCGGTTATGACTAGGGGTTGTTATGTTGCAACTGGCACAAGGTGTCTTGAATCTGTACAGGCTATAATGAAATCTCAAAGATATAAAGGCATTCTGGAGATGTGCTGCCAAGGATCAGAAAGATTGGTCTGAGTATGCTGGTATCTGAGTCGAAGTAGAGATCTGTGCCATTACGGATCCAGCCTCTGGCCCATCAATCTGGTTTGTGAGGAGTCACCCTCATCTCATCAGTCCATAAAACCTTTGAAAAATCTGTCTTCAAATATTTCTTGGCCCAGTTGGGAAGTTTCACCTTCTGTATGTTGTTCAGTGGTGGGTTTCAGTGTTCCTCACCTGGTCTGTGTCTCTGATCACTGAGCACCTTGTTCTTCTGGGCACTCCAGAAAGGTTGCAGTTCTGGAATAGCACTGGAGGATAATGGCTTCTTGGTTGGTTAATGTTTTATTCTTCTCAGATCTTTGGTAGTTAATTTGCGTCCTTTTCTCTAAATGTGTATTGTGAGCCTGTTTTGTATCAAAACCTTTGGGTGTGCTCACATAACCATCAATGTATTAGCAATTTCTAGAGTGCAGCATCCCTCTGTAAGAATTTTTCCAATTTTGGACTTTTCAGAGTCAGTTAAATCTCTATGGCCCCTTTTGCATGAGGAACATAAGTTGCCTAATAATTCTGCACACCGTGCTAAAGGGTATTGTATCCTTAGGCAGCATCCTCCCTCATTACATAAATACACATCACCTGATCTGCTTCATCCAATAAGCATTCAAGATTATACAGCTTGGAGTTGGAATAGATATATAACAACAATGATATGGTCCAAATATGTATATGTTCACTCGTTTATATTTTGATGATGTTGACATGTCCTGCATATCCATGCAGATTTCTCACCGCATGTACATGTCGAGAAAACATGAAGGTGACAATTTTTCTAATGCCCTCAATAGCTTTGATGAAAATTGATTTATTCCTCATTGACAGCACTGCTACCATGGCAATATGCCCTCTATTCATGTAATTTCACCTCACAATTAGCTCTGAGATTAAATTTTAAAATAATAATGCAGCTAACATTAATTTTACCGTGAATTCAGACATTGATGTCAGCTCGTGAAGTCAAGGCTTCACCCAGAAGTCCTGACGAGACTTTGATATTAATTGCTGTTAAATCTTTAATGTTCTTTGGAGTGGAGTTCAAAGACCTACACATCTACATAAAATTCCACATCTCTTGTTCTTTCCTTAATATTTCCTTAACTTGCTAAGTAGAAGTAGAAAGGACAAAGCTAGGACAACATGGGTCATCCAAGCACAGCTGTTTTCCTTTGCTATAACATTTTGGTAGTTACTCCCTGTTCTCTGGGTCTGCTTTCTGATCTTCTATGTACTTGTTCCCTTCTAGGAAAATATTAGGTGCTCGAAGCAAAGGTGTCTTGGTACCATAATTCATTGTCCAAAGTACAACCCAATTCCAAAAAAGTTGGGACAGGGACAAGACATAACTACAGACTACCATTGTGTAGAATCCCCTCTTCATTTTAACAGTTTGTAAACATCTGGGAAGTGAGGAGGCCAATTGCTGGAGTTTTGGGAGAAGGATGTTTTCCCATTCTTGCCTGATTCTGTTCATTTTAAATGAGCTTTGGCCCAGAGGAGACATCTGGATTGCATTGATATATGGCTTCTTGCATGATAGAGCTTTCACTTGCATCTGTGAATTGTACGGCTAAATGTGTTCAGAAACAATGATTTCTGCAAGTATTCCTGAGCAGTGATTTACATGATCGAATTATGTAGTTTTTATGCCATGCCGCCTAAGGACATACAGATCACGAGCATCCAGTACTGTCCCTTGTGCACATGTATTTCTCCAGAATCTTTGAATTTTTGTCATGATATTATGTAATATAGATAATGAGATATTCAATGTCTTTGCAATTTTACATTGAGTAACATTTTTCAGAAATTGTTTTACCATTTTTAGACAGTTATTCACAGTTTGGTGAACCTGTGTCCATCTTTACTTGAGAGACTCTGCCTGTATACCATGCTTTTTATACAGTCATGTGACTGACCCTTCAGCTGTTTTTCATTAGTACTACTTACTGTATTTTCTGGTTTGTAAGACGCACTTTTTTGGGGGTAAAAATGGGGTGCGTCTTACAAACCGCATATGGCTTACCAGGTGGCAGTGGTGGTGCAGGGTCAGCGATATGGAGGGCTCGTAGGTTGTGTGGAGGGTCAGTGTGTTGCAGCAGAAGGTCGGTGATACTGCGGGCTTGTGGAGTGTCACGGCGGCAGGCACTATTGATCTGCCGGTGAGCTCAGAGGAGGGAGTGTCACTGCTCAAAAGGGTCAGTGTGCGGCAGCGGAGGGTCAGCAATACTTCAGGCTTGTGGGATGTCATAGCGGTGAGTGCTACTGATCTGCCGGCGGACTGCAGGCTGCTTTGAATCACCGGCGGTTGACGTAATGGACTTCAAGAAAATTGACGCGGAGGCTAATTTGCACATGCACCAACTCCATGTCTATTTCCTTGAAACCGCCAGCGATTCAATAGTGTCTACAGTCCAAAGGCAGAACAATGGTGCTCTCTGCTGCGACACCCCACAAGCCCACAGTATCGCTGACCCTCTGCTGCTGCACACTGACCCTCTTGAGCAGCGACACACCCTCCTCCTTTCAAACTCACCGGCAGATCAATGGTGCCCGCCGCCATGATAACCCATGAGCCCGCAGTATCGCCAACCCTCCGCACACTTAGTCACTTGAGCCACAACACCCCTCCTCTGAGCCTGCAGCACCACCGAACCCCTGAGGCACAACACCCCCTTCTCCAAGCCGCAGCATTGCCTACCCTGCCTCCTGTGACCTTCCTGAGACACTCCACCTCCGCCACTCAGGCCTGGTGAGCTAATATAAGACGCACTAGGATTATTAGACGGACCCTCATTTTAACATTAAAAATTATTTTTTTCCTATTTTTCTCCTACAAGTTTGGCGTGTGTCTTATAATCTGGTGTGTCTTATAAAACAAAACATATGGTACTTTTCCAAAACAAAGAAGAAAAATATCAAGTAGCACTCACCATCCACAAAAATCCATGTTTATTGAAGCATCCTGGAACTACTGAGGGAGAAAGCAGGGTGCTTTAGGACAATGGCCGTTTTGCATCTGTACACGCTTTAATGGGCCCACCTTCCAGTTTTGGGACTCGTTGAATCTTGTACATGCCCAAAACGGTTGTCTTCCTAAAGCACCCTGCTTCCACCGTTAGTATTCATTAAAAATAAACTTTCTCTACTTTTTTTTTTTACTTTTTCAAGTTTAGCACCACGTACATCCACTCGTTTGGGGCGTTGGCTCTAGTTAGCCCAAAAGTATTTGAGTAGTGCTGAAGTATTTGAGTAGTGCCGAAGATAATCTTTATTCATTGAATACTTACTTTTCAACTTTTTTGAAATGTGTTGATTCCATCAGTTTCTAAATGAGTTAATTTTTTCAAAGAAAATTGAAAAAACATCTGACTTTAAGCTTCTGATTTGTGTTCTAAGTTCTGAATGTACTGTTATGAATACAATATGACTAAAAAAGATTTACAGGCACAGCAGCACGTCTGTAAGACGCATATACAATTGAGGTCCGCAGCTTACAGCATAAAAGCAAAGGCGCTGTAAACAGTCACTGCTGCAGCAGATGGAAGAGTAGCTGTGCGGGACAGGGAGCCTGGAGTAGGTGAATATAAGCTTTTTTTTATTATGAATATTCTATCATTTTCCATTTAATAGAATGGAGGCTATATTACCCAAGGCCTGTCCCCACACTCTAATAGGGGCTGGCTATGAGGATGTAAGGGGTTTCCTATGTGTTGGCTTTGGGGATAGAAGGGGCTTGCTATGGGCATTGGGTACATTACAAGTGGAGCTGCCTATGGGGACATAATAAGAGGGGTTGGCTGTGGGAACATTACAGCCAGCCCCGGCTGGGGACAATAAAATAAGGGGCTGACTTCGGGGACATGACAAGATGGCGCTGGCAATGGGGACATTACAAGAAGGGCCAGCTATGGGGACATTACAAGAGGTGCTGTGGGGATATAACAAGATGACCTTCCCGTATTGGGTGCTGTTGGGGACTTTATATTGGGCGCTATGGTGACCATACTGTATAGGGGCTATGTGGGCATTATACTGTATATTAGGTTGCTGTGGTGCATATCATACTGTTTGGGGTGCTGTGGGGGACATTATACTGTATGAAAGGGGCTGTGGGGCCATTATACTGTGTTGGTGACTGGAGGGACCATAATACTGCACGGGGGGCTGTGAGGACCATCATACTATATAATGAGGGTCTGTGGTTGACATCATACTACATGAGGGACTGTGATGGCCATCATAATGTATATTGGGGGCTGTTGTGGATACTATATTGCATAGACAGCTGTGATGACCATCATACTGTGTAGGAGGATGGTGTAAGGAGGCAATACAGTTTGTAAAAGTCAATTTGGTGGGCAGGATGAGAACGAGCACAATATGAAAATGGAGAGTAGGCAGTGTGAAATGGAATACAGTATGGTGAGAGGTTAGCATGGTGGCAGGACAGTGTGGAGCTATACAGAGTAAAAATTGAAAACAGTGGAGAGCAATCAGTCATGGTATAAGTAGGCCGTGGTTTATAGGGTCAGGCGGTTATAGCTGATAATGACCGATAGTGTGGCGGTTATAGCTGATAATGGTAGACAGGGGGACAGATATAGGTGATAATGGCAGACAGCGGGCAATTATACCTCATTAAGGCAGAAAGTGGAGCGGTTGTAGCTATATACCGTAGGAGGCCTATTTAGGTCATAATATGGATAGATTTTTTTATGCAGAGGGCACTTTATTTTTAAGGGCACTGTGTTGGGATGTGCTGCAGAAAACCAGAGAAGAAGCAAGTATGCAGAAAAGATCTGTGGATGTGAAAAGTCGTCGTGGCATCTGGACAAGATGGAGATGAAAAGAAAAAAATCTACTCAGAGAAAATGTCAGCTAAAAGGTACCTGGATATAAATGTTTACTTGTTGATACTGATTACATCTCATTAGTACTGTGGTTCCTGTATGGTCCACAGTTTGATATGACTGATAACAACTCCCAGCATCTCTTTTCTATTGATAAAGATATACTGGCAGTTGTAGGTTCATGAGATACAAATGTATATTGGGCCTAACTTGGCATACCAATTGAATGCTTTATAAGCTTGGTGATGTATTCATGTACTGATGGTTGTTCTGGTGACATATTCATGTACTGATGATGGTACTGGTGTTGTATTTGTTTACTGACAGTTGTTCTTGTGATGTATTCATGTACTAATGGAAATTGTGGTGATGCACTAATGTACTGTTTGTGGTTTTTGTGATACATTTATGACTGAGGATGGTTCTGGTGCCATTTATATGTACTGCTGATGACTATGGTAATGTGGTCGTGTACCGATGATGATTTCGATTTTATATTCATGTAATGATGATGGTTCTCATGATAAATCCAGCACCAGAACCTCCATCACTAGATGAAGATATCACCACAACCTCAGTACAGGAGTATGAGAACAGAACCACCATCGGTACATAAATACATCATCAGAACCACTATCCATACAGGAATATCGCACCAGAATACCATCAGTCTTGTTGCAAATTGTATTTGTTACATGACGGATATAAAAATCATCATACATATCCCTTATTAATGGGGTCTGTTTAGCTTCCATTGGGGTAATGCTGCATACCTTAATTGAAACCAAACAGACCCTATTATAGTTAAAGGAATCTGTCACCAGGTTTTTGCTACCTTATCCAAGAGCAGCATAAGGTACAGACAGAGAAACTGATGCCAGCGATGTGTCACTTACAGAGCTGTTTGCTGTCATTTTGATAAAATGAATGTTTTCTCTGCTGCAGATCTAGCAGTTACAAAGCTGATGAATATACTGGACTACCTGGCAGCATGCCAAGTAGTCCTCTAATGATAATCTACTGCTGATTAAACATTGATTTTATCAAAAGTACACTAAGCAGCCCAGTAAGTGATTCATCGCTGGAATCAGGATCTCTGTCCCTACATTATGTTTCTCAAATAAGGTGGCAAAAACCTGTTGACAGGTTCCCTTTAAGTAATAATAGTTTCCATGACTATCCTTAGGTTTGACATTTAAAATATAGGATGTTAGGGGTAAATATCGCTATTTTTCCCTGGTATCATGTAAAAGATATGGAATCATGCGTTGCTTTCAGATCAAACTATTAAAACACACTCCCTGTTCAGCCTCACCTCTAAAGTACACCACTTTTTTTTTACTTTTGCAAGTATTTTTTGGTGACACAGTACAGACCAAAAGTTTGGAGCCACCTTCTCATTCAAAGAGTTTTCCTTATTTTCATGACTCTGAAAATTATAGATTCACATTGAAAGCATCAAAACTATGAATTAACACATGTGGAATGAAATACTTAACAAAAAAGTGTCAAACAACTGAAAATATGTCTTATATTCTATGTTCTTCAAAGTATCCACTTTTTGCTTTGATTACTGCTTTGCACACTCTTGGCATTCTCTTGATGAGCTTCAAGAGGTAATCACCAGAAATGGTTTTCACTTCACAGGTGTGCCCTGTCAGGGTTAATAAGTGGGATTTCTTGCTTTATAAATGGGGTTGGGACCATCAGTTCTGTTGTGCAGAAGTCTGGTGGATGCACAGCTGATAGTCCTACTGAATAGACTGTTAGAATTTGTGTTATGGCAAGAAAAAAATAGCTAAGTAAAGAAAAACGAGTGGCCATCGTTACTTTAAGAAATGAAGCTCAGTCAGTCTGAAAAATTGGGAAAACTTTGAAAGTGTCCCCAAGTGCAGTCGCAAAAACCATCAAACGCTACAAAAAAACTGGCTCACATGAGGACGGCCACAGGAAAGGAAGACCAAGAGTCACCTCTGCTGCGGAGGATAAGTTTATCCGAGTCACTAGCCTCAGAAATTGCAGGTTAACAGCAGCTCAGATTAGAGACCAGGTCAATGCCACACAGAGTTCTAGCAGCAGACACATCTCTAGAACAACTGTTAAGAGGAGACTTTGTGCAGCAGGCCTTCATGGTAAAATAGCTGCTAGGAAACCACTGCTAAGGACAGACAACAAGCAGAAGAGACTTGTTTGGGCTAAAGAACACAAGGAATGGACATTAGACCAGTGGAAATCTGTGCTTTGGTCTGATGAGTCCAAATTTGAGATCTTTGGATCCAACCAACGTGTCTTTGTGCAACGCAGAAAAGGTGAACGGAAGGACACTACATGCCTGGTTCCCACCGTGAAGTATGGAGGAGGAGGTGTGATGGTGTGGGGGTGCTTTGCTGGTGACACTGTTGGGAATTTATTCAAAATTGAAGGTATACTGAACCAGCATGGCTACCACAGCATCTTGCAGCGGCATGCTATTTGCCAGATGACCTGGCCTCCACAGTCACCAGACCTGAACCCAATCGAGATGGTTTGGGATGAGCTGGACCGCAGAGTGAAGGCAAAAGTGCCAACAAGTGCTAAGCATCTCTGGAAACTCCTTCAAGACTGTTGGAAGACCATTTCTGGTGATTACCTCTTGAAGCTCATCAAGAGATTGCCAAGAGTGTGCAAAGCAGTAATCAAAGCAAAAGGTGGCTACTTTGAAGAATCTAGAATATAAGACATATTTTCAGTTGTTTCACACTTTTTTGTTAAGTATTTCATTCCACATGTGTTAATTCATAGTTTTGATGTCTTCAATGTGAATCTACAATTTTCAGAGTTATGAAAATAAAGAAAACTCTTTGAATGAGAAGGTGTTACCAAACATTTGGTTTGTACTGTAGGTAAAAATTCTAGTGAAAGTGGTCATCACCAGAGCTTGTTACCTGACCCATCAGAAGGGGAGGGGGGTTTCATTTGGGGTCCTGTTACATTTGTCTCTGACCCATTCCTTTACATGGTGGCTAAGGGATCATGTGAGGGGTGCCATCGGCATAAACTACATAGCTTGCCCCGTCCCTGCAATAGCTGTGGCGTACAATCATTGAATGACTTGTCTATAAATTTGTGTATGCAGTACAATCACAATCAGTCATCCAACTTGGTAATTCAGTATTTTATGTTTGCTGGGTCTCTTCACATCTCTTATTCCTCTCCAGGTTTTGTGTTGGGGAAACATGTTTGTGCCAGTACGTGATTATTACTCAGGTCAGTAAAAAGTCTCGCAGAATGGCCTTTTCAGCTCGGTACAATATCTGCTATAATTAGATCTTAATGAGAGCTGTGTGCATTGTACTGCATACTCACGTTAGGCTTTTCACACAGCGGCTTAGGTCTCACTCTGACAAATTCTATTCAGATGTTAAATCATAAACCAAACTTGAGAAAGGTAGAAGAGCTGTTATGTGCACTGATTATTCTGCTTCCTCTATTGTGGGATAATTATACAGCAATACATTAGTCTGCACATCTAAAGCTTCTTAGAGTATCATGAAGGAACCGCTAATAAGAGACTGCACTTCACAAGAGGCTGGAAACGTTTTACTGTACAAGGTCAGGAAATTTAGGGAGTAGGATGCACTCAATGTTGCGACATTGCACAATTATTTGTTACTAGCTGTATTATCTGGCGTTGACCGGGATAGTAAGTAACTATTCTTAACCATAACAAAATAAACTGTGTTAACAGAAAATTATTTTGCACATAAAAGTAAACAGGCATCAGCACCGAAATCATATTAACTTACACATAAGCTGTCCTATACTAACAATGTCCTTCGTTGCCTATAGCAACCAATTACAGCTCCTTGACCTGTAACAAAATAGAATCAGAACTATGATTGGTTGGTATAGGCCACCTGATAAATATCCAGGGTAACTGTCAAAACAGCCAATATATTACTCAAACATCCAAATAGTTTCTGTGTGTGTGTCTTTTTCTGAGTGTCTTTCAAAATGTGTCTCTTTCTGTGTGTGTGTCTTTTACTGTATGTATTGTCTCTGTGTGTGTCTTTCTGTGTGTGTCTCTTTCTGTTTGTGTACTTTTGTGTGTGTATGTTTTTCTGTGTATGTGTCTGTGTGTATGTGTGTCTTTATGTGTATGTGCCTCTTTCTGTCTGGTGTCTTTCTTTGTGTGTTTGTTTCTGTGTGTGTCTCTTTGTGTGTGTGTGTCTCTCTTTCTGTGTGTGTGTCTCTCTTTCTGTGTGTATGTCTCTCTCTTTCTGTCCATAATCGGAGTTTATAATAACAGATCCATTCGCAGCTCAATTGAGTTTAATGTAAGCAGATTTTTTGTCGAATAACTGTAAAGCGCGGGGTTAAATTTTACCCTCAAAACATAGTCTATGATATTCCCTGAGTCAAATGAGGTGGGTGTGCAAAATTTCGTGATTGTAAATGCGATGGTGCATTTCTTAGCGAACACACACACACACACAGACACACACACACACACACACACACACACACACACTTAACTTTATATATTAGGTAACATACTGTGCTTTAGATAAAATAATTAAAATATTTGTAAAGTTACAGAGCAGTGGATTTATTTTCAGGGTAAATACATGAACAACCTGTTTTGTATACATGGAATATCAGTTTCCACCCTAGGGAGGGATCAAATTGGAAAGTTAATCCAAAAATAGAGACAGCACATACAGTAATAAAGCATCTTGCATTAATTTTATGAATAAAATACCAATGTGAGAGCCATGCAGCGTTTCAGGTGATAGTATACATGTATAGAATATACAAACTTAAAATATTGCAATGCAGGGGTGGACATACCATTGGTGCAACCTGCACAACCGCACAGAGTCTTAGGGTCCCGTTACACATAGCGATGTACCAGTGATCCGACCTGGCAGGGATTGCTGGTATGTCGCTAGATGGTCGCTGTTGAGCAGTCAATCAAGCAGATCTCCACAGCGAACCGTGTAATGTCGGCTTCTTGCAGACTCAGAACCAGCGCTCGTTGGTCTTCCGCCGTCAAACATGCTGACGCGTGCTGCACAGCGGGAGACCAACGAGCAAAAAATGGTCCTGATCGTTTGGTCACGATCAGCGACCTCGCAGCAGGGGCCCGCTCGCTGCTGCTTGTCACACACAGAGATATCGCTGGCGAGGTCGCTGATATGTCACAGAACCTGTGACATTTCAGCGATCTCGCTAGTGATCTTGCTATGTGTGACAGGGGCTTTAAGAAGTAAGGAGGCTACTTGTACCTCCAAAGCCGGTGGAATTGTTCATTACGGTGTTCTTGCACAGTGGCCCTTATCTGTCTGTGTCTACTCTTGTTTCAATGTTGCAATATTTACAAAGTTAACAGGTCTTGGCAAGTGAAGACTACATATATGTATATAATGCATGAAAAACATTGAAAATTATTTCTTCCTGGTTTTTCACCTTGGCATTGATTGAGAATAATGACTGTGGGCTCTACCGCTATTCTGTACGGTATGTTTTGTATGTATTTCTCATCCTAAAGGAGGGTGAACTGTCACCAGAAACATTGGTTTATTATCACATTTACTTTTTAATTTTTATATTTTTCTCACTTATATAGCACTAATAATTTCCACAGCACTTTACAGACATCTTCTTCACTGTCCCCATTGGGGCTCACAATCTAAATTCCCTAGAGAGGACCCTGCCCGCGAGGGCTCACAGTCTACAAGGGATGGGTGAGGATACAGTAGATGAGGGTAGGGCTGCTTGTGCGGCGCTGTATCAGACTGAGGGTTACGGCAGGTTGTAGGCTTGTCGGAAGAGGTGGGTCTTCAGGTTCCTTTTGAAGCTTGTCAAGGTAGGCGAGAGTCTGATGTGTTGAGGCAGAGCATTCCAGAGTATGGGGGAGGCACGCGAGAAATCTTGGATGCGATGATGGGAAGAGGAGATGAGGGGGGAGTAGAGAAGGAGATCTTGTGAGGATCGAAGGTTACGTGCATGTAAGTACCGGGAGACTAGGTCATATACCCTACAAGTAAATAATTGTAGTGCATGTAAATAACATAGGGTACTTAGTTAATGCTAATTTGATAAAAAAAAAGTCATCTCACCGCAACAAGGCGTACCCATCGGGACAGCCAAACCTTTCTCAAGTATTTAAACCTTACCATGTGCTATCAGTTTTTTTTCTTCGGACCATTTACTTGAATGGCAATGATCTTAAAATCGGATCATAGATGGCCATGTCTCCATTTCTGTTTGTGTACTGATGGTCTGCAATAAAAGAACAGATGTGAACATGCCAAGTGTGTATAATGGGTTTGTGTTCTATCCATGGAAAATAAGAATAGAACATGTATGAGATGCGCGAGAATAACAGCTGTCTGATTAAAGCCTGACTCTTAGGCGGGCTTTACACGTTGCGACATCGCTACCGATATATCGTCGGGGTCACGTCATTAGGGACGCACATCCGGAGCCGGTAGCGACATCACAATGTATAAATCCTAGGTGCGACGATGAATGAGCGCAGAAGCATTAAAAATCGTTGATCTGTGTCACGTCGTTCATTTCCATAATGTCGCTACTGCTGCAGATACGATGTTGTTTGTCGTTCCTGCAGCAACACACATCGCTGTGTGTGACACCGCAGGAGCGACAAACATCTCCTTACCTGCGTCCACCGACAATACGGAAGGAAGAAGGTGGGCGGGATGTTATGTCCCGCTCATCTCTGCCCCTCCGCTTCTATTGGCCAGCCGCTTAGTGACGTCGCGGTGACGTTGCTATGACGCCGAACGCACCTCCCCCTTGAAGGAGGGATTGTTCGGTGGTCACAGCGACGTCGCCGACCAGGTATGTGCGTGTGAAGCTGCCGTAGTGATAATGTTCGCTACGGCAGCAAGCACCAGATATCGCATGTACGACGGAGGCGGGTGCTATTGCGCTCGACATCGCTAGCAATTGCTAGCGATGTCGCAACGTGTAAAGCCTGGCTTAGAATTACAACAATTGGGTTTAGTTTTTTTCAAAGAACAGCCAATAAATAAATGTAGTAATAACTGTACTCACAGACCAGTGGATAGATTATCTTTCAACATTTCCAATGGAACTTTTATCTGTTAGATGTGGTGTGAGAGATCTTATTCAATGGATCATGGCATCTGTGACTCTTCTCATTTTATAATTAATATCTAAAGTTCATTCATGACCTGTGGGACTTTAGAAGTACACTGACTTTTGGTAATAAGAAAAAGTTTCCATATGTCTGTCAGTGTGAGTTCATTAACGTGACTGATACTTCAGACCGGCTCTTTGATTCCCCTTATTAGCCTCTGCCAGGCTTGCTGAGAACTGGAGAAAAAATCTGAAATGAGAAACCGACTTGTGCATACTATCCGCAGATAAATCTCTGGACCAAATTATAGAGCAGCTGACTCTAGTTAACAGTAATGGATGTGCTGGAGTGGTAGATGCATAAGGTGTAAGTGGAAGGGCGTGAATACTTCAGCATATGTTTCACTTTATTTCCTTCACATTATTCTGTTTAACATGCAACTTATATAATATAATACTGTATTTGCCAGTATTAAATAAATCACAAATTATACATTTTATGGAAAGGGTTTTGCAACACTGGTGGCCAACCTGGCTGCTCTATTGTGCATTGTTTGATTTGCTCACCGTTGGCTGACTTATATGCATTTTATCCTTGTTGCTTGTTGGATAGCGATCGGTTTATATTTAAAACCACAGAATATTTCACTATGTACATATTGAGAATTTTACAATTTTAAAATTATTAATAGACAACCTGTTGTAATTCGCCTTTTACTCAATCTTTCTCTATGTATCTGTTAATCAAATGACATCATTACCTGTTAGCAGACCTGCCATTGTCACAGACATCCACCAGCCGCTCTACATCACTTACATTCATTTCCAAAGCTCACATCTGCGTAGATGTCCATTCTTTGGCCACTATACTATACTATCTTCCACAAACCTTGTGCTTACGCTATTACCTTGTACCACTTCACCATCATTGCTGTAATGTGCATTAGGAAACTCTCTTCTAGCAGCGCATGCACAGTACAGAGATGAAGCCAAGTACAGTACTTTTCACTGCTGTTCATGTGTCCCAGAGACACAAGTCAATGGCAGGTTGAGAGGCACATTGGCCATAGAATAGCAATCCAAGAGGAGCTAGGCTCTAAACTGTGTGACTGCTCGGTCCTGATACCCTGGTGACTTTCCAGTAGTAATTGGTATAAAACATCCTGCACCTTAACCCCTTCATGACCGGTGAGTTTTCCATCCCTGTACGTTTCTTCCCCTTCTTCCAAGAGTCAAAGCATCAAGGCCGTATTTTTTATATTATGAGTTGCAAACGGTGCACTGAAATGATGACAATTAGTGATGAACAAATAGCAGCTATTTGTGTTCGGATAATTCGTAATGAACCCAAAGCACTATCCAGTATTCGTCACAACAAGAAAAATGCTCGGGTTCCCCATTGACATGTATTAGGTTTGTTAATCGTGACCAATACCATAATAGTACTTTATGATTCGTTACAAATAATCTGAACACTAATAGTTACTATTCACTCATCACTAGTGACAATAATCCTCAATTTCAGAATTGATTTTTAGGTTTCACTTCATTTTGGGGTGATCATTAAAAATTAACAATATGATACCTCAGGTTGGTATAATTCCAGCGTTAGAAAACTTTCATTTTTCTTTGAGTGGTGAAATTTGTTTTCAAAATTTATAACAAAAAAAAATTTGTTTTTGTCGCTATTTCCTGAGACCTATAACTTATTTGTTTTTTTAGTTTATGGATGTGTATATAACAGCTTGTTACTTGTATTTCAAGCTGACATTTTTATTGATACCACTGCCATTTTGGAGTATATACGATTAATTGCCCTTTTTTAAAGACAGTGCGCCTCTCTGAAACCTGGAAGTGTACACCGGGCTTTAGAGACTCAATGTGAGTGAGCAAAGCCATGCGCATGTGTGAGATTTCCAGGAGCTGTCTGTGATGCTGGTAGGGGTGTGATACTATGGAAAGAGGGCTGACTAGTCTGAGAAACTAATGCCCTATAGACTAGTCAAATCCGTAATTAGCATAGGAAGTGCGAAGGAAATAAATACTTTTTTTAAACATTGAGTTAAGTGAATAACATTAGACAGGGCTGGTTAGGGAGGGAATTTAGTCATACAGATGTGAATGCTGCTGAGTTGGAGGGCATAGGGGACCTGACAGGTTCCCTTTAAGGAGGTGCAATGATCAAAAAATACCTCGAATCTTGTATTATAATTTTTTTTTTATCTATTTCTGGCATTACCATATAAGTTGATTAATTTTAGATTTTGAATGAATGGATAGTTAGTTTTCTTAGCAGCAACAATAACAAATATGCTTTTTTATTATTTTATCTTTACTTTTAAAACAAAAGAACAAAGAGCATTCCTGTGTGCATCATAAAAAAAACAGTGAATTGAGCACGGTGAGGCACTTATCTTTTTGGGTTGTGCTGCCGGTCTCCTGGCATGGGTTAATCGGGAGATCCCGCACACGTTGACTCACCGTACCACGGTGATCTTCTCACAACTGTAGAGACCTTGCCCCTGTGTGATGCAGAGACAGGTGGGAGCACCGCTGCTCCAGCCGCACGCTCCCATAAGAGTATAGAAACCAAACAAGAATAAAGAAAAAAAATGTGCGGTGACAGGGTGCTGACTGATCTCCAACCCAATACTGGCCACCACATTTTTTAGATCAGTCAGTGCCTTGTCACCGCACATTTTTTTTTTCTTTTTTCTTGTTTGGTTTATCTTTACTTTTAAAAGGAGAAAATTTGGGTGAAATTTAGTTGTTTTTTCTTTTAGCTATTTTTTATTTAAATGTTTTTGTTTTTCTTTTTTTAGTTTCCTCAGGGGACTTGAACGTATGATCATTTCAGCACTTATTCTATAAACGGCAATACTTCTGTATTGCAGAATACAGTTAAAATGACATCCTCCTCTGAATTCCAGTCACATTATAAGCTACATAGGACTAAGATGACAGCCATATTTGCCTCCAGTAGGCCCGAGGGACTGGTGGGCACAGAGAGAAAATGGCCACTGTGCAAGAACAATACATGGACCCTTTGCATTCCAATAGCTCCTCATAATTAGGGATGATCGAATACCTCAAATATTTGCTGAAAAGGTCGCCGCTATTCGAATATTCGATGTGCAATGTATGTCTATGGGAAACCCGAATAACAACTATTCGGAGCTATTCGGGCTTCCCATAGACTTACATTGCACATTGAATATTCGCATAGCGGCGACCTATTCGTCGGATATTTGCGAAGCCGAATATTTGAGGTATTCGATCATCCCTACTCATAATTTACAATTCCAGCTGCTTTTGCTGTAACAAGTGGCCCTCTTACTTTTTGGGCCCCTGTGAGACTGCACCAATGATTTGTCTGCCCCTGACACTTAGGGGTACTTTGCACACTACGACATCGCAGGTGCGATGTCGGTGGGGTCATGTCGAAAGTGACGCACATCCGGCGTCGCTCTCGACATCGTAGTGTGTAAATCCTAGATGATACGATTAACAAGCGCACAATCGTCGTAATCGTATCATTGGTGTAGCGTCGGCAAATTCCATAATTACGCTGACGCGACGGTCCGATGTTGTTACTGGCTCCTGCGGCAGCACACATCGCTGTGAGTGAAGTCGCAGGTGCGAGGAACATCTCCTACCTGCGTCACTGCGGCTCCCGTCGGCTCTGCGGAAGGAAGGAGGTGGGCGGGATATTTACATCACACTCATCTCTGCCTCTCCGCTCCTATTAGCCGCCTGCTGTGTGACATCGCAGTGACGCAGCACGATCCGCCCCCTTAATAAGTAGGCGGTTCGCCGTCCAAAGCGACGTCGCACGACAGGTGAGTGCATGTGAAGCAGCCGTAGCGATAATATTCGCTACGGCAGCTATCACAATGATATCGCAGCTGCGATGGGGGCGAGGACTATCGCGCTCGGCATCGCAGAATCGGCTTGCAATGTCGTAGTGTGCAAAGTACCCCTTAGAAGTCTTGACAACCCACTGGCAGTAGCACTTAAATGTTTAAACAGCAGAGGTAGCATATTGCTGTTGTTAGGGGAACAATGCCAGCTGTTGTGCTGAGATTAAAAAGGGACATTTGCAATTTGGCTGCTAAAAATTTGGCACTACATCTTTAAAACACTACAGTCAGTATTGCTACGATATATGAAGGGTTTTTGGGAAAAAGTTTTAATTTCTTTCAGCTTATAATGGGTGAAAATAATAAACTCACATGTTACTTACCTTTTTCTTCCAGCTGTAAGGTTCACAGGGCGGCAGCCAAAGCCAAGGTATTGATTCTGGATTCTCCAGCACCACACGTGAAATACACAGTCCTGACTGGTTGTGTAGGCTTGTGTCGTGTGGGCTGTTAACCTGTGCAGGCTGCATACTTCCGCTGATGTAGGCTGGCCAGGACCCAATATAGACTTGTACTCATTGGAATAGACCTCCAGTAAATTTCTAACAACAACTCTATATTCAATGGTTAATTCTGTGCAACCGCTTTACATTCCAGATAGCAGGCACATATCTTCCTGCTAATTAAAGTTCTACAAGGCATATTTAGACACATTCTTAGTTCCCACTGTGTTGCATCAGATATTTCTGGTCCTGTGAGTTCCAACACAACCCAGCTCAGTGTTACAGTGCAACTTGTGATCGTCACTTTCTCTTGCAGCGGCATCACATCTTGTCTCTTTACAAGGGTGAGGATCAGGATTCCCATCACCATGGTCAGAGTAGTGCCTTGTGCTCTCTGACGCTCTGGAAGAATCTGTTTTGATAAGCCAACTTCAGTCACACACTAGTCACACACTAGTTAGGATAAACCGTTACCTTCATGGCTAATGGGTCTAGCGAACCAAAGTCCTGTCCTTCGACTCCTATTGTCTGGGGCCATTCCGTTCAAGGATAGGTCTCTCTTTTCAACGCTGTTCGCACTCCATGTTTCAGTCAACTTTCAAGGTACGCGCTATCTCCTCTCTTGTCTCCGTTCTTCCAGTTGCTGCCGCAAGCCACCCACTGTATGCAACTTCACAATCTACAGACTATCTGTCCATAACTGTGGCTTACTATATTTTCACTCCTGAACCAAACTCAACTCGACTAACTCTTTTAGAATGAACCATCTCTTACCCTATTAACTAGCTCCTCCCATTGCGAGCTAGTGCCCAACACTTTACCATTGCTTACCCTATGGTATGGTAGCTTCCTACACAAGTGCTATGTCATATTTCACATTACACATTATCATCACAGTTCACATATCACAATATTTACAAAAGATGCAAGACATTATTCACATTACATTACTCAAATCAATTGGTGCCCTCAGGGGCAGGAATTCAACAGTAAAAGTCCACCGCTCTTACAAAGTGAGATGTCTCCAATGTAGCTCCGGTCTTTGCTGACAGATTTCATAACTACACTACAAGTTAGCCCTGAGGCCAAAACCTCAGCTCAGCAATGCAAGTTACCGCTACAGCCCAATAATTTGCTGCAGTGGTCGCAGGTGCTGTCACCACTGCAACGTTTCAAGAAATAAGTATGAATAAAAAAACATATTCCCGAAAATCCCCTTTAATATTCCTATTTTTTTGTGAGGGCCCTCTTCTCATCGACACTTCTTAGTGCTCTATTTATACATCTGTTTTGTCTACAGGTGCTTTATTCATGTATTTTTATTCTGAAATATGACATTCATATTTATGCTTTTTAAAATATTTTTGTAAATACCAGAATATTTAGAAATATAACTTTTAGTGTTTATGAATAGTGTAATTTCTTTGGTTAATCCAACTTTTCAGGTAATTAATTGACAACCTCTACTTAATATAAATTTTATTTTTGTGGATTTGCATTGTTGATATTTGGCAATAATTATTTAGGTAACTATGCTTTACTCCTTTTTCTCTTACTATCATTGCTTTCTACTTACTAAGTACCCATTGAAAAAGGTATATTATACAATTTGACAAGCCAAACAAAGGAACAGGCAATCCCCATTCTCCCAATTGGTGGTGATGGGGACAGGGTTAGTACACCTCTGGGACTTGCACCTATCAGATATGTATGGCTGCTAGTGTGTCATATGTATATATACACTGGAGATCAAAATTAGAGAACAATGTATGATCACTTTTTTTCAGAAAAAAATGTAATGTACATTGATCAACATTTGAAGGTTTTGTTGTAAGGGGTACACCATGCCACTAAAACAGTGTATTACAAAGGATCCAAAGTTTATCAATATAAAATCTTTATTTTGCCCAAAATGTGATCATAATTAGATAACAGCAATGACTGTAGCACAGAGAAAGATAAGTATATTTTCTGAAGGTAAAAAAAAGTCACCAATCAGTAGGACGTGTACAGGCCTTTGGTTTGAATGACCTCAGCATATCTGCGGCTACAGGACATCACTAGTCGCTCACACTGCTCTGGTGTGATTTTGGTCCACTCTTCTTCCAGTCTCTTCCACAGTTCTTTGACTGTTGTCGGTTTGTTGTCCATAACTTTGTCACCAAGGATTTTCCAGAGGTTAGCTATTGAGTTTAGATCTGGACTCTGGGCTGGCCATTTCATTGTTTCAATGTTTTCTGTTTCAAGGAACTGCTTTACCCGTTTTGCTGTGTGACAGGGGGCATTGTCCTGCATGAAAATTGCTGGCTGATTGAGTGATGAGCACAAGTAAAGAACGACGTGTTGTTGAAGAAGGTTCTGATACATACTTGCATTCACTGCACCATGTAGCTGTATGAGAGGTCAAATTCCTACTGCAGAAAACATTCTCCAAACCATGACACTTCCTCCACCACCTTTCTCTGGCTTCTTAACACACTTTGAGTTTAGTCTTTCCCCAGTTTGTCGACGAACATAATGTTTCCCATCAGACCTAAATAAATTGAACTTCCGTTCATCACTAAAATGAACTGTGGACCACTTATTTTCTGTCCACACAATATGCTCCTCACCAAAGGTGAGTCTAGCTTTTTAATTAATTCTGATAATGAGAGGTTTGGTCACTGCAGAGTGGGCTTTCAGTCTAAATGCTGTTAAACATCGTGACACTGTATGACGAGATAGATCCTTATCCTGTTCAGTGCTGAACTGGTGAGTAACTCCAGCCGCAGTGTTGAAATGATTACCCATGGAGACTCTCTGCATTATCCTGTCCTCTCTCGCATTTGTCTTTCAAGGGCAACCAGCCTTTTTGAGGGACTTGAAACATTTTGTGATATTGTAAAGATGTTATATTCTCGAAATCACTGATTTGGAACTACCAACTTTGCTTGCTATGGCTGTTTTGGTCACCCCTTTGGCCTTCATCTGAACAATCTGCTGCTGGAGAGTTTCAGTCGCTTTAGATCGGCACATCATTTTTGCAAAGTCAGTGGAAACTGAAAAGTTAGGCTGCCAGTTACATAGGATTTGTCAGATAATTAAGGAAATTAGCACCAGCTGTCAGATTAACACTAATAACTTGCAGGCACATAATCACTTATACCACAAGGTGAATGGCGGAAAAAAAATAAACAAATGAAGCCAATTCTTGATTTGCTGTTGATTTGTTCATTCTGCCTCTAAAAGATCACAGTATGACATGGCTCATATTTATCCTGCGTTCTACGCTGAGCGCATACACTGTAAGGCCTAAAACACACTTCCGCAAAAAAACGTACGTGTCTCACGGTCCGTTTTTCGGGTCTGTGTTCCGTTTTTTAGGGGCGTTTCTCCGGTACGTATGGCATCCGTGTGATGGCGTATGCGAGCCGTGTGTGCATGTGGAATGTCCGTATATTGACATAAAATACGTACGTGTGCTGTCCGTGTGCTGTCCGTTTATAAAGGCCCGCATTCTTACCCAATTAACGTTGTTAATCATTCATCATGAGATCCTGGTGTTTTTGTTTGCCATTAATTGACCTGATAGATTGGTAACAAGTGTTTCAGATTTCGTGATTAAAAACGGACACGGACGATACGTGCTGAACACGGACATACTCCGTGTGCGGTCCGCGCAGGCACGGACCCATAGACTAAAGCGGGTCCGTGCCTGCGTGTTGCCGGCAAAAACGGACATGTCGTCCGTGTAGAAAAGCGCACACACGTACTTACCACACGGACACACGTTCCGTGTGATTTTACGTGTGTGTACCATCTACCATTGAATACCATGGGTCTCCGTGTGTATGTGTACGTGCAAATACGTACCGCACACATACAAAAAAAACGGATGTGTGTTGCGGGTCTAATTAAGTTTAAGCGTCCGTGCCCACAATTAGGAATAGCAGCATTTTGGCACTGTGTGTTTTCGCTGCATCCAAAATGCTGCATTGCACAGTACAAGCACAGTGGATGGGATTTATAGAATTCCCTTGCCCTCTGTGCTTCTTTTCTCCACAGCATAAACTGACATGCGGTGCAGCTTTGTTAGCTACAGCATATCAATTTATGCTTGTGGAAACACGAGTGTTCTCCATGGGGAAAACAGAGCGAAAGTACCACAGCACCTCAAACTCTGATTGTGTGCATGGACAGCTGCAGCCCACAGCACCTCAAACTCTGATTGTGTGCATGGACAGCTGCAGAGAACACTTGTGTCTCTGCGGGAGAAGACATGCTACATCCAGGACACAACATGTGCGGATTGTGAGCATATATCCTAAATCTCTGAAAAATCTGACTCAGAGAAAATTCCCAATGGAAAATTCACTGTAATGAGGCAGATGGAGTCACTTTGAACTCACTTTTGACCTGTGGTCAAGTGGTGTGCATCTTTTTACGCCTCTTTTTTGGTGTGCACAAAAGTGTGATCAACAATTGTTTTATTCACCTTTGAAAAGATGGGCACCGCTGAACAGAGGCTAAACAGAGTCACGAGTAACTCTGCTGCCTCATTAGTGAATTAATCCGTCACGGGTTTCAACTGAATCACGTATAATCCACTCAACCCACAAAAACACAAGTCCCCAGGCAGGTCCATCATCGGTTAACAGACATATAGCGGGCTCTCACATTACTGGTAACATAAAGGTTCTCAAAAACTTCTATGGCTGCCCCCCCCCCCCCAAAAAAAAAGAAATCCAGCAAAATCTGCGCTCCCAAATTCCCCCCTCTTTTCTGAGACCCACAAGTTGCCTAAACCACAGTTAGCATCCATATGTTTGGCATTGTTGTAGCGAGGAGAGCCCACCTAAGTATATGGAATGCAGGTTTCCAGAAGCACAAGATTACCACAATGTACGGGCACTACAATGTACAACAAGGACTTATTTGCAATTTTTCATTCTGCAACTTTCACTGCGTTTGATACCATGGGTGTTTTTCAGAGAAAAATCATCACTACACCCATAGATGAATTCCCTGAGGGGTGTAATTTCCAAAATTGGGTCACTTGAAGGGATTTTTTTCCATTCTGGCAATTATGGGCTCTGCAAATGAAGACTGCAAACTATTCTAGGAAAATCTGTGCTCTAAAAATCAAATGGCGCTCCTTCCCTCCCGAGCCCTGTGGTGCAGCCAAACAGTACAGTACAGTCACATGTGGGGTATTGGCATGTTTAGGAGAAATTGTGTAACAAATTATGCAGTCTTTTGTTTATCTATTCCCCTTGTGAAAATTGGAAATATGGGGTTAAAATAACATTTTAGGGATAAAATGTGATTTACTTTTTGTTTACAGCCCAATATTATAAACTTTTGTGACACACCTGCAGTGTCAATATGCTCATGGCACCCCTAGATGAATTCATTGAGGGGTGCAGTTTGTAATATGAGGTCACTTCTGGTGGGTTTCTGCTGTTCTGGCACCTCAGGGGCTCTGCCAATGTGACAGGGCACCCGCAAACCATTACAACTAAATGTGCACTCCAATATAGCGCTCCTTTCCTTATTTACTTTTTACTGTGCCTGCGCTATTTGGAGGGAATAACCTGGTGCACATGATATGTAAAACCCACTATTTGCTGAAAGTCACCACCAGCTCAAAGCATTCAAAGCAGCACTACATCAGTCTACAACATAGAGGTAATCTATCTGCTTTGAGTAGCATGATATAGCTAACCAAAGCATCTACTTCAACATGCGGAATGAAGGTATTCTGGTCAGATAAAAACCAAGTATAACTTTTGTTGCGAAATTTAAAATGCTATGTGTGGTGGAAAATTAACACTGCACATCACCCCGGAAACACCATCCCCACCATCAAACATGGTGGTGGCAGCATTATGCTGTGGGGTTACTTTTCTTCAGCAGCTACAGAGAAGGTGGTCAGAGTTGACGTGCAGATGGATGGAGCTAAATGCAGTGCAATCCTGGAGGAAAACCTATTAGAGGCAGCAAAATATTTGAGACTAGGGCATAGGTTCACCATCCAGCAAGATAATGATCCTAAACATACTGCCAGAGCTACAATGGATGGTTTAGATCAAAGTATATTCATATTTTTGAATGACCCAATCACAGTTAAGACTTAAATCCCATTAAAAATCTGTGTCAAGACTTAAAAATTGGTATTTACAGGCGCCTCCATCAAATCTCATTGAGCTAGACCTACACTGAACAGTAAGATAAACACAACACTTTTGCTTTTGCTCCCTTTTTCATGATCTGAACTCTTAGATCGAAGACTTTTTCTATCCACAATAATTTATAATTGAACAGTAATTTGCCATGTGTGCTTTTTGAAAATATCTATATCATGAATAGTTCTGTGTATACCAATGATAAACACCTATAAGGATATCCTTGACTAAAGGCCTCTTTACACACAGAGATAAATCTGCGGTAGATCTGTTGTTGTAGTGAAATTGTGGACAATCAGTGCCAGGTTTGTGGCTGTGTACAAATGGAACAATATGTCCATGATTTCACTGCAATCACAGATCTGCCAAAGATTTATCTCTGTATGTAAAGTGGCCTTTAGACGATGCTGATCTAAACACTGGATATTATCTGAATATCTGCAACATAGAGTTTTGCATGAACTTCGCCAACTGTCATGGCAATGCTCTGTTGACATTGCAGATTCTGACAATCCACCCAATGTTTTGTCTGGTGATTCTGATCAACACAGGCGGACTCAGTGTTGACCTGCTGAGTGCCCAGTCATAGTCAGGCTAGCAAGAGTTAACCTCTGCTAGCCTGCTTGTTAGGCTCCTTTAATCACATGTTGGGATGAAGCCATCAACATCAACATCTGCTCCTCTCATACTTAATCTGGATATAATCTTTTACTCATGCCAGCTATAGGTTGTACTGTGTTGATCTGTGTGTATTGGTGTTCCAGACTATCTGGAAAGTGTTGCTTTTTGCTGGAGAGGTTGTGTTTACCCGTTGTCTTGTTTTCTCCTTGTTCTTGTTTTCCTCCTAATCTTTTCTTGCCTCATACTTTTGTGAGGGTGTGCTGTGCTGTCTGACAGAGTTTTGGTTTCCCCTGTCTAGCTATTTTTCTGGGTTTAATCACACTGCTGTCACTGTCCCCCTGGGGAAGGGAGAAGGGGAATCAGATCAGGACGGCTTAGGAGCAGGGCTTCGAAGGAGACTCAGACATCACCACCTTTAGGGGTATCCCTGAGACTAAGGATAGTATAGGGCCCACTGGCCTTAGGGTCAGCTTAGGAACCCCAGTTTCCTGTTATCCCCATAGTCATCGTGACATCTTCTTTCCATTCACTGGTCGGATTTTTTAAAAAAAAATAATAATTCCAGTATTTATGTGACTCTAGTCTACAACATTTTGAGATTTGGAAAAAATGAAGGCTTACCGGTGACATTTTTACAATGTACAAGTATATGAAGGGATAGTACAGAGATCTTTCTAATGATCTTTGTACACCTAGTCTGCAACGATGATAAGGGAGCATCTTCTACGTCTAGAAGAAAGAAGGGTTAATCATAATCTCAGATAGCGATTCTTTACTGTAAAAACAGTGAGATTATGGAACTTTCTGCCATATGATGTATTGGTTCCTCTAAAATGATCAACGAGAGCCTGAATGCCTTTTTTGAACAATATACTATTACAGGTAATGGACAGTAGATTCTGTGATGGAGTTGATCCGAGGAACTAGTCTGATTGTTGTATGTGAAGTTGGGAAGGAATTTTTCTCGCCCTGAGCTCAAAGATACACATGGAGCACCCACAATATCACCGTAACAAAAATGTAGGATTCAGTGTGAGAAATGGCACCAAAATATGATCTTTATCATTGTTTGGGAATGTGTTAACCTCTGAATGGACATTTTGTTCAGGTTTAGCAGCTTCTATTTCTGGTTAGTTCTATAGATTGAGCAGCTGTATCCAGAACATCTGCTGAATTTAATTAAGCTGGATTTAATTAAACTAACAACTAAAGAGCTTTGCTGATAAGGAATAGTTACTTAGCAACAAGTTGTACAATGTTATAGTTTTTTTTTTTTAGATTTTTAATATTGTCTCTGCCTTAGGCCTGTTTCAGACGTCAGTGATTCTGGTACGTATGTTGCAGTTTTGATACGTACCAGAATCACTGACATACGCAGACCCATTATAATCAATGGGTCTGCGCACACATCAGTGATTTTTCACTGACTGTGTCTCCGTCGGTGTACATGCATGTCCATGATTGCCGCACGGAGACAAGTCCGTTTTTTCTGGCATCACTGATGTCCCACGGACCACTCTATGGTGAAACACGTACCACAAAAAAACGTACATTGAAAATAAAATACATTTTTAACTCACCCGGCTCCAGCGACGCTCTGTGCAACCTCTGCTATCTGCAGCTTCCTGCCCGGCTCATTATGGCATTCATATTCATGAATGTAGCCGCAGCCAACCCGGAAGTAGCTGCAGAGGTGAGAGACAGCGGCGGCCGGATGTAGCAGAGCTGGAGACTTCAGCACCATGGCCAGCAGGAACGGGACCGGTGAGTATACGTCCATGTGCAGTCACGGAGTACGGATCACAGATTACACATGGAGAACATACATTTGCCGTGAATCACGGCATACAGAGGGACATTGGCGTTTTTAACACGTCAGGGAAAAACGTGTGTGTTTTTCACTGACGTGTGAAACAGGCCTTAGAAAGATAGCTGGATGCGCATGTGTGCTCCATGCACTTTAGAAAGCCAATATATTTACTGAACAAAATAGGGTTACTTGTTCTAGTAACTATTTTATCGGGTAAATAATTACAAAAAAAAACTATAATGGAAAAACAAAACTTTTCTGTCTTTTGGAATTGAACTCCAGTAGACCATTAAGGTGCAAAAAGGAGATTTTTTTTTTTAGAGACCAAATAAAAACTCCTAAAAACAATTTTATTACTTTAATATTAAAAATATAATTTTAAAAATTGTATAATTTTGAAATTGTCCACTACAATTCAGACAGGGTCATGTGAGGTGAGTACAACAGAAGGCAAACCAGCCAGTGAGTGGATAGTGGGATATTTTGATATCAGCTGACAAACATAGTAGCCGAATTATCTCAATAGTTGTGGCATGAATGGGCTAACACACAGAGATAACCTGTGTTCCCACGGGTGAAATAACTTTTATGTCGTATTAATAAAACTACTGCTTTATTAGGAAGCCGTTTCTTCTTCTACAATATTGATTGAGGATAATAGGGATGTACATTTTCTGTCCATTTAGACTACTGATATATAGACACATTTTGTGACTGTGCGCATCCTTGCTGTATCTAAAGCCCGCTTTACACGTTGCAATTTCGCATACGATAGCGTATGCGATTTGCAACGCCCCCATCGTATGTGCGGCACGTTCAATTTGTTGAACGTGCCGCACACACGATTAAACCCCGTCACACGTACTTACCCGTCCATACGACCTCGCTGTGGGCAGCGAACGTCCACTTCCTGGAGTGGGAGGGACTTCGGCGTCACAGCGACGTCATGCGGCAGCGGCCAATAGAAGCGGAGGGGTGGAGCTGAGTGGGACAAACATCCCGCCCACCTCTTTCTTCCACATTATCGGCAGCAGCCGTGGGAGGCAGGAAAGTTATGTTCAATATTCCCGGTACACTGCGATGTGTGCTGCCACGGGAACATTGAACAACCACACGTTCAATTCTAGAGACAGATACGATGTGTATGCGATGAACGTTTTAACGTTCAATCGCAATCTCCCGTACCTGTCACACACTGCAATGTACTTACAATGCCGGATGTGCGTCACTTACAACGTGACCCCGCCGACACATTGTAAGATATATTGCAGCGTGTAAAGCGGGCTTTAGGGAGGCATTATTCCTCCCCTGTTGCGAGGTAGAACACGTCATGCTTTAAATTGTGCCTGCTCTATTTGTGTTCATTAATATGCGTTCAGCGTGTATGTGATTTAGCACAGCTAGCGCATATCTGGCCTATGCTGTGTGCCTTGAACAGGAAGCTCCTCCTATTTTCAGAGTGTTGGAATGCTTTGCGCTCTACACCTCTATATCCTGTATTACATTTTGGCAATGCTTGTGCGTTCCACACAGTCACTTCATGCAATCTTGGAGTAGGGGAAAGCTTTGCGCTCCACATTTCTATTCCCTGCATCACACTGCTACACGCATGCGCATTAGGTCTGGTACGTCAGCTGCAGACCATTTCCGGAATGGTGGAGCGCTTTTGCGTTCCACACATTCATTTCCTGCATCGCGCTAATACAGGTGCTAAGCATGCACACTAGATATGTCGCAGCAGGGACAGGTCACATCCGGTACTGCGGGGTCTCTACGACACATTCAAGCACGGCCGACACAGATTGCACATTTTCAGCAACTTCCGTCCTTTTACCGGGGCGGGAAAAATCTGCACATTTAAAATATTGCTTCTAGTATATCTGCCCCCCCCCCCCTCCACTATCCAGGTTATCAGTACTTGTGGGGAGTGTATATCCCTGAATTTAAGGTGCCCACTCACTGCACTACGGACCTGCTGATCACACATTGGGCCACTGATATTGCCCTATTGGTTACAAGAGCATAATATGTAAGATGGCCTTTTTGCTGTATGGATCAATCATTAAATCTACTGAATTTCCCCTGATGAACCCCTGAGTAAAAACAGGGGGGAAAACGTGTCGGGCATCTGCTCTGGACAATCCCAGCAGATAAGTTATCCCTTGCCGGGATCTTTATCTATTTATTCATTTAGGCCTTCAGTTGTGTTGTACTGATAATTGTGCTTTAACCTGAATTTTGCCTCACTCGGCTCCTAAGATATAACTATTCAGGATGCTTGGGTAGTGGTCACCATTCATTTCTTTATGGAAACCACTTATAATCTATAGTGACCTGAGATGAAATGGCACTAATTATTTATTCCTTGGTGATGGGTGCCTATCTTGGCAATAATAGTGATTGAGGGATAGAACAGGGACAGCCGGTGAGGAGCGGGGGGGTACCCAAAACAGTATGGTGCACCTCCGTTGATAGTTAGGCAAGAAAGAAGGGAACAGATAGTCGCCTGTTAGCCCATTCATGCCACTACTATTGAGATAATTCGGCTACTATGTTTGTCGGCTGATATCAAAATATCCCACTATCCACTCACTAGCTGGTTTGCCTTCTGTTGCACTCACCTCACATGACCCTGTCTGAACTGTAGTGGACAATTTCAAAATGATACCATTTTTTAATTATAATAATTATATTTTTAATATTAAAGTAATAAAAACTCTTTTTAGGAGTTTTTCTTTGGTCTCTAATTGGAGTTGAACTCCCACAGAGTTGTAAGAATGCAAAACAAAATATTGTGCAGATAATTTTAAGGAAATTTGGCTCATGAATATTGAACTTGAGGTCAATATTAAAGGAATTGTTCCATTTCAGACCCTGTCTGCTTGCTCTGTATTCACCTTCTCCAAGTCCTCCGAGTGTCTAATGCTGCTCCTGGTGTTGGCATTGGTTGCAACGCTGACATCATGTCAATAGCGTAACGCAGCAGCCAATCAGAAAGCATTCCAATTACACAGGCAGACCACCTAAACTCCTGGATAGGCTGCTGCAATGCCCATGTGACACCACTGCAGAAGATATCAGAAAACAGGAGTAGAGGCAGAGACTCACTGGTGGACCCAGTGAAGGTGAGTATAGCATGGTTTGTTGTGTTTAACAAATTGCAGCTGGGAATGAAGGAAACAACCCCTTTAAGAGGACGAACAAAGCTTCGACAGATAAAATAACGTTTTACCAAAGCTACAGCTAAAAGCACAGTAAGTGACCCAGCAAGAGAATTATTATTTCTGCTCCTACATTATCCTACTCTCAGAGAGGACACAATAACCTAGACAGATTCTCTTCAAGGGTTTTATGTCACATTCTGTTGGTTCAATTTAGCTACAAATGTGCAGTGTATTCATATTTTATTTCAACACTATGTGGTACAGAGCCATAAGTTAGGAAAGATATATGAGCAATAAGTGAGAAAGCAGCACTCAACCAGCCCATTGTTGGACATTGTTGCGCAATAGAGATGAGCGAACCTTTGGAAGTTCAGTTCACTAGGCACATTCAAACCTTAAAAAAGTTTGCTTTTTGACCTCGACTTGATTCAAACCTCAATGGAAGTCAGTAATTGGGTATTTCGTGGCTCCACTCACATGCTGCCATAAGCAGAACACTTCCAGGGGAGGGTGGCCGGGGTTTTCCAATTTTTTTTTTTTTTTGTTTGTGTGTGAACACTGCATCTGATCATGCATGATTTTACCCCCAAATGGGTGACATTTAAACACTGTATGCTGCTCGCACAGGGCTGAGCATCACTCCTACCCAAGCACAGGGCTGCTCGCTTGAGTGGTTTGCACTTGTAACTCACTCGAACTTCAAACCTGAACTTTTTTTTTTTAAAGTTAGTTTCCGAACCTCAAACCTCAGGTTCACTCATTTCTATTGCCCAACTGTACTTCTGCTTAAACCAGGGAATATATTGCTTCACCTGCGACTAGAGATGAGCGGAACTATGGAAGTTCGGCTCAGATAATTCAGCCGGCTTTTAGATAAAGTTGAGTTCAAGACCTGGACTAGACCTGACCCCTATTGGGAGTCACTGATTGGACAGTTTGGCTCTTTACTCACATACAGCCAGCCATAAACAGATCACTTCCTTGGGAGGGTGGTGTTTGTTCTTTTGGACATACTACATCCAGTAACGCTGATTTTACCCCGAGTGAGAGCCATTAAAACACTGCAAGTGTCTCACAGGGGCCGAGCACTGAGCGTACCTGAGCACAGTGATGCTTGCTTGATTGGCCAGCTTACGCAAAGTACCAGAACTCCGAACCCGAACACTGATTTTTTTTTTTTTAAAGCCCGTATTTGGTACAAACACCAAACTTTACTGTTTGGGTCTGCTCATTTCCACTTTGTGACTACTTTTATCTTGAACTTGGAAAGGTCTTAAAATATAAAGTGGACCAAGAAGTTTGTGATGTTGCTCGGTATTGAATCAATAATTCATACATGAGAATGATTTTGCAAGTACGTTACAGAATCTTGTGAATATAGCCATCATTTGTTGTTTCTGTATCAGTGTGTGTATTTAATTATTCATTTTAAGCCTGAAAACTAATTATTAATATGAAGGCAATTTAATTAGATAGTGATTTGTTAATGAGAAAATATGTGGGTCAGTAATGAATTCCGGTCAACTAATTACCTTATATTCAAATACTGTTTTTTAGATCTGGTTAAAGCTTTCTGAAAGCATAGTCATCGTTCAGGTTTATTCTGATAATAAACCAAATATATAATAAAAGATGGTTATATATTACTTTTGTTTGTTTCAATAACTTTTTTAATTAGTATTTCTTGAAACATTCTTCTCTATGTTGACTCCACCATTAGTACTTCCTATAATATTTAGTGTTTCCAGATCAACTAAAGTAAAAAAGCAGTGAAGTCTAATTAGATTATACTAGAAGAAACAATGTAAAGACCAATACTTGAGTAACGGCTATTGTCAATACCATACATAGTTTATACACTAGCGCTTTATGACATATTGTGAAAATATTCGGCATCAGTGCAAATATGTTTTTTATCATAGATTGTAGTTATAGATGCAGAGAATGAGTTGGCCTTCAATTAAATTAGCTAAGGCTGTTATCTGCAAAGGACAAAAATATTGGTGGATAGTAATATTCAAAGCTCCAGACATACTGTGCTGTGAGATATAACATTGCAGAATATAACCTTCAAGGGAGGCTGTTAGGTGAAGGGAGAGCAGTTTAGAGCCACAGTTCTTGTTCACAGCGTGTCTTTACCGTAGGGTACACTTCTGAGTATGGCCATATTGCTGAGGGTTGTGAGGTTTCAGATCTTCAGATAGCTTTTTGTTTTAAATCTGGTACAGAGTGTGAGAGAAATCCATGTTTCCTTCTGTTTGTTTGCTCAATGGTAGCAGGAAAGTAAATGAGGGAAAGCAAAACAATGAAAATGTCAAATGTTCTTTTTTTCTTCTAATTTTTATTTGGTATTTTTAAAGTTGGTGTGCCACCATAACAGCCCAAGTGAAGAGTTGTTGAGTTCTGGAGGTCAAATATCTGAAACCCCCACTGATCCCTGAAATACAGCTCTGGTTTCGATTATTTCAATGGAGCAATGGTCCTGAATTTGCATCACCATCCATCCATTCACTGTCTATTGGATTGACAGAGATAGCCAAATACAATAATGCTTTTAAAGTAAATCTGTCAGCAGGATTTAATTCCCCCAATTACTTTTTTGTGCATGTATCGCTTTCAAGAGAAGTCCACCATTGCCTCTACAAGGCCAGTCCGTTTCTCCATTACTAAAAAAAACAGTGTTTGAATTAATATTTGAATGAGGCTGTAGATCTAAAGCCTCTGTCACTCCAGCTCTATTACCTGCCCAGCGCTGCCTCTTCCTGCTTGTCTGATGACTGCTTTACCTCAAGTCACAGAGCCTAGAGACTGTCATTCAGGCAGAAGGAGGTGGTGCTGAATACAGACCATTGTCACTTCGGTCTGTGCCCTGATCAGAGTAAAAACGCTCCAATGATAGCAAAGACCAATGTGACAGAGAAGCTGCTGATAGGCAAGAAAACTGTAATATACATGTTGCTGGTGGAGTGCCGGTGATTGGTCATCATGTCGCTGGAGAAGCGGTGGTGATCGGTCACCATATCGCTCGTAAAGCCGCGTTGATTGGTCATCATATTGCTGATGGAGCGGCGGTGATCGGTCATCATATCGCTGATGGAGTGGCAGTGATCGGTCATCATATCGCTGATGGAGCGGCGGTGATCGGTCATCATATCGCTGATGGAGCGGCGGTGATCGGTCATCATATCGCTGATGGAGCGGCAGTGATCGGTCATCATATCGCTGATGGAGCGGCGGTGATCGGTCATCATATCGCTGATGGAGCGGCGGTGATCGGTCATCATATCGCTGATGGAGCGGCAGTGATCGGTCATCATATCGCTGGTAGAGCGGTGGTGATTGGTCATTATATCGCTGGTGGAGCAGCCGCGATCAGTCATCCTATCACTGATTAAGCAGCGGTGATCATTCATCATATCGCTGGTGGAGCAGAGGTGATCAGTCTGAGATATCACAGGATCTCAGTGCTTAGTGAGGAGGAAGACCAAGATGTGTTATCATACATGGGACTGACATTGCTGCACTTTATTAGAAGACTGATTGCTGCACTCCACCAGTGATATGTACAGTTAGGTTCAGAAATATTTGGACAGTGACACAATTTTCGCGAGTTGGGCTCTGCATGCCACCACATTGGATTTGAAATGAAACCTCTACAACAGAATTCAAGTGCAGATTGTAACATTTAATTTGAAGGTTTGAACAAAAATATCTGATAGAAATTGTAGGAATTGTACACATTTCTTTACAAACACTCCACATTTTAGGAGGTCAAAAGTAATTGGACAAATAAACCAAACCCAAAAAAAAATTTTTTATTTTCAATATTTTGTTGCGAATCCTTTGGAGTCAATCACTGCCTTAAGTCTGGAACCCATGGACATCACCAAACGCTGGGTTTCCTCCTTCTTAATGCTTTGCCAGGCCTTTACAGCCGCAGCCTTCATGTCTTGCTTGTTTGTGGGTCTTTCCGTCTTAAGTCTGGATTTGAGCAAGTGAAATGAATGCTCAATTGGGTTAAGATCTGGTGATTGACTTGGCCATTGCAGAAGGTTCCACTTTTTTGCACTCATGAACTCCTGGGTAGCTTTGGCTGTATGCTTGGGGTCATTGTCCATCTGTACTCTGAAGCGCCGTCCGATCAACTTTGCGGCATTTGGCTGAATCTGGGCTGAAAGTATATCCCGGTCCGGCTACTCTTGTCTGCTGTTATGTCATCAATAAACACAAGTGACCCAGTGCCATTGAAAGCCATGCATGCCCATGCCATCACGTTGCCTCCACGTTTTACAGAGGATGTGGTGTGCCTTGGATCATGTGCCGTTCCCTTTCTTCTCCAAACTTTTTTCTTCCCATCATTCTGGTACAGGTTGATCTTGGTCTCATCTGTCCATAGAATACTTTTCCAGAACTGAGCTGGCTTCATGAGGTGTTTTTCAGCAAATTTAACTCTGGCCTGTCTATTTTTGGAATTGATGAATGGTTTGCATCTAGATGTGAACCCTTTGTATTTACTTTCATGGAGTCTTCTCTTTACTGTTGACTTAGAGACAGATACACCTACTTCACTGAGAGTGTTCTGGACTTCATTTGATGTTGTGAACGGGTTCTTCTTCACCAAAGAAAGTATGCGGCGATCATCCACCACTGTTGTCATCCGTAGACGCCCAGGCCGTTTTGAGTTCCCAAGCTCACCAGTCAATTCCTTTTTTCTCAGAATGTACCAGACTGTTGATTTTGCTACTCCAAGCATGTCTGCTATCTCTCTGATGGATTTTTTCTTTTTTTTCAGCCTCAGGATGTTCTGCTTCACCTCAATTGAGAGTTCCTTAGACCGCATGTTATCTGGTCACAGCAACAGCTTCCAAATGCAAAACCACACACCTGTAATCAACCCCAGACCTTTTAACTACTTCATTGATTACAGGTTAACGAGGGAGACGCCTTCAGAGTTAATTGCAGCCCTTAGAGTCCCTTGTCCAATTACTTTTGGTCCCTTGAAAAAGAGGAGGCTATGCATTACAGAGCTATGATTCCTAAACCCTTTCTCCGATTTGGATGTGAAAACTCTCATATTGCAGCTGGGAGTGTGCACTTTCAGCCCATATTATATATATAATTGTATTTCTGAACATGTTTTTGTAAACAGCTAAAATAACAAAACTTGTGTCACTGTCCAAATATTTCTGGACCTAACTGTATATTACAATCTTCTCTGCCTAGGAGCAGTTTCTGTCACTGACACTTGTCTTTGCTCAGATCGGAGCACGCCCTATAATTTGTCCCTCTTTCTATTCTTACAAAGTTGTGAGGTTCTTGCCTTTCCGTACCATGAATTGATGTAGCACCGCTCGGTACGTTAGGAAATGGCAACAACTTTTTACTGAGAGTTGGATTAGCATATAATTTGCATATTTTCTTACATTAATTAAAGCCCATTCCTTACTGATTGTTTAATAACATATTTAGAAGTTAGATTTTTTTTATTAGTAATATATTAAAATAAAAAAAGGCAAGGATCATTTTTCGTGATGGGTTCTATATCCAGGTGAGAACTGCATGGCATATAAGTTTTACTATGTCATCATGGCACACTCTACAAGTAAAAACTGTACCCCTTAGGCCCCATGTATACTTAGAGAATTGAACAATGCCTTCAAACTTTCCAAAGTGCTGCTGGCTGTCTGCAGTTCACCTGTGTGTAGATGCAATGTGGAAGAGTCCGTCCACTCCCAAGCTGTACGGTGCGGCTGTGTATTCTAGCCAATTCCACATCTCATACGTGCACTCCTGGGGCCTGTACAATGAGGTGGACTGTCCATCGGCTTTATATGTGTCCTGTGCATGTGCTTGTTACCTATATTCTCTATTTAAAGCAATTCTTTTCTTACCTTTTTAATGTTTAGATAATTTAAAGATTATTTTGTTCTATCTCCCACATTAAATAATATTAGTTACTTGTTCAATCCATAAATATTGGGGGTAAATTATTTTTCCCTCTATGTCAAAAACTTGCATCAAAACTCAAGAAATCTCTTGTATGAGGTATTTTACTAAAATATTTTGCAATTTTACATATTTTTACGTTGTACCTAATATTTTTTCAAAATATCATCATTACATAAAAAATGTATAATTATTTGGCAAACTTGCAGATATCTGGGATCGGCGCCAATTCTGCTGGACTAACCAGACTTTAAAAAAAAAAATTGCATCCGGCTCAGAATATATCCCGGATATCTGGCTGGACAATGGTCCCCATGTAAGTCCATGGGGACCAGAATCCATCAATTAATAATGGTGGTAGAAGGGATGCTATACTTACCGATTCTCCGGTGTGGCTGTAACTTCTTTCAGGCAGCTAACTCTTCTTCTGGGGCCGCACGTTTACCTTCATGCATATTCACTGCTTCCCCTGCCCACTCCAGTTATTTGTGGTCACAGCTGTAGGTTTCCATGGTCACAGTAATAAACCCTTTAGTTTAGGAAAACAATAGCTCACACACAGATAAGAGAAGCATAGTTGTTTTTTCTTTTTTAACCCTTGCAGCATGCTGTCCTCAGCTTACAATGCAAAATCCTGCAGACAGATTCCCTTTAAAATACAATAAATGTACTTGGGTTATACCCTGCTGATCTGGCCAGGGACAAGACTTGTTCAGCCCACCCCTGTAAGGCTCTTGTATAAAAAAAAATCAATACTGGTGTGACGACATGGACTCTGTCAGTGCCTAGCAAGGGTTAAAGTTTCTTAACATTCAGCCAGACATGAAGATATTTTGTTTATGGACTGGGGATAAGCCCTCATTGTTTCTGACTCAGGAGTCTATTGTTAAAGTTCTTGTTGACTCATGTAATTACCTTGGCCAGAGAGGATCAGATACCCAGACAAATCAATTGTGCGAACCTCCATTTTATTGCTATGTGTATTTGAATGCGATGTGGCTTGGCTGTTTCTCCCTCATCTCTGTCAGAGACCATAACTGCTGGCGATGTTTTGCATACGGCTTGAGATCTAGCCAATAAGAGCCCAGTGTCTTATCCTCCAATCATGAAGACCCCAGTGGTCTGTATGGAGAGCTCAGGGGTATAAGAAGGTGGACTGTGCATTGCCCGGGGAGACTCTTGCTATATGCTACCAATCTAGGACCTGCGGATCTGATTCGCAAGCCATAGCTGAACCTGGATTATAACACTATATGGACTTCAGCATCGACTGCAAGGATTTGGCTGTGATATCAAAGACTACCTAAGGAAGGAATCTAGCTTGGGACAATCCAGTAACCTGACTACAGACTTTGCGGTCCTCAACCAGCTTCCTAAATCTGGCATTATTCCTTTCTCGGTTGGTGCCCGCTGAAAGCTCTGAGGCATGGACATTCTAAATCCCTGGTGAGCCAGCAGAAGGGTGAGAAACTGTTGCCGATTACATCTTGTGGTTTTGCTGGTTATGTGCTTTGTGCCATTAATTGTTTGGGGATCCAATAAAGTCTTAATATTGTGATTCCCGTTCCACCCATGGTTAAGGAGGTCAGGTGTTCAGTTGGGATGAGCCCTCGGCCATGCTGTCTTTCTAAAGGCGGCCGGGCCAGTGGACAAGAGCACCCACTGACCCCCGTGTCTCCACAACTGGTCTGCCATAAGGTGCCCATGAGTTAGGTCCAGTAAAGTACAAGCCTTGACGCTCTATGCCACTGTCTACCAGCTCAATATTATGCAGAGTGTTTAATGACTTAGTACAGTTTTAATGCATGTATTGTCTCATGTTGTAGTGTATAATGTTGTGTATATGGTTTTATACCAGATTTGTTATTGATATCTATATTAATTCCATTTCTTGTACTTTTATGTGTCTCGTCAACCCACCTTTCACATTCAACATTTCAAGACACAAGAAAACAATACTTTGGCTCTGAATACTTTATCACAGGCATGTAGTAGTGGCATGCAGCATCTTGATTGATACTGTGTAATGTATTCTTTGGAAAGTCGTGATTCCTAAGAAATTGGTTGTATGCTCTTAAAAAAAAGAAAAGCTCATAGGAGTTGAGATGGATAGATTTTTTTTATGACTTTTTAGTATACTATCCAGCGGTTGATTTATGCACTGATTTCTCTGTTTAATTATTGGCAATCCTTAACTAATAAACAGATACCTCAAACCAATCTTAACCCACAGCGGTCCTCCTCTCACCAGCACATTGCCACAGTGGTGCAGTCCCATTGCCAGAGTGCTGACCAGCCCCAGGGCCTACTCAGTAAGTATATGTATACTAGACAACTCTGTTATAACATAAAGATGCCAGAAGTCAGCTTATCTAATTCCATGTTAAAGTGTATTCCATGTTTTCAGATATTTAATGTGCAATTTTTGATCTCTCTCTTATTTGTAGGCATCTCCATTCAATTTTTTTTATCTCTTATCTTTTTCTATCGCTTTCTAATTTTAAGTCTTATTTTAAATAAATTTATTTTTTATTCAAATCACCTATGAAGATCAAATCTCTGTTATCAGAGCAGATTTCCATGTCAAAAGTAGGGCTGCATAACTGTCACAAGTGTCTTCTGTCATTAGACTTGTGACAGGCGTCTCACATTGCCTTGTGAAACTCGGGATTTTAACCCCTTCATGGCCGATGTATTGGTACGTCCTAAATCATGAAGGGGTGATCACCGACAGCTGCTGTGGTGAGCCGGCGGCAATGCCTGCATGTGCCTGTTGATTTTAACAGCTGACATGTTCAGCTATCAGGTGCGGGCGGATCCTTGGTGCACCCACGCCTGTTAACCCTTTAGATTGCACTGTCAAAATGTGACAGAGCAATTTAAATGGCCGCGGCTGGGAAATTGCGACACAATTGCAGAATAAGTGGATTGTGGAACATGGATCCACTTGTGCCTGGAAAGCACACATGTCAGCAGTTCAAATCAGATGATGTGCAGGGATCCCCGCTGGCTGCTGGCGAGTATTACACTATGACCGCTTAGGACATAATTTTACTGCCCATGGTCGTTAAGGGGTTAAGAATACATGTGTCTATTCCCCTAAGTTCAGTGTGTATTCTATTTTGAGCCATTTAACTTTATTTCATATAATGTTTAAAGCTGTTTTAGTAAAAAAAAAAAAAAAAAAAAAAAAAAGGTACACCAACATTGTCTATTTGTAACAGTCTTGTGCGATGTTGGAATTTTACATTAATTTAAAGAAAAAAAATTGAAAAGCAATCCTTTTCTTGTCAAATGTAATACATACTGTATATTGCTATATAATGTATAAAATATACTTTGGAGATTCGGTCAGAGATGATACCTGTCCAGCGCCGTTCCCATCCAGCACTTCCCAGTCCTGCAGAGTAGAGACCTGTCAATCATCTACAGCATTCCAATGAAAACTAGCCGAGGATGGAACTAGACTAGTCTAGAGTGATCTTGTGCCATTTGTGAAAGCATAACCATAAAAAGCAGTCAAACAGATCTGGCACCATTAATCCAGCATACTCTTCATGGCAAAAAAAAAGGAGCACAATGAGCACTAACTAGCCACGATAGATGGTATAACAGAGCTGAGGGAAGCAGAATTCAGCAATTCATACAAGTCCTTCATTTTGTTTGCTTTAAAGCTGTGTATGCAAGAGGATGCCGGCAGCGCTGCAGATGACGGCCAGTTTACGGAAAAAATTGTCGGGTACACCCTTTAACATTTGGATCTAAAGCCTGCTTTACACCTTTCAATTCTGCATACGATATCGTATGCGATGTGACACGCCTCCATCGTATGTGTGGCACGTTCAATTTGTTGACTGTGTCGCACAAACAATTAATTGCTGTCACACATACTTACCCTTCCATACGACCTCGATGTCGGCGGCGAACGTCCACTTCCTGGAGTGGGAGGGACGTTCGGCGTCACAGCGACGTCACGCGGAAGCCGGCCAATAGAAGCGGAGGGGCGGAGATGAGCGGGACGTAAACATCCCGCCTACCTCCTTCCTTCCACATTGCCGGCGGGAGCCGCGGGACGCAAGTAAGATCTGTTCATCGTTCCCGGGGTGTCACACACTGCGATGTGTGCTGCCTCGGGAACATTGAACAACCAGACATGCAATTTTAAGGAAATGAACGACGGGTATGCTATGAACGGTTTTACGTTCAATCACAATCGCACGTAGCTGTCACACGCTACAACAACACTAACGATGCTGGATGTGCGTCACTTACGACGTGACCCCACCGACACATCGTTAGATTTGTTGTAGCGTGTAAAGCCCGCTTTATAGCGCATTACAAAGGAGCTATATATTAATGATGAATAACATTGAATTTCTTAGTAAGTTCTTACAGCTAAAATATATTCTTTTCTGAATTTCATTTTAAGCAAGAAGAGCTAAAAGATGATGACATGGACTGCATTGTTAGCCACGATGAACTGACCACATCGTATGAAGACACCTTATCGGCTGCCGTCCAGCCCCCTACATCCCAGCAGGGCAGAGATGAGCCGGCACAGACAGAGGGTACAGATAACGTACAGGAGGGAGATCTTGGACTGGGGAGATATGATTTTCCGCTCAACAGAGGATCATATCCCCCTCATTTCAGCCAGACTGGCGCAAATGTACTATAATTTGCTATTGAAATGCAGCTATTACTGGATATATTCTTTGTCCTAGGTGAAAAAAGGGAATTTTTTATTATTTAGCTAAGTGTTGCATCGACATGGAGCCAGCCATTTTGTAGTCAATAGTCCTAAAATGTAACATGTCAGTTTACTAGGGACCAGTGACATAATTGAATACCTCAAATAAGTTGCTTTTTATGGTGTGCTAAGTTTGATAGAATGGGGTCTTCATTAGGAGATTGGGGTCTGAGTTTTGAGACATCCATCGATCACAAGAACAATCTGCAGGGGCACATACAGTACATGTTGTTTGTCGTCTTTTGCTTCTACGTTTTGAAAATAATACTGTTGTCCCTGTCAGTAAAGTCTCCATTCCTTTATATTATATGTTGAAGTGCCCTTATATACCACAGTTATGTTCATATTTGTCTTCTGACCACATAGTGGTCAGGTATATATACACCGAACAAAAATATTAACTCCAACACTTTTGATTTTGCTCCCATTTTTCATGAGCTGAACTCTAAGATTTATGACTTTCTATGTACACAAAAAGCCTTGTTCTTTCAAATATTGTTCACAAATTTGTCTAAATGTGTGTTAATGAGCACTAGTGATGGGTAGACTCGCAGATACCTAGGACCGGCGGGTCTAACTGGGTTAAAAACAAAACCCGATTCCGGCCCGGGATTGATCACAGGCATCTGGCCGGACGCCACTCCCCATATAGGTCTATGGGGACCAGAATCCAGCAATTAAAAATGGTGGTAGAAGGGATAGAGGGATAGAAACAAGCACACTATACTTACTAAGTCTTTGGTGCAGCTGTAACTGATCCCGTGGCCACTCATTCCCTTCTGAGGTCGCTCATTTCCTTCATTGTATCTGCACTGCTTTCTCTGCCCACTGGCGTCTGTGATTGGTTGCAGTCAGACGCGCCCCCACCCTGAGTAGCAGCGTGTTAGCTGACTGCTTCCTATCACAGGCACTATTTGCAGTGGTATAAAAATAAATAAAAAATTTGACGTAGGGTCCCCCATATTATGATACGCAGCAGAGATAAAGCATATGGCTACAGGCTGCAGCTCCCAGCCGTGCACTTATCTTGGTTGTGTATCAAAATAAGAGGAACCGTATGCAGCTTTTTTAAAAAGCGGCTTTTTTACAAGCCTGTATTCCTCATCAATTTTAATACCCAGTCATGATAAAGCCTGGCAGTAGGGGGCTGGTATTCTCAGGCTTGGGAGACCCATGTTTATTTGGCCTACCCAGTTTAAAAATAGTAGCCTGCAGCCATCCAGGAGTGTTGCATCCATTAGAGGCAACAATCCCAGAACTTTAACTGGCACTTCCCAATTGCTCTGGTGTGGTGGCAGAGTAATAAGGGGTTAATCGCAGCTCACAGCTGCTACTAAGCCCTAGTTCAGTAATGTAATGGGGGGCATCTATGAGACCCCCCCACCCCATCAGGTGACTCGTCACCGGCATAACGATCTTTAAACATACTGTGAAACATGGGCTATTAATTTATATATGAATGGGAAAAGAAAACGTATAAATTCAAATATCTAAGGCCTTGTTCACATCTGCATCAGGGGCTCCTCTTAGAAAATTGTGTGTGAATTTCTTTATATTGGATGTGGAAAGAATACTGCATGCAAGTTTGTTTCACCCGTCATAGGAGCATACACCTTGACAGAACCCAGTAGACCCCATTATAGGTGACTGTGGTCTTTGAGGCGATGCTGGAGTGTGATAAGTGACATTCATGGCTCAGTATTGTGGATTGTTTTATAAATTTAAAAGAAATGTGTCACCAGGTTTTTGCTACCTTGTCTGAGAGCAACATATATCACTTAATTTACTGGGTGTAGCTGTTGTCACACAATCAGAGTCCTTAGATGTAGTATGATGCATATCTGAGAGAGCCAACCACGTCCACACCACAGCTCTCTGTACAATATCTATAGACAGTGAGCTGCTTATCATAGTAATGATAAGCTTCTGGTGCTAAAACAATCATTTCAAGAGAATCCAAGAAAGAAAGGAAGGCGGCACTTCATGATGGGGTTCTGCAGCTTTAATGTGCAATTGTAAGTAGATTACACTGTGGGGAGGGGGAGGGGGAGTGCAGATACGCCGGACAATGGCTGTTTCGCACTGAGGCAAAGTGCTTCCACGGGTCCAAGCCACAGCTTGGACTTGTGGAAGCACTTTGCCTCAGTGCGAAACGGCCGTTGTCCGGTGTACCTGCACTCCCCCTTCCCCACCCATGTTGTAAGCTACTTACAATTGCACATTAAAGCTGCAGAACCGCATCGTGAAGTGCCTCCTTCCTATCTTTCTTGGATTCATCCGACGTCTTCTGCCACGTTGGCTTAGCACAATCGGGGACTGCTGGAAGTGCGTTAATCAGTAAATCTGCGATCTGTGAGTACTTACCTGTGGCTGCAGTGCTTGGCTGTTTCTATTCACCTTTGCTTGAATCATTTCAAGTGAACAACAGCCCACAGCCTGATAAGAGACACATCACTGAAATTTGTGTTTTAATCCCTACCCCTACCTCATCCTGTCCTCAGATTACATAGCAAAAACCTTGTGACAGATTCCCCTGAAGGAAAAATGCAAACGTGAACATTTCTTTATATGGTATGAAACATTAATAGAAAGAGTATTATTGTCACTAGTTCTATTGGTAAAGTATATGCAGACAAGAAATTAAAACTCAGCGTAAATCTCCCTAAAAACATTATAACACACAGAACTAATAAAATGAACTGTGAATCTTACATTAAGGGATTTTCAATCATGCCAAGTGATTGCCGGGGTATGACATGAGCTCCCAATCAGTGGGCATCCAACTCTCAGGACGCCCACAGATCTTCAGAATGAGCGGGTACAGCACCAGATAAACTCTGCAGCTTTTTTATAGTCTTTATATAACCTGCGGTGTTACTGTGTTGCTGTAGGGCAACTGCACTAAGGCGCTATTTACTGGAAATCAGTCTATTTGTTTACGGGATTAAGATGCTGGACGGTAAAAGTGGTACTAAACTCAGAAGCCAATACTATGAGTGCAAAAAAAGAGCATGCGCTCCACAAAGGAACCTAGCTCTAGACACAAACCCCAATTACCGTACTTTTCTGTCCTTTCACAGGCAACCACCATGTTTATTATAATAAAGGCCTGAACTGATTATTCTCTGTCATGTCCTCAGTAAAGAACACATATTGAAAAATGAGTCATGTAATGTGCATAGTTATTCACCCCCACCCAAAACGTGTCCCTCAAGGCCCCACTAAATGTATATAATAGGGCACTAGATGGACAATGATGACAATGGACATGGTGAGACGTAGCGTGGAACTCTAGCCGCCATTGCCATTTAAATATATGGGGTCCAGATATTTAATAAGGCAGCCAGGTGGGGGTCCCAGAGGTTGAACATATACCGTACTTTACAAAAGAACATAATATTACAAGGCATGAAGATTTATGCAATGTTTTTTGTACTTTTATTCTAAAATATTGCCTGCATCATTTGTTATATATGACCCACATTGCACCTCAGATGAGCACTATAGATATAATAATTCTATTATTTTACATTTATAAATGTTGTGCTTCTTCGTAAAGATAACAGAAAATAAATATAAAAATATAAACTGTAAACTGAATTAATGAGGCATATGCTCACAAGTGTAAGGAAATCCATAAATACCAGGTATAAACAAATAATTCCTTCTATAAAATAAACAGCTGCGTAAATTGTATATTTAAAACCATAAAACGAATAGATTAATGTTATCTGGTCCTGACACCAGAAATGGCCGTTCATTCATTCATTACCTGCCATTGTCATCTTCAGGATCACCCCTGTTATTTCAAGAACCTGTGAACTCTGTGGATTCTTTTCAAGCTTGTAAGAAATAACTGGGAGCGTAATGAAACCGGATAGCCCTTAGATACCAGCATTTTTATTTTAAGTTTATTTTATCTTTTTAGTTTTTCTTAGCCTTAATACAATTAAAATACCCATACTTCTCTGTCAGCAGGTTTTTGCTACCACATCTGAGAGCAGCAAAAGGCTATATGCCCACGTAGCGTATTTTCATGCAGTTACGCTGCGTTCTGCACCGCAGCGTAACTGCATGCATCCTGCGTCCCCAGCACAATCTATGAAGATTGTGCCTAATCCATGCCCACGTGGCGTATTAGAGCTCTGTATAACCACACCCCCACCACTGATTGGCAGCTTTCTGTCTATGCACATTGTACACAGAAAGCTGTTTATCTTTGGTGTGGGCAGGGTTGTACAGAGCTCAGCATTCAGACAACTGGTAGCACTGCAGCAGATAAAACAGTGATTTTATCAAATCTATAGCAAGCAGACCAGCAAGTGACACATCGTTGGAATCAGGATCTCTGCACCCACAGCATGCTGCACTCAGATGGGGTAAAGCCTGTCTGGTGACAGATTCCCTTTGATGATAAATACTTGTTCACTTAGCTCTAACCCCTCACCTCTAGTGGTAACCGCAGGTAGCCTAAATGTTATGGTTTAAGCCTATCAAATAAAAAAAAAACTAATGTAAAAAGTAAACAATAACTCTAAAAAGTAATCCCCCACATAACCATATAATAGAAATATAGATTTATTCCAATAGCTAAACATATGTAGGGTTTTTTTAACATGAAGTTTGAGAAAATTCCTTAAATACGCGTTAAAAAAAAAATATTAATACAAATGGTAAAACGTATCTATAGTGCACAAAGGGAGATTTTTTTTTTCCACCTTTTCTGTCATTATTGAAAAAGTATCATGATGACAAATCTTGGGATATTTTTAGACTTATCAGATTTATCCTTTGAATAAATTGGAAGAGCAAAAACAAACTCACCAGATTAATAAAAAGTATGGGTTTCCAAGAATTCACCTTGATGCCTTCTGATTTTCTAATGTGATGGCAGAGTCACGGTGACCAAGAGTTGTCATAGGCCGTGATGTGTGGATTGTCAGCAGAAGTGGAAAATGTGCTGCAGTTGAATGATTAGAAAACAAAGGGCCATTGTAATAGGGTGCTATAAGTACGCTAGGTCGACAGGACCGCTTGTGCCTAATAATTGTTTTCCGATTTACTGTTGTCGGCTAATTTGAAGCCGATAGGACCATATTGCTCTTGCCAACTAACTTGTCATATTTGTCTAAGTATGAGAGGCGAGAGGGGAGGAGCGGTGCAGGAAACAGATTGTGGGAATTTTTAACGATATTGTTGGCAGCAGTGCCTTCGAGTTGGCAGTAAATGATGGTTCTGCTTAATCAGGTCATATTTCCCAAATATGCCAACAGTTTAATAACCATCAATTTCTCTAACACATTTGATAATATACCCATTCATGTAAACATTTAAGGGAATGAAAGCAAAACTGGAGCAAAACGAGGTCTTGTACAATATGTCGACAACTACTGTATATAACGATAGTGAGTTCTATGGCCTACAGAGGAAATTATTTCAGCTTTTTTTTCACTGCCATCATATTTTCTCTTGGTCCCACGCAGATTGAGGTTTTGTGTTCCTTCATCTCTAATATTACTTAAATGTATGGCGTAAGTTGCCCCCATGGGTAGAATTGCATGAACGTGCAAATTAAAGTAGACAACATCTTTTATAACATATAATGGAAATCTCTGCATCCTCCTACCATCATGGCTACATTTGTCAGCTGAAACCTTTAATCTTCACAGCTATCCGGCTTGGTGAACACGGTGCGTAATAATCTCGTTTCCTTACGCATTTTTTAGTGCAGATTTGTCACAAAACTGCAAGAAAATCCGGATGTCAGCAAAGTCAATGAGAATCCTCAAGTGTAGTGCACATGTTGAGTATTTTTTCCTTGTAGATTTGGTGCAGAAAATAATCTGCAGCATGTCAATTCATAGTGTTTTTTCACCCACTGAATTCAATTGAAAAAAAACGCATGCAAAATCACATAAACAAAATGCATCACAAATGCGGCAAAAATTCACTGTCTAAAACAGAACCTTGTACTAGGGGACATAACCCTAATAAAAATCCTACCTATGGGTCTCGATTCATTATTGCTTTTGGACCTTTTTTTTGTCCAGTTTTCTGTGTTTTGCACTTTTATTTGTCTGCACTCGATTCACCATTCTATTGGCACCTTTTTGAACCTATTTTTTATGTGCTCGCCTGTTTTTTTTCAACTTTGTGGATAGAGTCACCTTTTTCAATCCTGATTGATCAACTGCAACTTTTTAAGAAGTTGCAAAATTTGGCTCAACGTCACTCTAGTCCCACCTTTGTGTATTTTTGAGTATGTCGGGAGTGAGGAGTTCTCTGCATGATCAGTCTGACCAGATCAGGCTGAAAAATCCTATTTCGACCTTCTGTATACCGTAGGTATTTGTTTCCCCTTCATGACGCTGTCTTCTTATGATTGAACAGCATCATACAGGAAAAAAAGTAAATGCTCCCATAGAAGAAGCTGTGTTAGCGCCTGATTGGTAGAAGGAGAAATTTGCACCTAGGGTGCCTTAACCTGAAAAACACAGATCTCTACAATGCATTAGAGAAAGAAAAATATATGTTTCCATCAGCTCCTCTGCCGCGTTTAGTGATATATAGGTTCTTAAATAAAAATTATTGTGAAAAGTTGTCTTTAAAGAAGCACTCCACAAAAATGTTATTGCCTAAACCTGTGAAAATGTGTATGTAGTGTTGTGTACGTGCGGTGATATACTCACCTGTTCACGTGACTTCTTTGTGACTCTCGGGATCACACTGGAATAGGAGCCATTTGACCTCGTTCTGATGCGTCATAGACTTATATTGTAAAAGTGACTTCCACGATCAGAGCGTGCATAAAAACTGTCTGTCTAATTTTCTGGCCTGAAGTGTGCTTTACATGCTGCGACATCGCTACCGATATATCGTCAAGGTCACACCGTTAGTGATGCACATCCAGCGCCGGTAGCCACATCGCAGCGTGTGACACCAAGGAGCGACGATCAACGATCGCAAAATCGTACAAAAACGGTGATCGTTGACACGTTGCTCATTTCCTTAATATCGCTGCTGCTGCAGGTACGATGTTCTTTGTCATTCCTGCGGCAGCACACATCGCTATGTGTGACACCGCAAGAACGACGAACATCTCCTTACCTGCGTCCACCGGCAATGTGGAAGGAAGGAGGTGGGCAGGATGTTACGTCCCGCTCATCTCCGCCCCTCTGCTTCTATTGGCCGGCCGCTTAGTGACGCCGCAGTGACGTCGCTGTGACGCCGAACGCACCTCCCCCTTGAAGGAGGGAGTGTTCGGCGGTCACAGCGATGTTGCTGACAAGGTATGTGCGTGTGATGCTGCCGTAGCGTTAATGTTTGCTACGGCAGCGATCACCAAATGTTGCACATGCGACGGGGGCGGGTGCTATCGCGCTCGACATCGCTAGCAATCGCTAGCGATGTCGCAGCATGTAAAGCACCCTTTAGTCTCAATTTTTAATGCAGAAAAAAAGCATCAAAATAGCTGCATATGAATACACACTAAAGGACAGGGGTAAAATCTGTGAATTCCATGGCAAATTCATAACAAACACTTCATGTTAGGCAGGTGTCACACTTGCGAGTGCCTCGCGTGTATTTCGCACGAGTCTTGCGTTGCATCACCCGGCCCAGACTCACACTATCCTCACAGGAGCGGGTCGATTGCATGCATCTCTATGCAACCGACCCGCTCCTCTGAGCAGAGTCTAAGGCGGGCTTTACACGCTGCGACATTGCTACCGATATATTGTCTGGGTCACGTCGTTAGTGATGCACATCCGGTGCTGGTAGCGACATCGCAATGTGTAAATCCTAGGTGCGACGATGAACGAGCGCAAAAGCGTAAAAAATCGCTGATCTGTGTCACGTCGTTCATTTCCATAATGTCGTTACTGCTGCAGGTATGATGTTGTTTGTCGTTCCTGCAGCTCCACACATCGCTGTGTATGAAACCGCAGGAACGACAAACATCTCCTTACCTGCGTCCACCGGCAATGCGGAAGGGAGAAGGTGGGCGGGATGTTATGTCCTGCTCATCTCCGCCCCTCTGCTTCTATTGGCCGGCCGCTTAGTGACGTTGCGGTGACGTCGTTGTGACGCCGAACGCACCTCCCCCTTGAAGGAGCCATTGTTCAGCGGTCACAGCAACGGCACCGACCAGGTATGTGCGTGTGAAGCTGCCGTAGCAATAATGTTCGCTACGGCAGCAGGCACCAGATATCGCATCTACGACGGGGGCGGGTGCTATCGCGCTTGACATCGCTAGCGAAAAAAAACAAAACATTAGAAAATCATCCACAAACTAAAGTGTAATAAACATTTACAAAACATTTACAGAAAATGCTTCAGTTAAACTTTAACAAGATGCTAAAAAATGTGGTAAGACAGAAAAACACTTAGAAAGTGCCACTCAGAAAAAGCGTTTCATGAAGTGGTTTTATCTTAAAGGGAACCTGTCACCAGGTATTTCCCTTATGAGCTGCGGCCACCGCAAATGATCCCTTATATGCAGTATACCAGAATGCTATATGTAAGAGCCCAGGCTGCTGTGTAGAACGTAAAAACACCTTTATAATACTCACCTATGGGGTGGTACGCTCCGATGGGTGTCGCTGCTGTTGGTCCTGCGCCTTGTCCATATTGTGCAGTCGCCATCCTCCTGCTCAGGTCCATGTGGATGACGCGTCCTATGTCATCCACACAGAGGCTGCAATTACTTTCCTGCGCAGGTTGACTTTGATCTGCCCTTTCAAGGGCAGAGCAAGGTACTGTAATGCACAGGCGTGAGGAAAGGTGAAAGACCACCCATGCATGTGCACTACAATACTTTGATCTGCCATCACCCGGGCAGATCAAATTGCACCTGCGCAAGATCGCAATGGAGGCCTCTGTGTGGGTGATGTAGAATGCATCATCTACACAGGGCTGGGCAACAGGACGACAATCGCACAAGATGAAAGAAGCACCGGACTGAGACCAGCGACTTCGATTGGACCAGACTGCCCTCCAGGTGAGTATTGTAAAGGTGGTTTTTAAGTTCTACAGCGTCCTGGGCTCTTATATACAGTATTCTGGAATGCTGTATATAACAGCTCACTGGTGGTGGCCGCAGATTATAAGGGAAAAACCTGGTTCCCTTTAAAAAGTTCATAGTTTCTGACCCCCTGTATAAAAAATAGTGCCCACAACAGTTCCCCTACCCTTCTGCTGTTTTGGAGCATCTATCATTGATAAAGTCGAGTGATAAAAAAACATATTTGATAAAATCAGTATTGAAAGTTTTTATGCAATTTTTATTTTTAGATTTAAATTATATTTTTGGCCACATGTGCTATAAATTAATAAAGATTCCAGAATGTGATATGTTGTACAAAATTGATAGTATTTTTTCCATAAGATATACTGTCTCATAATATTAATGACAGTGTTCATCCTGACATAGTCGTCTTTGGCCTCTGGCTGTAATAAATAAAAGGAAATAAAAGGAATTTACAATGATGACAGGCACAAAAATATTTTTCAGGTCATACCTCCAGCCGGGAATGGAAACCTTTCAGGGGTTAACATACAGATTTCAACTCCTACTGAATAAGAGATGAACAGTAGTATCCACCATTTTTCACTGCCTTGTCCATTTTAGAGCTTAAAGAAAAAGTTTATACGCTGATACGGTAAATGATGATTCATTACAATTGGCAGGTTGCATAATTAGTTGCAAATTAACATGCAAATTTAAATGGACCCATCTTATTGATAAGGGGCTGGGGTGGGCACTGCTGTCGCTGATACACCCTACATTTGCAATATCCCACCTCTGCCCACATGCTTTTTCTCCAGTGTTCAATGCTTCCTTGTATATTATTAACCAAGTAGTATAGTTTTTGATTAAACTTTGTTGAGATTCATTCTCTGACTGCTTATGTTAAAGTAAACCTGTCACATTGGATAACTCTGTTAACCTGTAAATGTAGGCTTAAGGGGGCTTTACACGCTGCGACATCGCTAATGCGGAGTCGTTGGCGGTCACGGAATTTGTGACGCACATCCGGCCGCATTAGCGATGTTGCTGCGTGTGACACCAATGAGCGATTTTGCATCGTTGCAAAAACGTGCAAAATCGCTCATCGGTGACATGGGGGTCCATTCTCGATTATCGTTACTGCAGCAGTAACGATGTAGTTCGTCGCTCATGCGGCAGCACACATCGCTATGTGTGATGCCGCAGGAACGAGGAACCTCTCCTTACCTGCCTCCCGGCTGCTATGAGGAAGGAAGGAGGTGGGCGGGATGTTCCGGCCACTCATCTCCGCCCCTTCGCTTCTATTGGGCGGCCGCTCGGTGACGTCGCTGTGACGCCCACGGACCGCCCCCTTAGAAAGGAGGCAGTTAGCCGGTCACAGCGACGTCGCCGGGCAGGTAAGTATGTGTGACGTGTCTGCGCGATGTTGTGCGGCACGGGCAGCGATTTGCCCGTGTCGCACAACAGATGGGGGCAGGTACCCACGCTAGCGATATCGGGACCGATATCGCAGCGTGTAAAGTAGCCTTTAATCTGCAGGTTAATAGTGTTAGGAAGGTGCCCAGCCGGTGTACTGACAGTGTGGCTACCAAGTGAAAATTAACTTTATTCTTACACAGACTCATCAAATTTCAGTAACAAAGGCGTGTCAGCACTAGACTGGGGTTCGCTCACACAAGAGTATAACACGGACGAGGGTACCCGATGTTTTAGCAGATATCTCTCAGACCAATGTTATACTATGGGGCAGTGCAGATCAGCATTTTATTTCTCATGGCAATTTGGTATGAGGAAAAAAATAACAGCATGGTAGGATTGGCAGTGTATATTCGATCATGCTCACCATTCAAGTCTATGGGTGCGTATGAAACATCGGACTGCACTGAGATGTCATCCAAGTGCAGTCTGATTTACACAAACACAGACAGTGGAGAAGATGGAGACATTTTGTACTCCATCTTCTCCTCACTTCTGCTCTGATTCTCTTATACAAGAGAATCTGATCTCTGTAAATGACACTCGGCTCACAGTTTTAGACAAGTGTCATTAGTGATGCGCCCCATGGGGCCAGGGGTTGTACTCGTCACCGGGCCGGTGGTGGTCGTTTGGGATGTCACAACGGTCTTGCTCACCTTCATTGCCCCGGGGTGTTAATAAAGATGAAGGGGATAGCGATGTTGGCAGTAGCTGTCTTTCGTGACGCCATCTGTGGTATGCGGCTATGAAGGGAGCCGCCGCTGCGGGATGTCGCTCGCTTCTGGGGCTGATGGTGGGATGCAGCTCGGGTATTCCAGCCTTCCACAGGTAGAGCTATGGCCCCAAGAAGGATGATGAGTGCAGTAGTCTATGGCGCTGGAGCACAGGGGACGATGGCCCCGGCAATGACAGGGACAACACAGGAGCTGTGGTTCAAGTTCTTTACTCACTGTCAGATTATCGCTCCTGGAGTGCCGGTCCTCACCAAGATGGACTCCAGCTGATCCGAGATAATTTGGAAGCCAGTGCCGGTGTTGTGGGTGGTGGGCCCTTCCTCATTGCACGGTTTGTGATGGGTCACCGTGGCCTGTAGCTACACAGAATCCCCTCTCTGTGGTTTTTAAGTACTGTCCCGTCTAGCAGGCAGCGCAAGTCCTTTTGTGGGGCTGGATCGTGGTCTCAACTTCGGCTCTATGTGCTGCTGTGCCCCGGGCGCTGTTAGGGGACAGAAGACTTGAAATTATCTGCCCAGCAGAATTATTAAAAGGACTTGGAGTTCCCCTTAATCTAGGGCTCTGCACCCCGTCAGCGCTGGCCCTGGGGGAACTGACTCTGTAATCCCTCAGCGACCGTGTTCTCCTTTGTCCCACCAGGTCTTCCGGTATTGCTGTTCTCCTGTTTGGAACTGCACTCCACCAGTCCGTGTCTGTCTCAGGCCGGCTCCTAACTCCTTTTCCCTCTCTAACTGTGTTGGATCTCCTCACTTCCCCTGGACATCACCCCTCCCAGGTCCCTAGACTAGTGGGTGGGAAGGCCCTTACCATTAGGCAGCCATCCATGTGACCCGACCCTAGCCTAGTCCCCAGTTGGAAAAGGGCAATGGTGTGTATGTGTGTAATGAGTGATGTGGAAACAACACTGACCTCCGACGAACCCTGGATGAATACTGCAACTTAAGTCAAGTGCGGTACCCTGTGGCACCTGAAGCCTCAGGGGCATCACATTAGCATACTCGGGCTAATAATCTGCAGTGCCTCAGTAGTGACTGTCAGTGTCCGAGTGCTTATAGCTGCCACTCACTGTAAACTGAGCCGTGACTGGAGCTGCATTGACACATTTGTGTGACTGAAAGTCTTTGGCTCCCAGGAGCAGTAGTGTTCATTTTATCCCTGGTGTCACACTGTCAGTACGGCAGCCGGACGCCTTTATAATGATTTTAACATGCAGATTAACTGCATATTTACAGGCTAACAGCATTAATTGATGTGATGGGTTCCCTTTTAAGAACAGCACCTACAGAGGTTGAGCGGCGTATCTGCAGCACTGACTGCTCAACAGGAAAGGATGCACTTTACATAGATTTGTATGGATGAATCTGGTGTAGCTCATCCATATGGATCATTCTGGCTTCTTCAAACACCTCCTCTCTAGCAGAAAGCGTTCCGGATATCAGTAAAGATATCAGTAACTGTTTAGCAGACTGAAATATAGGAGCCTAAGGCCGTGTTCGCATGTTGGCGAGTTTTTACCTCAATATAAGTAGCCAAAACCAGGAGTGGGTAAGAAATACAGAAGTGGAGCCCGGGTTTCTATTATACTTTCCTCTGATTGTCCCACTCCTGGTTTTGGCTACAAACACTGAGGTAAAAAACTCACCAAATACTGAATGTGTGCATGTGCCCTTACAGATGGCAACTAATGAGTTCAACTCTATACAGTAATGTGGTATGTGTTAATAAAACGACAATGTGAAAATAGCTTTACTTTAGGCAATGCACATTGGCAGCGTGAATGTCTTACTCTTATGTATAGATGGTAATATAGCTTTATTGTGCTCAATGGTTAAAGTACCACTTTGTAGCCAAAAATCTGAGGAACTCTTTAATAAATCCTGACAGGTTATTCTTATTATGCTTTTATTTCCTTTCTAAACTAATGCATTTTACTGAATGTGATAAAAAAATATTGTAAAGTGCTGCGGAATATGTTGGCGCTATATAAATACAATTATTATTGTTATTATTATGTACTGATGCTCTGTTATATGCAAAAATATTTTACGCTTTTATACACTGTTCTATAACGTTCTTTGTCTATACTTGCTAGCTGTTCCTTAAAGTAATTTTAATAAATATTCTTCAAAGTAAGATCGATTCTTCAAGTTATCTTTCTTCTGTTTAAATTGTTGTGCCCTGATTGGTTAATAATACAGATTATATGATAACCAGACATCGATGTGATGTGCAATAAAAAAAATTATATTGTGGTACCATGTTATTTATGTATGCCCAGTAAAGACAAAAGTATTCTAGGAGTGATACCTGTGTTGGCTAACCAGAAAAATGAGGTTTCCAATCTTGTGAAGTACAGAGGCTCCTTCATCAACAGGGAGACAAGAACACAACATTTAAGAGATGTTACAACATCCCCAGGCACAAGTTCTGCTGTAACATCTCTTACATGTTGTTCTCTTGTCTCAGTCATTCATTTGTAAACCGGCCTGATGAAGGAGCCTCTGTACTTCGAAGGCTTGGAAATATACCTTTATTGGCTAGCAAGAAAAATGATCACACTGAACAACAGTCGTTTCACACCTGACATGGACGTCTTCCTGACGGGACCAGTAAGAAGCGAGTGTCAGGTGCTAAATGGCTGTTGTCCATGGACTCTTTAGTTTTCCACATGCCTTCTTGCTGTAGTTTTATGTTTTTGAAATAAAGTCTTCAGAAGTTTAAAGAGGTTTTTCACTACGTTAACATTGATGGCCTGTCCTTAGGATAGGTCATCAATGTCTGATTGGCCGGGGTCCCACTCCCAACACCCCCATCGATCAGCTGTTCTCAGTGTCAGCGGCTGGAGCAGGCGGCCGGAAATGCTCAGTTCCAGGACTGCCCCATCAATAGAAGACAGATGTGCAGTTCCCGGCAATGGCTGCTATTAGAAGATGGGACTGCTTCAAAACTGAGCATTTCTGGCCGCTTCCAAGACTTGTAACAGCTGATAGGTGCTGGGTGTTGGACCTCGACCGATCAGATATTGATGACCTATCTTAAGGATAGGCCATCAATGTTAAAGTAGTGGCCAACTTCTTTCATGTACTGGTAAGTGCCACAATTCATCCTATATATGTGTTTGGCAACATTTTTTGCAGGCATATGATTATCAGATATAAGCACATCTGCTCATTGCAATCTATGGACAATTGTGGGATTAGCTTTTTGACTGTACCTTTTTTTTCCATTGTTTTTACTCTTTAACTGAACTTTAGCTAAACATATTCCAGGGAGACAACTGAATAATGACAGATATAAAGTTATAAACTGCTTTCCGCCTCAGCTCTAACCTGTAGCATTTTCCCTAAGGAACTTTGTGTCCTCTGAAATATGTCCAGACAATAGTAAACAGGAAGCAGAAAAGCATTGTTTGAACGGAATCCAGGAGAAAACAGAAAGGAAAGGTTACTCTATAAAGGAAAGCTAATTTTAGCCGTCATGTTACGGTACTTTCTTACAATTACAAATTAGGTTTCCAATTGAATAAATGCTAGAAAAATACACATGAATAACAAAGAAAATATGACTTACAGTTTAGCCAGTTAAAACATTTTTAATATATGCATGATCACCCATGATTGGATTCATGACCCCCAATTCAGTCCCAGTATGATATACAAATGCGGAAATTAGACTGGAAATGAGGAGTGTTACAGTTCCTGGAACACCAGAATACTATTTTCAAAAATACCTTTAATAGCATCTTGAGCATTAGAACCAAGCTATAGAGTGATAAAAAGGTGGTCTGTTAAGTCACAATTTTTTTTACATGGATGGTGCATTGCTTATCTGGGGAAGACATGGCAACAGGATGGTGAATGGGAAGAAGGTAAACCAGTGGAGATATCATAATGCCCTGGGCAATGTTATGCTGAGAAAAGTTTGGGCCTTAACATTCATGTGAATGTTACTTTGATACATACCACCTACCTACGATAACATTGCTGAAGACAATGTAGATCAAGCACACCGCTTCGAATTCTACCCCGTGGCAGTTACCTTATTCAGATGGATAATGGTCATGACAGCTTCTGAGATCTAATTCATGCTCTGACAGCTCACAGCTATTTTGGTGATAAAAGGTGGTCCAAGATAATATTAGACAAGTGATTTTAATGGCAGAGCGAACAATGAATAAACATATTGTGCCAGTACTTGAATTATGAAATCTTCACAAATATAGGAATGCCTCTGTCACACTGGGTACAGGGAAGTACCCAGCATATGGCGAAAGGGAAGGGAAACCCTCTATCTAGAGAAGAGGGAGATGGTGACCCCTGACCAAACCTACCACTGGACTCTGGGTTCCCTCACCACTTAATATAGGTTCCGCCCCCATGCGCTGAGCAGGATGCCTGACCCTAGGGTGACTCTGTATCTGGGCCCTAGGTAGAAAGCATATGGCATGAGCTTTTCGTCAACCGCACTGAGCGCTAAAGGACACACAGGGGTAACAAACAAGGGAAGAAAACAAGTTATCTTCAGATGCCTCAGGAAGAGGAAATGCAAACAACAACCAGGGTATACCAGAAGAATGCGTGCCGACTGCTTGCCCTGCAGACTTGTAAAAGGTAGAAGACTTATCACCAGCACTGAGTATGGGAAAATGAGGGTATATATAGACACCAAAGAAGTGCTGATGAAAAGCAGCTGAAAGGGTAAACAACTCTGCCGGGTCCTAAAGGGAAAGGGATGAAACTAAAGCACAGATACAGAGGATTCCAAATATATCAAGCAGAAATGATAGAAGGTAAGGAAGCAGTTTGCGCAGCCAAACGCTGTGACCTTCCATTGCCGGACACCACAGGACTGTCTGTCACCCGTGGCGCTCCATTTTCAAATTGGCTCCAACACAGACTGCGTTCTTTTTCCCTCTTTATGTGTTTCTGATGTGTTTGAAGGGGGCCTGCTCTCTCGCTCAGGTCATTAGCAACTCAAACCCCTTCTCTGTCTTTGTATCAGCCGGTGAACCTAGACTGAACAAAAATATAACTGCAACATTTTTGGTTTTGCTCACAATTTTTCATGAGTTGAACTTTAAGATCTAATACTTTTCCTATGTATACAATACCTTTTTGACTTAAATATTGTTCACAAATTTGTCTAAATCTGCACTATTGACCACTTCTCCCTTACTGGGATAATTCATCCACAGGTGTGGCATTTAAAGTTGCTGATTAGACAACATGATTATTTCACTGGTGTGCCTTAGGCTGGCCACAATAAAAGGGCACTATAAAATGTGCAGTTTTATCACACAGCACAATTCCACAAATGTTGCATGTTTTGAAGCAGTGTGCAAATGGTATGCTGACTACAGGAATGTTCACGAGAGCTGTTTTGCCCATGAATTGATGTTCATTTCTCTACCATAAGCCGTCTTCAAAAAAGTGTCAAAGAATTTAGCAGCACATCCAATCGGCCTCACAACCGCAGACCACGGGTAACCACAACAGCCCAGGGCCTCAACATCCTGCATCTTCACTTCAAAGACCGTCTGAGACCAGATATTGAAAATTCAGCTTAAAGCGATGTAATATGGCAAAGGGTATGTATCATGAAAGTGGTGTAAGCCTGGCTATCTGCTCTAAGGGGTACTTTGCACGCTGCGACATCGCTAGTAGATAATACCCGCCCCTGTCGCACATGCGATATCTTGTGATAGCTGCCGTAGCGAACATTACCACTACGGCAGCTTAACACGCACATACCTGCTCTGCGACGTCGCTCTGGCCAGCGACCCGCCTCCTTCCTAAGGGGGCGGGTCGTGCGGAGTCACAGCGACGTCACACGGCAGGCAGCCAATCAAAGCGGAGGGGCGGAGATGAGTGCGACGTAAACATCCCGCCCACATTCTTCCTTCCGCATAGCAGGTGGAGGCAGGTAAGGACATGTTCCTCTCTCTTGCGGCTTCACCTACAGCGATGTGTGCTGCCGCAGGAACGAGGAACAACATCGTATCTTGTATTGGTGCGACATTATGGAAATGACTGACGCTACACAGATCGCCGCTTTACGGCGCTTTTTCGATCGTTTATCGGTGCATCTAGGCTTTACACGTTGCGACGTCGTTACCGGCGCCGGATGTGCGTCACTTTCGATTTGACCCCGTCGATATCGCAGTAGCGATGTCGCAACGTGCAAAGTACCCCTAAGACTTGTACTGCCGCAAGACTTATTAGGGTGTTTCAGGGACAGGTTTTACGGATAGCCGAAGAGATGGGCTATCCACATACCACCACCCATGGGTTTCTCTCAGGCTTGTAAAATGGTGCCAGTTTGTTTGGCACATGGCTTGTGGGTGGAGGTGTTTTGATGCCTCCAGGAATGATTTTCTGAGAGTGGGTTCCATATACTGAACGGGGGTCAGTGTGCAAAAGTAAGAAGACCTCTTGTGAGAAGTCTCTGCTGGGACTTATATACTGGACTGTCTCTTAAGGGCCGACTTTTGGAATGTGGTTTCTATATTCCTGCATTTAAAGTAACAGGCCGGAATCTCAACCCTGATTGTGTGTGGAAGCTGGCATGACTTTGGTTAAGAGGGTGTCCAATTGTGGGGTTATAGGCCGTGGGGTGTTTATGTAGGGCAGTTTGGAGGTGGGCCCCCCCTTTTTTCTTGCACTTGCCAAGTACAGTCCCGCCCGCCCTTCCTAGTGGTTGTACCAGGGTCATGGTGGCTTATGGCAGTTGGGATGGGTCCTCAAATTTGGTTTTATTATTACTGCGGCCACAACACTTGAGCTTTGTAGGTATGGTGCTTTTAAAGCGAATCTGTCACCTGATATTTTCATCTTCCTACTAGCCCCCCTTTCAGACCTAAATAAACACTTTATAAAATCTTACCTTTTGACCGTGACCATAAAACATTAGCATACCAATAGGTAAGATTTTATAAATTGTTTATTTAGGTCTGAAAGGGGGGCCAGTAGGAAGATGAACCTTTCTAGAATGCAGCCCAGGAGCTGCAGAAGGGGATTCTTTTAGTTTAATAGCAAAATTTCAGGTGACAGGTTCCCTTTAACTTCAAAACACTCTTTTTCTGCAGGCTGCTCCATAGTTCCTGGTACTATTGCTGTTGTTTGTACATCCTCCTCTTCACTTTCTGACACCCCAGTTCAACTAGATGGAGTCAGAGTCCGGCATGCCCATGGTCTCATCCCAGCAAAAGGGACCCGCTACCATTAATAGTTTTGACCACTGTCAGACAAAGCTCATCTATCTGTGATTCCGTGTTGACCTTATCTCCCAAATCTATGCCAAGCCTTGGCTCCAGATCTAGTTCCACTGGAGTCAATTGTGACCTGGGAAATCAGAGATCAGGCCACTACTGCCGAATAGGGGTGACCCTTTTTCCAGTCTTCCGCTGGAGTCTTTCCAGAACTCGCTAAAGTGAAATCGGTCAAATGGACTTCGCCACAGACACCCACTTTCTTTGGCTGAGGTATGTAACTGGCTTGCACACTTCTCCTTATTGCTATACCTCCCTCAGATACAGCTTTCTCTACTGTCTACTTCTTACCACAACCTGGATCGAGTCAGGCTGTTCCCTGCATTTGACTTCTTCCACTGTGGGCTTCCCACAGCATTCAACTCTTTACTGTCTCTCCTTCCCTTTTGCTAGGTGACATCTAACCTACCAGGAAGCAGTACCTAAACCAGCCACTAGATGACCATATCTACACATTATGCATAAACATATTATTGTACTCTAAGGGTATATGCACACCATCCAGGGACACTGCGTCCTGGATGCAGTGTCAGCCCACCTGTGGGGCCGCAAGTGCTCTCCACAGGAGACCTCAGCTGCCCACGCCTATGATCTGGGTTCACGCTGCTGCTGTCTTTCTCTCTGTTCTCCATGTGAAGAACACTCGCAGCACTGCAGCAATAAATTGACATGCTGTGGCTCGGGAAGTTGCACCGCATGTCAGTTTACGCTGTGGGAAATTAAGCATAGTGGGCATGGGATTACTAAAAATCCCATCCATTGTGCTTGTACTGTACAGCACAGCATTTTGGACACAACAATAACAAGCTGTGAACCCTGATGGTGGATACGCAGCCTAACGACCAGTGTCTTCAGGACGGGGCACATAGGCCTAGCACCCTCTAACAGTGGTATAATTGTTTTTTACATTATTTTGGAAGGGTTCTTTTTTCATTTTTCTCTCACTTCATCAATTTATGTATAATTACAAAGTAAATTCTTTCATTCACTTACTCTACACTGTTGTGCCTCACATTAACAGGTAAATTATAGCCTGTGTATTCCCTGTTGTCCTCCATATAAAAAATATTCATATCAATGAGCTAATGGTAACAGTTTTGGGCCTCTGTCCACAGAGGATCCCTGTGATGCCATCGGTTCCACTCTTGGGTTCTTAACCCTAGAACGCATACCTGGGGCCTCGCAGGCCTGCTAGGTCATTTGTTTTCTATGGTAGATTGAATTGCTTGCGCGTTCTAGGGTTAACCGGTGTTTGGATGGATATGGTGGAGATTGGAATAACACTGTCCATGTGCCAGCCACTGGAGATGGGACTACGAAAACAACCAAGCATGGATAGTATTAGTAACTCCCATACAAATGAATTATGGAATTACGGAGACAGCGAGATAAGGGTCAAACATCTGAATATTCTGTTGATAGGCAGTTAAAGGGTTATTCCAGTCCATTTATTAATGCTAATGCTGCCAGAGATTACCAGCTACCACCTTACATTCTTTAAAGGCTGTGTGAAGCAGATTATTATCTTTATCTGATTTTATATTATTTAATTATCCATATTGCAGGCAATGTCCTGGTCACACAATCTTCTGTCCAAGTTTCTTTTTGTTTCTATTATGGCTCTGGATTATTGCACTGATTTAACATCCTGTCCCCTAGAGATGTCTGAAGCTTTTTTTCCACCTTGTTTTACTTTTAAGAGGTCGTGAGGGATGGAAAACTGACAACCTGGTGCATTAGGAACGTAGAATTTGTGTCTTCGCTAAAGTGGTGTGAGCCGCAGGCTCCTGTGTCTTCCTACAGGCACATTTTTCTTTTAATAAGATAAAGTGAACTCTTGACACCACTTTTTGTTTTTAACGATATAGGCACATTTGTTATTTTGGGGATTATTGTTGAGTGCATCTGTAATTTTATAGGATATACAACACAATGAAGACTAAATATTATATCAATTACAATGTAAAGTTATAAAATATTAAATATGAAGGATAAATATCACAATGTAGGTGAGATACAGTGTAGAGTAAAAAAGAAACCAGGCACTGGCACTTGTACCTTTTGCTCAAAACTATTATTTTCTTTCATATATCTTGGGGAATGCCCTTATTGTCAAATAATAAATACGGTATAATTTTTTACTATGAAAATATAGTGCCTATATTAATGCAGTCAGCCATATCTCTGACTTATATATGTATTATAATTTATACTTAATTACAGTATTTATTGTTTTATAAGATACACCCCAAATTTAGAGAGCAAAAAAAAATATGGGGTCCATCTTATAATTCAGTGGTATCTTACCGGAGGGGGGCGGCAGCGGTGGTGGAGCAGGGTCACAGGAGGCAGGGGCGGTGCTGGAGTAGGGCAATGCTGTGGGGTGGTGCAGCAGGTGTCTCTGATGCTCGCTGCGGGCGCTGTGAGACAGGAGCATCCAGAATCTGTTGGCGGTGTGGGCTTCAAAGAAATGGTGTCTAGAGTTTGCGCGTGCACAGATTGAGCTATCGGCTCAATGACAGGCCAAGATCTCATCTGCGCATGTGCCACCTCCACTGCTGGTAGATCAATGAGCCGGAGGTGACGCATGAGCAGATGAGATCTTGAGCAGAGAGCCCCATCTGCGCATGAGCCAACTCTGAGCGCTATTATTTGAAAACTGCAGCGCCAACACAGCCCAAAGCACAGCACAGCCCACAGCACAGCGCTGAGCCCCTGCCCCCTGTGACCTCTCTCCAGCACATCCCGGTAATCTGCATTTAGCTTATAAGACACTCCATTTTCCTCCCAAATTTTCGGGCGGAAAAGTGTGTCTTATAATCCGAAAAATACAGCAATACTACAGTGGTTATAAAAAGTCTTCACATCCCTGTTAAAAAATTATGCTGTGAACCAGAGAGGTTACTTTCAGAATTCAGAGGAACGCAGACCAGGAACAAGACCAGATAATGTCCAGTGAACTGGGTTTTTATGATTAAAGTAGATTGGAATAAGAAGTAGAAAGTAAATATTGAAATAACCATGAAGAAAATATAACATACACCCAGCCAGTAGAGACCAAGACAAGTATGCTGCCCAGGCGACAGTTTCCAATGTATCCAGAGATCTCAGGACAAATTTACCTAACGTGCACTCTGCCTAGTGCAAGGGCCCAAATATGACTCTGTTTGGGAGATGAATGAGTGCACAGGAAGACCTTTCTGTGGGTCAGCACAATGGCTTACAAACTTAACTATAATGCTAACCTCCCTCTCTCCTGTACCTGTGGCGTTTAACCCTTTCCATTGTTTCTCGATTCCAATTCCACGTGGGGCTGCAACAGTCATTTTGATGTGTATTAGTGGTTGTGACTCTCACAACAATTCAAGGTGAACCTTGACGCTGTCTGACTCTATATCTCCGATCTCAGCTAAGACCTTATTTTGCATTTTCTTTGCCACACTTCTCTTTTAGCCTGTACTACACATACACATCAACAGGCTATCTGGGTGCCAACTTAAACAGCAACTGCAGTGTGCCATGAGAACAAGTTTAGTTCCTGTCTAAATAGATGCAGCCTTTCTAACCTTACCAACCACTAATGGAAGTATGCACACTTTCCACCAAAAATGTCTGCCCAGGGCCTGAGCTCAGTACTTACAGTTCAACTCGTCTGGTACAGGGAGTGAAGGGCCGAAGGGAGTATTGGTAGATTCAAACAGAATATCTGTATCTTCGGTGGCCAACAACCATCTGGAAAAGTCACCACAGGAATGAGTTCAAAAATGGGTTTCATACCAGCAACACCCGAGGATGTCTTCTGGGTTTCAATTCTCGGTCCAGCAGCAAATGCCCGCCTTCCAAATGTGGCACTAGCACCTCTCACAAGCTCAGAAAAAAGTCGCTATCTCACAGTCAGATCCAGTACAGAGTCTTTTGTAAAGCCTGTGCAAAGACCCCCCTGGTGGACTGGATTAGACTTCCAGCCATTACCTTCACACTTTCACAATGTCGTCTGTGCAAATCCGTTCAGAATGAATTTAAAATAATTTTATGGGAGAAATTAAAAATAACAAAATTAAACTAATTTAGTTGCATAAGTGTGAATACTCTTTTATATTTAGGGATGTGGCTGTGTTCAGAATTAGCCAATCACATTTAGGGTATGCTCACAATAGCGTATAGCTAGTGTATAGCTTATACGAGTGCTATCCAATATTATACTGTGGCAGTGCCGATCAGTGATTTTTTTTTCTCATACCGTTTCTCACAGCACGCACCTATACAAGTCTTTGGGTGTGTGCAAAACATCAGATTCCAGTCCGATATATACCAAGACAGACAATGGAGAAGATGGAGAAATTAAGTTCTCCATCTTCTCCGCACCTATCAACAGATTCTCTCATGGAAGAGAATCATATCGCACTAAAATGACACTCTGCTTACGCTTGGAGCAGAGTACTGGTTGTGTGCTCCATGTGACAACAATTTCTGATATTCTTCATATGTCTAGCTTGTAGGGTAGTGTACCTAGACGGAAGCTGTAGCAAGCCCTGTTATGTTTTGCTCAAACCTACATCAAATCTGTCAAAAGCATGTGGAAAAAACGTGTTATGGTCTGATGAGACCAAGGTTTACCTTTTTGGCCATAATTCCAAAAGCTATGTTTGTAACAAAGCTATCACCAAAAGAAAACAATAGTCATACTGATTTATGGTGGAGGCAGCATTATGCTTTGGGACTGTTTTTCAGCTTTAATCAAGGTGGAAGAAATTGTAAGGTAGTGGGAATAAAAAGGAGGAAAAGCCAGCTTACCATATTGTTGGGATATGTTGCATGCACCAGACCACATCTTAATGGTACATGAATAATATGTAATCACTTACGAAAAAGAAAATGTTGTGGGAATTAACATATCCAAATATCAGACAATTTTTCATCAAAACCTTCAAACGTCTGCACGACAATGACTGGAGTATACCTCAAAATCAATAAAAAATGGTTTTCGACAGTCGTTGGAATGTCCCAGTCAGAGCCAAGACCTCAATCCAATTGAAAATATGTGGGTTGAAATGAAGAAGGTGATGTATACAGGAGATGTCCTTGCAATCTGACAGATTTGGAGCTACTGCAAGGAAGAGAGGACAAAGATTGCCAATTCTAGATGTGTTCTAGTGAATGCTGACATACATGCAAAAGGAACTTAACAAAGCATTCAATCAAGGCTGGGGTCACATGAGCGTCTAAAAAAATTGGTCCCGTTCCTAGCCAGACTAGAGGGACAATTTTTTTCTCACTTTTTCATCTATGAGCTGTTTGTATGCAATCCGTTTATTTTTTACTCTTTTATAGAACCATTAACAGTTTTCCATCTTACAGAATTGTAGTGTCCGTAAAAATCCGATGCCATACTGATGATTCATATGGTATCCAATTTTTTTCCCACAATATACCAATTTCGGATCTGCACTGCCTCATTGAATAACCATAGTCCGAGCGCCATCCCGTTTTTTATAGTATTACACTCGTACGATTTATACGCTCGTGTGAGCGAGCCTTTAGGGTGTACGTATTTATGTAACCACATTATTTGACTTCTTTATTTTTATTTTTCTACTAAAATGATTTCAGTTTGTTTTTCAATTAAATGTGGCATAATATGGATGACATTAAAAAGGTGGAAAAAGTTCCGAAATGATCCATCTTGATCTGAATTTTTTACATACTAAAAACATGGCTTAGTTGTGTAGAATTTTTACATTGACTTTATGTTTCCGTAAATAGAGCAAGCAAGCTGTATTAAAACTTTTATACCAGTTACCTCCTGGTGGATGATAGACTACAACTGTTATGGACCAGTATACTGACACAGGTAAATGGCAGCCATGAGGAGATATGCACTGTCTTCACAATTTTGTCTCTCCTCACATAAGGTGATGTTTTAATGGTTTTAATGGCCCTAATGATAAATGTGTGGCATAGTGTCTCCAGGATCAACAGTTATTTCTCTCTAGGAAACAACCATCACTATACAGCTAAGTTTTAGGGTCTCAGGATAGAAATATTTAGTATTTTTTTATCTTGTTTGACCAATTGGGGGCATCTACATATTTGGCTAACTGCCTTTTAAAGAGTTGCTATTTGTTCTTATCGTATGTGTGAGGTTAATGTCCCTCATTGAGTATTTATTCCAATTTTCTGTTATGTATTTTTGTGTGCAAAAAATAAAAGAATTACAGTAAGGTGAATGGGATATATAGAGATCTCATGCCCACTCTGCTTTTTTTTTAGGCTGTGGAAACTGATTTTGCAATAGCAGTGTTTCAATTTTGTTTGCAATAAATATGCGTTTTATTTGCAGATTTTTCCTATAGATTTGAATAAGATGTGAATCATCTGCTAAGAAGCAACACATATGCGCTAAAAACACATGCAAACCGCACATGACTTTATGAATAAAGTGTTAACAAAGCCAAGTAACCAAAAGTATCCAAAAGAATAAAAATGAACCTGATTTTAAAAAAAAAAAAAAGTATCTAAAAGAGCAGCTTCATTGAAAGTATGACATAGTAGAAACACAAAAAATGCAGGTGAAAATCACATTTTAAAAATAACCTAAAAAAAACCCCACATATAATATTAATTAACTACTGGGTGCAGAAATACTGCAGAAAATCTGCAACATCAAATACTTATCTCGGGAATTTAGCTGAATTATCATGTGAAATTGTTTTGATTGCATTGTATACACCTCTGCAAATATTTAGAATTCATCCAGTGCTTCCAAAATGAAGGAAGTTTAGAAATAGTTGATTAATCTGCTCCTGACTATATGGGCAAATCTTCAGGGCTGCTCTATGTTTATTTTCTACCTTTCCCCTCTAATGGTGACATTTTTGTTACATTTAGATCCCAGATTTGGCCATAATTAACATCTTTTATCATTACCAGGACTTGGTTGTTTCAGATACTGTCCGGTCAGTATAAACCTTGCTGTAGGACTGCCTCAATCTCGCTTATTGAGGTTAGTGTCCATGTAAATTTTCAAAAGAAACCTGAAGACCCACCTCTTCTGACAAGCCCTCAACCGGAAGTAACCCCGAGTCATCCCTAGCACCACAAGACCATCTCTACCCTACTGTATCCTCACACCCCTGTAGACTGTGAGCCCTCGCAGGCAGGGTCCTCTCTCCTCCTATACCGGTCTGTGCCTTGTATTGTTCATGAGTATTGTACTTATTATGTATACCCCTTTTCACATGTAAAATGCCATGGAAGAAATGGAGCTATAATGATAAATAATAAAAATGTAACTAAAATGCTCCAGCTTGGCACATAAAAGGCAACTAGTAATGGTATTTAAATTGTATAATATAACCTTTTCATAAATACAGCGATTTTACGTTGTTTCATTGGTGACCTTTTTATATGGATAATGTGTCAGGAATGATGATTTCTCGTGTTTATGTACTTCCTTGGTGTATCTCTAAATAACCATTTGACTAAGTACGGCAATAGATAACTAGAGGCAGCACCAAGCTGGGATAACAGATCAATAAAAAATTTCAGTAGTCAGTCAATGAACTTCACACTACTTCTTATAATGTAAGGTTTCAGGAATCTGTTTTTCACCAACGTTATCTATACTGGCAGAACATCCTTTGCCTGACATCTGGTGACCATACAATCCATATCTCCAGTCCATCTTACTATTAAGCTAATTTCCCAACAGCCAATGTTATTAATGGAATTGAAAATGTTTTTTACCTCCATTTTTTTTTTCACTTCAAATGCAGCAAGCTCTAAAAATCACACTTGTTTTACTGTTTCCTTTCTGTCTTTCCTGTAAAGCTTCCTTGATTCTCGAAGATTTTCATGTTTCTTCTTCCGGCCAGAATGGGCGCTCTCTGGCAATAGCAATGGCTAATACCTTTCTGCACGGCCTTTTTTTCTTCTTCCTGACATGTGGTGAACATGTAAGTAAAATGTTGGTAGCCTGTGTATGAAATAGGCTCAGGTCCCCTGAGCCACCTTAACACATGGTAGATGCCAACTGTGTTATATAGCCAACATATACCTTTATCAGCAGTTACCGTCACTACCTCACATCCGATTAACACTTTAAATGCTGCTGTCAATCTCTGACCGTTTAAAAAAAAAAAGCAGCGGTGGAAAACACTATTGACCATTGACAATGTATAAATAACTAAGTCCTGGGGCAGCTGAGTATATCAACCCCAACTTAAGTTGTGGAAAAGAAGGTGCTATGATTTCAGTTGTAGCATTTATTTGGCTCTTCCTCTGTGTATCGTAGAAATCGGGTCATTAAGATGATCAAGCAAAGGTTCCATTTCATTGACAAGGTTTTGTACCTCTACGATTGCTTTACTTTGATGGCTATAAAATAAATGTAAGAAAAAATTATGTTTGAGCATCTCTTGATGATTATTAGTCATACAGTCATGGCTGAAAGTGTTGGCATCCTTGAAATCTTCCAGAAAATGAAGTATTTCCCCCAGAAAATTATAATAATTACATGTTTTGTTATACACATGTTTATTTACAAAATTGTGACAAAACAACCTTGTTTTGGGGGGGCGTGGCTTGCTAATGGCCGGGTAAGACGCTCGAGTCTGAAGCTCTCCGCAGTATCCCCGGATCCCCCGCTATTAATAAGTCACCCGTTGTCTGGATCATATGGGCAGTCCCCGGAGACCCTCTGGAGCAGGCAAAGCTGAAAAGAAAGTACCAGTGCACATGGAACACTTCCTAAATGAAAGCTCCCCACTCACAATGCCTCAGCGTGCCAGGTAAGTGAAAACCAAGATGGTGCCGGCAGCTCACGCTAGAGGGACACCGCAGCCAGAGCAGAGTAAGCCCAGCAGAGCACAATCAGAGGGGGCCTGGGGAGAAAACAAAGAGATGGGAGAAAAAATTACCCTCTCTGAGATAAGCAGACATTTAAAATCGCTCCCCACTAAAGATGACCTAGAGAGCTGCATTAGCAGGCTGGAAGCTGCACACAGGAAGGAGCTGCAGTCCCTGACCACTGCTTTCACTGCCAGAGTGGAGGAGGTTGAAAAATCACAAGATGCAGTGCTGAGTGAACTCCAGGCTCATAGAAAGATCATCCTCAGTAATTCCAGCAAATTAGAGGAGCTGGCAGGGGGTTTGGAAGACCTCGAAAATCGCAATCAGCGTAATAATATACGCATTAGAGGTTTACCTGAAGCAGTGAGCAATGCTGAATTTGACCAGACTGCACAGAATCTCTTCAGGTAGTTATTAGGGGATGAAGACTCCTACACAGTGGAACTAGATAGGATACATTGTGCACTCGGCCCTAGACAAACCTCAGATTCCAGGCCCCGTGATGTAATTTGTCGCATCCACTTTTTTAAAATAAAGAAGTCAATTAGTCAGGCGGCCCGTGGGAAAGGTCCGATCTCCTTTATGGACACTCCCGGATCTGGCTAGACGCACCCTATCACAAAAGGAGAGCTCTGAGGCCCCTCTTACTCCAACTCAAAGAAAGAGACATTCCATACAGATGGGGGTTCCCATTCAAGATGACAGCTAGCAAGGGAGGAAAGTTTGCCAGTTTTCGTTCCCTAGGAGACCTTGCTAACTTCTTTGGAACATTGGAAATTCCAATGGTGGACCTGCCAGAGTGGTCTCCGCCCCAGGACTACCTACTACTCCACCACGATGGCTCACAGCTCATCGGGCTAAGAAAAGCAAGAACAGAGCTTCTGACGGCACCTCGGATGACACCTGAGACCTTGTGGCCACGGGAGATTCAAGCTTTTATAGATTCAAGCCCTATTACATGAGACGTTCTCTCACATCCTTGAGTGATTCCATGGAGGACCGCTTGTCCACTGAACTCGGGGATACCGATTTGTTGGGGGCAGACATATTAAAGAAGGTTATCTGTTTATAAGAATTGATTAACTGTTCCAGCTTAGACTCTCCAAAAGTTGTTGGTGGTATATAGTAATTTCATGCCTGTTCCTCTGAATTTCACATATGCCGCATACTTTGAATACTTTGCATACCTTACACTTTTGGGTCTCCCAAAATCTACCTAAATGTTGTTGTTTCCCACTATATATCATAGTGGTAATGTTATAGTCACTAATTTTTGGGTGTTTTAACATAGCATTACTTCCTTAGCGGCGGGGGAAGGGGGGGTTGCGGTAGAGGCTTCCTAAGCTCTTGGCTTCCACCTCCTCCCCTCTAGGTGCAACTAGTGGCTATTTGCCATATTAACATAGCACTTATGTCTCACAGGGTTTACCTCTTCTCTTTGAACCCTGCTTTACCCTTTTCTTTAATACTCTCACCTTTCTGCTTTGTCTCTCTTGTCTCACTCCTTTCCTGCGTGGGGGGGGGTTGGTTCCTGCTCGCCTCGCTTCTGCATAGCTACCACTAGACTATGGATACATTACAATTCTGCTCATATAATGTAAAGGGCCTGAATGTGCCAGAGAAGATGCATCAAATAACATTTTCCTGCCACAAGCAGAGAATAGCAATATTATTGTTACAGAAAATGCATTTTTGGACAGATTAAGTGCCCAAATTGTCTACCAGGAATTATCAGACATAGCTCAATAGTACTAATCCAAGGTATAAGTCAAGGGGAGTCTCAGTAGCATTCCACAGATTCTTTATTCCTGAAATCTCTAATTGATCCTGCAGGCCGCTATACAGTAAGGTCCAGAAATATTTGGACACTGACACAATTTTCGCGAGTTGGGCTCTGCATGCCAGCACATTGGATTTGAAATGAAACCTCTACAACAGAATTCAAGTGCAGATTGTAACGTTTAATTTGAAGGTTTGAACAAAAATATCTGATAGAAATTGTAGGAATTGTACACATTTCTTTACAAACACTCCACATTTTAGGAGGTCAAAAGTAATTGGACAAATAAACCAAACCCAAACAAAATATTTTTATTTTCAATATTTTGTTGCGAATCCTTTGGAGGCAATCACTGCCTTAAGTCTGGAACCCATGGACATCACCAAACGCTGGGTTTCCTCCTTCTTAATGCTTTGCCAGGCCTTTACAGCCGCAGCCTTCAGGTCTTGCTTGTTTGTGGGTCTTTCCGTCTTAAGTCTGGATTTGAGCAAGTGAAATGCATGCTCAATTGGGTTAAGATCTGGTGATTGACTTGGCCATTGCAGAATGTTCCACTTTTTTGCACTCATGAACTCCTGGGTAGCTTTGGCTGTATGCTTGGGGTCATTGTCCATCTGTACTATGAAGCGCCGTCCGATCAACTTTGCGGCATTTGGCTGAATCTGGGCTGAAAGTATATCCCGGTACACTTCAGAATTCATCCGGCTACTCTTGTCTGCTGTTATGTCATCAATAAACACAAGTGACCCAGTGCCATTGAAAGCCATGCATGCCCATGCCATCACGTTGCCTCCACCATGTTTTACAGAGGATGTGGTGTGCCTTGGATCATGTGCCGTTCCCTTTCTTCTCCAAACTTTTTTCTTCCCATCATTCTGGTACAGGTTGATCTTTGTCTCATCTGTCCATAGAATACTTTTCCAGAACTGAGCTGGCTTCATGAGGTGTTTTTCAGCAAATTTAACTCTGGCCTGTCTATTTTTGGAATTGATGAATGGTTTGCATCTAGATGTGAACCCTTTGTATTTACTTTCATGGAGTCTTCTCTTTACTGTTGACTTAGAGACAGATACACCTACTTCACTGAGAGTGTTCTGGACTTCAGTTGATGTTGTGAACGGGTTCTTCTTCACCAAAGAAAGTATGCGGCGATCATCCACCACTGTTGTCATCCGTGGACGCCCAGGCCTTTTTGAGTTCCCAAGCTCACCAGTCAATTCCTTTTTTCTCAGAATGTACCCGACTGTTGATTTTGCTACTCCAAGCATGTCTGCTATCTCTCTGATGGATTTTTTCTTTTTTTTCAGCCTCAGGATGTTCTGCTTCACCTCAATTGAGAGTTCCTTAGACCGCATGTTGTCTGGTCACAGCAACAGCTTCCAAATGCAAAACCACACACCTGTAATCAACCCCAGACCTTTTAACTACTTCATTGATTACAGGTTAACGAGGGAGACGCCTTCAGAGTTAATTGCAGCCCTTAGAGTCCCTTGTCCAATTACTTTTGGTCCCTTGAAAAAGAGGAGGCTATGCATTACAGAGCTATGATTCCTAAACCCTTTCTCCGATTTGGATGTGAAAACTCTCATATTGCAGCTGGGAGTGTGCACTTTCAGCCCATATTATATATATATAATTGTATTTCTGAACATGTTTTTGTAAACAGCTAAAATAACAAAACTTGTGTCACTGTCCAAATATTTCTGGACCTAACTGTATATTCCTCCAAATGTCGTGGAAGAACTCAAAATTAGTGATTGCGAATATGTACAGCCCGAACCAGTTCCAGAAGTGATTCCATGGGGAATGTCTACGCCTCCTTGAGGATTTCGCTGGTCCTTCTGCGGTAATATTGGGAAGGGGCTACAACGTATCTTTGAATCCTGGTATGGACGTCTCCTCGGGTACGTCCTCATATCCCTTTTCCATAGGTAGGAACTTAAAAAATTTGGCACATAACTTGAGACTGGTGGAGGTGTGGCGGGTACTACACCCTAACGCAAAGGATTACACTTTCTATTCCCCGGTTCATCAGATCTATAGTAGAATAGACTACTTTTTCATATCCCACTCTTTATTAGACACTCAGGTAGAGACGGGAATAGGATCCATCCTGTGGTCTGACCACGAACCGGTTTACCTGAGCCTAAAGGGTGCTTTACACGCTGCGACATCGCTAACGATATATCGTCGGGATCACGGTGTTTGTGACGCACATCCGGCGTCGTTAGCGACATCACAGCGTGTGACAGCTAGGAGCGATGATCAACTATCTAAAAAAATCATTGATCGTTGACACGTCGCTCCTTTTCATAATATCATTGGTGGTGCATGCCGCTGGTTGTTCGTCGTTCCTGTGGCATCACAAATCGCTATGTGTGACACCGCAGGAACGAGGAACATCTTACCTGCCTCCACCGGCAATGAGGAAGGAAGGAGGTGGGCGGCATGTTCAGGCCGCTCATCTCCTCCCCTCCGCTTCTATTGGATGGCTGCCGTGTGACGTCGCTGTGCACAAACTGCCCCCTTAGAAAGGAGGCGGTTCGTCGGCCACAGCGACGTCGCAGGGAAGGTAAGTCCATGTGACGGGTGTAAGCGATGTTGTGCACCACGGGCAGTGATTTGCCCGTGATGCACAACCGACGGGGGAGGGTACGCTCGCTAGCGACATCGATACCGATATCGCAGCGTATAAAGTGCCCTTTAGTCTGGGCCCCAGAGCTGGACAGGGCTTGACTTGGTGTTTAAATGAGGTCCTCCTGCAAGACCCCTTGAGTCGAGCGGAGATTTCTCAAGCCATACAGAATTTTACAGAGGACCACAGGGGGGATTCTTCCTCGCCTTCAATCAAATAGGAGGCATTGAAATTTTTAACCAGAGGGATTTTTAGTTTACATGGATCTCGGATGAAAAAAGAAAGAGCTGAGGATATTAAAAATGTGTTTTCTTCCATAGCGAGTCTAGAAAAGCAATATAAACGACACTTATCCCCCTTGGTATATAGTCAACTATCCACGGAATGCCAGAAACTGATGTGTATCCTGGACCAGAGATCTAGATCCCTACGGAACAGAATAAACAGCAGGTTTTATCATATGGGAGATAAAAGTGTCAGACTATTATCCAGAGCTCTACACCCCAGGATTGCAACTACCTATATCCCAAGTATAAATAATGCAGGAGGTTCTTAAGTACACAACACTCAAGAAATTATCTCTAGCTTTACCTCATACTATGAATTTTTATATAACATAAAAGGACATTATACAGACCAACCAGCTCACCAGAGGAAGGAAAAAATTGAAGATTACTTCCGGCAGCATAGACTCCCCCCATTATCCGATGGGGCGCTTTCTGAACTAGAGGAGGGCTTTACCTTGGAGGAAATAGTAGCAGTCATAAAAGAGGCGAAAAAAGACAAGAGCCCTGGCCCAGACGGTTTTACCACAGGCTATTATAAGGGATTTGTGGATATCTTGAGTCCAATATTTCTTAATTTAAGTAACTACATATCCCCTGGAGGTATATTCCCGCAGCAAGCTCTTAGGGCCCATATCACAGTAATTCAGAAACCTGGAAAAGATTCCCTCCTTTGCAGTAGTTACCGGCCGATCTCGCTCATCAATACTGACATTAAATTATATGCAAAATGAATAGCAAACAGACTGTGAACTCCTCTCCCAACACTTAGCAATGCAGACCAGGTAGGGTTTGTGCCGGGTAGAGAGGCAAGAGACAATATTATCAAGGCAGTGTCCTTAGTGGATTGGGCTAAAAGGAAGGGTATCCCTATGTGCGCCCTGTCAATAGATGCTGAAAAGGCCTTCGACAGGGTGCACTGGGAATTTGTTTCTGGCACTCAAAAGTGTTGGATTGGGAGAGTGTATGGTCAACAGAATCTCAGCTCTATATGCGTCGCCAACTGCGCAGGTAAAAATGAATGGTACTCTATCCCAGCCATTTGGCATCAGTAATGGAACCACACAAGGGTGCCCGCTTTCCCCACTGCTGTATGTACTAACCATGGAGTTTCTTGCTGAGACGATCAGAACCAACCCTTCAATACGGGGGGGGGGGTGACAATCGGAGGAGAAGAGCACAAGTTGGCCCTCTTTGCTGATGACCTGCTTCTTTATATTACATCTCCGGTCACTAGTATTCTGAATTTAGTCTCGGAGCTCTCTAGGTTTGGTCGCCTCAGCAACTTTAAAGTAAACTCACATAAGTCAGAAATTCTTAATGTCTTGTTGCCTCCTCATTTGGCGACGCAACTACGCACCTCTCTGCCCTATAAGTGGGCTACGGAATATATTACTTATCTGGGTATTAGAATATCTGAAGATACATCCAGCCTCCCGACTTTGAATCTGTACAGAGCCTTACAGGCTATTGAACAAGATCTAACTAAATGGAGCAAGCTGAATCTTTCCTGGTTTGGAAGAATGAACATGGTTAAGATGGATCTTTTTCCATACCTCTTATGTTTCTTCCAAGCCATTCCCATATGCCTTCAGGCCACCTTCTTCTCTAGAAGGTTTTGATCAGTAGATTTATCTGGGCCAACAAAAATCTTGGGTTTCCTATGAGATCCTACGCAGAAGTAGGAGGGGTGGCGGTGTCGGTTTTCTTGACTTTCCACTATTCAACTTTGCTTCCTTGGGAACGTGAATCCTGGATCTGTTCCACCATAAGGGTAGCAAGCACTGGGTAGACGTTGAGTATGCTAAGACAGAAAATGGACCGTTAACTGAGATTTGGATCTCAGATGCCCTCCAGGCCTCCCCTCAGACACCATCCTATCTGGTTCAGAACCTATCCCAATGGGTAAGGCAGAACCATGAGAAAATTCACATTACCACAATACCAGGTATGCTCACACCTTTGTGTGGGAACCCTAGGTTTCCAGCGGGTCTTCACAGCCACATCATACTACACAAAAAGAAAAAGGACCATCCCATAGTCAACAACTATATTGACACTTTGGAGATTAGACCCCTTTCATACTTTTTTCCAGAGTCTGATATTCCATCAGGGACCTGGTTTTTATATGAACAGGTAAAGAGTTATATCAAATCCCTGCTCCCATGTAATAACATTTTTAGGACTCCCACGATATTTGAACAACTTTGCTTAGGGGGTGTGGCTCCTGTCCATTCGGTATCGCTGTTGTACAGCTTGTTTCTAGAAAGCGTAACAGCGGACAGGGCTCCGCTTCACTTCTCCAAATGTGAGGAGGACCTGGGGAGACCAATTTCTGGGGAGGACCGTGGCAGAATTCTATTATTTACAAAACTCTCCTCTACATGCGCTATGACCCAGGAGAAAAGTTACAAAATTCTGATACGATGGTATAGATGTCCGACTACCATTAAAGCCATGTTTCCCAGAGCTTCCGATACCTGTTAGAGATGTCTGCGAGAGAGAGGCTCTTACATACACATCTGGTGGCAATGCCACCCTATAAGAAATTTTTGGGACAATGTGTTCAACCTATTCAATAAGGTTTCCAGGATGGGAATTTGGCCTTCCCCTGAGCTTGCCCTTTTGTCCCTGAGTGAGTTCTCTATTGCTAAATACAAGAAGAACATCCTCAGGCACTTCTTGGCAGCTGCGCGGAGGCTGATTCCCAGATTATGAAAACAAACAAAGACCCCTTCTAGATCCGAATTTGTTGCAGAACTCAATGAGATCTTCAGGATGGAAGAACTAATAGGTCAGGCAACGGAGACTTTAGAGAAAGTTCTAGACGTGTGAACTCCATGGGTTCTATTTATGGGCTCCTCGGAACTGGGACTCTGGATCGTGGGATAACTAGGTTTGATCGGTGTTGGGGTGGGGGTGGGTCGGGGTTCAGGCGCCCTATGCAGAACCTATTCTATCTTTCTTGGCTTATCTTACTATCTTCTTTATCTTTTTATTTTCATACATTCTTACCTTCTAAGCTTTCTACATTATTCCTCGCTCTTTTGCATCCTCCTTTTTTTAAAACAAGTATGTTTTAGTTTTATGTGCATCGGACACAAGAACTCTTGTACCACTTACAAATATTATATGTAAAAAATGTTTTTTCCTTATGATATGGTTGTAATGATTAATTCTTGGATAATTGTCTCTTGATACCTTGTCTTTAATAACTTCAATAAACTTTGATTTGAACAAAACAGCCTTGTTTTTAGCATGTGATGTTTGTTCAAACTGACGTGTGGCAAGTACCAGGTGTGGGCAATATGAAAATCACACTTGAAAACAGATCTGTCTGTGTGTGCCACACTAAGCATGGAGAACGGAAAGAGGAGAATTAGGCAAAGAGAACTGTCTGAGGACTTGAGAACAAAGATTGTTGAAAAATATTAACAATCTCAAGGTTACAAATCCATCTACAGAGATCTTGATGTTCCTTTGTTCAAAGTGCACAACTTAATAAAGAAGTTTACAATCCGTGGCACTGTAGTTTATATCCCTGGACGTGGATGGCAGAGAAAAATTGGTCAACGTTTGCAATGTAGGATAGTCTAGATGGTGGGAAAGCAGTCCCAATCAAGTTCCAAAGAAATTCAAGCTGTCCTGTAAGCTCAGGGTGCATCAGTGTCAGTGCAAGCTGTACATCCACATTTGAATTAAACTAAAAGCTGTGGCAGGCGTCCCATGAGGACGGCACTGCTGATACTCAGTCTAGCTTTTTATGTCTATGTAAGTCAAAATTCTTCTGGGAAAGGATCTTATGGACAGTGGACACCAATATAGAACTTTTTGCTAAAGCACATGATGCTACTGTTTATCAAAAATGGAATCCAACAAAGAAAAGAGCACAGTACCTAAAGTCAAATATGGTGGATGTTCAATGATTCAATGACAGTTTGGGGTTGTCTTACTGCCTTTAGTACTGGGTGCCTTAACTGTATGCAAGGCATCATGAAATCTAAAGATTACCAAAGGATTTTGGGTCTCAGTATAGTGCCCAGTGTCAGAAAACTGGGTTTACATCCTAGGTCATAGGTCTTCCAGCAAGACAATGACCCCAAACATACTTCAAGAAGCACCTAGAAATGGATGGAAACAAAGCACTGGAGAGTTCAGAAGTGGCTAGCAAATTACAAAAAATTATAGCACTTGCTAACAGATAAACGTGAACAGGTTCATACTGAACATGAAACATACTCTAACAAATAAACAGCTGTACTCTGAAACGCTAAGGCATGAAAACAATAAATACGAACACTTAGCGCATGTTCACATTCTGACTGAGCACTCCTTTCCCACCAGTTTAAGGTGATTTTTAATTTCCTATTAACAGGTTCCTGCTCACTCATAAGTTTGTAGGCATTTTCAGCCGGTGTAGATGCATTTAGGTAGGGAACCAGCAAAAAGAGATATGCCTTGATGCTGGTTGCTGGGCTCACATAAAACTGACCTTTTTTATGAGCTAAGTGTTTCAATTTTTACATTTATTTCCTTAGCAGTAATGCATGTACAAATTCCTGTGTTCAATGTTTGCATGTCTTAGCATTTCAGATTCCAGCTGTTTATGCACCTATTCATATTCGTCAGTTAGGCAGTGCAATCGTTTTTTTCATTTTGCAACATTAGAGTGGTCCAAAGTTCCAGTTGAGGGGTGTGAGAAGCTTGTTGATGGTTCTAGGAATCGATTGATTGCAGTTATTTATTCCAAAGGGTGAGCAAACAAATATGGAGTGCCAACAATCTTTGGGGTTTTGTGTAAAATTATGTCCAATATGGCTTTTTTGTGTTGTTCCAATACACTGAAAGGAAATAAACGTGTACAATAAAACATGTGTAATTGAAATTATATTCTATAGGACATACTTCATTTTCTTGAAAAATGTCAAGGGTGCCAATACTTTCGGCCATGACTGCATTTGCTTTAAATAGCAAAGATCAGATAATTATTATCATAAACTATAAGGCAGATCTCAATGGAGTATTCTTCAAAAAGTTAATATTATATGTACGGTAATAATGATGATGATGATGATGATGATGAATTGCTGGCAATATTAGACAACATCTATTCATCAAATCATTCATCAAATTAAAAATTTAGCATGGCAAATAATTGAATTGCAATACACTGCCACCATGCTTGAGTGCTCATAAATTATAAAAAGTATGATGAAGTCTGTGATATAAAATGTGTTGAGAAGATTAATGCTTTCATAAACTTAATTTTAAAATATCAGAAAAATGTTTAACTATGACTAAAAAAAAGTGAAAAAATTCAAACTTATCCTACGAATATTGAACAATCTCTCCAAGGTGACATAAAAGAGCATTAGCAGATTCCATAGTCTTAATCCCCATACCCTGCCTTCTCATCACCATCACTACAGGGTTTTCTTCATCATCGGCACAGTCTCCATATTGATTGCTAATTGACATGCAGTTTTGTGGGTAAAACTGCTGTTTACCTGCAAAGACACATAGCCATTATCAATCAAATTGAAAACAGCAACACTAAAGGCCGCCGCTTTACACGCAACAGCATCGCTAGCGAGATATCGCTGGGGTCACGGAATTCGTGACGCACATCCGGCGTCGTTAGCGACATCATTGCCTGTGACACCTACGAGCGACTGCTAACGATCCGAAAAACGGCAAAAATCGTTGATTGTGGACACGTCGTTCCTTTCCCAAATATCGTTATTCATTTTGGACGCAGGTTGTTTGTCTTTCCTGAGGCAGCACACATCGCTATGTGTGACACCCCAGGAAGGACAAACAACAGCGTTCCTCCGTCCTCCGGCAACGAGGTGGGAGTGACGTGAATGCGGCTGCTCTCCGCCCCTCCGCTTCTATTGGTTGCCCGCTGATTGACGTCGCTGTGACGCCGCACGAACCGCGCCCCTTAAAAAAGAGGTTGTTTGTCACCCACAGCGACGTCACTAGGAAGGTAAGTCCGTTTGACGCGTCCTAGCGATATTGTTCACCACGGGCAGCGATTTGCCCGTGACGCACAAATGACGTGGGCGGGTGCGATCGCAGAGTGTAAAGCAGTCTAGTAGCAAAACTGCATGCAAACATACCCACCTTTCAATTCAAATGTCTGGAGAATATGGCCAGGAATTTATAAAGAAGGGTCAGGTAATATTTTCATGTTACTGAAGAGATGGCCTCTAAACTCAATGTCGCTAGTGAGCCCCTGGCTCTCCAGTCTTACACTGCCCACAACCGACAGCTTATTTTCAATGATGATTGTTACCCATTCTTTTTATCTATTTTCTGCCTATACTATTTTGCTTCATTGGATTAATTCAGATTGGTTCACTAGTGTACCAGAGGGTCCTCCTCAGGAAGTGATATGGTGAAACGCATGTCAAGATGTTCTAGAGACAGCACGGTTTGTTTGAAAATAAGTCTATAATGTCTATATGTAAAATGATTTATTAACTCTTTGTTGTATTAGACAGTCCTATTAGCAAAGATGTACATGTTGGTGACACGCCTGCGCCGGGGCCGGGGAGCACCCATTACTGGGCCGCGGTTCTGCTCCTGGGACGCCGCGGTGGTGAGGATCGGTTCCGTGACCCCGGTGGTGTCGTTTAAGTAGGGAAGGGGATGATGACAGTTTATTCGTGACACCACCTGTGATATGCAGCAAGTTAGGTGCCGCCGCTGCGGATGGTGACACAGCTTGGTTGGTATAGCTCTAAACAGGTAGAGCTGGGCCCATGAGCAGATGGGAGTAGTAGTCTATGATTGCGGGGGTTGCAGGGCCAGTAGTGCAGGTGAATAATGGAGCAACACAGGGATTCAGTCTCAAGGTTTTTACAAACTGTAGCAGGTTCCAAGGTAATATGACATCAGTGACCGCGTTTGGAGTCCTGGGTTCCACTGTGAAGGTCTCCAGCCGATCCCAGGTAGTTCGGAGGTCGAGTCCGGTACATCTTTCTTATGTGTCCCTTCCTGCGCTTGCTTCTCCCTCCTGCTTTTGCGCCCTTGCACACAGAGCCCTGAGCCAATGCCCTTGGACCCTTTTGGGTGGTGTGAAGCTCTATCCCTTGGCCCTTTGAGGTCACCTTCCAGCGAATTTGTGTGTGGATGTGGCCTCAGTGCTAGCAGTCACCTCAGCCTCTGGGTTTACTAGAGGAATATGTAGGTTCTTTATTGTTGAGCCAGATTCTATCCTACATTATTGCATGGGGAAGGGGGTGATGGTACATGGGGGATGCATAGGGAAGGGTTTATGTGATGCACAGGGGTCTGTGTGCTGGGTGGCTGTATGGGAAAAGGTTAGGGTTACTTGTGTGGGACTACATGATGGGTTCGGATTTGCGTGGGGAAACATGTGATGTTACTTATGTGGGGAAGGGGGTGTTGTTACGAATGGGTACTGCCCTGATAGTGTTCTCCTCACCACACAATCCATTATATGGCCCTCTTAGCATCCTCCCCACTTCACAATTCATTATATGACCCTGAAAGTATCTTCCCCACCCCACAATTCATTATATGGTCCTCATAGCATTTTCCTGCACCTCACAATTCATTATATGACCTCATAGTATCATCCACACCCCAAAATTCATTATATGGACCTGACAGCATCCTGTCCCACCCCACAATTCATTATATGGCCTTCCTAGTGTTCTTCCCACCCCACAATTTATTTTTTGGCCCTCATAGCGTCCTTCCACACCCACAATTAATGATATGACCTCATAGAATCCTCCCCATCCTACAATTCATTTTGTGGCCCTAATAAATTCATTATATGACCCTCCTAGCATCCTCCCCACTCCACAGTTCATTACTGTATATGGCTCTGATTGCATCCTTCCCATCCCACATTTCATTATATGGCCCTGATAGCTTCCTCTTCCATCCCACAATTCATTATATGTCCCTAAAAGTGTCATCCCCACAATTCATTATATAGCCCTTATAGCATCCTCCCCACCTCACAATTCATTATATAACCTCATAGCGTAATCCACACCCCACAATTCATTATTTGGGCCTGATTGCATCCTCCCCATCCCACATTTTATTATATGGCCCTGATAGCATCATCCCCACTCCACAATTCACTATATGGCCTTGACAGCATCCTCCATACCCCATAATTCATTACATGGTCCTCCAAGCACCGTTCCTCACTTCACAATTCATTATGACCTCATAGCATCCTCCCCACCCCACAATTCATTATATGGCCCTGATCATGTCCTGCCAACACAATTCATTATATAAAAAAGGAAGAAAAAAATTGGGCACTGCAGCGCAAAGGCTGTGGTGTGGTGCCGTACTTACAGACCTGGTATGTAGCAGTCAATGGATTAGATTAGCAACTCCAGGTGGTCATCAGCCTGCAGCACAGTCACTGTTCTGAAGAATCCAAGCAAAGGAAGAAAGGCGGCATCCTAGTCAAAGCGCTTGTTACAGCGCAAAACGACCGTCGTCCACTTGCCGCTCCCGCACTCCCCTCTCCCCCACATGCTGTAATTCACATGCTTTGAATTAAGCTGAAAAACCTCATGGTGAGATGACAATTCATTATATGGCCCTCCTAGTGTCCTCCCCACCCCACAATTCATTATATAGCTCTGATAGAGTCCTCCCCACCCAACAATTCATTATATTGTCCTCAGCGTCCTCTCCACCTCACAATTTATTATATGGCCCTGATAATGTACTCCACACCCCCCACAACCTCCAAAATTCAATATATGGCCATGATAGTTTCCTCCCACCCCATAATTCATTATATGGTCCTCAGTGTCCTCCCCATCTAACATTTCATTATATGGCCCTGATAGCATCCTTTCCTCACCATAATTCATTATATGGCCCTGATAGCTTCTTCCCTATCCCACATTCATTATGAAATTAGCAGAAATAAATTGTGGGGGAAGGTCACAGGACTGGGACTAAAACTATGTGCACTTGTTCTAGATTTTCATCAGCAAATTCTGCTGCAAATCCTGACATGTTGTGAGGAAGAACTCTGCATATAACACATGTTTTTTTTTACTTGCATTTTTGTTGCATATTTTTCACCAGTCATTGGTATGGGTGAAATATGCTGCAAAAACCATGCAAAAATTGACATGATGCAGAACGCAATCTGCTGTAAATCTGCAAAGAAAACAAATACACGTGTACTGAGATTTGCTTGTGCTGTGAAACCCTGCGTATTTTCCTTTCCAAAAACGCAACGTGTGCACATAGATTTAAAGTTAATTGGGGGAAGAGTCACAAAGGCTAATTAGTTTATATTTATTGAGTGTCAGAGATTATAGGTAATGGGGGGGTACAGTATCGGTGTAGTTATCACTTTATATTTTGAACACTGCATGGTTGATTGTATATTAATGGTGGGGTACGGATTTGTAGTCAGGGATGCAGTATGGGGGATTTTTTATTCAGGAGGCAAATGTATGTATACAATATATGAAATCTTGTTATTTTCAGGTCTTTGGTGATCAGTGTGACAAGATGAGTCATGACTTGAAAATGTCAGCATGAAGGTCTGACCAGATGGAGAAGAAACAACCAAGACGTTAGCAGTAAGTCACTTTATAAAAATATTTATTCTGCACTGTATTACTTGGAGTTATACTATATTTGTTAAACCCCCTGGGCCACATTCTCACATTCGTTTGATATGTCCGTGCATTGCCAGATTTTTTTTATTGGATGTCACATGGACTCAGTGTTTCACAGCTATAGAACCAGGGTTCTTGGGGGACTTAAAAAGAGTTTGTGATGTTGTAAAGATACAATATTCTCAAAATCACAGAATTGGAATGACCAATTTCTCTCGCTATGGCACGCCATTTTTGCAAAGTCAGTGCAAACTGGACTATTAGGCTGCCAGTTATATAGAGTTTGTCAGATAAAAATTAGCACCAGGTGCCAGATTAACACCAATAACCTGCAGGTATCTGAAAGTGTTCTCTAATTTTGATCAGTGTTCTTTTTCATTTATCTCATTTACATTTTTGCTTTTGATAAAATTCAATTTATAAAATAAACTTGAAATCCAACGAGTTTACTCATGTTAGGATATAATCACATAGGACTACACAATGACCGCAACATTTAGGAAATTGTGTGTTGTTCTCTAATTTTGATCTCCAGTGTATATACATTTATATACATAAATATCTATATTTGCAGCTTTGTTGCCATAAAAGAAGAAAGGCACAGGCACAATTTCTTGCACAGGGGCTCCAAGCTGTCCGTTGCCGTCCCTGCCCTTTTACCCATATAATGGTATTAAAGGGTGAAAAGTGCAGATCTACGTAGAGGCATTACATCAATAAAAATTTAACCAGAACTCCAAAAATTGGGTTTTGCCCATGAGATTACATTTACACTTATAATCGAGTTCCAATAACACCTCAAGTAATTTACATTATAGATGCAATCAGCAGGTTATCATTATCATGTCTCCTGTGGATAGGTGATAACATGCAAATTTGGGAATTTAATCGAATATCATTCTACCAGTTCTTTTGCTTCTGTAACCAACTAAGTCCCTGCAAAACTTACAATTTAAACAAAGATACTGATTACAATTAATCAATGCACATAGCAACTGCCATTTAGCAACATTCTGGCTGATCGGCGGTCGTTTCATAGCCAGTAGGCAGACGGTAATAATCGATGTGCAGTGCGTGATCTGTAATGGATAGTTTAGTGCACATAGGCTGACATTGTTCTTTTTCAGTACAAGTCCTTTTGTGCTGCACAAAAGATCATTTCAGCCTACTTGCCAGCGTTTTGCTAGTTTGTTGGCTGAGCAGCAGCATCTTTAGACTGTACGATTATCATGAAATGAGTGTTCATTACATGATAATTGTGCAGTGTTGGAGTACGTGCCCACAATGAGTTTTTACCGTGGTTTTGATGCTGCATATTTTCGCTGTGTCAAAAATGCAGTGTTTTACAATACAAGGAAAGTGGATGGGATTGTAAAGCTCATGTCCACTGGGCTTCTTTTTTACACTGCTTAAACTCATTTGCGGTGCCATTTTCCGAGCCGCAGCATGTCAATTTCTCTTGTGGGTGACCCCAAACAATGCAACTATTATCCAGTCCCCATGTTTTCTAGGGCACATTGAAAAAAATCTGTTTAGACAAGCCTTTCAACTCACTAACCTAGCTCTCCCCTATTCCTGCTTTCTAAAACTTATTCATAACCACTAGAGTAGATCAAGATCAAACCCGCCAAAATCCGGGAACAGCGGATCACTGCCAGATTGAAAAAAAAAAGTCCGGATCCGCTCCGGATTCTGGTGCCCATATAACTATGGGGACCAGAATACGTACGGTAGATTAAAAATGTTTGTGAAGGGAATGGGGGGGGAGGAGCGCACACGGTATACTCACCCGAGGCTGTGTCATGGCAGCAAACTTCTTCTGGGTCACGCTTTTCACTTCCAGAGCCGACAATTCAGAATTCATTGGTTTGCCCGCCCACCAGCGCGTGTAATTGGTTGCAGTTAGACACACCCACACCCTTTGTGGCAGCATGTCAGCTGACTGCAACCAATCACAGGCGGCATGATGGCCGGTGGGCGGGGAAAGCAGTCCAAATGTCTGTGGGTCAGTATGGTGAGCGTGCATGTAGACAGAAGCACATGCACGTTCCTGTCAGAAGTGTGCGCGGCTGTGCCGGTGATGCGATGTCAGACTCATGCGAGTCTGGCATGACAGTACCCGGCATGGCCTACCACTTTCTGAATATGAGCGTGCATGTACCTAAACCACATGCACGCTCATGTCAGAAGTGTGCGCGTCTGTGCGATGTTAAACTCGCGAGAGTCCCTCACAAGTGTGACTACGGCCTAAAAGAAACTGCATGCGGCTTTTTTTTTATTATTTAAATAAGGAATTAAAAAATACCAAGCCAAGATAAAGCCAGCTGGGGGCTGGTATTCTCAGCCCACAGCCGCCGATTTTTCCCCCATCTATTAGATGTGAGAATCCCGGTGCAATACCGGCTCTTCCCGTTGCCCTGGTGCGGAGGCAATTGGGGTAATATGGGGTTAATAACAGTGCACAGCTGCTACTAAGCCCTAGGTTAATGATGGTACTGGCGTCTATGAGAGCCCCCCCATTATTAACCTATACATGACAGTAAATAAGAACAAATGCAGAGAAAAAGCCTTTATTTGGAATACAATACAAACACACACCCAACTTCACCACTTTATTAACCCCCAACACCCTGCAGGTCTGGCGTAATCCACATGAGGTCCCACGCCACATCTAGCTCTGCTACATCTGAATATCACAGCGAGTAGCCATAGAGCACAACCACTCGCTGAGAGCTCCAAAGAATGAATGAGCTGCGCAATGAGCGGTGACATCACTCAGGTGATTTGCGGTCACAGCTGGAGATTCCCACGGTCCTTCACCTGTGATCGCAGGTAACCTGACCTCAGGTGGAGGTCACTGAGTTCACAGACCTGCATCTCCTAGCAGAAAAGCACAGTTTTTTTGACAAAGAGTAGCAGATTGGTGCTGAAATTTTTACGCCATATTCCTGCACCTAATCTACACCTCCTGGCAAAAAAATGCGTTTTTTTACCGCATTTTGTTGCTTTTTTTACTTTACTTGTTATTGCCACGATTTTTGCCGTGTTTTTTTTTGCCAGGAGGTGCACATTTGGTGCGGAAATTGTCTGCACCAAATTTCCACCTCCTGGCAAAAATAAAAAATCATTTTTGGGCTAAGGGATGCAAATTTGATGCTGAAATTTGTACGCCATATTCCTGCATCCAATCTACATATTTTTTCATTTTTGGGCCAAGGGATGCAAATTTGATGCTGAAATTTTTACACCATATTCCTGCATCCAATCTACACCTCGTGACAAAAAAACCCCCACGTTTTTTGACACTTTTTTTGTTGTGGTTTTTGCTGCTGTTTTTGCTGTAATTTTTGCCATGTTTTTTTTGCCAGGAGGTGCACATTTGGTGCTGAAATCATCTGCACCAGACTTCAGCACCAGATTTCCACCTCCTGGCAAAAAAGGGACCCCCCAGTATTCTGACACCCAGCCCAGATAAGCAGGCTGCAGGCTGTGCTTATCTTGGCTGTGTAGCAAAAGAAAAAGGAACTGCATGCGGCTTTTCTTTTGTTAAATATTTTTTAAAAAAGCACACGTGCGGTCCCATCCAATTTTGATACATAGCCATTATAAAGCCGGCTGGGGGCTGGTATTCTCAGCCTGCAGCCACCCGGTATTGCCGCATCTATTAGATGTGACAATCCCAGTGCAATACTGGCTCTTCCGTTGCCCTGGTGCGGTGGCATTCAGGGTAATGAGAAGTTAATAACAGTGCACAGCTGCTACTAAGCCCTAGGTTAATGATGGCACAGGCGTTTATGAGATACCTGCATCACACTAACCTGTAAATGAAAGTAAATAAACACAGACACAGAGAAAAGCCTTTATTTGGAATAAAGTACAAAACGCACCCTCCTTCACCACTTTATTAACCCCAAACACCCTGCAGGTCTGGCGTAATCCATGCGATGTCCTTGCCACTTCAGCTCTGCTACTTAACACAGCCAGCGGCCATAGAGCACGACCACTGGCTGTGCAGACAATGACTGAGCCGCAATGACTGCACGGCAGGCAGATACTGTCACAGGCTGGGAGCGCATCTGCCTACCACCAATCACAGACGAGAGGATGGCCAGTGGGCGGAGAAAACAGAAAGCGGTGTGTATACGATGCACAGTACAGGAAGTGAATGCGTGACCCGGAAGCAGTGTGCCGCCATGACACCGAGTCTCGGTAAGTATGAAACGCTGTTTTATCTTTGTTTTTCTTTATTTTTAAATTATTTTCCCCTGTGCCAGATCCGGATCGTGCACTCAGAATCCCGGATCCGGGTCCGACACCCAGGCATCTTTGAAACCGCGGCTCAGCCCTACTAACCACCTTTCTCCTATTTCTCACATCCTCCATACAAACAATAGCATGTAAGTGCATTTCAAATGTTACTGTTTGATGACCGGATCATTCAACTTTATATGAAATCCATTATTTAATGATGGCCAAACCAGACACTACAAGCTTGTTCTACCTATTGTGCCTCCCCTATTTCCCTCTAGATTATAAGCTTGCGAGTAGGGTTCTCACTCCTCCTCCAACTGTTGAACTATGTGCTACTTTGTTTTGTTTATATTGTCTGTACATGTCCCTACTATATTGTAAAGTACGGAATATGTTGGCGGTATATAAATAAAGTTTCTTATTATTACTGTGAGTACGCTGAGTTTACTGTGTAGAATTTCACCATGTACTTGCATTAGATGTGGAAAATCCGCAGATGAGAAAAAAGTGCACTGGTCTTTTTAGTGCATTTCCAAAACGCATGTGATCTGCACCTAAGAATATCAACACCAGGAAGGTTAAAAAACAAGGCAGCTTTATTTAAAGCAAAATACACCAACAGCCAAAAACGCAATAAAAACACATTAAAAAAATTCAGACAAAAACGCAATGAAAATTCTCAAACTAAGGTGCAGAAATTCTGCATCGTCAAAACTCAACAACTACTGATCATGGGAACATACCCTTAGTGGACCTTTAGTGTACATACATTATATATATATATATATATATATATATATATATATATATATATATATATATATATATATATATATATATATATATATATATATATATATATATATATTGTAAATGTTTCTTACCGCAACCCGGGGGTTTCACTTGCTTGCAGCGGTGCTAGGTAGCTTAGACAACATAGGTATCACCGTCTCTTATAAAACGCAGCAGTTTATTTATTAGACTCAACATAAACTGCTAAACAAAATGTAACAAAGCCTCTCCTGGCTTAGGCTACTTTCACACATCCGGATTTTTGCTCTGCGGCACAATACGGCGTTCTGCAGAAAAACCGCAACCGGCTTTTGTAACGCCGGTTGCGGGTTTTTTTGCATAGACTTACATTAGTGCCGTATTGTGCCGCAGGGGCTTGCGTTCGGTCCGGTTTTTGCCGCATGCGGCAGATTTAGCCGATGCCGCGGCCGGATCGAACGTTCCCTGCAAGGTTTTTTGCTCCGGCAAAAAACACCGCATCGCGCCGCATCCGGCTGCTGCGGCGCATTTTTCAATGCATACCTATGGAGGCCGGATGCGGCGCGATGCGGAAAAAAACGCATCCGCTCGCCGCATGCGGTTTTTTCCACTGCGCATGCTCAGTAGCATGCCGCAACCGGAAAAAAACGGACGGGCCGCATGTAAAAACTTATGCAAAGGATGCGGTGTTTTCGCCGCATCCGTTGCATAGTTTTCACAGCCGGATTGAGCCGCAGTGCTCAAACCGGATGTGTGAAAGTAGCCTTAAAGGAAAATATAACATCCATATACCGTGGGCTTCCAGTCCAATTAAATGTCCATAGTGGAGTTTCCACTCTCTGGCTCTAGCCAGTGAACACAAGTCACTGTGGTTGCTTCCTGCAGCCTCCAGCCCTCTCCAGCCAGGCTGCAGTATTTTCCCCAGTCCTCACCTGGACTGATTTCCAAACGTCTCTCTGCAGTCTTCACACAGACTGAGACCTCCAGCACACATCCTCCATGTGCAGCACTCTCAGGCTTCTCTCTGTTTCTAAAACTAACTGTCTCTTAAACCTAACCGGATACACCCACAGGTGGAGGTATGTGATTCTCCAGCTCTGTCCATCACACTGGTCACAGCTTAAAGGGAACCTAACCCTTAATTACAACCCAAGTTCTGTGGAACCACAGGTCCCACAGTCACACCTTCAGTTCAATATCACAGGGTGATCCTTCTCCATTGCGACCATCCACAACATTGGTGGTTGCTACCTCACAATATATATATATATATATATATATATATATATTATTTTATCTCAGTGCTATCTCAAGCTGTATATACCGTGTTTTTCCAAAAATAAGACCTCCCCCAAAAATAAGCCCTAACAGGGATTTTCAGCATTTTCGAAAAAAGGCTTAAATATAAGCCCTCCCCCGAAAATAAGCCCTAGTCGCGGATCAATAATGAAGTGTCCGTGCAGCTAAAAAAAGTTACAGATACTGCAGGATACTCCATTATAGACAGCGGCACCCGGCAATCACACTCGCCCGACACTGAGCGGCAGGACCTGCAGTGATCGCACACCCACACACATCAGCTCTCTCACACATACACACAATCAGATCTCACACACACACCAGATCTCACACACAAACATCGGATCGCACACACAGTCAGATCGCACACATAATCAGATCGCACACACAAACATCGGATCACACACACACAAACATCGGATCGCACACACATCGGATCGCATACACACTCACCTCATCCAGCGACACCGATCTCTTTTCACCGGGAGAATCCTAAGGCAGTGCAGTGCAGTGCGACGAACAGGACCTGCGGCCGGACACGTGACTTGCTTCATTCCCTGCTGCTGTGAGTGCTGGATGTGATGTGATGTGTGTGTGTGTGTGTGATCTGCTGTGTGTGTCTGCAATCGGCTGTGTGTGTGTCTGTGTTCGGCTGTGTGTATCTGTGATCGGCTGTGTGTGCTTGTGATCGGATGTGTGTATCTGTGATCGGCTGTGTGTGCCTGTGATCGGATGTGTGTATCTGTGATCGGCTGTGTATGCCTGTGATCGGATGTGTGTATCTGTGATCGGCTGTGTGTGCCTGTGATCGGCTGTGTGTGCCTGTGATCGGCTGTGTGTATCTGTAATCGGCTGTGTATGCCTGTGATCAGATGTGTGTATCTGTGATCGGCTGTGTGTGCTTGTGATCGGATGTGTGTATCTGTGATCGGCTGTGTATGCCTGTGATCGGATGTGTGTATCTGTGATCGGCTGTGTGTGCCTGTGATCGGATGTGTGTATCTGTGATCGGCTGTGTATGCCTGTGATCGGATGTGTGTATCTGTGATCGGCTGTGTGTGCCTGTGATCGGATGTGTGTGCCTGCGATCGGATGTGTGTGCCTGCGATCGGATGTGTGTATCTGTGATCGGCTGTGTGTGCCTGTGATCGGCTGTGTGTGCCTGTGATCGGCTGTGTGTATCTGTAATCGGCTGTGTATGCCTGTGATCAGATGTGTGTATCTGTGATCGGCTGTGTGTGCCTGTGATCGGATGTGTGTATCTGTGATCGGCTGTGTGTGCCTGCGATCTGCTGTGTGTGATCTGCTGTGTATATCTGCGATCGGCTGTGTGTGTGTGTCTGCGATCGGCTGTATGTATCTGTGATTGTCTGTGTGTATCTGTGATTGTCTGTGTGTATCTGTGATTGTCTGTGTGTATCTGTGATTGGCTGTGTGTGTGTGATCTGCTGTGTATATCTGCGATCTGCTGTGTGTGTGTGTGTGTGTGTGTGTGTGATCTGCTGTGTGTGTGATCTGCTGTGTATATCTGTGATCTGCTCTGTGTGTGTGTGTGTGTGTGTGTGTGTGTGTGTGAGATCTGCTGTGTGGGTAATCTGCGGTGTGTGTCTGGGATCTTCTGTGTGTCAGCGTGTCAGCTAGCAGCAGGGGAGAACGGCGTGCAGCACCGACCGGAGATCACAGGAGGACCTGGGAACCATGCAGACGTCCTGGTCTGGTGAGAATGAGTCTCCTGGGAAGTGGGGGGGGTCTGCTTTTTTGGGGGCTAAACTTACCACCAACCGTGTTTCTCCAAGAATAAGACCTCCTCTACAAATAAGACCTAGTGCTTTTTTGGGGGGCAAAAAAAATATAAGACAGTGTCTTATTTTTGGAAAAACACGGTATGTCAACCGTAGTGAATATTTTAGGCCAAAACACTGCATAGTTTGTATATACTGTATTTCAGGAACAAACTTTAGTTACAAATATAATTGCTAAATAATACACTCAATACTAATTAGACTGAATATGTGTAGAATTGCATAGATTTAGTAAATTAATAGACTCTGCCTATGTTTACCTATGAACACAATTGTAAATTTTACTTGTAGTAACAGAAAAAAGAGCTGTTGGGCTGCATGCCCACAATCAGGGTTTGCAGAACTTTGGACACAGCATGTTTTTCCTCGTTCCAAAACGTTGTGTTGTGCAGTAGAAGTAGAGTGGATGGGATTTATAGAAATCTCCTGACCACTGTGCTTTTCTTCTCCACATAATAAACTGACATACAGCGCGGCTTTCCGAGCCACAGCAAGTCAATTTCTGCTGTTGAAATGCAAGTGTTCTCCACAGGAAAAATAGAGCCAAAGTCCGCAGCGGCCCAAACCCTGGGGACAGATGCTGCACTAAGAACGCTCATCTGACCGGACGATTTATATACAGCATGGAAGATTTTCAAAAGGTATTTGGGGGTATACAGGGATTGTAAGGGGATAAAATGCACCTTTATGGATTGCAGTACAGGCACTGCTGTAGGTGGTAGTTTTGGTTTATATATGAAAAATCTGGTGACAGGTTCCCTGTAACAATTACTTAATTATTGGCTCAGACTTTCCTGTTCTTCCAAATAAGAGTTCATATTTATTATACAGTTATTCTTTCTTCACTGATGGGTACATTTGCAAAATGCTTGTAAAAACAAGCAACTTTGCCATTTACTTATTAAAATCTGGCCTCGTCTCTTACAAAACTTAACTTTTTTAATTTACTGTTTTCAGCACTGGAGTTTAGCAGCACTGGGCGTACATGTGCAGTGTTTACAAGCTCTTTCACAGTGAGCTTGTAAGCACTGCACTAAAAGGGGCTTTACACGCTACGATATTGTTAATGTTTTATCGTCAGGGTCACGTCGTTAGTGACGTACATCCGGCGTCATTAAGGTTATCGCAGCGTATGACATTTTTGTGCGACCTAAAACGATTGCAAAAGTGGCAAAAATCGTTTGCTGTGGAGAAGTCGTCCTAAAACCAAAAATCGGTCACCTCTCATTAGCGATGTTGTTCCTCGTTCCTGCGGCAGCACACATCGCTCCGTGTGACACCGCAGGAGCGAGGAACATCTCCTTACCTGCCTCAACTAGCAATGCGGAAGGAAGGTGGTCGGCGGGATGTTTACGTCCCGCTCATCTCCGCCCCTCTGCTTCTATTGGAAGGCTGCCGTGTGACGTCGCTGTGACGTCGCACGACCCGCCTCCTTAGAAAGGAGGCGGATCGCCGGCCATAGTGACGTTGCAGGGCAGGTAAGCCGTGTGACAGGGAGTGTGATTATGTGTGTGACGGGCAGCGATATGCCTGTGTCGCACAAACGATGGGGGCGGGTACGCACGATAGCGATATCATTACCGATATCGCTACCGTGTAAAGCCCCCTTAAGGCTGGCCAAGCAGGATGTTCGCTCCTCCCAGCAGCTTCAGTTCCACTCTACATCTGATGCTACAGAAAGAAATCTCCTCTGACTGACTACCAGCACCTCATGGTGCAACTGCAGGGTACCAATGATTAGCCATGGCAGTCAGGGCACTAGGTAGTTTTACTATGTATTATAGTCTAACAGAAAATCCTTTAAATAAGTTTAAAAACAAAACTCTTATGCATTTTATTTTTATTATCTAAACTGAAAAAAAAAATCCTGAATTGTAAAATATTTCACACTGCCTGCTAAGCTCTAATATAGGCTCACATTTCCTAAATTTTAGCTATATTTCATCTTATGCTTAGAATATTGGTGGCATGGTCAGATAAAATCTGAAAATTACAATTTAAAAACACAAGATCAGCTTTGCTATACTGACATGAGGCGGAATTTCCTCTGTAACTGGGACTAATATACCAACCCAGTTAGTGGGAAATCAAATGGAAAAATAAAATGAAATGTAGAAATATACCACAAAGGTATTTTATGATCTTATGGGAGATACAATGTGTGAAAAAAAATTAAAAATAAATTAAATAAACAAATAAAGAGCAGAAAAAAACAGAAAAAAAAAAATAAAAAAGGCCAAGGCCAATCCAAATTGCTGTTAGTAGCCCCGCCCCATAAAAAAATGTGCCCTATATATTAAAATAATTGTTATAGAAAGTGGAGAAAAAAATTAAAATGTATTTTAGTGCTCCTAAGTGTGGTCATAAAAAAATGAAAAAAAAAATTGAAGAACAGATAGGTATGTCCTTTTATTGACCACCATTATTGACCAATATCAGAAAAAAAATAAATAAAAATGCGAGTATTAAACTAACCTAAAACTTGGGCCCCAGCAAAGATAAAAAGGTACAAAAATGATTTGAATATGACTCAGTCTTGAACTAGTTAATTAGCAATAGTAAAATAAATAAGGAATATGCCCTTTAAGTTGGACCTGCAGCTTCCCTGTATTTTAGCTTGTCATCTTGTCCTATATATTAAACATGAATCTGCTGATGGAAGAATATTTCACCTTTGCCATATTTAATTAAATGTCAACACGTCATGAGCGAGGAGCCTCACGGCTGTACATGGAACCTGTGAATAGTGTCATGCTTCAAGCTGCTGATTTGCTGACACCAAAAACCTAAAAATCCAACAAGTTGTCTGGAAAAAAAATCTGCAAATCCGGAAATGAAATGTTTCCGCAGCTCATATTCACCTTCCAGTTCTAACACTTCACGTCTTATTCAGTCTGTCAATTGCCTTGAATATTTACAGTATATTCTACAGATTTCATTAGTCAGAAGAAAAAAATGAAATGTGTAAGTCATAATGTTGTTTTTCCATATTTTCTCTGAGAAGCAGCATGATTTCCATCCCCGATATTATGAATGTGTGTTCAAAATATCAGATGCCGCAATGAATCTCAGTTAATTCATTAAATCGTTAATCTCTATAATGTATTCAATCGACAAACATACGTCTGCACATTGAGTCTTAAATCCAGCCTTTCTTATACTGATTGGTATGTCTCCTGAGTATGTACAACTGGCAGATATCTCCGTAATATGGCGCTAAATAACAGCATCACAAGACGGAGTGCTGACACCCCATAGTACAGCGCTGAAAAAGCCATGCGTCCTTCCCTATAGGCTTCCCTATAGGTTATATGTACATGTGTGTGTTTTCCACCATTAAAGAGGTTATCCGCTACTTTTAAACTGATGGCCTATCCTTAGGATAGGTCATCAATATCTGATTGGCCGGGGCCTGACACCCCGCACCCCACCAATCAGCTATCCTTGGTGCCGGTAGCGGCAGCAGGCAGCTAGAAAAGCTAGATCATTCATTCCTTTCACGTGCAATGCACTGAGACAGCAGCGGGATCCTGTGCTTCCAGATATCGGAGACTACTATGTTTGTTGTGGGGTGAACTGGAATCTCTTTTCTTCCAGCCAGAAATGCTGCCGCATCTTGTGAAAGCTGCCACTTGGCCGGGTACTGCCCATCCACCTCCTATTGATTTGAATAGAAGGCAAATGTGCAATGCTAGGCTGCAGCCGCTCTCAGAAGATGGGACAGCTCCGGAACTGAGCACTTCCTGCTGCCTGCACCAAGATCAGTGGATCAGTGAGAGTACAGGGTGAGGATCAAACATTGATGACCTATCCTAAGGATAGGCAATCAATGTAAAAGTAGTGGCCAACCTTTTTAAGCATGCTTACAGTAATAGCAAAAGGTATAAGATTTCAGAAGTCTCGTGCACCCGTTTTTCTTTTTTTCCTGACTGCTGCAGCTTGTCAATTCTTTCACCGGTTTTGTAGTGTTTTCAGAGGGTTTTTTCACGAATTGAAAGCAATGAGAAAGTGAAAAAAAAATTGCTGCAAAAACGCAACAATAACCTAGAGGACCATAGAGTGACTGCAGACTTGTCATTTTAGAGCGGACAACCCTTTTAATCCATGATGATTCAACAATGGGTCTTTCTACTTTTCACATAAGGCCTAAGGGCAGCTTTACATGCTACAACATCGCTAAAGCGATGTCGTTGGGGTCACGGAATTTGTGACACACATCCGGCCGCGTTAGCGATGTCGTTGCGTGTGACACCGATGAGCGATTTTGAATCGTTCCAAAAACATTCAAAATCGCTAATCGGTGACATGGGGGTCCATTCCCAATTATTGTTGCAGCTGCAGGTACGATGTTGTTAGTCGTTCCTGCGGCAGCACACATCGCTATATGTCACACCACAGGAATGAGGAACGTCACCTTACCTGCGTCCTCCGGCAATGAGGAAGGAAGGAGGTGGGCGGGATATTACGTCCCGCACATCTTCCCCCCTCCGCTTCTATTGGCCGCCCACTTAGTGACGTTGCTGTGACGCCGCATGGACCGCCCCCTTAGTGACGTTGCGGTGGCGCTGAACGCATCTCCCCCATGAGGGAGGGATTGTTTGGCGGTCGCAGCAACGTCGCTGAACAGATATGTGCGTGTGACGTGCCGTAGTGATAATGTTTGCTACGGCAGCAATCACCACATATCGGCCGTATGACGGGGGCGGGTGCTATCGCGCTTGACATCGCCAGCAAATGCTAGTGATGTTGCAGCGTGTAAAGCGGCCCTAACACTATATAAAAGCCATAATAGATGTGGTGCACAACATTTGCACTTTTTATTATTTAGTTTAGTAAATACCGCTGATATTCTTAATTACCCTTCAGTAGGCAGTTTATATATGTAATCCATACATAAGATTTTATGCACATTAAAGTGCCAGTAATGGAAGAAGTGTTAATTGACCATTAGTGTAGCTAGAAAGGTACAGAAGAGGCATCTGACCAAGGTGGTAAGTGCCAAGAAGGTTGCCAAGAAAGTTCCCCATCTTGGACGGGTTTGTAAGATATAAAGAAAGGATTTTTACCCCAGTGATGGCAAGGATATGATTCATCCTAACTACAAACCGTGCTTTGTGCTGAAGCTCATAGTGAATCTAAAACAAGTGTCTTGCGTGAAAGGAATGTGCCTGAAGAAGAAAAGCAAGGCCCAGTGTTAATGCTTTTACACATTATCAAATATCCTCCAATAGATCTTCGTAATGTGAAGAAAAATGTTTGATTCACAGAGAGAATTGTTAGAATTCTAAAAATAGATGTTTCCTTTCAAAGCCTTCCAGCAATGGACCTTGTGCAGCAACAGTACAAGGATGAAGGAAACATTTTCCAGTTGAGCTTGAAAAGTAACCTTAACTCCGAACTAGTTCATTCAACACAAAGTAATATCTGTGACTGCCAAAAATACTATGCTTAAGAGATTTTCCCCACAGAGCACATTTTTATAACTATATATATATATTTTTTTTTTATTAATAATGAACAGTAATATATAAATCAAGTCCAATAGTGTGTACAGTCTCTAAACAGGTAACTTAGATGCAGTCTCTTAATTAAGCTGGATTGACACATTCTCATTCTTTGCTAACTTAGGCCTAAAACACACTTCCGCATAAAAAACGTACGTGTGACACGGTCCGTTTTTCGGGTCCGTGTTCCCTTTTTTTGGGGCGTTTCTCCGGTACGTATGGCAGCCGTGTGATGGCGTATGCGAGCCGTGTGTATGTGTAAAATGTCCGTGTGTGCGTGTAAAATACCCGTGTATGTGTACGTGGAACGTCTGTGTGGAATGTCCGTTTGTGTGTTGCACAATGTCAGTGATACATGTCGGCTGACAGCAGACAGAGTTGCGCGATGAGAATGAACTCGGGTGAACTTCACCCGACTTCATTGTCATGCCGCGGCTTTGTCTGTGTGCCGCGTCACCTCTCATACTTACCGCTCCCCGATCACCAGCGTGGCGCTGCACGGCATTCACACTGTTCCGGCGGCTTTTACTATTTTGAAAGTGCCGGACGCTCATTAATCAATCTTGTATTCCCTGCTTTCCCCTCCCACCGGCGCCTATGATTGGTTGCAGTGAGAAACGCCCCCACGTTATTTACTGTAACTTACAGATTAATCATGGAAGGTATCTCGGGGAGACGCCTGACATGATTAATCTAGGACTTATTGGCAGCTATAGGCTGCCAATAACTCCTTATTACCCCGATTGCCAACGCACCAGGGCAAATCGGGAAGAGCCGGGTACAGTCCCAGAACTGTCGCATCTAATGGATGCGGCAATTCTGGACGGCTGCTGACTGATATTGTTAGGCTGGGGGCTCCCCATAATGTGGAGCTCCCCATCCTGAGAATACCAGCCTTCAGCCGTATGGCTTTATCTGGCTGGTATTAAAACTGGGGGGGACCGTACGCCGTTTTTTTTTAATTATTTAATTATTTATTTCACTGCACAGTATAGACACGCCCACCGGCTGCTGTGATTGAGTGCAGTGAGACAGCTGTCACTCAGCGTGGGGGCGTTTCTCACTGCAAGCAATCATAGGCGCCGGTGGGAGGGGAAAGCAGGGAATACGAGATTGATTAATGAGCGGCCAGCATTTTCAAATGAATTGAAGCCGCGTATTCTCGGCACAGCTGTTCCTCGCCGCGCTGGTGATCAGGGATTGGTAAGTATGAGTCGGGGGAAGAAAAAAACCGAGCACCAATGTAAGTATGACTGAGAACAGCAGAAAAAAAAGGTAAGTAGACTGACTTTAATTTAAAAAAAAAAAAAAGATCGCTAGTGTAAAAACGCACACGGACGAAACGTGCTGAACACGGACATACTCCATGTGTGCAGGCACGGACCCATAGACTAAAGCGGGTCCATGCCTGTGTGCTGCCGGCCAAAAACGGACATGTCGGCCGTGTAGAAAACCGCACACACATACTTACGACACGGACACACGTTCCGTGTGATTTTACGTGTGTGTGCCATCTACCATAGAATAACATGGGTCTCCGTGTCTCCGGGACGTGCAAAAACGTACCGCACACGTACCGAAAAAACGGATGTGTGTTGCGGGCCTTAAAGAGTACATGTCACTTATGAGGAAAACACATAAACTGATAGTAGATAAGTTATAAGACTTTTCTCAAACACAGGTAGAATTATTGGTCCATAGTAGAACTCGATAAAGTATTTTTTTTAATTTCACCAAGGCAAACAACAAATATATTGAATTAATGAATGTAGACAAATAAATAGCGAATCAACAAAAGATAAATCAGACAAAATACGATGATGAGCAAAAGGGTAATGATGTTTAGAACTTTTGACTTTCAGGCTCCATATCTCACTATAGCTTTGCGTATGAGACTACCTTCATTTTGCAGACAATCATCTTGGCTATTTCATACATACATTTGACCTGCAACTATTTAGCATATAATTTAATTATGCAGATTCTTGTCATGATACTGCACTGTTACTATTTTGCTCCTTGTGTTTGAATTTTTTTCTTTTTACTGTACATTACAAAGTGCACCCTGTTCTCACATGTTTTACTAACTCAGTGTTTTTATTTGTTTGAATCCCAGGTTAAACATCACTGGTTTGAATCGAGGAGCAGATATGAAGAAGATTTCCCAAGAAAAGAGAAATAGCATCAAACAGCTCATCGATAGCAGTTTCTCAGCTAATAAATTTGCCAATCCACATCATATGAGTGCCATGACAGTTGGAAGAATACAAAATGAATTCCGTTCATCCATTTAAAAGCTAAGAGGTAGACGTCCAGGCAAAATCTGAGTCACCAAGTCAGCTCATCTCATGGTCTATCAGTTCTGGCGCAACAAACACAGCAGTGGAGGTGGCTCCTATGCTTCGTAATAGTGGGAACATAGACGTCCATGCAACTACCATGCATGTTATAAAAGTCTGGAATGGTGGCCCAGAAAAAGGTGAAAAAGTCTCAACTTATATATCATCATAAGAAGTGTTGGCTTGAGTTTACAAAGAAGTACGAAAAGTAGAATATTGGAAACTGGTGATTTGAAGTGGTGAGAAGAATGGGTCTTGAAAACTCAAGGGAAAAAGGGACTAACTGATCAAGAGCGTGAAAGAGCTGTCAAGTTCGGTGGAGGAAGCGTGATTATATTGGGTTGTTTCACAACCGAAGGCATTGGATACTTGACCAGGGTGGATGATGAGTATCCTACAAGATGAGTTACTTTGTACACATGAGTACTATGGATATGAAAAGGACAACAAAGTGTTTCAGCAGGACAATGACCTGAAGCATATATCGAGATTGGCGAAGAAATGGTTCAGTGACAATGAAGTAGAGGTACTGGATTGGCCCCCACAGTCCCCAGACCTCAACCCAATCAAAAACATTTGGGTAGAGTTGAATAAAAAGCTGTATACATACCCAAGTGAGTCAACCAGTATGCACCAACATTGGGAATGTATAGAAGAGACCTGTGATCACATTTCGGTTGAGACATGCTTGAATCTGATCAATAGCATGCCCAGAAGGATTCAGCCAGTGTTGAAAGCCAGAGGTAGATTTACAAAATAATAAACATTTAAATTTAGATTTTTAGTAAAAAAAAATAAATCTTTATTTTTATATAGCGCTAACATATTCCACAGCGCTTTACATATATCAGGAACACTGTCCCCCCATTGGGGCTCACAATCTAAATTCCCTATCAGTATGTCTTTGTAGTGTGGGAGGAAACCGGAGTACCCGGAGGAAACCCACGCAAACACGGTGAGAACATACAAACTCCTTGCAGATGTTGTCCTTGGTAGGTTTCGAACCCAGGACCACAGCACTGCAAGACTGCAGTGATAACCACTGAGCCACCATGCTGCCCATGAGCAAAACAGTAACAATGCAGTGACTTGACTAGAATCTGCATAACTAATCAAATGCTAACTAGTTGTAAATCAAATTTATGTATGAGATAGCCAAGATGATGGTCTATAAAATGAAGGTAGTCTCACACTCAAAGCTGTAGTGGATGTGAGATATGGAGCTGCAGCTTTTCAACAAACCTTACTGACATATTAAAATTTAACATTACTCGAATTCCGAACTCTGACAAATTTTTTTTTAGATGTTTGAGTCCAAGACTCGGATAACCGGTGCTAGGTACAAACCACAAACTTTACAGTTCGGGTTCACTCATTTATATTAATGAGGTGTCTGCTACTTGATGTCTGTGCATAATTTGTGAGGGCTGTTTTTTTGAGGTTATGTTAATGTTTTTTGAGACTGGTACCTGTGATAAACTTATTTTATGGAGCAGAGATAATTCTTAGTTTTCCTTTCCTAGGGAGAGCTACGTTTCATAACAAAAATTCATGGTTTTGATGACTGCTTTGGAGGATACCTTAAAGGTTTTAGCTATTTTTTAGATTCATCTAAAAGTCTTTAAGCATCCATGGAATTTTCTTTATTTAGTTTAGTGGATCTTGCCATAGTTTGGCTGAAAATAGTTCTGGAATAAAGCTCAACACTCTATGGAATTGTGTTCCAACACTGTCTCTGTAAAGCAAACATAAAGTCTGCAAAAACTTTTTGCTGATCGGTGATTAACAAAATGAACTGTTGATTAGGCATATGACACACCCCATCGGGGCCTGGGGCAGGGCTGTTGATGGGAGTAGTAGTCTGTAATGGCGGGTTGCAGGGCCAGAGGCGCAGGGAATATTCGGACAACACAGCGATGCAGTCACAAGGTCTTTACTCACGGTTAAGAGTTCCAGATTAACACATCCAGACAGTCAAATGCTGCCCTTGGAGTGCTGAGTTCTGCTGTGATGGGCCCCAGTCGATTCCGGATAGTTTGGAGGCAAAACCCAGTGCACCCTTCTGTGTTCCTTTTTGGTCTCTTCCTGCGCTGACCTCTCTCGCCTGTCCCGCAACTGCACACACGGAGCCCCGAACCGGTGTCTGTGGACCCTGTCAGGTGTCTTGAAGCTCTATCACTTGGCCCTATGTGGTCACCTTTTCACTGGATGTTTGTGGATGTGACTTCGGCACTTGCAGTAACCTCAGCCTCCGGTTTGCTAGCTGAGCCTTGTAGTTCTCCACTAGTTGAGGGGCCGGTCCCTTTCTGTGGCCAAGTCCCTCCACTCCGGTATGCCGTTTATGGAACGAGGCCATAGGTGTATAGCACACTTCTCGTGGGCTCTAGGACCCCTTGTCTTCTGTGCCTGGACCGAGCTGCTGCAGCTCCAGAACACAGGTCTTCACTCCTCAGCTCCTACTTCCTGACTGACTAACTTTCCACAGTGTGCTCCCACAAACTAGACTACACCTCCCAGCTGGCCGACATTACCCTGGTCTGATGGAGTGTTGCTAAATAAGCGTGTATCTGTATTTGTGTGTACACCGATTTGTGACCTCCTCCTTACCCGGGAATGGGATACTACACCTCTGGCTGAGGTGCAGTACCTCTGTGGCGACTGGAGCCTTATGGGCGCCACACATACCTGTTCACTAGATGCCATTCCAGGTGATACCTGATGAAGCTGCTTGGGAGAATGCCAAGGGAGTTTAGAGTTGTCACAGAGTATAAAAAGAGGGAGCGGGAACTTTTAAGACTATAAGGTTTACCACGTGCTCTGATTTGTTTCAAATGTGTTTCTTTTCTCCTTGTATTCAAATGTGTACTGTCGTACTATTGCTGCCTTCAGTCTGAGCCTACAATGGGGCACATTACAATAAGAACAAGGAAAACAATTGCATGAATGTTCGTCCAAACGTCTCGCTGGTACTGTGCATTTTACATATATAACTACATACAGCATGAAGATAGCAGCATGTCATCTGTATGTGCCTGCTGCCAACCCTCTGCCCAGTACATAGTGGTATTTCTGAGCTTAGAATCAGTAAGTCTTACAAATCTCACAAAATTATGAGACATTGGAGAGCCTCACATCAGCCGATTTCTATTTCTTAAGGGGGCTTTACACGCTACGATATCGCTAATGTTTGGTCGTCGGGGTCAAGTTGTTAGTGACGCACATCTGGCGTCATTAACGATATCGCAGCATGTGACACTGACCAGCGACCTCAAAATGGTGAAAATCATTCACCATGGAGAGGTCGTCCCAAACTCAAAAATGTGTATCCAGGTGGTTCATCGCTCATGCGGCAGCACACATCGCTAAGTGTGACACCGCATGAGCGAGGAATGTCTCCTTACCTGCCGCCGGCCGCAATGCGGAAGGAAGGAGGTGGGCGGGATGTTACGTCCTGCTCATCTCCGCCCCTCCGCTTTGATTGGCCGGCCGCTTAGTGACGTTGCGGTGACGTCGCTGTGATGCCGAACGTCCCTCCCCGTTGAAGGTAAGTGCGTGCCGTAGCGATAATGTTCGCTACGGCAGCGATCACAAACAATCGCATGCGCGACGGGGGCGGGTACTTACACGCTCGATATCGCTAGAAATTGCTAGCGATATCGCTACCGTGTAAAGCCCCCTTTTCTCTTAAAGAGCAAACTTTATTGACCAATTTAGTAAATATTTTACTTTTAAAAAGCATACAACCTACTCCAAATATAGAATCTATCTATCTATCTATCTATCTATCTATCCATCCATCCATCAGTTGAACTTCATATTATCACGTAATTTTCCAACTGTGCTAACTACGTACTAACTTTGTAATGTCTGGATAAATATTCTCCTTTAACAGTATTGGAAGGGGTTGTCCACCTTTGTTAGCAAGGTTTTATTTTTTTTTACTTTCGTGCACATAGTTGTGATCAAAACTTTTTTCTGCCATTCAGTTTTATTTTGTATTGTTAACTGCAGAATGAGTTAACTGAGTATCCATCAGTGATGTTGTTCTACCAATCTGGTGAGAGTCTTTTACCTGTCTTTTTCTGAGCCTCTCTCAGCTGATTTATGGCCATAGGCCATAGCAAGGATAAATGTGCAATGATACAAAGGCCTGTCAAAGCCAAATGTTGCCAAATTTACAATGAAACACAATTGTAAAACTGTTTTTTAGCCCCAATTACATAAGTTTAAATAGCTAAAAAGTAAAAATTGTTCCCAAAGGTGAACAAGCCCTTTAATGGTGTGTTCAATCAAAAATTTTACACAACTTGAAATTGCAATGGGGAAAGTTGTTAAAGGGGTTGTGCTGTCTCTGATTCTGCTGTTGCTTCTGGACCTGCTCATTATGCTCATGCATATTCGCTGCACTCACAGTGGACCCGAAAGTAACAACAGCGCTGGGGGCAGGTAAATATACCAGCTCATGCTGTCCATTGTGCTATCGGGATGTCACACGGATAGCACAGGGACAGCACACGGAACACACACGTACACACGTATGCACCTTCACCATGGACCGAGCAAACTGTAGCGGTGGAAAAAATTAAATAATGAAATGCATGTGGCCTGCTCCATAATTTGCAACTTTTTTATGTGGCTTAAGCATAACTATAAATGACCTCCAATGTGTCCAAAACAATGCACTGCAATAAAATGCTCTATCGGAGCCATATAAAACTGGCATCTTGATTATACAAATTGAAATAAATTATTTATAGATGATTTCTACAATCATCTTTGAAATGTCTCTAGATCTAAGGCTCTAATATTACAAGGTTATGGTTCTACTAATGTGCTCAAGTCTTATGAGAAAGTTCTATCTTGTGACAATGATAAATATGAGTCTCAGTGGTGACTAACAAGCCATGTCCCCTCGCCCATTCAATGCCACATCTGAAAGCAAAATCTTAAGTGTCATCGTCAGCCTCATAAATATGTACTGGGTTTTTTTTTTTTATAATTTAAGGAGCACATCCCCAACAATATTTTTCGCGTTCTTCTTAACACTCAGGTTCAAGGTTGCAGGTACCTGAGCATTTTTCACAAAATAGAAAACACTGCATTATTCCTTCTGTGATATGAAATGGGTTGTTTTTCCTCTGAGATGTTTGGCCTGAAAATAGTTAAAAACTATAATTTCCAGTCATTTTTTCCACAGCTGCTTTCTTTGTTCTTTATGATTTGCTGCTGTGCAACTCTGACAAAAGAGGACGTTATTCATAAAGGTCCCATGGAGTTTCCATGTAATTCTAATGTGCCTGGCACTATCCGAGCCTGATTAATTATACTCCCACACTTTACAATAGCTTTACTATGTGGACAAGAGCAAAGAATAATATAAAACCTATCAAAACTAGGAATAAACAAAGCTACGCATGAGGAAAGCAATGATGGTAAATGGTAGCTTGGAAATGCTGGTGCACGTAAAGCTACTTGTGCCAAGGCAGGTTGTGAGCGAAGTAATAGAGCAAAATCTGGTTCGCATTTTATCATCTTAAAGGGATTTTTAACACAAACAAAGTTAAGTTCAAAGTTGATTTTAATCAATAGATCATAGAATAATAATAATAATCTATACAATTGGACGTGTTTCAAAAAAATGTTCCTGTGCTGAGATAATCTTATATATGTGCCTGCTATGTACTGTGTAATGAAGGTAAAATCAGGGTGTCATAATAGGACTGTTCACAAGGTGGCGTACCAGGGTGGTGAGCAAACGGTGTCCGGTCACAGTAATAATATCATCACTTAAAAGCCTGGAGTGGGATGAGTAATACCAGGAACCACAGTATGAAAAATCAGAGTATAGGACCCTGTGGCCAGAGGACAACCCAAAGTGGCAGATTATAAGATAAACATTAAGACCGGAGATCACCTTACTCACCGCAGAAATGGCGCTAGGTCCCACCTACGCACGTTTCGGCGCTAGCCTTCGTCACGCCCCCATGATGAAGGCTAGCGCCGAAACGTGCGTAGGCGGGACCTGGCGCCATTTCTGCGGTGAGTAAAGTGATCTACGGTCTTAATGTTTATCTTATAATCTGCCACTTTGGGTTTGTCCTCTGGCCACAGGGTCCTATACTCTGATTTTTCATACTGTGGTTCCTGGTATTACTCATCCCACTCCAGGCTTTTAAGTGATGATATTATTACTGTGACCGGACACCGTTTGCTCACCACCTTGGTACGCCACCTTGTGCACAGTCCTATTATGACACCCTGATTTTATTTACAATTGTTTCAATAAAGATTAACGTTTTAATCATATCGTTTTTCTGGTTCTCTTTGTGTGTGAATTGGTGAATATCTATCCTTGAACCAGCTACATATCCATTCTGCTATATCCATGGGGTGATGGTACTATCTCTCAATTCTGAGTGACGACTGACATTCTTTTTTTTCCCCTTAGTATATAATATAAGAATTTTGGCTGAAAATTTGTTGTGTGTGTAATGGCCGTGTCTGACCGTACAGGGACATGGTCTGATCATACTACATCTCCTGAGGCGGGGAGAAAGCAAAAGAAAGTATACAGATTGCACAGCATGGGATCGTATCTGATTCTTTTTTTGAGGTAAAACATTTCCCTGCCTGTTTTTTGAAAATAATTTACCTCATAAAAATAATAATTTGTGATCCCAAGCTGTCCTGTTTGTATACTTTATTACTTTCTCCCCTGCCCAAGAGATGTGGTATGATCAGACTGTGTTCCGTGCATGATCAGAAACAGCCTATACACAATACATAGCAGGGACACATACTATATATTGGGCCACAGGAACATTTTTTTAACCCCTTTACGATGGCCATACGGATTAAAATGGCGGTAGTATAGGGTACTTCTTCCATACGAGGGGTATCTGAGACCCTGGGGATCATGATTCAGGCCATTTTTTTTCCAGTCCCCGGTCACGTGAACATCATTGTACACTGCGATGACATTACAGTAAATGGCAGCGCCGGTAAAAAATGATTTATCTCCCACCTGGCATGATCAAACATGTAAGATTAGAGATAAATATCCTCTCGCCAAAGTGCCACCCAGGTCAGCCCCCTCCTGAATCATCTAAAATGGTGGCCACATGAGTGGCACGCACGCTGCATTCATCCTCCTCTAATTCCTGTTGCATCTGTTGCATCCTCCCCAGCTCCAGCCAGGTCACCCCCTGTCGCCCCCCAGTCTCCTTCGGTCCCCCCAGTACCTCTTGTAGCACCAATCCCCTGCGATCCCTCCTCAAAAGATGGCGTACACATGTGCAGAGAGCGGCTCTCAGCCGGCTCCCAGCGTGCAGTGATACTGAGGTTACTGCAGCTCACACTGCCGTGGTGTAGATCCGGTGAGTGTGGTTGCAGTATTCTCACTGAGATCACTTTATCCATACTCTTCATATGGAGTGCCTGCACTTCCCGAAAATGGGGGACCAGAATCATCGTGGGACCTCCAAAATGATTTACGGTGGACAGGATTTTTTTTTCTTTTCAATAATTTGGTGGAATAGGGAATGTTTTAGGAAGTATTTTTTCAAATAAAATTATTTTTTGTCTTTATGTTTTTACTGAGTGGGATAGTGATTTTGTGTATGTGATAGATGCCGCGACATTACTAACTACTTGGATTGATATCAGGTGACATCACAGCTGGTATCAACCCCATATATTACCCCTTTTGCCACCGCACCAGGGCAATGGGATGAGCCAATGTGAAGCGCCAGGATTGACGCATCTAATGGATGTGCCACATCTGGGGCGGCTGCGGTCTGCTGTTTTAAGGCTGGGAAGAGCCAAATAACTATAGACTTTCCCAACCTGAGAATATGAGACCACAGATGTTCACTTTACCTTGGCTGCTAATCCAATTTGGGGTGACCCACATTTTTTTTTTAATTATTTATTGATAAATAATCTAAAAAAAACCCCCCAGCATTAGGTGCCCTCCGTTTCGGATTACCATCAAGGTAAAGCTGCCAGCTGCTGTCTGCAGTAGTCTGTTTTACCCTAGCCAGTTGTCAAAAATGGGGGGAGCTTCACTTCATTTTTTTAAATTATTTATTTATTTATTTGTCAAAATACAAGGCTAAACACGCTTTAGTGCAACATGAAAGTCACTAAAGGGTGCCAGCTTAGAATATGAAGGTGGGGGGGGACATTATATATGTGTTTGACATTTATCTATCCATACATTCTAGCTTTGTAGGCTGTCTGTGCAACAGTATTTTGGATGCAGAGTGTTTTCGCTGCATCCAAAACACTGTGTTGTGCAGTACAAGCGCAGTAGAAGATTGTTTTAGAATTCTCCTGCTCACTGTGCTTCTTTTCTCTGCAGCATAAACTGACCTACGACGCAACTTCCTGAGCCTCAGCATGTCAATTTATGCTGCGGAGACGAGAGTGTTCTCTGCGGGGAGAATAGAGCTAAAGTCCACAGCAGCCTGAACCCAGATCATGGGCATGGGCAGCTACGTTCTTCTGTGGACAACACTCGCATCTCCACAGTAGGGCTAAGGCTCTGTGCTCACGTGTGCGTATTGCATGCAGTTACGCTGCGTTCTGCACCGCAGCATAACTGCATGCGTCCTGCGTCCACAGCACAATCTATGAAGATTGTGCATAATCCATGCGCACGTTGCATTTTAAAACACAGCGATTTGCATGCTGCCAAATCGCTGCGTTCTAAAAAGCAACATGTCACTTATTCCGTGTGCTTTGGATGCAGGTCCCGCTCTGTCTACGGTGGGGGCTGCATCCAGAGGGCATGAAATCGGCTTTTCACTGCATTCATTACGCAGTGTTTCTGCTGCGATTTGAAGCGCACATGTGCTGTTCAAATCGCTGCAGAAATTTCTGCAGGGACACAACGCAATGTGGGCACATACCCTAACACTGCATCCTAGATGCAGTGTCGCAGGATCGTGGGCACATAGCCTAAAAGTGAGAAATTTGGCACTACAGCAACATTTTTGTGAAGTATCTGTGAGTTCAAAATGCTCACTATACCCCTAGATAAAATCCTTGAGGGGTTTAGTTTCCAAAATTGGGTCACTTGTGGGGGTTTCTACTGTATAGGTACCCAATATACTTTATCTTTTCCAGAATTCAAATGGTGCTCCTTCCATTCCGACCCCTACCGTTTGTCCAAACAGAGGTTTTTGGCCACATGTGGGGTATCATTGCACTCATAAGAATTTGGATTACAAACTGTGTGGTCCACTTTTTGATGTTTCCTCTTTAAAAAATGAGACATTTGGGGCTAAAGCAACATTTTTGTGAAAAAAAAAGAAAATATTCAATATGACGACCTAAGGTTATCAAATTTTGTAAAGTACCT